>NW_023270415.1:53853895-53893833 GCF_011800145.1 Mirounga leonina
TAAATAAATAAATAAATAAATAAATAAATAAATAAATAAATAAATAAATAAAATCTTTTAAAAAATGAATGCAAAGTAATCCATAATAAGCAAAATATTAAAATTTTAAAAAAGGCTCAGTACTTGGAGCCTGAGGTGGAAGGGAAAAATTCATAATATTGATAGTGTCTTTATTTAAAATTTTGATATGTTATTCATCATAGACTTGTTTGCATTTATCTTAATTTAAAAAATAGTCCATGAAAATATTGATTCTATTAATCACTGAAGTTTTGGTGTCTCCTTGAAATGTTGCCTTCTCCTCACCCTGGTCTGGGTCCTACAAACCACTGACCTAGTCACATGCTCTGCATTACCTCTGACCCTAGTGCCAGTTGACTGAAGTGAGCACAGATATTCTTTCCCAACAATTTTCCATCTGCCAAGCCAAGCTCCAGTTATGACAGTATAAGATAGAGAAATATATATAATATATACATATATATTGCATGTAATATATATAATGTATATATTACATATAATATATGTAATATATACATATATATTGCATGTAATATGTATATATATAATATACACATTTTATATATATATATATACACACACACACATATATATGTATATATACAAGTCAATTGCTTTTGTCCGAAGTTCCAATCTCTTTCTCAAGCCTGAGTCCGATTATAGGAATACACCTATACCCAAAACATATAGGAGGACTAAGCTAGTATGTACATTTTTAAAATTCTGTCTAGGCGACTCTGATCCATCATTGCTCCCCACCTCCCACATTAGAACAATTGAGCTAGGTCAGTGTTGCTCCAAGTGTGGTCCACAGACCAACAGCATCAGCATCACCTGGAAGTTTATAAGAAATGTTTGTAAGAAAGGCTCAGGTCCCATCCTTGAGCTACTTAAACAGCAATTCGGGAATGGAACCAGGAATCTAGATTTTAATAAGCTCTCCAGGAGATTCAGATGCATGCTAAAGTTTAAGAAAGGCTGATGGTATAAATAATCATCTGTCTACTCATGGATTCATGACAACCTGTGGACAGCCACCTCCTCCCTAGATAGCTAAGATCACCTCCAGAAATAAGGGTGGGGCTTGCCCTAATTCTTCCTGCGTAGAGACAGGCAGGCCCGGCAGGTGTGATATCACGTCAGCCAATGTGTCCCAGGAATGGAGACTTGCCAAGCGAATGTGTGGTGTGTGGGTTTGCCATCTACATGGCTGTACTCAGGACTCACCAGTCTTTTCCAAACAGATACCACTAGACTGTTTTCAAACTTCTCTCTAGTCAGAAGTACTCAAAAGATATAAAAGCCGTGGTCGGTTATAATGTGGCCCCCACCACCGACAGATGCCTTTCCCTTCACACCTGAACCCTCTCAACATAAGCTGTTAGTGCATTTCTCCCTGTAACTGTTTGTAAGTCTGCTTCTCCCAATAGACCATGACCTATGCGAAGATAAAAACAAAATTTTACATACTAGGTGCCTGGTACATAGTCGGAGCGTAACAATTATGTGCTCAAAAATGAGGGGTGCCTGGGTGGCTCAGTTGGTTAAGCGTCTGCCTTCGGCTCAGGTCATGATCTCAGGGTCCTAGCATCGAGCCCCGCACTGGGCTCCCTGCTCAGCAGGGGGTCTGCTTCTCCCTCTCCCTCTGCCCCTCCACCCCATTCGTGTTCTCACTCTCACTCTCTTGCTCTCTCTCTGATAAATAAATAAATAAATAAATAAATAAATAAATAAATAAATAAATAAATAAAATCTTTTTTTTTTTAAGATTTTATTTATTTATTTGACAGAGAAAGACACAGCGAGAGAGGGAACACAAATGGGGAGTGGGAGAGGGAGAAGCAGACTCCCTGCTGAGCAGGGAGCCCGATGCAGGACTCGATCCCGGGACTCCAGGATCATGACCTGAGCCGAAGGCAGTCGCTTAACCAACTGAGCCACCCAGGCGCCCTAAATAAAATCTTTTAAAAAATGAATAGAGATACAAAATAAGAGACTCAGAATGATGACGTCATATAGAAACAGTGAGGAATATGGTAAGATTTGGCATGGAGTTGGAGTTGCCAGAGCCGAGAGCATTATGGCTGCTCTCTCCCCTCACCTTTACTACCCAAGAGTAAGATTTGCAGTCAGGTCTTCCCAGGAGTCCTGAAAGCTCAAATCCTGGGGAGGAGTGGGAAGATGGGCTATATGAACTATGACTTTTCAAGAGATATTCTGGTTGGAGTGGTGGGTTGGGGTGGAGAAAGAAGGCAGTGCCTTCTCCTGGGAAGCAATTTTTTATTCCAAAATGTAAAGGGCTAAGCAAGAAATGGGGTGTTCAGAGTAACCTCTGTCCTCTAGTCCAGAGAGAGAGGCAGGAAGGGCATCTGCTACCCAGTGTGCTGAAGCAGTTGGGGAAGGAAAGTAGAGTGCCAGCAGAAATCCTACTCGGGGTGAGAGACTGTGCATTTGGCTGGTACCCTCCACTGTCTCTGAGGAACTTGCAAGCCTCAGATGGCTACAGAGGCCGGGAATGTGTGATAACTGAGGGAAGCTAGCATTCATGACAGACAAATAGGGAGGAAGTGAGGGGTGAGGAAAATCCAAGAGGGCACATCCTGTATGAAGGACCCCCATACACCGCTGCCCCCTGCCACAACTCAACTTCAGCTGATTATTTCTATTCAGGAATAGAGGCCCAGGATTGTCCGATCTTTCTAATTTTTATGAGAGACAGAAATTCAGAGTTAGTATACAATCTCCCAGTTTTGAAAAGGAGACAACAGTCAAATCATTTTAAATCACACTTGAGCCTACACTGTACACACCAAACAATAAATGTCTCAAAGCTGAATCTGGGTCGTGGGTCATTCATTTGTGATATGATGCTTTGAAAAGAGAAGTAGATAGTCAAGGAGCCCTCGGTGGTTCAGAGGGTGGGATTACCCAGTACGATCCAGAGTTTCACCTTCATCTTGTTGGTACCTAGCCTTGCACATGGTTTTGATATCCCCATGGTTCTGTATACTCTAAATCTACACTTCCATCGACACCTAGAAGGAAGAACATCTAAACTTCTTAAAACGGAGAATAAAACTATTCACCATATAAGGAATTTTGTTCAGGGCTGGTTTTTCGTGTCAGTTCATAAAATAAAAGTGGACAAACATTAACATTCCGTATATTCCGCTGGTGCCTGTGGAAGGGAGACACGTTTTCTGAGCCTCTATAAAAAACGGTAAGGATTTGCCCATGGGCTACTTTAGAGCAATAAAAGTCAAGCTGAAGTACACTTTTCTAAAAAAGCATCCATGAAGTTTCCTTTCGGAGCTGTGGTACCAGAGTGGCCCTGGCCTAGATTTCCACGGGATATTTTCACCTAGAGATAAATACACACTAAACGTTGCTGGGTGGGACCGTGGTGGGTATACCAGAGGTGGGTGAAGAGGGGAGAGGCACCCGGAACAGGTCGAGAGATTCTAATAAGTGATGCAGAGCCAGAGTTGAAAAACAAACAACAGATAATACGTAGGTTTAAGTCCGTGTTCTTAGCTCAAAGAGTTTTTAGAAAAATAATTTTATAAGCCTCGGCAGAGTGCAGCTGAAATGGTTTAAAATCAATTTCAACTCATCTTCCATTCATATAACACAAGAGGAGGGGGCCATCGTCACTGGCTCACTGGAGAAACGGTTTAAGGGTTTCCATCCTAGAGAAAGCAGCTGATTTCAGTTCAGACAGATATTTCAAGCTTCAAGGGCTGTGTCTGGACTGA
The DNA here is from genome assembly GCF_011800145.1 of Mirounga leonina. Lineage (NCBI taxonomy): Eukaryota > Metazoa > Chordata > Mammalia > Carnivora > Phocidae > Mirounga > Mirounga leonina. Next base: position 53,857,672 of record NW_023270415.1, read on the forward strand.
GAAGAATTTGCTCTCCCCAAAGTCCTATCACACAGGGAGTGTAAATATATTTCAGGGCTGCTCGGGTCCTGGAGTTCCTGCAGGACTTAGACTAGAAGCAAGTGCAGTCCCAGCTGCTCCCAGACCCCTTGCTTAGGATTTCAGCCTTCCAGATGGAGGACGGAGTCATCAGCACATTTAAAAGGAGATCCTTCAAGGGGAGAAGATAATGAATCAGTGAGAAAGGACAGGCAGTTGGGGGGGGGCGGTGTGTGGAGAGAGGGCGGGGGAGAGGGAGAGAGCGTGTGTGCTCATTAGGGGACGCTCTCTGATTTGACAGGCTCGCCCCGCGGCTCCCCAGGCAGCTCCGGCAGCTGCGGCCGTGCTCGGGCCACACTCGCAAAGGGTCCAGAGGGCTCAGACGAACTGCGATGCTGAGGACTGAGCGCAGCAAAGCGGTCTCCCCGTCCGCAAAGTAGACCAGACCTCCTGCGGGATTGGAAACTTGCACTTTCTACTGCTTCATCCACCGGGAAAAAAAAGCAGGCAGCGCTACTGAGGGAAAGGTAAGAGAAGAAACTGGTCGCTATGGGGAAGGTAGGGCAGGGCGGCAGGGGGAAACGCAGGCTCAAAGACTTGGGGGTTTTGTAGCCCAGCGATCCCACCCTCTGAGAGCAAAGGAGGCAAACTCTAAATTCCTACCAAGCTTCATCATTGAGCCTCTCCGCTTTCCCCCCACGCCTGGTCCCTTTTTCCTCTTTACACTTTTCCCAAGCATCTGAGAGGTTTCTTTGTATTTCTTTTTCAGCTAGCAGATATCATTTAGCTTTTCCTTCTGGGCACCCTTTCAAAGTAGGGAGCTTCCTCTGTTTCTCTTCCGCATTTTTTCTCCATTAAGAGGAAACAGGTGCCTCTTATTAAGCTGGTTAAAGACAGTTCCTCCATCCTACACTAGAGTTGCAATAAAGGGAGTTTTCAGAAGTTCATGCGAGCCCTGTTACTGGAGAAATACGGGAGGTGAAAGCAGAGGAAAAGAGCTACCTGCCCGTGACCGGCTCCATTTGAAACGGGGATGCTGTGAATGAATTTGGACTTTAACTCTTCACAGGGGGAGAGAACAACTGAGATAAAGGAAGGCCACTGGGAAGAGGATGTTTTGAGAAGTGTTTCAGAGAAACTTCAAACCTGTGAAGATGGAAAACGAGACAGTAAGTGAACTGAACCAAACACAGCTTCAGCCAAGAGCGGTGGTGGCCCTCGAGTACCAAGTGGTCACCATCTTACTTGTGCTCATAATCTGTGGTTTGGGCATCGTGGGCAACATCATGGTAGTGTTGGTGGTCATGAGAACCAAGCACATGAGGACCCCCACAAACTGCTACCTGGTGAGTCTGGCAGTAGCCGATCTCATGGTCTTGGTGGCTGCAGGCCTCCCCAACATAACAGACAGTATCTATGGTTCCTGGGTCTACGGCTACGCCGGATGCCTCTGCATCACTTACCTCCAGTACTTGGGCATTAATGCATCCTCTTGTTCCATCACAGCCTTTACCATCGAGAGGTACATAGCGATCTGTCACCCCATCAAAGCCCAGTTTCTCTGCACCTTTTCCAGAGCCAAAAAGATCATCATCTTTGTCTGGGCCTTCACATCCATTTATTGTATGCTCTGGTTCTTCTTGCTGGATCTCAACATTAGCACCTACAAAGATGCTGTTGTGGTGTCGTGTGGCTACAAGATCTCCAGGAATTACTACTCACCTATTTACCTAATGGACTTTGGTGTCTTTTATGTTGTGCCAATGATACTGGCCACCGTCCTCTACGGATTCATAGCTAGGATCCTCTTCTTAAATCCCATTCCTTCAGATCCTAAAGAAAACTCTAAGACATGGAAAAACGACTCAACCCATCAGAACAAGAATTTGAACTCAAAGACCTCTAATAGATGTTTCAGCAGCACAGTATCTTCGAGGAAGCAGGTAAGCAAACGTGAGCCAGCAAGTCCACGGAAACAGTGTGGGATAGAGTTCCTTGCAGGATGGCATCAACTTTGCCCTCCTTAGCTGACGGCAAAAATCAAAATACAATCATGCCAATGTTTCACAGTGTAAGCGTCTGCTTTACATGTGAAATCCATCTCTAAAGCAACCGAAGATCTAAAAATAGGTGGGGGAAATGTGAGAGCACACCAGCAGGTATCAGTGGAGGTGCTGGGAGGATAGAAGGAAATATAAACAGCAACTCTAGAAATCCACTTTTAAAATGTGTGCGATTCTCTGGGAAATGTAATCGAAATACCTGCACCATTGGTGGCTTCTCTGGGGAGCAGCTGGGTAGCTTTAAGAATTCTATGTCATGACAGAGATTTGATAAGATAGTTGGAGAAAAGATGAGTCAGAGCAAAAATGAAACTTTCCTACCGTTCTACAGCTTCTCACTGAGATTTAATAACTGAGAGGGGTTCCCGGTCCTGGGCTTACTAGTTTTAGTGGGGAAAGAGCCTATCACCTTCTCCCTCAGCTCCCTACAAAGTGTCCCAGCATGCAGAAATGGAAAATGCACTCTCCTTAGGAAATGTTCTGGTAAAAAGGCTAACACCAACCTCAATTCATTGGTTAGAAAGAATGATTACATTTTTTTAAATGTGTTTCTCCTGGTAAGCGTAACTAAAAATCCCTTTAGCTTTCAGATCACCAAATGTGGATGTGGTTACAGCTAAATAGTGGTTTTCCTAGTGGATGAAGTGCAACTTTGTTACAGTAGATACAGTTTATAAGGCAATATAAGAATAAAATACTTGTATATCATATACATTTTCAGCTATATTTAAACAATTGTTCTAAGTTACTTAATGAACTTAGCTTTCAGTTCCTTTTTCTTCTTTGCTGAACAGAATAAGTACATAGGAAACATTTATTCTCATAGCTGAGAAAGAAAACTTGAAATCAGCAATACCGGCTCTTTCTCTCTCTTTTTTCCCCCTGCAGGGAATACAGTTCTTCCTGTGTGCTTAGATAGAAACTGAGCATACTTTTTAAAGTACGCATATGGATTATATACATGCTATTACTTCCGAAACTCTAGATTAGCTGATATATGAAGAATTTTAATTGGACATATGGGCACACACTGAAATGAGCTGCTAATAAATGTGGGTGTTGTAGATATGCATGAAATGAATAAGGAACTATAACTTAAAGGGAGTCTATACACCATTTTAAATGATACTTTGAGATTTGATTTAACAGAACATTTTTTATTAAGGATACCAGACAGGAAGGACCTGAGAACTATTGCCGGCTCTTAGATTCCTATTGCTTTGGGTCTAGCAATGCTACCTAATACAAGGCTTGTTTGGCCATCCGTTACCCAGAACTTGATTAAGGGAAACTTAGAGCTGTTGACCATCTGCCAAGACAAACATTAACAAATACAGTAAGAAGGTAAAGAATATGTACATCTCAATTTGAGATCAAACATGGGTTAATGTCTGCAGCAAGGGTCAGTGAGTAAATTTGTTCATTAGACTCCAATTTATATTCTTGTTGTAAATTCTAAAAAAAACTGTCTGGTCTAATGTCCTTCTTCTCAATTATAGTCATTAGTACCTATCAGCATTAATAATGTGTTTTAAATTGCTAATTATGTTACATGTTCACACTCCTATTTCAAAGCTGTTACAGATAGGCTTTATAGAGCCTTTATAGAGGCTGGTGATAGAAGAAAAAGTCAAAGATTTGGCTCCAAACAATCCTGGGCTTACATGCCAGGGTTCTAATCGAATAGTATGACCTTGAATAGGCAGAACTCTCTGAGCCTCAGTTTCCTAATCTAGAAAAGGAGGATCAATAGCAGCATCCGGGGTTGCAATGAGGGTTCAGTGGAACATCTTATGAAATGGAGTGGTGATTAACACCTGAAAATTAGCCTCTTTCCTAGTTTTATATTGTGTTGGCAACTGTAAGACAAATATGGATTCATTCTTTAAAATACTATATACATTCACCATTTAAACAGATTAGCTGTTGAACAGATGTGTATATGTTCTAGTAACTTCTCTAAGGAACTTTTTAATTATTAAGGCATTTGGAAATGTATTCGGAGCATTTGGGTTTGTCACAATCGCAACATGGTCAGAGAGCCTTCAAGAGGGAGGGGCACCAAATGTCCCGAAATGTGGCAGTCAGTCCTGCCCTTTGAAGAAGTGCCCTCGTACAAATGGCAATAAGACCCCCGCTGAGAGACACGGGATAGCATATGAATCCACAGAAGTGCACTGAAGTAATATGTCATGAGATTCAGTCTTGATGGGAGATGGGATGGGTGTTCAGAGAAGAGAAAGAAAACTGTGGGGCTAAAGTGATCAGGGAAGGCTCCCTGGAAGAGGTGGCATTTGAGTAGGCTCCATTAGGATGGAGCTAATTTGGAAAGTAAAAGTCAAGAGGGACAGCACGCCACACACGAAGGACCTGGCTGGGATGAGAATGTTACGGGTTTGGAAAGGAGACAAGGAAGAGCCCACGGGTGGGATTTTTATGGTGTCGAGTGATCTGGTTGACTAAAATGAGTGACATATTTGGGGGAGCAGTAAAAAGGAAGATTGCATTAATTAGGAGTGTGTGTGTGTGTGTGTGTGTGTGTGTGTGTGTGTTTAAGAGACAGCTAAGGGGCTGTGAAGGATCCCAACTATCAGGCAGAGAAAGGAGTTTTAACTTGGCATAGAGGCAACCAACAAGGAGGGTGGTGAGCAGGAAGCAACAGCGAGCAAACTGGTTTGGAGGGGATGATCAATATGGGGATGAGACAGATTTGGAGGGCAGGAGTCAGGTGACAGAAAGGCCACTTTGGAAATTGTTGGTGGTGATTCAGGCATGAAGTAGTGAGATTCTCCATCAGGAGAACTTAAAGGAAGGTGTGAACCAGAGACATGTTTCAAAGAAAGAACGGGTGAGGTGTGAACACAACAGAAGCACCAGCTGAAGACAGCCCCACCCCAGGGCTCAGAGCCTAGGAGACATGAGGGCCCCGACTGATGAGTAGGGGTGAGAGCCATGCAAAGGAACCAGTTTTGTCCAAAATCAATGGGCCTTTCCTTTGGCTTTTTTCTCTTCTAAAATTGTTCTTTTCTCAAATCTTCAAAAGGTTCAAGCCTCCACCTCCTATAACCAAGAATCTTTTGTTTCAGTATTTTCTCTGCATTCTTTTTCTTTCAGGCAAGTTTAATTTACATTTTAATAAATATTCTTTCTGGGACAGGTCTCTCTAACCAAGTTATTAAAGTCAAATGTGCATAGCCTAAGAGAACTCCATTTAAAAAGGAAATAAAAGACCATTTATACGTAAGGGATAAATGTGCATTTTTATTTGTTTTTAACTTTTATCCCCCATGCAGAAAATCCAGATCAGAGATTTTTTTTTCCCTATTATTTAGAGATTTTATTATATTTTAGGAAACTGACTAAATATTTGGTAAATTGAATCAAAGGAATTACTCAAAATAATGGCTTGGAACTTGGAACTTAGACAAAGGATTATCTGATTGACTAAATCTTTGGCTTTACCATTGGTTGTTTTGATATTGAAGAGATACAGTTTAAATGATCCCGTTTGTCACATTTCAGCTCTATCCACACAGTGCCAGAGCTGTCAGTTTGGTCATTTCTGGCGTGGAGCACTGGGTAGATAAAATATCTGAATTACTGACTGTATATTCCAAAGGAATTGATTGGTTCCTTTGGTATTTTGGAGGCACAAATAATCTTGGTAATGGATTATACTACGGATGCAAATATTTGCTTTCCAAGGGATGCAGGGGTGTGCAGAATATCATATGGAGCAGACTACCAGTTTTCTTTTGCACTGAGTCTCCCTAATTCGTTCCTTTTTCCTCTGGTGGGGGGAACTGTGGGACAGAGTCCAAATGCAAACTCCATGAGTTTATGACAAGTTTTTCATTATAGGTTTTATTTGACTAAAGAAGGCTTTAAAATACCGGTCTTTGTTTCCATAAATTTCTTACAAGCCTTCCACCTTACCAGAGGAACATTGCTCACCCAAGAAACAAAAGATGCTTTCCTTTTTAAAGCAATCCATCCTTTTTTTGCTGTTGCTATTGTTATTGCTGATGACAATATAAAAGCAATCATGCATATTATGGAAAACCACAGAAAACGAGGGATAAGAAAAAAGGTATCCTTTACCCCACCTCCCAAAACCACAGTTTATTAGCATTTGCTTATATTCTTTTTCTTATGTTTTCACTTGGTCCTTTTAATATAATTACAGTAATATATATATGTGTGTATATGTATATAAAAATATATAATTTATACCCTGCCTTTACATAAAATGTTGAAATTAATATTCTCAAGGAAAATAGCAGGGTAAAAGAACATGGGTAAGATTGAGTCAGTTTTTCTTCACCTTGATTTTCTCATCAATAAAAGGGGAATAACAATTACTCATAGACTGTTCAAATCCAGTGAGATGCATGTGACCAAATTCATGTTCGCTCTCCTCCCGCCGGTCCCCTCCACTACCCTCCCCTCTGGCCTGTCCTTCTCACTGCTCTGCGCCCCTCCTCAGCATGCTCTGCTCGTACAATAGGCTCCTGGAAAATGAAGAACCGAGATAAATAAGGGGCTTAAATATGTCTTTTCTCTTCTCCCCCGCCTCCCTCCAACTGCCTCCAGTGCTACTTGCTTTTTCAAGAAATCTTGAACAAGGAAAACCCTCCAAGACAGGAGGGAAAAGAGGCCTAAGAGTGTAATAGCAGGCAGTAGGGCTGGTATTTGGGAGGTTGAAGTCCCTTAGGGTATGTGGGGAGATTCATCAGTGGTTCATCTTACCAGGCATTAATGATACTAAACTCTTCAGCATCAGGCCTAAATCAGAGGTTTCTCAAGTTTACAGGGAGTGTTTTCACAAATCCATTTTTCATTTCTAATCGTTTTATTTGTCACATTTGTCTGGGTTCAACTGTATCCTTCATAGTATAAAGGTCACTAACATATGAAAAAAAAAAGTGTGATTTTTTTCACTCGGCACACAGGTACCTAAGTGAGCCATCTTATTTTTATCATCAACGAATAGCTTTCCATTTTCACATTCCCATCCTGTATAAGGAAAGACTTTGTACATACCCCATAAACTGCCTCAGTGAAAATCCCCTGCAGTTATGTGCATTGTGTCCCTTGGTTAGATGAACATTGTTTATTCCCAGTTTTACATTTGTAGCTTTGAGACATAATTTCACCAGGAGAGAAAAATACATTTTCCTATATGCCTACAAAAAAGGAGAAACCCGTAGTCCTGCAGCATTCTTAATTTGGACACACACACACATGCCTTTTAAAATCAGCTAACCATGAGGTGCACCTGGGTGGCTCAGTCAGCTAAGCCTCAGGCTCTTGGTCATGATCTCAGGATTGTGAGATCGAGCCCTTTGTCAGGCTCCGCACTCAGCGGTGAGTCTGCTTGAGATTCTCTCCCTCTCCCTCCGCCCCCTCCCGCCCCCGCTCAAGCTCTCTCTCAAATAAACAAATAAAGCTTCTAAAAAAATCAGCTAACCTTGAAAATGACAAACTATATTTCTTTACATAGCCTTTTGTGCATTCTTCAAATGGCAAGCAGATATCCCAAGTTCCAGACAGAAGAAGGCTCGGCTGGTACCCTGTCTTTAGGCTCCTTTATGAGTTGGGGGAAGAGTGAGAGATTTAAAGCTAGAGTGAGGTCAACATTAAGCAAAATTGTGGAGTAGGCACTTTATATTCAATATCCTCTTCAGTTTAATGAAACATCCTCTCACAATCCAAAAAAGTGCCTAACACTGGCCTAAGTGTGGAGGACACAGGGACATGTAGAGACGAGCTCTTCATCTTCCGAGGAGCTCACTGTTGGCAACGTGCACAAATAATCCTGAGCAGCCCATTGTGTTCTGGATAGAGGACACGGCATCGGGAGGGGAGGAGCAAAATGGGGGAGAAAGGAAGGAGGCTTTATGGGGTCCGTGACGTTGAGTTGAGCCTGTAAAGATCGACAGAACATCTCAAAGCAGCACTGAGAAGACAGGGAGAGAAGGAAGAAGCAGAGCTCCACAGAAGAGAGGCCGGGAGATGACCAGGCAGGTTCAGGGACAGAACAGTCTAGTATCGTTGCAGTGGGGCCACAAAAGGCAGCTGTCCAGTGAAGGAGGTCTGCGGCTGTGGCATCTGACTCCCTTCTTGCTTCTGCAGCCTCGCCCTTTGTCATTCCACCTGCTTGAGACTCTAGCATGGAGCTCTAGCAAACACTTCATTGCTTTTTGGACATCATGTAAGTGCATCAGATCCAATGTGTCTAAAACTAAATCCATTATTTTTCTTCATGAGTCCCAACTTTCCTCTTTCTTATCTGATAGTCCCAAGCCAGAAATCCGGGAGTCCTTCTAAGGTGCCTTCCACCCTATATAGCCAAGTCTGAGTGATTCTAGCCCATAAATCTCCTGTTTGTGGTACCCCACGTACACCACCATTGTCCTCGATCCCTGCTTCTCCCGTGCTCTCATTTAGCACATACCTCAGCAGCCTCTTGGGCTCCAATTCCAATCTCCCCCAAATCATTCTGTACATTGCTCACTAGGGGATCTCTCTAACAGATATGTTCTCCAAGTGATTTGTATAGTTCCCTGAGGCCTACAGTTTAAACATCTTAGCATTAACAAATAAGATCCTGGGGGCACCTGGGTGGCTCAGTCATTAAGTGTCTGCCTTCAGCTCAGGTCATGATCCCAGGGTCCTGGGATCGAGCCCCACATCGGGCTCCCTGCTCCGCAGGAAGCCTGCTTCTCCCTCTCCCACTCCCCCTGCTTGTGTTCCCTCTCTCGCTGTCTCTCTCTCTGTCAAATAAATAAATAAAATCTTTAAAAACAAACAAACAAACAAATAAGATCCTGGCTTCTTCCTATGTGTTCAGCTTATTTTCTTGTGGCTCTCTTAACTTACACTTTATGCTGCAGTGATCCTGAATTATTTGTAGTTCTCTGAACTTTTTATGTTCTCTCAGCCAGAATGCCCTTCATCTGGCCAACTGCCCATGATCTTCCGAGTCTCAGATCAAATGATGCTCCATGCACCCCACCAAGCCTTCCCTGAATTTCTCAGTCCGACTTATATAACTAAATGCCTAGCTATAACTACATATGTTAGGTGTTCTACCTATGTTTCCATAATACCTTGCATATACTGCTAGTTTAGTAATTCTTAAGTATCATAATTGTTAGTCTGTCCACCTTCCTACTGCCATTAATATCCTTAAGAGTAGGGCCTTGTGTTCTCAGTGACCTCAGCACTCTGTCTTGCGTATAGCAGGCTTCCAAAAGTGTGTATACACAGTTACGTTGCAACCCAAAAGCATAGGCTTTGGAAGAGCAGGTTGTTAGCATCTCTTCCCAATTCCATGTTCAGTGATGTCACACTAGGTGCTTAAAACTGGCCATGGGTGGAGTTTTGTAATCTACAGAAATCAGCAAGTATGACAATTCAGTGCCTTTCTTTTTTTTTTGTGGAGAGCCAATGGTTATATATTTATCAGCACACTTCTGTGTGTATGTGTGTGTGTGTATGATATAATTTTACATATATAATGAATGAAAGTATAAGAGAGTACATGCATGCTTACTTTGGGGCTCAGTCAATTCCAACACTATTTTGCTCCGTGGAGAATTGCTGTTGATTTATGACATATCCTTCTCTGATTCTAGCTAAAATCCTCTTGTTTCTTATTGAATCCCTCTTTTAATCCCTTTTTTTAAAAAAAGATTTTATTTTATCTTAAGTAATCTCCTAGCATAGGGTTTGAACCCACAGTCCCAAGATCAGGAGTCACATGCTCCACTGACTGAGCCAGCCAGGTGCCCCTATTGAATCCCTTTTTTATTCCGAAGTAGCCAAACTAGCAACTATCCAGTATAATGGTGACTATGCAAGTAGAAAAGACTTTTTATGGAGATTTCCCCCTCCCAGACAGGACAGGCTAACTTAGAAATATGGCAGACTCAAATAATAATTTACTTTTTATACAAAATCCTGTTGTCTTTCCAGTGAGCCTTTAAAATACTCTCTGTAATGAGAGAGCTACACTGGACAGGATGGGGAGAGAGGCAGAGTGATAGCAACTCAGAGAAGGAAAACAATGTGAGCAGAGGTATAAAAATGAGAATAAATCTGAGTGCCCCTATGTGACTCATTTTCCTAAAACAATTTGCACACATCATCTTCTTTCAAAAAGAATAGCCCCAATCTCCTCTGACTAGCTTTTAAAACTCTCTAATATCTGACCCTTTCATCGTTATTTTTGCTTTATCCATTATTTCTTTAATTCAATAAACATGTATGGAGTGCCAATTTCAAGTCAAGCATTACTCTGGAAAACCAGTGATAGTCACTATCTTAAGGAACTCTCAGTGCAATATGAAAGATTGCCATTAAAAACAATTGGAGGGGCTCCTGGGTGGCTCAACTGGTTAAGCATCTGCCTTCACTCAGGTCATGATCTCGGGGTCCTGGGATCGAGCCCCACATCGGGCTCCCTGCTCGGTGGAGAACCTGCTTCTCCCTCTGCTTCTGCCCCTCCCCCCACTTGCGTGCTCTTTCTCTCTTTCTCTCAAATAAATAAAATCTTAAAAAAAAAACCAATTGAGGGGCGCCTGGGTGGCTCAGTGGGTTAGGCGACTGCCTTCGGCTCAGGTCATGATCCTGGAGTCCCGGGATCGAGTCCCGCATCGGGCTCCCTGCTCAGAGGGAGTCTGCTTCTCCCTCTGCCCTCTTCCCTCTCATGCTGTCTCTCATTCTCTCTCTCTCAAATAAATAAATAAAATCTTAAAAAAAAAAAAATTGAAAAGAAGTTTGGGCCGTACAGTGTGTATAAGAGGCAACAGAGAGGGGCAAACACTGTACTAAAGCCCCCAACAGAATAAGAGTCACTTCCACTCTAGAATGATGAGGGGGTATTCACCAGGCCAACATGAAGAACAAGAAGACCTTCAGACCAGCAGAAATAGTCATTTATGTAACCAAGCTGAGCCCAGGGCGAGACCACAGTAGGCCCTGTGTGTCATCTGAAGGTGTCTGAACTTGATTCTGTGGCACTGGGGAACCACTAAAGGCCTTGACTTTTGGGAACTTTGCTCATAAAATTGTACAACCGAGCCATCCAAGAACAGGGAGACAGAGATGAAGCTTTTGCCATCCAGACAAGAAGAAAAGAAGGCTTCAGTTAAGGGGTAACAGTAGGGATGGGTGGGAAGAGATGTATATGAGAAATATTTAGGAGGTAAAGTCAGTAGGATTTAACAACGAATTCTGTAGATGAAGGAGAGAGAAGTTCCTAAGTGGAGTTCCAGATTCTCAGCTGGGGTGACTGGACAGGAAGCGGCGTTATTAAGCATGGCACAGAGCAAAGAGGAAGAGAGGACTTATCTGTATTTATTCCTTCCCCATAGATTCAGGCGTGTCACACCAGATTTTCCCACACCTACCAAGCTCATTTATATTTTGCAACCTTGATCATGTAATTTTTTTCCCACCTGCAAAGCCCTCCCCACTCCTAACGCTTCCATACCTATCTGTGAATCTCAAGTTCCCAGGTCAGGCTGCAGTTGGATCAAGAGGTCCCACATATTGGACATGTATTGGAAGGCAGGTGAGCTCCATCGCCCTTGGCGTTCCCATTCCAGCGGGCCTTGGTGACCTCTGTCTGTCCCTTTCAGGACTGTAAGCAGTTCCCACTTTTTGTGCTTTAAATGCCTATTTCAAAGCTCCCAGCTCTCCTCAAGCCTTCATACCGGGAATGTTTTGCACTGAAAGTTCTCCCATGTCCGACCTCTCCTTTCTAGCACTCCTTCCTCAGCGCCTGTGTCTCCTGGCCCCGCCCGCCCCTCTGCACTGCAGACCGGCCGGCCCCTGCTTTGCCCACCTATTGCCCAGCCCTTTCGGGGCCCTTAATCGCCCTCCTCCGGTTCACCCCCCAAAGTGCTGCTAGGATCCTCTAAAATGCACACTTGATAACAGGGTTAAGGTGTCTGGAATCGCCAATATCCATCTGTCTTCCAGGCATAAACACAACACCATGATCATGGCATACTGGGACGTCTCTGATCTGCTCCCTGCTTGTTCCCCCAAACCCATCTTCTCCCTGTTCCTGGCCCACCGTTCCACAAACAGTTTCCTAAACTGGCCCCACTGTGTACTGCATCCAGGCTGCCAGCATTCTGCAGCCGCTCCTTGGACCTGTCACTTACAACCTGCCCATCCAGGCTCACCCCTAGGCGTGGGCTTTCCTGAGCCCACGGGCAGCGGTGGCTGGGGCTTCCCCTCCCCTTGGCAGCACTTTGTCCCTGAATCCGTGCGCACACTGTGTTGCTGTAATACTTTGTTCAAGTGTCTCTCCCACCAGATTGTTCATCCCACAGCGGCCGGCAACATCATCCCATTCGTTTCTGTGTCCACAGCGCCTGCCATGGTGCCTAAGGACATATTGATAAATAACTAGTAAAGGCTGGGTGTAAGGAATGGGGAAGATGGAAGGGTCAAATATGACCCTAGCAGTTCTTTCCAACCGCAAGTGGTGGAATTGTTGAGAGAAATGTGGAGGGAGAGAAGTTAAAGGCACTGTCAGAAACCTACAGTTTAAGAAGAGGATTTGGACATTTTAGATTGTAAGTCTTTAGGATTTGGAAAAATTTACATTGTAAGTTGAGTGGTCAAGATCAAATATGGGCCTTTGGGGATCATTAAAATAATGGAAAGGAGATATAATTAGTGTTGAATCTAAAGAGAGGGAAGGAGAGGCTGACAAAAATTGAGCTCTGGAGGAAATCTTTATAATTAGGAGGCTGGAAGAGGACTGGAGTTTTTGCTGGAGACAGAAAGACCTATTTTTCCCTCTTGGAACACGGCCAGAGGGCCAAAGACAGAGTTTTAGTGGATGCTTTCCCTCCAGTTGGGAGGGAAAATAAAGAAGGAAGAATGAGCCAAGGAGAGAGAGAAGGTTCAAGGAGAGAGAAATTTCAGTTAAAAGAGTAAATAAGTGGATTTATGTAAAACTGGGAAGTCATGGCCTCACGAACTAGAATTAAACACAGCTCTTAGTAGATGCATGCAAGGTACACGAGAAGAACTTAAACTACAAATTAAATTCGCTCTGAAAATTAAGCAAGGCTAAATGCGCACACGAAATAGAATGAATAATGCAAAACACCTGACGGCCCTATTTCGTTGCAATGAAAATAGATACAGTCATTTTGGAAAACAAAATCCTGCCAATCTTTCATAAACAGCCCTGGTGACTTTTGGCTGTCCCTCTAGGATAGCTTGCCTGAGAATAATTATCTAGTACTTGCAAGTAGCTAAAGCGTCCTGTGCCTCTCCATCCTGTGCCTTCATCGTTGTGAGTTTTCACGGGATTTATGGCTCTGGGAGAACTCAGCAGATTTTCTGCAGGCAGCAGCTCTTCGCTCAGAGAAGGAGGCCGTGACTCTACGAGAGGCAGCCCCATGGTGAGGGTGAGAGGGAACAGAGGCAGGGTAAACGCAGAGCACCCCATGAATTTTCAAAGATCATTTGTAAAGTCGAGTAACGGGAGCCTCCAGCAATGTGCGGGACTGGGATACACTGTCATGCTTCTCTGACAGGAGTTCAGCTTGGTGACTGATTCTACTTGGCAAACATTTGAAAGATTAGGCATATAGAAAATGAGGGTGGGGGAGAGCAGGAGAAAAAAATGTGCACTGATATATTTTCTGCTCTACAAGGAAAGCTAGGAATAGGCTCCGCTTCAGGGTGAATTTACAGGAGAAATATTTAACTAGAGAGTATCACGTGCTAGGATGGATCTCCAGCCTATTTCTCTATTAATCAATTAGGAGCAATCAAGTCAATACTTTTGTATAAACCAACTGTAGTGCACAGTGGAGGTATTATCCTTGTTAAATTATTACAAACCCTTCCAGTGTGTTATTAAATGGAATGGGAAAATAGTGCAGGTAAGGACAAATTTGCACCCACTCATCTATGATTTAATTGAAAACCTACTATGTATCAGGCACTGTATTAGGTATGAGGATACAAACATGAGCAAGTTAGAATTCCTGCTCACAAAAGGTTCACAGTCTAATAGGAAACACAGGAAAGTAAAGTGATAATTCCAGCCATAAAGGAATAAGTGTTATCATCAGAAAAAGCACAGAGTGGTGTACTTACAGTTCTCCTCACCTAGATGGCTCGGGGGCAGATGGGCGTCAGAAAGGCTTTCTGGAAGAGCCTCCTGAGCTGCACCTTGCAAATTAATTGGTGGAGGAGTATATTTCAGGGCAGTGAGCATATTAAGTTCAGCCTTGCCCATGTTGCATTTGAAGTGTCTGGAGAATACAGTTTACAAGGTTACAGTTTGAAGTACAGAGTTAGAGCTCAGAAGAGACACCTGGCCTGGAGATTGAGACTTGGAGCAGTCAGCGTCCAGACGGTTGGTTGGGGACTCTGGGGTAAATACGATTATTGGGGGAAATTTTGTGGACTAGAAAAGAAACCCTGGAGTAGCCAGAATTCTGGGGGGAATGGGATGAAGAGCCCATGAAATAAACAAATAAAAGGAATAAATAAAATAATAAAACAAATAAAAGGAATTGCCAGAGAGGGAGGAAGACAGCCAGGAGAATGTAGAGTCACAAAAATGAAAGGAGGAGACTTTCCATGGAGGTCAACAGAAAGAGGTAAAGATAACCAAAGAAGCACCCCAAACAGGCACTGGCAGGCTTTGTGAGTAATTCCCACAAAGTGGTAGGGGGACTACATTAGCTCTCATGAAGTTGTGAATGAATGGATTGGGGCAGGCAGCAGGAAACTGGACAGGGAGTTAAGAGTAGGCAAGTTTTAACACATTTGTGAGAGAGAGGGGCAGCTGGGGAGTGCACAGTAATGACAGGGAGAAAAAAGGCAGAGTATTTTTGTTTCCTTTGTTTTGTTTCCTGCCTAAGACAGGGGAAACCCAAAGCCTTTATTTATTTATTTTGAAAGATTTTATTTATTTACTTGAGAGAGAGAGAGCAAGGGAGAGCACAAGCAGGGGGAGGGGCAGAGGGAGAAGCAGACTCCCAGCTGAGCAGGGAGCCTGACATGGGCCTTGATCTCTGGACCCTGGGATCATGACCTGAGCCGAAGGCAGATGCTTAACAGCCTGAGCCACCCCTGCGCCCCAACCTGAAGCCTTTAAATCCTGGTAGGAAAGAGCTAAGCAGGGTGGGAGGAACTGCTTGCAGAGACATGAGCCAGACTCACTGTTGCTAGGGCTCGGTCCCTGCAGAGGCACGAAGGGGTACCAGCAAGAACACAGGTGAAGCCATAACCTTGGAGAGGGCAAGGTAATGGTAAGCCTGTCAGCAGCATTGCATCTAACTCGCTGGTCCGTCGGCAGCACCCAGCACAGCGTGTCGTACATAGAAGTATCAATGAGTGTTGAACAAATGGATAAATGTGTGACTTAAAGAGAATGAATGATACAGGAAAAGAGATCGGGATGACCATGGTTGCAGATTATTTTTAGGTTATGGGGTAGGAGGTGGCGCATTCCTATAGGCTGGTCTCTCTTTTCTTGGTGACACGGAATGGAAACTCATGGACTAACAAGCATGAAGAGACAGTGGTGGAGCGAGGGGCCATGAGCAGAGGCATGGCAGTCCATTGTGGGAAGTGGGAGAGGGAGATGACGGGGGAACGATGGCAGGATGAAGTCCCATTCACATTTAGAAACAAGGAGCTGGTGTAATAGTAAATGACAGGCAATCTGAATTTCTTAGTGACGTCTAAACACTTTGCAGTGGGCCTGTTCTGGGACTCATTCCCAATAAACATCTTAAGCAAATTAGAAAAACCCATCCCTTTGTTTGGGCAACCAAAGGCACTAATCCTGAAGGTTTTTAGGTGTGTGGTGCCATATTTAGATGAGCCATTTCATTGTCCTCAAGGTTGTTTCCTTTTCTGTGACAAAGAATGACAGCCCCGCGACCAATACAATTTATCCTTAGCACTTCCTTCCCTTTCACTGGGGCAAGGATCTTACCATAAAGATAGATAGGATGTGATGCAACACCAAGGGCAGAGATTTCTACATTTGCCACAAAGTTCCATCTAAAACCCTGCCTCCAAATCGATGGAAGTCAGGTGCCTCAAAATATTGTGAATAGGACCAGTTCATGGGCTATAACTCCTTCCTCACAATCTTGAGCCGGGTCTCTGCTTTATGAGCATTCTCAGCTGACTTGTCTGGTGTTCACAGTCTTTTGCCTTCCCCTCAAACATCCCGGCTATTTCCAATTTATCAGTGAGGGACGCCGGGAACATACTTAAAAATAATTAGCCTTTTGATAAAAGGAACACTACTCCATTTTGCAGACCGTTCTTGACTTGACTTTGCTAGTGACTTTTATCTCCTAGGAGGAGGGCATTATGAAGTGCAAATACTCTTAATAAACAGGGATGGGCGGAATCGAGGGTGCTTGACCCTTCTCCTGTGGATGCGAGCACACTGAGTCTCTGTGCCTCACAAGACCCTCAGATACTAAAGGCAAAAGCCAGAGAGGGGTTCCACATAAACCCTTTCTGTATCGGTGCTCCACATCACACACGATATTTGTTTATTCCTGAGGGAGCTCTCCCAACTCAAGGAGTCAGTGCCAGCCACTCAAAATCCAGTGCAGACCCAAATTTAGACAGGTAGAAAACTGCCGTTATGGACTGTGGCTTTTTTTATTGTTATGTTAATCCCCATACCTTACATCATTAGTTTTTGATGTAGTGTTCCATGATTCATTGTTTGCGTATAACACCCAGTGCTCCATGCAGAACGTGCCCTCTTTAATACCCATCACCAGGCTGACCCATCCTCCCACCCCCCCTCCCCTCTAGAACCCTCAGTTTGTTTCTGAGTCCATCGATGTACTGTGGCTTTTAAGCTAATGAATGGTTTCTGTTACTGGCTCCTTCCCAACTCTGCTCATTTCCTCAGAATAATTAATTAAGAATGGTTATTAAGTTGCATCAGGCTTATTGTACCATCCTAAACATGTTTTGATAGACAGTTATCCATGCATATACCACAGGTAGAAAATGCCGTCTTGGATTTATTTTTTAATCACAAACATTGAGGTACTGAAAGAAAACTCATGTTCCCATGATGCCCAGTGAGTCAAAAGACAGAAAATTCTGGGCTGTGACAGTGTGAATTATCTTCTCAAATAATTTTTAATGGTCATTAAGAAGTTCTTGGTAGCATTGAAGAAAGGTACTCTAATTTTTGCAAACGGATACCTAAACGTAAGTGCACTTTCAGACAATCCTGCTGTCTTTTATAAAGAGTGAAAGTAAAGCTATTGTAATTAGAGTTCTGTTTATTCAAGGTTATCTTTCTGCCTCAGCTCAACTGACCCAATACGATCTCAGTTTTAAGGATAGAGTCAAGTTCTTTAGAAACCTGAGGAATATAAAGAATTCTTTCAAAAACAATAATGTATCATAAAGATGACTTGAATCACGATGATTTGCAGTGGTAAAATTCGCGAAACCATTTTCCCCTAAAGAGCAATAGAAACGTCTTCATTCAGAAGGAAAACATCTCGGGAAGCTGTTACACAGTCATGCTAGGGAAATGCTGTGCACGAAAGCCTCTGTGGTGAGCAGTGATTCATTCCCTTGGGTATCAACTAGCCAATATTTCATACATATGCTATCTTTGCAGTCATCAGAAAGATTTGAACATATTATACCTTAGTAATGTACCGTAAATTTGTTATCCACATTTATTTTACTCCCAAACCCCTGAGGAATAGGACATGTTCCCTTCAGTCCAGAAGCACATCCACACACAAATTGTAAAGGGAAGCAGCGTTGCCAACGCCCCAGGAGCATGGAGAGTTTTGAAAATTTCCCCCAAGCAATCCTCAAAACCTCTGCATCCCGGTTTGAGTCACTGCCTAAATATTCTAGCTTAGATTCTTCGGTTAATGTCATGCACCAGGTTCCTTGTCTGCTCCCCCTCCCACCAATGTAACCTGGAAAAGAGTGTGGCCCACCTACATGGCGGTCAGTCGTTTGCTCGCCTTTCAGGTGGCCAGTGTTCCTGAGCTCAGACCGTGCACTAGGTATGGTGCTCTGGGATGTCTGCACAGCATCACATTTGCACCTAGGACAGAGGTATAATTTATCATGTCAGTTTTAAAGATGAGGAGTCTGAGATTCAGCAACATTAACCTCAAGGTCATCCAATCAAGAGATGGAAGAACCGGGGATCGAATGCTGGCATCTAATCCAAAGCCTCTGATAGTAACATTATACTCTCCTTCCTCACACACTTGCCCACAGTACTAGGATCTCAGAGATGAGGTACGTAGCTTAGGCCTTCTCTGCCTAAGAAAAAGGGCACTTCTTATATAGGTGACAATTGCATTGATTCACATGTTCCACAAAATGTGCTGAACACCTCCTTGAGTGTTCCTGGCCCTGTGTGAGACCTTAGGAACACAGCAGTGAACAAGTAAGACAAAAACCCTTGTCCTGTGGAACTTACATTCTAAGGAGGATGGAGGAAACAGTATATGAACACATATACAGTATATAAATATATACACATAGTGTATCAGATATTGGAGAAAATGAAGCAGATGAGGAGGATATGAAATGATGAAGTAGGAGGGAGATGATTTTCTATAGGGTAGTCAGAGATATAAAGTAAATAGCCCATTTTCAGAGTGTAGTGTTATTTTGACTCTATATGCAGACACGAGCAAATGTCGCTCACAAATCAATGTCTGAAATGACAGGATTTTTCCCATTAATGAAATGCTAAAACACCAGGCCTGCCTACGTAAGTCATTTAGCTTTTATGCACAGGAAGTATAGCAGTGATACTCTTCAGTTGTCTTTCATAAGCTTTTAAAACACTTATTCTAGAAGAAAAGGCATTCTCCATTCTAATTCAGACGGAAACATTTTCCACTGGTGGGGGTGGAGACCTCTAGGTAGGTCAGAGATTGACAGAGGTTTGTGATCAGTGTTCCTTTACCCACACACAGCACTAGTTCTCTTCATTCTCATAACAGGAAATACGATGTCTACCTAGTTCCACCTGAGCAATAAGAAACAGTTGCCTTTGTAGGGACAGATAGTTCAAGAGGCCTTTTTGGTGGCAGCCAGAGTGGTTCCAGCATGACAGGGGCAAACTGTTTGGATCAAATCCCAGCTTTGCCACTTGTAAGTGTAGATGGGTTCCCTCGCTGGTAACATGGAGGTCATGGTAGCACCTTCCTCACGATGCTATTTGTGGAGATTCGATGAGCTGTATATGTAAATGAAACACTCAGAACAGCGTCTGATGCACAGTAAGTAATGAGTGATTCCTATTGTTAGTTTTAAAATTAGCTTTGCTTTTCTAGCATTTACTATGTTCCAAACACTACATAAGCCCTTGATCAACATTATCTCATTTATCCCCACAACCTGGGAGATAGGTAAAATTTCTCTCACCACTTTTACTCAAGAGAAAATGGAGACTCAGAAGTTAGAGATGGGCCCCGAGTCCAACAACTGGTAAGTGCTGGAGCCAGGATTCCGGCACAGATGAGGAGAGTCTGATAGCAGAACCAAGGGACTGGCCATCAGTCTGGAAGTGCGTCCTCTCCGGCTGATTCTGGTACTGGTTTCTACACGAACTCCTGAATCCAGCATCCGTAGGAGCGCACATCTTCTGGGAAAGTAGCTCCCAGGATTATTAAAAGTACTGTATCAGCAGGAAATTTTTTTAGGTGATATTTGTTTAGAGTAGTAATGCTCACGATGATTCTGTCATAAGAGAAGTCAAATTTTCAATCAAAATTTTGGTCCCCACGCTGAAAGCCAGCATTATTCGGTCTGTATTTCTCATAAGAGCTGTTGATAATTAGATGAATAATTTGAAAAAATTCGCCGTAAATCACAAGAGTGGTTTGAAATAAGTTATGTGCCATTTACCTTGCTTTACCAGAAGAATTGGACTATTCCACTGGTGGCAAACTACGGTCATGGGCCAAATCCAGCTCTATGGCTTGTTTTTCTAAATAACGTTCACAGCCACGCCCAATCACCCATGTGTCGTTCGTGGCTTCTCTCACAGGGGCAGAGATGAATAGTTATGGCAGGGACTGTAGGGCCCAAAAAGGCTAAAATACTTACTGTCTGGCTCCTTATTATAAAGTTTTGCTGACCCTTGAACAATTCCTATTTAAAAGTTTATTTGTGAAAATGTTATATACTTGGTACAGGTATGTGAAGGGTGCTCAAGAAATAAATTATAAATACATATTAAACAAATATTATCCAAACAAGAATTACCACAAAATTACCCCAAACAAGAAAGTTCAAGCTTATCGCAGGCAGCCTAAGTTAGTAGCTAGTGTATCCCCTACTGTCATCTTGACTCTATATCCCCTAAAGAAAATGCTTTGCCCATTATATGGGAGAATCCTTGATTTCAATGGGCTCTAAAGTACAAATTTAAGATGCAGAGTGACATCCAGAGAAATAGTTTCCTACAGCTTCATGAGGGACAGAGAAACCACAGATGATTAGATGTGACAGCAGACAGAGAAGACAGTACAAGAATGACTGTCAAAGTGGGTTTGTATCTTTTGTAGGCAAACCCCACTCTGGTATATATTAATACAGTTCAGTCAACATTGATAATGGGAAATGACCTCAGCATAAATCATATTGACTTAGCATCTCTTTCGTTGTTCACATTTCCTGAGTTCTTTGTAACATTATATCCAACAACTGTTTATTTCTACAGAATAATATGTTGTTCCCTGAAAATTTTCTTCACCATAATTCCAGTCTGATCTATCATGCCCCCTTTTTGAGACTGAATCTTTACACATTGATTTTAATTGTTGACTCTAAGCATTTTTTTATTTTTATTTTTTAAAGATTTTATTTATTTATTTGAGAGAGAGAGAGAGCACATGAGAGGGGGAGGGCCAGAGGGAGAAGCAGACTCCCTGCTGAGCAGGGAGCCCGATGCGAGACTCGATCCCTGGACTCCAGGATCATGACCTGAGCTGAAGGCAGTCGCTTAACCAACTGAGCCACCCAGGTGCCCAGACTCTAAGCATTTTTTAATACCAAACCTTGATTCAAGGGCAAGAGATAAAAATATGCAGTACACCGTATTCTTGCCATCAAGATCTTACATATTAGAAAAGAAATCAGTCCCCAAATAATAATGACATTTGTGATTAGGACTGGAAGTACCAAACAACCACATGGAACTCCATGGAAAAGGCAATACTTAGAGTAGCATTAGTGAATTGTTCATTCATTCATTTCTTGAATATTTTTGGCACCTACTAGGCGCCAGACCTTCATGCTGCTCCTTGTGTGTAGGGTAGGTAGAAGCCATCATGCTAGAGATGAAAAAGAGACAAGAAACAAATAAATAAAGCAACAGGATCCTCTCAGAATGGAATTGTTAGTACACAGAAATAAGCAGGGAGAGGGGCGCCTGGGTGGCTCAGTCAGTTAAGCGTCTGCCTTCAGCTCATGTCATGATCCGGGGTCCTGGGATCGAGCCCTGCATCGGGCTCCCTGCTCAGCGGGAAGCCTGCTTCTCCCTCTCCCACTTCCCCTGCTTGTGTTCCCTCTCTCACTGTGTCTCTCTCTGTCAAATAAATAAAATCTTTTTTTTTTTAAAAAAGAAATAACCAGGGAGATAAGAGAGCAAGTAACCTAGGAAAAGGTTAGTACCTGCCACTGTCTCTAGAAAGTTAGTATTCTCTTCTCTGGATCTCTTTCTCTTCATCTATAAAATGAAACGAATACCTACTTCATAAATACTGCAACGATTAAATAATTCAATAAAATCCCTGGTGTTATGTTTAAGATATATTGAGTATAGTAAGGAATTATTATTGTTGTGGTGGTGGTGGTTGTCACAGTCTTCACGGCTATTTAGTTAAATCCTCCACATTTTCCCAGAGATGGTTTAAATGGTGTGTTGTATATGGAAGCCCATACTCTATGCGGATGCTTTACATAAATTACATCATGTATTCTTTACACTTACTCCTATTTCACAGATGAGTATACTGAGTATTACAGGCATGAGATATCTTGCCCAGTTTTATACGGCTAGAGAGAGGCAGAACTAGAATTAGAATCCAGCCTGTTCCCTCAACCACTATATTAATACCACCTGGACAATACCATTGAAAAGAAACTCTAATGACTTAATAATCTGTGGTAAAAGCTTGGACTTCACAGCACATGACCAGCATGCTGTGGTTTGCATCAGACACCTTATAGACTCATGTAGGTTTTTTAGTCAAACCGCTAAAAGCAGATAAATGCAAAGTAGCTCCATTCAATCTGTTAGGCAAACAAGGGGTGATAAAGTCCTTGCCAAGGATGCAGATTTCAAGACAGGATAAGGAATATAACAGCACCTCATATTAGAAAGCTATAGTATATGCTTCAGTGTGTTTTCACATCCTCCTTGGAATTAATCCTCAAATATATTATATTCACATATTAACTGGGACATCAAGGCTCAGAAAGCTTTGAGGGGTAATGATTGACAAAGCTGACATTTCAAACCAAGTCTTCTGATTCTGAGTCCCATGGCTAGCCATCAGAGAGCTAAAAATCAGTGAAAAGTGTTGAGTTTATAACTTGCTGAGGGAAAGGAACATACTTTCCCCATTTGGCTGTTGTTGTGAGTTCTTTTGGGACAGCTAGAAAATTCTCTCTGTAAGTCCAGATAGGCCCAAGCATGGTACAGGTAGTCTCTCCTGGGATAGACACAGATAGAGAAGGAGCTGGCTGCCTTCCAGGTGCTCTTAGCCCCCATGATAAGGTACTTTGTCCAAGATCTTTAGGAGCAAGACCACTAAATACCCACTAAAACTTTGGCAGCCCTGAGAACTTTACTTCTATTTAGAGATTACCTATCTTCCCCTCCATCATTCACATTTTACATTTCAAAATATTCTCATTGATTTCCCATCCCCTGCTGGGTGAGCTGAGGGATTGTGTGTCTAGATCACTGTCTACAGTGTTACCCTCACCAGGCTGTAGGGCCGGAGAAGCACAAGGGAGAGATGAGATCTGGAAATATCTCCCTCAGAAAGGATCAGTATCTTCAGAGAAGTGTTAGACCCAGCAGCTGGATGCCCAGCTCACAGCCAGCCAAGATGCCTCATTCAGAATTTCCAAGGTCTGGTTCCAAAGAGAAAAATGATCAGGAGAAGTAAACACATCCTAGAGAACAAAGGTAAGAAAACCCACGCAAGGTGGTAAGGCAGGGTTTTCCGCATGCTTAGTCATTCACCAGTGATTTACCTGGAAGAGAACATTTAGAAAAGGCTAAGTAGCACACTCAACCCACAGCAGATGCACTGTAGCCTTGTTCCAGGATGGCTCATGAAACAATTTAGAATGACATTTTATTTTCTACAGTTGAGATGTTATTATAATTTGAATCCCCATTCTACTGGCTGAGTTTTCTCCTTCCCAGCATGTTTCCAAACATCGGCCTCCTGTGAACAAGAAAACATCAAAGCAACAGGAAGGGAGACAGCCTTTCATCTCCCACAACTATCAGACTGTAACCAATCCTCAAACCTCCACACTACAATAGCTGCTAGTGTTGTGGGAAGTTTTGTAGCGAATCCTAAAGTCTAGCTGCAAACTTTATCTTTAGTTCTCCACTGTTAACAGGAGGGCCCACAAAATGGAAACGTTCAAAAAACATGTTCCCTCAGAACTGAGTGGAGGGAATAGGATAGCTCTGGCAGGTGCTGAGGTATAACCCTTGGGTGGAACTAGGAATTCATTTTTCATTCTCCTGTTCCACTCTGACAGTCTTCACCACATCTAAACTTTCAATCCACCTGTTTTTTGGTTTTGCAAACTTCAAAAAAAAAAATTTTTTTTTGCCCCCAATTCAAGGTATTATAGTGAAGAGAAGAGGGAGACTTTGCAGTGAAATACCCATGCCCTTAAAGTGTGGCTTTCGTTCATCAGCATAGGACTTTCTTGGCATCAGTTTTATCCTCGGTAAAATGCAGATAAAGTAGGGGCTGATATGAAGAAAATGCCAAGCACACTACCCAGCACACAGGAGACATTGCATTTATCTGAATGCTCTTACTCCCTCATCTGCTAATTTCTTTTTTTTTTTTTTTTGATTATAAAAATTTACTACTGAGAAAGATGGAACCCTTATGTTTGAGGCCTAATACATCTTTCTCCTCTTATGGGTGCTTTCTCAATTCTTCCTTTTTTTTTTTTTTTATTCTTATGTTAATCCCCATACATTACATCATTAGTTTTAGAGGAAGTGTTCCATGATTCATTGTTTGTGCATAACACCCAGTGCTCCATGCAGAATGTGCCCTCCTCAATACATACCACCAGGCTAACCCATCCTCCCACCCCCCTCCCCTCTAGAACCCTCAGTTTGTTTTTCAGAATCCATCATCTCTCATGGTTCTTCTACCCCTCCGATTTCCCCCGCTTCATTCTTCCCCTCCCGCTACCTTCTTCTTCTTTTTTTTTTCTTAACATATATTGCATTATTTGTTTCAGAGGTACAGATCTGAGATTCAACAGTCTTGCACAATTCACAGTGTTTACCAGAGCAAATACCCTCCCCAGTGTCTATCACCCAGTCACCCCATCCCTCCCACCCCACCCCCCACTCCAGCAACCCTCAGTTTGTTTCCTGCGATTAAGAATTCCTCATATCAGTGAGATCATATGATACATGTCTTTCTCTGTTTGACTTATTTCACTCAACATAATACCCTCCAGTTCCATCCACGTCGTTGCAAATGGCAAGATCTCATTCCTTTAGATGGGTGCATAATATTCCTTTGTATATATATACCACATCTTCTTTATCCATTCTTCTGTCGATGGACATCTTGGCTCTTTCCACAGTTTGGCTATTGTGGACATTGCTGCTATAAACATCGGGGTGCACGTACCCTTTCGGATCCCTACTTTTGTATCTTTGGGGTAAATACCCAGTAGTGCAATTGCTGGATCATATGGTAGCTCTATTTTCAACTTTTTGAGGAACCTCCATACAGTTTTCCAGAGTGGCTGCACCAGCTTGCATTCCCACCAACAGTGTAGGAGGGTTCCCCTTTCTCTGCATCCCCGCCAACATCTGTCATTTCCTGACTTGTTAATTTTAGCCATTCTGACTGGTGTGAGGTGGTATCTCATTGAGGTTTTGATTTGGATTTCCCTGATGCCGAGCGATATTGAGCACTTTTTCATGTGTCTGTTGGCCACTTGGATGTCTTCTTTGGAAAAATGTCTGTTCATGTCTTCTGCCCATTTCTTGATTGGACTCTTTGTTCTTTGGGTGTTGAGTTTGATGAGTTCTTTATAGATTTTGGATACTAGCCCTTTATCTGATATGTCATTTGCAAATATCTTCTCCCATTCTGTCGGTTGTCTTTTGGTTTTGTGGACTGTTTCCTTTGCTTTGCAAAAGCTTTTTATTTTGATGAAGTCCCAATAGTTCATTTTTGCCCTTGCTTCCCTTGCCTTTGGAGATGTTTCTAGGAAGAAGTTGCTTTGGCTGAGGTCAAAGAGGTTGCTGCCTGTGTTCTCCTTTAGGATTTTGATGGACTCCTGTCTCACATTGAGGTCTTTCAACCATTTGGAGTCTATTTTTGTGTGTGGTGTAGGGAAATGGTCCAGTTTCATTCTTCTGCATGTGGCTATCCAATTTTCCCAACACCATTTGTTGAAGAGACTGTCTTTGTTCCATTGGACATTCTTTCCTGCTTTGTCAAAGATGAGTTGACCATAGAGTTGAGGGTCCATTTCTGGGCTCTCTATTCTGTTCCATTGATCTATGTGTCTGTTTTTGTGCCAGTACCATGCTGTCTTGATGATGACAGCTTTGTAATAGAACTGGAAGTCTGGAATTGTGATGCCGCCGGCTTTGCTTTTCTTTTTCAACAATCCTCTGGCTATGCAGGGTCTTTTCTGGTTCCATACAAATTTTAGGATTATTTGTTCCATTTCTTTGAAAAAAGTGGATGGTATTTTGATGGGGATTGCATTGAATGTGTAGATTGCTCTAGGTAGCATTGACATCTTCACAATATTTGTTCTTCCAATCCATGAGCATGGAACGTTTTTCCATTTCTTTGTGTCTTCCTCAATTTCTTTCATGAGTATTTTATAGTTTTCTGAGTATAGATCCTTTGTCTCCTTGGTTAGATTTATTCCTAGGTATCTTATGGTTTTGGGTACAATTGTAAATGAGATCGACTCCTTAATTTCTCTTTCTTCTGCCTTGTTGGTGTATAGGAATGCCACTGACTTCTGTGCATTGATTTTATATCCTGCCACTTTATTGAATTCCTGTATGAGTTCTAGCAGTTTTGGGGTGGAGTCTTTGGGGTTTTCCACATAAAGTATCATATCATCTGCAAAGAGTGAGAGTTTGACTTCTTCTTTGCCGATTTGGATGCCTTTGATTTCTTTTTGTTGTCTGATTGCTGTGGCTAGGACTTCCAATACTATGTTGAATAGCAGTGGTGATAGTGGACATCCCTGCCGTGTTCCTGACCTTAGGGGGAAAGCTCTCAGTTTTTCCCCATTGAGAATGATATTTGCTGTAGGTTTTTCATAGATGGCTTTTATGATATTGAGGTATGTACCCTCTATCCCTATACTCTGAAGAGTTTTGATCAAGAAAGGTACTTTGTACAAAGTACAAAGCTATACTTTGTCAAAAGCGTTTTCTGCATCTATTGAGAGGATCATATGATTCTTGTTCTTTCTTTTATTAATGTATTGTATCACATTGATTGATTTGCAGCCCAACCTTGCAGCCCAGGGATAAATCCCACTTGGTCGTGGTGAATAATCCTTTTAATGTACTGTTGTATCCTATTGGCTAGTATTTTGGTGAGAATTTTTGCATCCATGTTCATCAGGGATAGTGGTCTGTACTTCTCCTTTTTGATGGGGTCTTTGTCTGGTTTTGGGATCAAGGTAATGCTGGCCTCATAAAATGAGTTTGGATGTTTTCCTTCCATTTCTATTTTTTGGTACAGTTTCAGAAGAATAGGTATTAATTCTTCTTGAAATGTTTGGTAGAATTCCCCTGGGAAGCCATCTGGCCCTGGGCTTTTGTTTTTTGGGAGATTTTTGATGACTGCTTCAATTTCCTTAGTGGTTATAGGTCTGTTCAGGTTTTCTATTTCTTCCTGGTTCAGTTTTGGTAGTTGATACATCTCTAGGAATGCATCCATCTCTTCCAGGTTATCTAATTTGCTGGCATAGAGTTGCTCATAATATGTTCTTATAAATGTTTGTATTTCTTTGGTGTTGGTTGTGATCTCTCCTCTTTCATTCATGATTTTGTTAATTTGGGTCATTTCTCTTCTCTTTTTGATAAGTCTGGCCAGGGGTTTATCAATCTTGTTAATTCTTTCAAAGAACCAGCTCCTAGTTTCGTTGATCTGTTCTACTGTTCTTTTAGTTTCTATTTCATTGATTTCTGCTCTGATCTTTATTATTTCTCTTCTCCTGCTGGGTTTAGGCTTTATTTGCTGTTCTTTCTCCAGCTCCTTTGGGTGTAGGGTTAGGTTGTGTACTTGAGACCTTTCTTGTTTCTTGAGAAAGGCTTGTATTGCTATATACTTTCCTCTTAGGACTGCCTTTGCTGCATCCCAAAGATTTTGAACAGTTGTGTTTTCATTTTCATTGGTTTCCATGTATTTTTTTAATTCTTCTTTAATTTCCTGGTTGACCCATTCATTCTTCAGTAGGATGCTCCTTAGCCTCCATGTATTTGAGTTCTTTCCGACGTTCCTCTTGTGATTGAGTTCTAGTTTCAAAGCACTGTGGTCTGAAAATAGGCAGGGAATGATCCCAATCTTTTGGTACCGGTTGAGACCTGATTTATGACCTAGGATGTGATCGATTCTGGAGAATGTTCCATGGGCACTAGAGAAGAATGTGTATTCCGTTGCTTTGGGGCGGAATGTTCTGAATATGTCTGTGAAGTCCATTTGGTCCAGTGTGTCATTTAAAGTCTTTATTTCCTTGTTGATCTTTTGCTTAAACGATCTGTCCATTTCAGTGAGGGGGGTGTTAAAGTCCCCCACTATTATTGTATTGTTGTCGATGTGTTTCTTTGCTTTTGTTATTAATTGCCTTATATAATTAATTGGCTGCTCCCATGTTAGGGGCATAGATATTTACAATTGTTAGGTCTTCTTGTTGGATAGATCCTTTAAGTAGGATACAATGTCCTTCCTCATCTCTTATTACAGTCTTTGGTTTAAAATCTAATTTGTCTGATATAAGGATTGCCACCCCAGCTTTCTTTTGGTGTCCATTAGCATGGTAAATAGTTTTCCACCCCCTCACTTTCAATTTGGGAGTGTCTTTGGGTCTAAAATGAGTCTCTTGCAGACAGCATATCAATGGGTCTTGTTTTTTAATCCAGTCTGATAGCCTGTATCTTTTGATTGGGGCATTTAGCCCATTTACATTCAGGGTAACTATTGAAAGATAGGAATTTAGTGCCATTGTATTGCCTGTAAGGGGACTGTTACTGTATATTGTCTGTGTTCCTTTCTGGTCTATGTTGCTTTTAGGATCTCTCTTTGCTTAGAGGACCCCTTTCAAGATTCCCTGTAGGGCTGGTTTTGTGTTTGCAAATTCCTTTAGTTTTTGTTTGTCCTGGAAGCTTTTTATCTCTCCTTCAATTTTCAATGACAGCCTAGCTGGATATAGTATTCTTGGCTGCATATTTTTCTCATTTAGTGCTCTGAATATATCCTGCCAGTCCTTTCTGGCCTGCCAGGTCTCTGTGGATAGGTCTGTTGCCAATCTAATGTTTCTACCCTTGTAGGTTACATATCTCTTTTCCCGAGCTGCTTTCAGGATTTTCTCTTTGTCTATGAGACTCGTAAGTTTTACTATTAGATGTCAGGGTGTTGACCTATTTTTATTGATTTTGAGAGGGGTTCTCTGTGCTTCCTGGATTTTGATGCCTGTTTCCTTCCCCAAATTAGGGAAGTTCTCCACTATAATTTGCTCCATTATACCTTCTGCCCCCCTCTCTCTTTCTTCTTCTTCTGGGATCCCAATTATTCTAATGTTGTTTCGTCTTATGGTATCGCTTATCTCTCGAATTCTGCCCTCGTGATCCAGTAGTTGTTTATCTCTCTTTTTCTCAGCCTCTTTATTTTCCATCATTTTGTCTTCTATATTACTAATTCTCTCTTCTGCCTCATTTATTCTAGCAGTTAGCGCCCCCATTTTTTATTGCACCTCATTAATAGACTTTTTGATTTCTACTTGGTTGGATTTTAGTTCTTTTACTTCTCCAGAAAGGGTTTCTCTAATAACTTCCATATTTTTTTCAAGCCCAGCTAGTCTCTTTAAAGTGATGATTCTGAACTCTAGATCTGACATCGTACTAATGTCCATATTGAGTAGTCCATACTACTGTCCCTGGCAGTCGGTACTATCTCTTGTTTTTTTGTTGAGGTGATTTTTTCTGTATTGTCATTTTGTGCAGAGGAGAATAGATTAATGAGAGAACAAAATGCTAGCAGAGTAACAACGTCCCCAGAAATATACTCTAAACAAATCAGAAAAGACCTGAAGCAGTGGAAAAAGAAATGGAAAGAGAGAAAAAAGAAAAAGAAAAAAAAGAAAAAGAAAAAGATAAAGATAAAAACAAAAACAAACAAAACAACAACAACAACAACAAACCAGAATGTGATCAAATATGATCAGGCTGGTATATAGATCAGTGCCACACACTAGATTTGGGGTGTATTTTGGTCTTTTAGAAGAAAGTGCCTCCCAAAATTTTAAAGAAAGAAAAACTTATATATGTACAAAAATAAGGGTTGATATGATGAAGGGATGGAATATGACTGTAAAGTTGGCACCCGACCCCGGGTGGAGTCTCCAAACCCAGCAGGTCCCTGCGGTGCACTCTCGTGCAGTTCCCCCCGGGGGAGGAAGGTGAGTCTCCCCGGATCTGCCGCTTGTTGGGTCCCTGCTGGAGGAGCAGTGGCCCAACTGTGCCACGGATCACGGTTTATGGCAACCCCGAGCTGAGAGCCCGCGCCTGGGCTCCGCCTCTGCAGCTGGCTTCCCTGCTCCGTTACCTGGGAGCTCTGCCACACTCAGGCACCCCCGGTCTTTCTGTGACCCCAAGGGTCCTGAGACCACACTGTCCCGGAGGGTTCCACCCCCCGCTTAGCCACCAGAGTGACGTTCCTCAGCAGAGCAGACTTTTAAAAGTTCCGATTTTGTGCTCCGCGGCTCTATCACTTGCCAGAAGTGGCCAATGGAGGCCTCTCCCCCGCCATCTATCCTCCCGAATATCGCCTCGGATTCACTTCTCCGCACGTCCTACCTTCCAGAAAGTGGTCACTTTTCTGATGAGAGAGTTGTTGCTCTTCTTTTCTTCGATCTCCTGTTGAGTTTGTAGGTGTTCAGAATGGTTTGATCCCTATCCAGCTGAATTCCTGAGAGGAGACGAAATCCAGGTCTCCTACTCCTCTGCCATCTTGCTCCGCCCCCATCAATTCTTCCAGATCAGTGGTTGATTATAAGAGGATGTAACTCAGGAAAAGCCAAATGGAAGAGTTAGGCAGGACGAGGTCTGGAGAAATGGCACGCAGCTTCCCTGCCCTCTCCAGGCCGCCATTCTCCCCTCATCTGCTAATTTCTATTGCTAGATTAGACTGTCTTCCATTTTCATCCCATTTTCCTCATTCGATACTGAAACATGTTAAGAAATACTTCAGTCTGTCCTCTAACACAGACTCAGAGATTCTCAGAAAGTGAGGCTCACAGCCACTCAGGCTCTCTCCCACCCTGAGAGGTTTGGGTATAATTTAGCCCTGAACTCTAGTTTCACGAACCAGAATAGCTCAGGGTCCCATCACTTTTTTCACTCTTTGTGTGTTTGTACCTCGCTCTAACTTGGCTTTTGAAAGAAAGATGGGCTTTGAGGGTTCATCCCATATCAGCCCTGGGTGCAGAGCTCCCTCTGTTTCCCGTAAGCGTCCTCACACTTGGTATTTGGTGATGCTCAGTAAAGCATCTGGGGGTGTCACGGAGGACGCACATGGTGTTCTATATGAAAACATGTCCTTCTGCAGCTCCACCTCTCAACTGTGCTCGTATGTCCTACCAAGGGCAGGGCCAGCGCGTGGCCCCCCGGGATATAGAGCTCAATTTCCTGTCCCCACAAATGTCTCACTCAGAGAATAGCTCTGCTTGACAAGTCTGCTTTCTCAGCACCCCTACAATTGTGGAGACATTTTTTTTTTTCAATTTCACTGGATGCACCACACTTACAAATTTATATTTAAAAAGCTTGTATCACTATTTCTGTAATCCCTACTTCTCCCTTAATCCCCACTTCTTCCCCAAGCATTGCCAAATACTACCAAAATTTCTCTAATGTGAATCTCTGCTACTATTTTCATGGACATCTTTAATCAGAATAGAGTCCAGAAAATAATCCGTAATTCTAGCCAGAATGGCTCTAAGTTCTTAATGGAATATTTATATATAGTACTTGACAGGTGGAGTCAAGAACCCATGCATTAGCATCCGTAAGTGGCTCCTTGCCAAGAAATCTGTAGGTAATCCACAAGGCAGGATTTGACAGTCCATGATCTCCCCACCATGAATCACCACTCTGACCTTATTCACTTTTATTATACTTTAACTGACTTTGAGTTGATTCTAAGCCCATTGGTGGCCCCATCATTCAATTTTTAAACCCCACCAATGATCCCACTCCATAGTACAAAGCACTCCACATTGATTATAACTCTTTTACAAACCACATTGCCAGACTCTAAGTCAAAACAAAGCAGAACACCTCTGGAAGAGGAAAATCTCAGCGCTCCCAATCAGTGTAGAAGCTTACCTAAATTCAGATTTATATAACTGTCTCAAGTTCATTCTTCAACTGACTCAATTAATGTAACAAAATGCAAAGGGTCATTGATCACTTTGCTGAAGGCCATCTGAGAGCAAAATATTCCCAGTAACAGAACACTTTGTTAAAATGTAGCAATGCAGGAGAACATGGACAGGAGCCAAACACAAAACGTATTGTTACTCTTCAAAGAATGGCATTAGAATATTAAAGCTAACTGTTTTGTATTCATTAACCAAGAGAATGTTTCCAGAAGGAAGTACACTTTTGAAATTGGGTATATTCCAGCCAGAAGTACAAGAACTAGACCACTTTGCTAATTTAAAGAGTCCTAAACCTACACATACCTCCACAATTATATTTTAACATTTGTGAAAAATAAGTATTTACTCAGGAATAATTCAACTGTGCATTGAGCACTTATTATGTGGCAGGCATATTTACTAAGGACTTCTCCCAAACTTTTGTGTACTAGGGATCCAATAAAAGTTTGTTGTTGATTTATTCTGGTCATGAAACCAAAAGCAGAACTTTGGTGTTAGAGAATGTGGGAGATACAAAACAAATAAAGAGACAATGATCCACAAATTAGTTATCTGCTCTGACACTCTTGAAGATCATTCATTGTAAGAGTGGTAGTCTTCCAACACCAGTTATTGATATGGCTGTCATCTCCTCTTACATGGATTTCCCTTTTTAGTTTTAAGAAAGCTTTTCCACAGTATTTAATATTTCCCTGAAATCTTTATATTCTGCCACTGAATTTCAACCAAATGTTTGAATGGACCCTGGTACCTGTTATTAAATAATTTTTATTTCAGCATTCCTTTTAAAACTTCTATAGATTCAGTCTTTAAATTGATAGTACTCCTAAAAGAGGATTCAATTATTTGCTTTCTTCTCAAGGTGATGCTCCAATATATCTCAATGACTCCAGTTCTTCAACCATATTTCAGTTATAATAAACTTTAAAAGGGAAAATAATAAAAGGTTAGGAAGCCAGGGTTCTGGGTCTAGAGATGCACCATGTTCTTAATTAGCTACAGGAAGTTAAAATGAATTCTAGTAATTTCTTCAGCACTTCAGGAAACTGCATCTTCCTGTGAACGCAGCAATTAAGATAATTACTGACAATCTCCGTTATTAGGAATTGAATCTATTCCTATAGTTTATCAGTACCTTGAGGAATATTTATGCTCCAGGTACTATTTCCCTTTGCCTGGCCTTACAACCCCCAAATAACAAAACCCAATTATGTGAAAATGATCACAAGCATGTCTGAATATTGTGTTACCATGAGTAACATATAAGTTAGATCTTCTTAGAATGTTGGAACTGGAGAGACTTTTGGGAGAAATAAAGATTGTACATTTACTGACTCTGGAAAATGAGGTTCAAACATAAATCATGTGATCTGCCCAATCTCTTCAGGGTCAGAGAGGGGTTGTGAAACCAAGATGCTACACGCCAATTTCAACTCTTTCTTCCATACCCACTAGACTTGGCCATTCACTGACATACAGCAGTATGCCACAGCTTTTCTCTCCCAAGGAAGAATGTCTAGATGATAGCAAGACCCATGACCATGCACGGAATCTTTTCTGAATCAGACATAAAATCAAAAGTCAGAATTTTTTTCTGAATCAACGCAAGAATTCGGACTAAATCTTCCAGAGAACTGAGATATCAATCAACTCCCTATAACTTCCTGGACAGATTAATAAACTAATCTCTGATAATTAAAGTGTCCCCAAATCCCATGTAACCAGATCCTCACAAATAACACGCTACTAATTGGACTGTGACCCCAGAAATAAAAGTTCCCATTTTATTTTTGATTCCATTTTATTACTTTTGCATTTTAAATTTTATTGTTTATTTTTTTTCCCTAGGAGATAGATTGGTGTCAAGGATCCCTATCTGCCTTGTTATGACAACTTTCTTCTCTCTAATCAGTACTTTCTAAATGTAGCAAAAGACACATGTAATCCCAGGACTACTGATGATTCCTGCCAACAATATTGGCCTTTCCAAGTATTTCGTAAACATTATTTACAACAATTGGAAGTCATCAGCTCAGTATATACGTTGATTTCTGTAATTATCTAGAAAGAAAACTAGGTGTAGTATCAATAGACTATCCAATAACTAGCTTTGCTACTTATATGTATATATGAGTTGTATGACCTTCTTTCTCTGCTTCTCTGAGCTCAGTTTCCAACCCTCATCAATAAAATGCAAGCAATAACACCTGTCCTACAGATTTCATAGGGATAGAAACACAAAATGGCTTGATGACAATGAAAGTACTTTGTTAATACAAGGAATTAAACAATTAGCTGCTGTTAGGACTCCATTCAAGATTCAGGGTATTGACAAGAAAGGTGGAATTTTCTCCTGCATTATCTTGATATCTTAGACCAAGTGTGGCTAAGAAAAAGGGGAAGGTATTGAAAAAGTGTTTTTTGTGTATATGACTAAGAAGAGGCCAACTCACCACTGTGCACCCCATTCTGTTCCCTATTCAAGAACACAGTTCTTCCAGGCGCCTGGGTGGCTCAGTTGGTTAAGCGACTGCCCTCAGCTCAGGTCATGATCCCAGGGTCCTGGGATTGAGTCCCACATCAGGCTCCCGGCTCAGCGGGGAGCCTGCTTCTCCCTCTGACCCTCTCCCCTCTCATGCTGTTTCTCTCCTGTTCACTCTCTAATAAATAAATAAATAAATAAATAAATAAATAAATAAATAAATAATCTTTAAAAAAAAAAAAAAGAACACAGTTCTTCCAATTGTCTTTCTTTCTCTCTCTCCTGGATCACAAATTTTCCCCTCTCTGTGGGATTGCTCCCCAAGCAAACAAAGATATAATATCTTCCATTTTTGAGAAAAATAAATCGACTCTGCATCTCCCTCTTGCAACCCTTCTTTTTTACGAGTCCCTTTTCCAACAAATAGTGAAATATTATTCAGCAATAAAAAGAAATGAAGTACTCATACGTACTCCAACATGGATGAACCTTAAAACATTATGCCAGGTGAAAGAAGCCAGTCATACCACAAAAGATTAATTCCATTCAAATGAAATGTTCAGAATAGGCAAATCTATGGGGCCACGAATATACTAGCAGTTGCCTACGGCAATCTAGAGCTGGGGAAGGTGGGAGTGACTTATAATGGGTATGGGGTTTCTTTTCAGGATGATGAAAATGTTCTAAAATTAGAGTGGGGTAATGGTTGTACAACTCTGGGAATATATTAAAAACTCTTGAATTATACACTCTAAGTGGGTGAATTTAATTATATGTATATTATATCTCAATAAAGCAAGATATGAGGTTAACATTAGTCATAAGTCAAGTTGATAACATGCACTCAAATATTGTGTTGAGAATGGCAGTTCGCCTTTGTGGCCTTCCTCCCCCAAATCTATAACTTCATTCTAAGTGTGAGAAAACACCAGCCAAGCTCAAATTGATGGATATTCTATAAAACACCTAACTGGTACTCCTCAAAATTATCAAGGCCATCAAAATTATGGAAAGTTAGAGAAACTGTCACTTCCCAGAGGAACCTAAGGAGACGTGATGACTAAATATAACATGGTATCCTGGATAAGATCCTGAAACAGAAAAAGTGCACCAGGAAAAAACTAATGAAATTTGAATAAATTATGCAGTTAACTAACTCCATAGAAAAAGTATCAATATTGGTTTGTTAATTGTGACAAATGCACCATACCAATATAAGGTGTTAATAATAGGGGGACTTTGATGTAAAGTAGATGGAAACTCTGTATTATCTTTGCAACTTTCCCATAAATCTAACACTTTTTTAAAAAGCAATATACAAATGTTAGTTAATAGTTTTAGAACTTGTAGTAAAATCATAGTACTAGTAATAGGAATGGTAGTTAGTAATACAAGGATCCTTAGCAGGCTGAAATAGAGAACTTAATTAGCCTGGTTTTTCACATGCAGCACATATATGCCAAGTTGAACTAGTGTCCCCTGAAGGAACCATAACTATAATCTCAACCTTAAAAATCAGAAGTTAGAAATCTGTCCACTTCACATTAAAAAAAAAAGAGAGAGAGAGAGAAGAGGAAGAGGAAGGAGAAGGAGAAGAAGAAGAAGAAGAAGAAGAAGAAGAAGAAGAAGAAGAAGAAG
>NW_023270415.1:53893843-53974957 GCF_011800145.1 Mirounga leonina
AGAAGAAGAAGAAGAAGAAGAAGAAGAAGAAGAAGAAGAAGAAGAAGAAGAAGAAGAAGGAGAAGAAGAAGAAGAAGAAGTAGTAGTAGTAGTAGCAATCCCTAGTAGGATCATTATCTAGAGGTTTTATAGAGATTACAAAAGGATGTGTTGAGAAGGACTGAATCTAAACTCTTTTATGAGAGCTATATGCCATTATTCCACATAATTAAACATAATGAAGAGTAAAATATATATAGTAGGGCTTGATTTAAAATTTTCAAGCTGATCCTCATGAGAAAGATAACCCTTCACCATGGTGGCCAAGGACAAAGGCCCTTGCTTAGCTCCTCCTGTTCCCTCTGTGCTCTTCTCCTCAACCATCAATGTGTGCAATCTCTCTCTCTCTCAATACTGTGTTTTAATCAATTGATTAAATTTAATCAATTTAATCAGCCTCCTTTCTTGTCCTCACTATACTGTGCAAAAGTGGCTGCCTACCTCCTCATTACTAAAATGGCTTCATGGAGCTGACATTTTCAGAACTCGACACTGTATCTCCTTTGACGGCTGCATCTCTCCTTCTGTCCTAGCAATGGAAGGCCAAGCACCCCACAGAGTGTGACATCACCTCATCAGGTAAAAGTGATGACTTTTGTAATGGCTTCCACAAGCTTCCTAGAGAAAGATAGAGTTCCACTTATTCACATGATCTGCAATTGGAACTTGCATACTAAAATTTTTTAAAGATTTATTTATGAGAGAGAGAGTACAAGCAGGAGGGGCAGAGGGAGAGAGAATCTGAAGCAGACTCAGTGCTGAGCACGGAGCCCAACATGGGGTTCCATCTCATGGCCCTGAGATCAGACCCAAGTTGAAACCAAGAGTTGGTTGCTCAGTGGACTGCGCCACTCAGGCACCCCAGAACTTGCATACTAAATTACTTCTGGTCTCCATGATAGGCCTCACTATCTCATGCCTCCACACGGCTACACACATCCAGTCTCTGCAGGAACATTCTTCCTGCCTCTCTTTACCTCCAGATTTTGGCTTAGATGTCACTGAGACCAGAAAGCCCTTACAAACCACCCTTTGACCTCAACTCCAGATCAGGTGCTCTCATAGAACCCAAACTTTTCTCTGTCTTTGGATTCATCACAATGTATTTTAACTACCCATCAGATTATAAGGTACGTGAAGCCATTAGCAATGTCTCTCTGGATCATTGTCGAATCAAGAGCCAGGACATTGACTGGAACATAGGATAGATGCAAATGAATCTCTTAAATGAATGGATAAATTCCTTCCCCATCCAAATATATTGTAAAATCATTTTCCCCTGAAGATTGTGTCATACTGTTTCTCAAGGAATTTTACGTCCTGGTACAGAGGCTGGTAAAGAAGCAATCTTTCCTCTCATCACATATCTCATGCATTGCCCTAGCAAAATTGTCAAGGCTTAAAAACAATGGCCCAAAGATATTTTCAGATTTGCATCTTTGCCCCTTTATTTGGGATAAGGAATAGCAACAGAAATAAAACTTCAGCAACAGTGTATGAAAGATGACCTCCCGAACATTTTTTTCTAGGTGTTTGCATCTATAATGAATAAGCGTTGTTAAAATCCAAGCTATGGATACACTAAAAACTTGTGAATATTTTAGAAATTTGAGTTATTAAACTCAATCAAAGGTATTGGGAATTAACTAAAAATAATTATGAGTGGGATTAAATGTATTCTCTATTATCCCACTGGAGATGTATTTTCCAATTGATTAATTTTAGAAACATCATTATATTTATTTTACTCCACACTTCCCTAAATTTTGTAAAATATATTTATTTCAACAAAAAGCTGAAATGTATTAAGGACTCATTTTATTAATTAACCAATCTCCACTTAAAAGAGATTTTTCAATATTAAAAATAAAATGTTTGCAAAAATCCTCTAACAAAATTTTGGAGTATTAAAATCCAATAAAGGATCATGTCTACAATTTTGAAATAATTCTTTCCATGCCTGAATTTATTCAACATTTACTGGGGGCTATCTTCTGTCACACACTGTACTAAATCCCTGAGGACAAAGAAATTAATAAACTTACTCATCCCCTGAAGAAGCTTACCATGTATTAGAGAGGTGGACAAATATAGATCATTGCAATAAAAAGTTTTGGTAGTGTTGTCAAAGTTTGCCTGGGGGGCTATGGAAGCACATGGCAGAGATATTAACCTTGAAACTGTAGCTTTTCTTAAAGACAATGCTCCCTCACTGACATTAAGTGAAAAGAGGTAGGTAGATATTAAATGTGGGTTCAATGTTTCACCTGACAATTGTAGAGAAAAACACAAAGACAGATGAAATTCAAACTTTAAGTTTGGAAATCTAGAAGAAACATGTATGTTGGATTTATGCTTAGAAGAAGTTAAGTGTTTAAGTGACGACAACGGGGATAACACAGTAGAAATCTCATCATTGGAAATGCAAAAGACTTTCATAGAGAGAAAGAGCAAAGTATAAAGGAAAGAGCATGGGCTTTGGCTTAAGTAGACTTGGGTTGAATCACAGCTTTGTCACTTACTACTCATGTGTCTTTAGACAAATCACATACATTCTGTAAACCCCAATTTCCCCATATGCAAAATAGAGCTAATACTAGCTTACACATAGAGTTATTATAAGCACTAAATAAGCTAATGTTTACATATCTTTACCACGAGCCATCATAAAGAACTCAAATGTGATAGTAGCAACCTCATTGTGTAGCAAGCAGAGATTCAAATACAGGATGCTTAGTCCTTGGCAAGGAGTGGGAGGATGTTGGCAGGTATAAAGCAGTGACCTGATGTCAGAGAACCTGGAGTACTAGACAGGAGACAAAGACAGGGATGTGAGTGATGATGATGATAAAGATGATAATTACTATATCTCCTTCTAAAGCTCAGAATATTTATCACTGAATTAAGTCTTCGATTTCCTAGGACCAATTAAAGTATTTACTCATAATCTTAAAAGTCTGCTCAGAAAAAAATTAGGCTTCAGTTAACCTCTTGACTGAGTAAATCCTTCTTAATCTCTGAAAGAAGTCAGAATCTCTGGAATAATATTTTAGCTGGTATTATATGAACCAATGTGAAAATTACACATTCTCACACAGAACAACTTCTCTACCCCCAGTGAGCAAAATATGAAGTGTAACTACCCTCCATGCACTGAGTCTGAAGAGAAGCTCAGGGAACAGTGAGTGAGGCAGAACAGGGGACTTGGGGCACATTCTTGGAGGGCAGGGAGAGCTTCAGGAAAGTGACAAAATGGCCCTAGAAGGGAGGGAAAGAGGAACTGGAGAGCAAGAACAGTTCTTTGCTCAGGACAAGATGATAGAGAATTAGCAGTATAGAGATTAAGTTTAATTTAACATTTTACACACAGCAGATGTTCCAAATGTTGGCTGTTGAGTGAATGAATTGAAATATTTTAAATACAGGTGGTTTTGACATGAAGATCAAGAGTTAATTAAACACAACTTTCAACTTCATTTATCTTATAGAGAGGAAATATTATAAATGTAAAAGAATGACCTCAATAGTCTGAAGGACATGGACTCAAATCCTAAGAATATCACTAGTATTTTTCAAGTTTCCTCAACCATAAAATAAATTTTATAATCTACAAGAAGTTTGTTCATAAATCAGATATTTATGAAGAGCTATACCTAGGGCGCCTGAGTGGTTCAGTCAGTTAAGTGACTGCCTTTGGCTCAGGTCATGATCCCGGAGTCCCAGGATCGAGTCCCACATTGGGCTCCCTGCTTAGCGGGAAGTCTGCTTCTCTCTCTGACCCTCCCCCCCTCTTGTGCTCTCTCTCTCTCTCTAAAATAAATAAATAAAATCTTTAAAAAAAAGAGCTATATACTTAACTCATAGTAGGTGCTCAATAAATATTGGTTCTCTCTCCCCCAGTTGTTCTTTTAACGCTCTCCTTAAACATAACTTTAATTCCAGTCTTAAATGCTTAGCATGCAAAGGAATAAAAGGAAAATTCTAAGATATATCTTTTGGAGATTCAATTCTAGTGATCTCCATATTTATCTTCTATGATTATGCCACTGGATGGATTATACAGCAATGAGCAATGCATTCAGAGGAGTATTGGCAATAATTGATCAATTTATGGTGATTAGTATACTTTATAAAGATTTTAACAAGTTTATCAAAACACATGGGATATTTATATGGTATTATAAGATCCACCTATGAAGTTTTTTTGGGAAAAAAAATCACACAATGGGATCGATCTTATTCCATGAAAGGAATTCCAGAGAACTAATGTTATGGCCAATCCAAGAAACCCAGAGCATTTGGAGAATTCACCAGTCTACCTAAAAATCCTATGAAGCTGTCTCTGTTATCCTCAAACACAGATCAAAGTAAGACTCTTCTGTCATACTCAGTACCTATCTCTTAGAATCAGTACACACGAGTTCTTTTTTTTTTTTTTAAGAGTTTATTTATTCATGAGAGACAGAGAGAGAGAGAGAGAGAGAAGCAGAGGGAGAAGCAGGCTCCCAAGGAGCAGGGAGCCCGATGCGGGACTCGATCCCAGGACCCTGGGATCATGACCTGAGCCGAAGGCAGACGCTCAACCGTCTGAGCCACCCAGGTGCCCCACACATGAGGAGTTCTTAATATCTACTGGAAATACTAGTTCCTGCCTTGAGAGTAGATGGATAGCTCGTAGGTGGCACTGCAAGGAAGTAGTAGAAGTTGTTCAAAAAGAGATAGTAATAGTTAAAAAAGAAAAAAAAAAAAAGACAAAGACTATTTGTGCCCATAGATGAAAAGTCTTACAGCAAATATTTGGAGAGCCAAGGAAAGAGGCAATTACTACAGATCCAGGAAGAATAACAGCAAGAGAGTACCTCACTCCCACAATGTAGGATACAAGGGGTTTCCTAGCTAAGGTAGAAGAGATATGGCTAAGAGTAAAACAGAGCCCCAGGATCAGAAGACTAAATGTGCTAGGGAGACAAGGGAGGTTTTCCAACACAGGAGATCAAGATGGATTCTATTACCAGGATTAAGTACAAGGTTGGGAGATGAATTTATAGTAGATACTGATAACAGAGTACGTGTCTAGATG
Organism: Mirounga leonina; assembly: GCF_011800145.1. Lineage (NCBI taxonomy): Eukaryota > Metazoa > Chordata > Mammalia > Carnivora > Phocidae > Mirounga > Mirounga leonina. The sequence continues at coordinate 53,898,963 of NW_023270415.1, forward strand.
TAGAATCTTTATTTCTACACTAAAGACCTTTAAAAAGCCCTCTCTCAAAACAGGATCCCCCTCAATGCCAGAACAAGATAGAAGCTTCTAGTACTAGCCTTAGTAAAACAGCTGGAAGGTCAAAAGGGATGGGGGGGAAGAATCTGTTCCTTCCATTTTGGGTAGTTTCTAAGTTCAGAACATCTAGAAAGTCTGGGCCAAGGAAGCTGGAATTTCTCAAAATCTGTGAGAGACTAGAGGTAACTGAAAATTTTATTTATTTATTTATTTTTAATTTTTTTATTATGTTATGTTAATCACCATACATTACACCATTAGTTTTTTTTATTATTATGTTATGTTAATCACCATACATCATTAGTTTTTGATGTAGTATACCATGATTCATTGTTTGCATATAACACCCAGTGTTCCATTCAGTACGTGCCCTCTTTAATACTCCTCACCAGGCTAACCCAACCCCCCCTCCCCTCTAGAACCCTCAGTTTGTTTCTCAGAGTCCATAGTCTCTCATGGTTCGTCTCCCCCTCCAATTCCCCCCCCCCCTTCATTTTTCCCTTCCTGCTATCTTCTTCTTTTTTCTTTTTTAACATATAATGTATTATTTGTTTCAGAGGTAAAAGATTTTTTTATTTTTATTTTTAAGTAATCTCTACACCCAACATGGGACTTGAACTTATGACCCCAAGATCAAGCGTTGCATGCTCCACTGATCAAGGCAGCCAGGGGCCCTTGAAAACTTATTTTAAAATGTGTAAAGTGTTGCTTTTGAAGAAAAGCAATCAATTATTATCTTCTCCACCCAAAGGTAACCACTGCTACAATTTTAATATGTCCTCCACAGAACTGAAATATTATGGTCTCTTTATATGGTCATTAACCAAAGGATAATATTTCCATAGTGCTTTAGAGTTTCAAAGCCCTTATCATGTTCATTATTTTTAAATTTTACTTTCTCAATATCTCTATGAATTAAATGAACAATATGATCAGGCATATTTTCAGATGTAGACATGGAAGTACAGGTGAATGACTCCATTAAGGTCTTAAAACCACTTAACATGGACAAAACCAAATGATCTAACTCTGAGTCTGGGTCAGTCTCCAGAATCTGCTAAATTATGCTCTTTGATAATCTTGTCCCTGGGCAATCTTGGATATTAACCTCATCCTACCTACTGTCCTAGCTCCTGTGCATGGCTTGTTCTTAGGAGTAGGGTCAACTCTATGTAAAATTTCAAAGTTTGTTTTCTCTGTCCTGCATCTCCTTTTACCCTGAAGGACAGCTGTACGGTGGGAAGGGCAAAACTTTGGATCCAGGCTGACTTGGCTTCCAGTCCCGGCTCTAAGACTCTACCACTTCCGCCAAAGTACTTACCAGCACCTGCATTTCATTTTCTGATTTGAAAAATGGAAGATGCAATACCTATTTTGGAGGATTTTCAGCCTTTTAAATGTGATAACTAGATCTAGTGTCTGGAACATAGTAGACGTTCAACAACTGTTGGCTTTTTTAAAAGACATTTTATCCTTTTCAAACTATTGTTACCCCATTTGATTTAGGGGAGCAATACTGGCTCCATTTTACAGACGAGCTATAAGGTTAAGATCATTTCTCAGGGCCACATATAAGGTAAGTAAAGACGGGATTAGACCTTAGGTCTCCTAACACTTGTCATAGACATTTTTGGTGGCCTATATCGCATTCTCTTAGCTGGCCCCTGATTTCAGCCATTGCTACAGTGGATGGTTCCTGCTTGCAGAAAACATCCTGATTCTGGTATTCATTGCCCCCTGTCTATCTTCTCTGCCTCAAGGTTCTCTTTAAAGCCCCCATGAGTTTCCATGCAGGAGAATCGTGGAAGTGTGGGCCAGTTAAAGCCCCCAAGGGCACTCCTCAACAAAGCAGAGATTGGCAGCCAGTGGATAAATGCCCCGGCCTCTCTTTCCCTGGACAGATAATCCAGAAATGCATTACTTGATTCACAGTTGCCCACAGCGGGAGACATCGCAATAATACACCCTGTTTTAGCTTTTCTTCTTCTATCACACTCTCTCTTTTACCCTTAATCCTGCTTCCTGGGATGATCTCACAAATAAACTGCCTGCATTTAAGCCCTTGTCTCAGACTACCTCTTGGGAACTAATGGTTGGCGGGGGTTGGGAGGGGAAGGGAGGTGTTTTATTTTCATTTGTTTGTTTGTTTTGTTTTTGTTTGTGTTTGCACTGCATTTCTCTTTATTTCTCCATAGGTCACCAAGATGCTGGCAGTGGTTGTAATTCTGTTTGCCCTTTTATGGATGCCCTACAGGACTCTTGTGGTTGTCAACTCATTTCTCTCCAGCCCTTTCCAAGAAAATTGGTTCTTGCTCTTTTGCAGAATTTGCATTTATCTCAACAGTGCCATCAACCCGGTGATTTACAATCTCATGTCCCAGAAATTCCGTGCAGCCTTCAGCAAGCTCTGCAAATGCAAGCAGAAACCAGTGGAGAAACCCACTAACTACAGTGTGGCCCTAAATTACAGTGTCATCAAGGAGTCAGATCCCTTCAGCACAGAGCTTGATGATATCACTGTCACTGATACTTATTTATCTGCCACAAAAGTATCTTTTGATGATACCTGCTTGGCTTCTGAAATAACCTTTAGCCAAAGCTGATTCATGAATGAGAAGAAAATGGACCACAGGGTAAATGAGAATCTGTGCCGTTATCAGCCCAAGAGGAAACAGCCAATACTTGTACATGAAGACAGAGCAGATAAAGTCTTTGCCAAGGCTCTAATAAATCCTGGCCCAAGATACTTTAACCCATAAGAATGATTCATATTTTCCTTCTAGTATCACAAAAATGTTTCCCCCAAAATGGAGCAGATTTGTGAAAGAGCCAAATGATAGAGACTGAAAGTGTAGCTCTTTCCATTGAATCTGAGAAATTCACTGTATTTTCTGGGGCTGTGAAGTTTAGATAAAATCTAGACATTGATTTAACATTATTCATAATAAATGTAACTTCTCAAACTTCCCCAAATTATTGGTACAATTAGTAATTTGGTGACGTGTAATGTTTAAATGTTTGCATTTAGCATTTCATTTTAACACAGTATAGTGCTATTTCATGAATATCTGAAACTACAGGGAAAAATAGAAAAAAAAATTATTTATTGAGTAAAAATGAGATTTCAAACAGAGTCCCTGTAAGAAAAACAAAAACAAATATCATAATCCTTATAAAATTCTGAGATGGTTTTCTTTAATTCCAGTGTGTTTGGCACACAGTGTTACATCAGTTTCAGGTGTACAACCCGGTGATCTGACAGCAGCATGCATTATGCTGGGCTCACCGCACGCAGAGCTGCCATCTGTCACCGTGCAATGCTATTACCCTAGCAGGGACTATATTCTCTCGGCGGCACCTTTCATCCCCTGAGATAATTTTTATGTCTTATAAAGTAGATGTCATCATTCAACTCTAATGTAAAATAAACCTTAAAATAGCCAGAATTACAAGTTCAGAAGACATGTAGATGTGATTTTTAGATGAACCCAGCTCTTAACCAACTCTTTGAGCCTCCAAAACGATGGGTGAGACAAGAGAAAGAGCAGCTTAAATAACTATGAAGATACAAACTAACAATGTAAGTAATTATTGAAAAGTGGAGCCAAGACCCAGTATTTAAGAGAAGGCTTTACTTTTTCTCTAAAATTTTTAAGGAAGAAAATCCTTTTTGAGCATTCTTGTGTAAAAACTACTGAGCCATGTCAAGTGAATCCTTCAAGTGAATCTAGCTTTAAAAGTCTGAAACATTCTCAAAAGCTTAGTTGCTATTCTAAGTCAGCCAAAGTCTATTACACTTCCAAATGAAGACTCCCCACGGAGCATTGTAGTCTATGGATTTTTAACTTGTCTGCAATTGCCTTTTCTTCCTGCCTGCTTGTCATTTGTAGGTTTCCATTTTTTGTTTTTTGTTTTTAATACTAGTGATAGTTTGTTTACAGATTCTAAGTCAAAGCAAAGCAAAATTCTGTTGGCTTTACTTTTAAGAGAGCTAAAACTGATTTCATCTCATCATTAATATTTTTATTATGTATGACTTATACCTGCTATTCTATTGCAGTGATTATAAGAAGGGTGTGAATGTGAATTTGCCCAAGACATAGGGTCAAGGTCCAATTTAATCCCTTCCAGATGGCTCACCTACTGGGATTTGGCCAATCCAGTATCTCCAAGTGTATTTCCTTGGTGATGGTTCAATAATAGCTCATTTTTAATGGTGAAGTCAGAAAGTACTGGGTACTGGCATTTGCCCTTTCCAGCCTATATTCCTATTTCATGGATTTTTTGTAAACCTAATCACTAATGACAATTACCCCTCCCCACCTTCTTTATGAAGAATACATCATTTCTATTTTGGAAACTTCAGTTTTAAAATTCTGCTATGTGGAGACTCTGCCATCCAGAATATCAGACCAGAATATGCTTTTGAGAAAACTGGCCTCATCTATTCCAGGAAGACATTCTTATCCTGTCACTGTATCAGTCAACAAATGCAAGCAAATGTTTATGGGAAATACACTAAAAGTCTATCTGCATGACACCAAGAAATCTATTTTAACTAACTTTTCATCTTGGATTAAATATTAATATTGGAATTATATGGATGGAAGCACCAGCGTGACCCCACCCCAAATCACAGGCACGTGTGCATCTGCATACAAACATACACACACCCGTGCCTAAGTTGTTTAACAGAGGGCGTTGGAATATATTCGCTTTTTTGTTAGGGAAAGGGGCTGATATCATAACAAGCTATGTCTCAGGCTTGCTGGTAGGTACTTAAACCACGTTATCTTCACCACAGTCTCACTACAGCTGTGATTTCTCTGATAATAAAACCAGGGATCAGGGATCGGGGATCAATGCAGCTTCTCTAAATTATGTAGTACTGAAGAGAGAAAATTTGTCTTTCTTTTTTGTTCTGATGACAACTTGTGACCCAATGGGCTAAATAACTAAAAAACATAAATATTTTGCTGAGTGTAATATTAGATGTTGAAAAAAATTATAATTAGTTTTACATGTTATACACAGAACACAATGTACTCTTCTCACCATTGGAAATTTAATTTAGGGGCTCAGTTTTTCCATTTCCACTTTTAAAGAATTATTTGCTAATAACCTGTTAGTTTTAGACCGCATGGAAAATTCAAGAGAACATAGTTCATAGTGTTTCAACTCTAAAGCAAATGCCGCTATGAAATTAAATGTTCCCATGCAATGTCCAATAGGTAGTTGGGTTTACACAGAAGAGATAGGACTTTCTAAAGTATTCTTTATCACAGTGTACTAAATCATCAAAAAGTATTTCCTTAAATCATCAAAACTTAATACACCATCAAATGAAAAATAAAGAACTTGAAAAACATTGCTGATGGAGTAGAGCACTATTATTAAGGGCCTCCCTTAATAAAATCCCTTGGGTTGCTTTATTACTTCCAATTTCATTAATTGCTGAATGTCTTTGGTTAGATCTTGCACCTAAGGTAATTAGGTAAAGGTCACAGGTCACAAATAAAACAAGCAAATGTAAATTACCTCTTAAGACTTCTTCCATCAGTATTGTGAATGTATTTCTAGAGCTTCACTCCAACACAAATATGCTGAAAAGAAATGAGAAAAGTCCAAACCATGTTCATTCTTAAACAAGCTAAGTGGACAGAAAAATACACTTTGAAAATATTTCAAAACAAATGGCTGGTTTGAGCTAAACAACTAGTAAAGTAAAAGGAAAACTTTAACCATAAGGTTTAGTATAATTGAATCTTAAACTTGAATTGTCTCATTTTCAGAAGAATGTGTTGGAATACTAAGGACAGTATGTCTTAGTAAAGGTGGGTCCATACAATTTTGGTCTGCTCTTAAAGATTAAAAGAGTTACATCATTCTAAACTATGTTAAATCTGTAAACTTGATAGAAGAGAGACAATATTAACTTTTGGAGGAAAAGCAGATTTTAGATAGTCTACCCATGATTCTGTGAATTCTATCAATACTATATTTAACATTATTTTTGCCTCTCAACTACAACTCACAAAGGGGTTGGAATATTCGTACATAGAGTAAGGAAACCAGGTGTGAAAGAGCATCCAGAAACAACTGGTCAGTCCCAGGTTCAAAGAAAACTTTTTCAAATGTTTGGAATCACTCATTTCTCTTGGAAGAAGCAGAGGATAAAAAGCTCTAGCCATTTGTTGTTTGTTTATCTTTAGTTGTCTGCAGTAAATAGCCATCAAAACCAAGATTTGGCTGAGGGAATGTAAGTGTTCAGAATAATACTCATGAAGAAGTCTTACAGAGCTCTATAATAACAAATACATTTTTCTCTCCTCCCTCCTCCCTTCCCCCACTCCTCCTCCCAATCAAACTCTTATCTCTCCTAAAACATGGTTTTCCTTAGAGCAGGTAATTTCATCCGACTTCATTCAAGACTAAACCTGGACATGAACTATCTTAAGGAAAAGTGCAAATATTCTTTCAAATATATTTATATGTAAGAGAATATTTTCTTGTTCTGAATACTTTCATGTTTTCATAAAATCATGTTCCAAGTATGGGAAAACGGATGCTTCTGACATTTCAATTTAACTTAAGTCCCCATTTTCATGGTGGGGCTCGGGTGTAGAATTGAGCAGCTCGATGTGGCTTCTTCCTCACAGAACCAAGCGGAGGTTTTGCATCTCAGACCTTCAGTGAGAAGCCAATGGAAGAACACTTCACATGTGAAAAACCACTGCAGAAATGTGTTTAAGGGAACCAAAGGCTCTTCCCATTCTTAAGGATCTCATAGTCCAATGAGGAAAAACAAAAACCAACATGATACCATTTCAAGATATAACAGTTGGCAATATTTAGAATACAAGTAGAGGTGTCAGAAATGTTTTAAAGAAGCAATTGTTAAGATAATTTATGCATTGTGATTCTTTTTTATGAACTATAATTAGAAATATCAATTAATTTAATTGTTAATTTCATTGATTACACACGGGAAAAAAGGTCAGATAAGGCCCTGTAATATTTTTGTTTATATGTTCCGTCTGTAAGTATAATCTCAAATCACTTAGCAGAAAATCTCATTTACAAATTTGCACACTAGGGAATAGTTAGCACCAAATGGGCTATCCTGAATAAATCTTGGTGGTTCTAATTTTGATATTCAAATAATCTCTCTTGAAAAGAGTTGCCATGAATGTTTGTATACAATGTTGTTAGGCCTGTTTACATTCTTCTACACCAAACATTCATGGAAAATCCAACCTGAGGTGATTGATTTATGCTGTAGAGATCCGGTCTGGAAAATTAAAGGGGCTCAGTGAAATGGTACAGCTGGGACAGCACATTGTTGGAACTGTCAAATCTGGATTCAGCAAGAAAACAAAAGACAATTTTGTGGCCAGTAAAAAGCAAATTCGCGTAATGTTCACCTGTGTGTCCTCATGGAGGGGCATTTGGGTCAAGTCCATACTGCAGGCTCTCCACTAGAATAATGGAAATGAAAGCACTTTGAAAATTATAAAAGAAGGATGGGGTAAGCAGTGGAGTTGGCTAGAGTTCCTGCAGTTTATTTGAGCCCCGAAGCAACACTCTTAAGTGATTATTTTGTTCCTCTTGGAATAATGGACTTAACTTTTGTGCATGTGACTGTTCTTTGACTTGCAACAAAGAGAAAGTGTGAACTTTCTCAAGAATGTTATGGACTGTTACTGATAAAGATGGAAACTTTCCAATAAAGAAAAAGAGATACAACATGGTATCAGAATAAGAATCCACCTAACCAGAGGTCTGAATTCAGAAGTCAATAAGAATATTCTCCAGATTCCTGGAATGGCATTAGATGCTCCAGTAAAGAGGCCAATTGTTCATTCCTTAGCTAGCAATAATAAACCACTCCCACTTTGGTACATATAAGAATGACCTGGAAGCTTATCTTAAAATGCACTTCATTTGGCCCTGCCCCCCAAGAGATTCTCCCTTTTTAGGTGATTTTGATGCCTGTAGTCCCCTGACCACACCTTGGAAAACTACTGAGTCCTGGTCCCTCATGTAAAGCCTTTAAGGCTCTTATTTATTGCACAATTCTTGATAAGCAACTACATGGAAAACCTCTTGTGAGTAAGCATATTTCATCTTTGTATTCCACAAATTATTTAAACTTGGATGATGTCCCTAAGTATCTGTTAAATTAATAAACAAATCAATCCCAAACTAAGGCATATATTTTAAAATTTTCTGGTGATGCCCAATTTGCCTGTAAATCTAGCCTCACAATAAGAGAGCTAGTTCCATTTGGGTTTTTTTGTTTGTTTTTAAACAGTTTTCAGCTCTGGGAATGGCACTGCATTAAGTGTACTGGATCATGGTCAGAACTATCCCTTATATATACATAATGCTTGAAATTTCAGTAACACTTTCATGTCCTAATTTAATAATTCTCCTAATTTAATAATGAAAAATAAAGAAGACTAACACATTGTTTCTGCCTCAGGAGATTATAATTTAGTGACAACATATTAACAGAGAAACATATAAGAAATGCAGAATACATAATTGGAAGCCAAATTGTATGATTTCAGACTACAAATCACTGAGTGCTTCAGAGCAAAAGGGGCATTAGTGGGACCTGGAGTAATTAAGACTTTGGAGAAAAGGTAGAACTTCTTTCAAGGATACATATGATTTAGATATTTAAAGGAAAAACTACATGTGGGAGAAATAAGATGAGTGGAGACAGATGTAACAGATCTTAGGGAAGGCCTCTGGACATTAAGGATAGATATCCAAATCATGTCCATTTCATGAGGGATTAATTAAGGAAGGCAGCTAGTCCTTTAATATTTGCCACTACCAATAAAGCTCCAACTAAGGGAAAAGTGAATGAAGTCAACTTATATTTGGTGAGAAAATATTCCACCCATACAGTATGAGTATGAATATGAAGGGGAATAAAGCTTCTAGGTCAGCATGTTTGTTTTCTAAACTTTGTGAATTTCATTTATTATTTATAGAAAATACACTACCCGATTTGTCTTATAGGTGTTATAATTCTAAAAGTGTTCTTATAGTCTTGATTTTCCAAGGGAAAAAATATATTTGTATACATATATATATATATATCTTTGTTTCTATATTATATTGTCACAATATATTTAAAAGTATTTATACCTGTGTATATTATTCAGGGGTCCTTAACAACTCTGGACTTACCAAGTTATCCTAACCATAGAAATCAGAGCTAGCTCAGGGACCTAGGCCCTTCATGAGCTTAAGCTTCAAGATTAAATATAAAATTGAAAAGCATGTTAGTGCTTAGCTTTAGATTACTTCTGACAACATCATAGACTCGCATGTTGCTTATGATGTGCTTCTGAATGTATTGGCTTCCTTCTATCAGTTTTAGAAAGTTGTACGCTGACTCGCTTCATTACTTGGGAATTAACTGTTGTGTCCTTGTGGAACAAAGGCTCTTCTATAAGAAAGGGCAGTATTACATGTGCTGCTGTGGGAAACTGTGTCTGTCCCAATATGTGTACTGTGAGCAATAAAGAATCAAACTGAGAGATCTGGCTCTTCAGCTTTCTTTTTCTTCACAATTACTTAATTGTTGGTGTTATTTAACCCTAAACCACTTGCCTAGGAGACTTCATTTTAATCCAGTGGCACTCAACATGATCCACTTTAGGTTTGTTTGTTGGTTGGTTGAGATGATTATAAGTAATACACAGATAGACATTTCCCTTTTTAATAATAAATTTAATGTGTACTGGATGGAACAAATATAACTACCTCATCAAATTCATGATGTCGGGGTGCCTGGGTGGCTCAGATGGTTAAGCGTCTGCCTTCGGCTCAGGTTGTGATCCCGGGGTCCTGGGATCGAGCCCCACATCGGGCTCCTGACTCAGCGGGGAGCCTGCTTCTCCCTCTCCCTCTGCCTCTCTCCCTGCTCATGCTTTCTCTCTCTCTCTCTGTATCTCTGTGTCTCAAATGAATAAATAAAAATATATATATATTAAAAAAAATTCATGATGTCATTGCTATTAATGAATTCACTTAATGTTGACATTAGATAAGACAAAAACCATGAGGGTTAAATAAGCTGAAGTTTGGGCAAGACTGAACTAAATCTTTCAAATGTCTCTAACTGTCCCTTTTTTAACAATAGCAAAGTAAACTCAAATACTTGTGTGTTATTGTAAAGCAGATTGCTCCATTACCTTTGTAATTCCAAGTAATCTCCAATATACCTGGAATAAACAGGCAAAAATATACAGACTATAAAGTTCGGCTCTGTGTGAAACTGGATTTAGTTAGTCCCTGGGGCCACCGCTCTAGTAAACAGACGCCATTTGATGAAGTTCATTTTGGCATGTAAAAGGAAATGCTTGCTTAAGTAAATCTCAAGCTTCGCTTGAATGACCTCATTCTTTCATACTTGGAAAACATGGGGGAAATAAAATAAAAAATACTCTTGAAGCAATGTAACTTCCAGTGAACAAGAGAGGATTCTTTGAATCCTCTTTATTCAAGAATAAGAGTCTTGCCACCACTATCTACCTTTCAAACTATTTGTTCTTATATTATGATGTATAACACTTCCAGCCTATGTAAATTTTTCTCAATTCCCCCAGGTAATTAGTTTAGTGTGATTATACCAAATAGCATATTCCTCATTCCCAGAATGCCTGAAAATGCTGTAAAAATCAATGAGGATGTGTTTTTTGCTCCTGTGGTTAGCAAAGCACAGTGACTAGCACAGTGCCTGGCAGACAATGGACCCTCCACAAATATCTATTAATGGATGTAAATAAATGTGTTTATTAAAGGATTAAATTTAATGAAAAGAAAGAATTTCATACCACAGATAATAACTATTAAGAGTGTAAATTACATATAGAAAAGTCCTAGACCTCCTAAATCTCAAACACCATCTACCTTTTCATATTAACCTTAAAATATGTTCAGCTTCATGATTAAATACTGTTTCCTCTGACCTGAAAATCCACTCAATGCTCAATCTGCCCACCCCATCCATTCCACAAAACTGCCAACTCTGCTGCTAGATTTGTCATAAAAGCTGGGGTAATGTAGATGAATCTGTGCAAATAGATTTGCATGGTGGTAGCAAGCCCCTTGTGGAGCCTTGTGCTCCATCTCCTCTTTAGCTCCCAAGATTTCAGCACAGCTGTGGTGGACAGTTCCTCACCCATGGACACTCTCCCATCTTCAGCAAACCAAAGTGACTGCTTTCTTCCTCACAGCTTTCTCCAAAGCTGTGGAAACTACTCAGCTTGAGCATAGGCAGCCAAGAATTAGAGAGGGGTTAAGCACCCCTTCAGTGAGAGACAGGAACTGAGGAGGGGAAAGTGAGGGAAACAGTGAGGGACAAATACTCCACCCTCTCTTTTGGTGGAATATTTCTGAAACATCTTCAAAATGGTTCTTTAGGTTCAGCATGATTGAGACCCCATTCTCCACATTGGTAGCCAACTCAAAAACATACCCTTCATTCACTTTTCTTCCTTCCTTGTCCCACTCTCCCAACTTTCTCACTTCTGTTTCCTGAATTTACCTCCAACATGTAATATGTCCACCCAAATCCTTGTCTGAGGCTTTGCTTTAGGTACCATTCAGTGCTACAATTTTTCTAATGAGTGGTGGATCAGATGCCATCATCAGAAAGTGACACCAAGAACAGATCTCATTGTATTTCTAATCAGATTGCCTTCTAACATCTCAAAGAGCTGACATTGCATATATATATATCAGTTATTATACCTCTAATATGGTACAGTTTTATGAATCACAAAAAAAGTTGCTTCTCTATACTAGTGAACCATAATGGATCTTGTCAATTCATTTTTGTCTCCTCATTCTCTCTTATGTAACTCATAAGTACTTAACATATAATCATTGCATCTGTAAAACAGAGATAGAAACACCTAATTTATGCATGCACTGTGGAAATTAAATTAAATGATACATAAAAGTAGTTATAAGATACATGGCCAAGGATATGTTCTCAACATTAATGATTACTAATCAGACTCAAAACTAATCAGAATTCCAACCATATCAAGTTACAAATATTCATTAAGAAATGTGTGCAAAGCGCTTTCCTACATGCTAGGATAAGACAAAAAGGCAATAATAATCATCCTCAATAATTTATGATCTTACTAAAAAAACAAATGCAAACACTTAAAATTTAGGTAACAGCACAATATCTAACTAGCAGTTCAAGATGCCAAGAGAAGCAAAAAGGAAGTACGTGGTAAATTCCCCAATTATTAACATAGAGAATAGTTGCCAAGAAAATTGAGAGAGAGATCCTTCCAGGCTAAGCCAGCAAGAGGAGGCAGTGGGATTGGACTTGAATATTCATAGTAAGATACGAAAGAACAGAGAAAGTATCAGAACAGACAGAAAGGGAGGCATTTGAAGGACACCTCAGCAAATGAGAAGGCATAAGACGGCATGGAGACAGAGGAATGTGAGAGGAACTATGGAAAATTAACTTGCTTACAATAGGATATCAAGAGCAGAATAACAGTCTAAATCAGGTAATGCTCATTTGAAAAAGGAATTTTGCTGGGCTGTTTTCTTTCAAACTAAGACATCCTGAAAATATCAGGCATGAAAATAATACTATTATGGACCAAATATTTGTGTCCCCCTGAAATTCTTATGTTGAAATTCTACCCGAGAGGTGATGGTATTTGGAGGTGGGGCTTTTGGAAATGATTAGGTCATGAGAATAGAGCCTTCATGAATGGGATTGGCACCCTAATAAAAGGATCACAGAAGCTCCCTTGATCCTTCTGCCATGTTAGGTAGGACACAGCAAGGCTACCATCTATTTATGAGACACCAAATCTATCAGTGCCTTGATCTTGGACTTCCCAGACTCCAGAATTATGAGAAATTTCTCTTGTTTATAAGCCATCTAGTCTATAGTATTCTGTGATAGCAGCCCAAATGAGCTAAGACAAATACTATTTTGCTTAACCTGTTTCTGGTTTAGAATAAATAGAAAGTAAACAGAATGATAGTACTATCTTTGAACCTGTCTATAAATCTAAATTATTCCAAAATAATATGTTTACTAAAACAAAATTTAAATGTTGATCATGGAAGTCAAGGAGGAAAGCAGTTTGATCAAGAATGTTTTCCTGATGAGTCCCAAAATTATTTTGACATTTACATGTTTTTAAAATTAGTCAAATGGCAAAATTAGGCCAATCCTCTTATCAGAATCACTAACAAAATTTATAACTGTCAAAGTATAATTCAAGTGCAACAGGGATTTTTTTTTTTTTTTTTGCAGAGAGCTTTTTAAATGGCTCTCACTTGAGTCAGTTAGCTTCACATTTTGTTATATAGCAGTGTAAGCCAGAAAAGCTCCCTCCTAACCCCAAACACGCACACACACACACACTCCCAGATAACAGAGTTTATAGAAGTATAAAATAATAGGAAGCTCAGAATAACCATAGACATATTTTTTCTTCACTTTATCCACACATTTATTCATCATCTAAAATATATTATGTATCTAGTACGACTTTGGTCATTCTCAGGTATTAAAAAACAGACTCTGGTTGGGGCGCCTGGGTGGCTCAGTCGTTAAGCATCTGCCTTCCGCTCAGGTCATGATCTCAGAGTCCTGGGATTGAGCCCCGCATCAGGCTCCCTGCTTGGCAGGAAGCCTGCTTCTCCCTCTCTCACTCCCCCTGCTTGTGTTCCCTCTCTCGCTCGCTCTCTCTCTCTCTGTCAAATGAATAAATAAAATCTTAAAAAAAAAAACAAAAACAAAACAGACTCTGGTTGACTCCGGCTTGTTTCTAATGACAGCCTTTACCAACTTGCTCTCAGAGAAATTCCAGCATTGATGATTAAAATGACATTTCAACTTTTACCCCACACTAAACCTTGAATGTCACATGTCTTATTATGGTAGGTGACATCGTTGTGGCAACTTCCAAGTTCTGAGAAAGACTAAGTCTTGAATTGAAAAAAAAAAAGTAATCGGTGACAATAATAACAATTAGAATATTTGTTTGTTTGTTTGTTTAGCTTCTTAGTCCTATTGGCTGTGACTGGTTGGAGGTTTACAGAAATATCTTGAGACACCACCCCAACAGTCAGATGAAGGGAAGAAAAGCAAGAACAACAACAAAAAAAATTCAGGATCAATGAAGATAACTCTTCCAAATAACATATTCTGTGTTAGATCTATTGGAGAAAGAGTTTTTTTAGTGTTTAATATTCAATATTTAATGTAAGCACCCTTATTTCATGCACAATCAGTCATTTTCTCTGGGAAGAATATAATTAGTTACCAGAAGGACTTGAGACAGCTGAAAGAATCAGTACCCTTGCTTGGAACATTGAACACATTCTTTTTAATGCCAAGATGTGAAGGATGTGGAAACACTGATTTTTACAGCTAAATGGCGAACTACAGCTTATTTCAAATCGGACATTTGCTAAGTTTACCCACATCACACATTGTTCATCTAGGCTATAGTTCATATTGTCCTGCTTGCTGATAAGAGAGTGATGGCCATTATTAGTATGAATTAGTATGAATTGCTACCCTTTAATTTCTTTTTTAAGACTTTATTTTTTTAAAGATTTTATTTATTTATTTGAGAGAGAGAATGAGTGGTGGGGGGGTGGGCAGGAGGGGCAGAGGGAGAGGGAGAAGCAGACTCCCCGTTGAGCAGGGAGCCGCTGTGGGGCTCCATCCGAGGACCCTGAGATCATGACCTGAACCAAAGGCAGACACTTAACCCATTAAGCCACCTAGGTGCCCCTCTTTTGTTTATTTTAAGATTTATTTATTTCAGAGAGAGAGTGCATGCATGCTTTCGAGTGAGGGCGGGGGCAGAGGGAGAGGAAGAGAAGCAGACTGCCCATCTAAGTGTGGAGCCTGAGGCAGGGCTCCATCCGAGGACCCTGAGACACTGACCCGAGCTGAAACCAAGAGCCAGTGGCCCAACCAACAGAACCACCCAGGCGTCCCTCTGTCCTTTAATTTCATATGTCAGTTACATATATTTGGATTTTTATAAAAATGAATATTGTTGTATCTTATGACTGGAATGATATAGTCAAATAGAGTGACACTTAGAAAATCCAGAGGGATTGAGACCCAGCATCAAAACTGCTACTTCCATGAAGCAAGCATGAGAGGGAAGTTGAGGTGAAGGCCATCTATCTACAGAATCGGAGAGGCAATCCGGTCCATTAGGAAAAATGCTATCCACATAATTCAATTTAAGACAGCAAGTGGGGAGTGAGCATCTACAATGCACCAACACTATGACTGGTGGTATACAAAATGCACTATGTGTACTAGATGGGCAGCTATTTGAATACTTAAGTTGCTAAAGGGTGACAGATTCTTTCTTTAAGTGTTTGAAGGGTTACTCTTAGTACCTCCTCTTCTTACTGCTCACATTCTAGAAGTCTCAATGAAACTCCCTTCCTGCACCATCATCCTCCATTCTCACCCCTCTGTCAAAGGACAGTGAACACAGCCCACAAACCACCCAGACAGCCAAAAGGCAGCTTTTACATTTGTCGGTGTCACTCCTAGGAGGATACCACAGGATACCGCCTTCTACAGTCTCCTATTGTTAAAATCACACAAAGCAAATAAAAAAAGCCTTTCTTATCAGATTTTAGAAAAAGATGCCAAATGCAAATATACCAAAATAATGGAAATGCAGCAAAAAGGGTGATCTTCTCTGCTAATAATTTGACACTAACTCAAAGTCTCCCAAGGCAAGAGTGCAATGTCTCTGTTTCCAAGTGAATTGAAATCTGGGGCCCCAAATAGGTGTTTGTGCTATCTAAAATAGAAGCAAATATATTCTGAATTTTCCTGGGTGTCACCAGTCCACAAACACAAATGAAGTCACATTAATACTCAATTTCACTGGCTGGTCAACCCGCCTGCCTAACCAGGGGGCGTCAGCATCCCGTTCAGTTATTAGGTGCGGACCTGAGGGTGTATCACATGGCTCAGATCCAGTGTCATCTTGTTCTTCAACCTCAGCCTCCTCATTCATCCAAATCACCAATGGTTATCATCCCCCAGATGCCATACTGCCATTTCTCACCATGATAACATAGTTTTGCGTACAGAACCATCTCTTTTGACTTCAAAAGATACAAAGCCTCTGAGTTGCCAGGAAGGACTGCACTTCTTTTCTGCTCCACATAAAATGCTTCTCTCCCCTACTTCATATCATCTTTTGTAATAAACCTGGTTCTGTATACCACTGCTTACGTTCTGTGTATAACAATGATTCCTATGAAAATAGGCTCCAGCCTCCACCTGCAAATGTTCTCTTGCTAGAAGATCAAATCCAACCTAGGTGCAAGGCTGAGGAAAAACACCACATTGTCCTTTGCCTCCCTCCAATCTCTGCTTGACTCAGACACTTTTCACAAGACTTCTGCCTCCGGTCTTTTTCTTCTTTAATTTAAATCAACTCACGAATGTAAATGATGAAGCTCCCTGGCCCAGCAGAGCAGCAGACTGAATCCCAGTTTCGATTCAGTGAAAATTACAGTTGTACTGAAAACAGATTAAGTATGAGGAATGAAGTAGGTGTTGCTGGTTTACTACTTCTTTGAGGGACTTGAAAGAACAACTATTAAAGGAAAGAAAAATTCAAGGGTTCCTTAGCTTGCTGCAAATCTGAGGTCAGCCCTACCCGAACAAGAAGGGTTTGTTTTGTTTGTTTGTTTTTCTTTTCAAACAAGAACTTTTGATACCAACTTTAGACCTGATCATTCATGACCTCAGACTGTCTCTGCATCAGCAGGCCCCTCAAGCATTCAGGTGGCATGAATGAGGAAGGGCCAAAATGAGACATACTTGGCTCTCATTAGCCTGTAAGTGAACAGAAAGGAAAAAAAAAAAAAAAAAAAAAAAACTGCAAATGGCTTAGTTTACCCAAAACTGACATCTGATAAAAACGGAATTTTGAAACCACACAGGGAAATGTAGCTGTTAAGATGCTAAAAGCAAATGTATTCAGTGGTATTCACTCTGCTCTCCAGCCATTCCTCTGAAATCCCACAGACCAGACTGAGAGGACAGCATTCCAACCAACAACCTAGACCCGCTGATTTTATTCGGTGCATTTGGAGGGAGGCCGCAGAATCTGCTACACTCTACTTTCTCTACAATCTGTAACTGTTTAGTGATGGCTTCACAAAATTCAATTTTATGGTGAAAAGCTGCAGCATTTCTCTCTCCACGTGCTAGAGGCTATCCAATTGTTCATTCCCTCCATTCACGGCGGTCTCAGGAGAGAGTGAGGTCTACATCTTCAGTTGCTGGTAAATATAAAACAGAATTCTGTTAGCAAATGAAGGATGCAAATCAGAAGCTTAATTTTGGTTTGTACATGCCAATCACAAAGCCGCAGCTCAGCCAGGCCCCCTGAACCCAGTAAGACCAGAGTCAAATAAGCATTCTTTAAATGGAATTCTCTTCTTGCATATTCCCTCTCCTGGAGCGCGTTGCCCAGCAATTAAAGGTGTTGAATTCATGCAGAGTGCCTGTTACGCAGATGAAACCACACACAGAAAATTGGGAGACACACCGCAGCATCAAGTACTGTAATTAAGAAAATTGTCTTTATGCTGTTCTATGAATATGAATGACTGCATAAATGGCAGAGCAATGCAGCCTCTTCATTAGGAAGAGAGCCTGATGCAGGAGAGGCGCCCGGTCTCCATGAGATCCAAGAAGGCTTAGGAGAAATAGAGTCAGAAGCCAGTGCATCTCAGTAAAATGTAGGAGCCCAGATACTTGCAAATAGAAAAATAAAAATGGATGAAACTTGCAACTCGAGTGCAGATGCTGACACATTAGCCTGGGCCAGAAAGAGGACAGAAAGCACCAGGGCAGAATGTCATGGCTGAAAGACCCCTGGGGAAAGTGCCAGATTGAGCTCTAAAAGTGGGTTTTCCCGAATTTTTGACTACCTGGCCTCAGCACTGCTCTTCATACTTTCCATAACTCCTGCCCAACCCAGAACACTTTTGAACCCTCCCGTGTCCGGCCCGTTGTGCTTCGCCTGACAGCGGGGCTGGTACAAGCCGTTAGTTATAAAAAGAGCTGAGGACGAGTGCAGAGAGGCATTGGGCTGGGCTTGCAGAAGCACCCCATACCTGGCTGGGGAAATGGAGCGAGGCCTTGGTCAAGGGTAATGGGAGAAAAACTCTCTAAAGGCTTGATATGTAAGGGAAGCCATTTTAGGTTGATTTCAAAGTCAGCATGACTGTACATAAACTTTGTTTAAACCCAAAGCCTCATTTATGGCCCACCAAGCATGCAATCTACACCTGCTGTATGAGTGAGTAGCCTCAAGGAAAACCAGCTTGTCCATCAAAATTCCTCCTACCTGCATTCCTTGATGTTAAAACTGGTGACTCCTGCCTATATGTTATTCTATAATCTTTTGAGCTTTTACAAGAAGTAAAAAAGTCTATAACTGTAAAAACTGTTCATTCTCCATAGTAGTCTGTTTGTGAAGATTGGGTTTCTTGGGCAGCTGCCCTCACTTGGGCTCAAAGAAAATTCTCTTTCTTTCTTTTAGAGATTTAAAAGATTTGTTCATTTGCATCAAAAGGGTCACCTTGAGGAAAGCAATGAGGTGACACTGAAGACTGAGGAGGTAGATCTGGGGGACAAATGGAGTCCAACATGACAGGGGCAAAGAACAGTCAAGAACGAGGAAATAGGGCCCATTGCTTGCATAGTGTTTGCACTGAAAAGGAACAGTTACGTCGTTCTAGAGCAGTCTCTCTAGTAGACTTAGCGACATATTCTAAAGCAGTCCCCAGATTCATTTTACAATGACCTTGGATTTCCTTGAGTTCAGTCTTTCAGTTTGAAAAGGCTTTTTAAAATATTACAGAAATGGGACACCTGGGTGGCTCACCCAGTTCGGGTTCTGACTCTTGATCTCAGCTCAGGTCTTGATTTCAGGGTCATGAGTTTGAGCCCCATGAGTCTGAGCCTCTACATCGTGCTGGACATGGAGCCTACTTTTTAAAAATGTTACAGGAGCATTTAAACTCATGCATCTGTTGTTCATTGCAAAGAAATATTTATAATAGAGAAAAATTAGAAACAATCTAAAAACAACATTAGAAGACTAAGTAAATTATGGTATTCTTATAGATGGAATTTCATGGGACCATTAAAAAGATACAGCATTTGTGTAATCTGATTTTCCATGCTTATTTATGTTTATAATTTGACTATGTTATTTTTATGTAAGTGTTTAAAATCCTTTACCCAAGGAAGAATTACTTGGACAGCCCCCTTATTTTTGCTTTTTGGGGTTTTTTTTTTTTCTAGTATAAGAAAGTGAGCACTCTCAGATCCGTGTAGCTGGATCAGGTCATGATCTCAGAAGAGTTACCTAGGAATCCAGAGGGCTTCTGGGAGACAATGGGTCACAGCCCCAGCACTCCCCACCCTGAGACAAGAACTCAGGGAGGCCTGATGGAGCTTTCTGGGATTGTGCTGACCAGGTTTCATTGGCAAGAACTAGCAAGGGGGCACCTGAAATAAATTAACCTGAATGAAAAGAGTCGCTATCTAGACTTTTGGCTGAGTCTTAACACCGGAGCTTAACAGTTTGTGTGGCAGAGCTGATTCGGATACTTCACATGGCTGATGCTGGACATTCTTCTGGAGCCAGGCGCTTGGAGCATAGTAGTTGGGCCCTGGGAAACAATGACTTTGCTAAGAGAACAGTCACCTTGGGAATCCAAACATGGAATGTGGATGAAGCAGAAGCTGGCCCGCTCGGGCACACGTGCCCATGGAACGACGTCTACGGGACTCCATATCCACTGCTCTTCACGCCTGCTTGAATCCAACTGTGTAAAAAGCACCCAGGACAGTGCCCGGCTTCTGGTAAGTACTCGATAAACAGCAGGCCCTTTCCAGTTGGGAGCTGATCACAAATTTATGAGCAGCTCCTTTTCTTAGAAATAAGCAGAGTATAAGATTTCTACCCACAATTCTGAATAAGATATGCTTTTTATTGCTCCATGGCACCTTCCCTGGAAAATCAGTCCTTCGTGTGCATTACTTATAATTTATATCTATTTGTTATGTGGTATGATAACAATTATGCAAATCACTAAATGAGTCAGGCGAACTTTAAGTTTTATTTGGGTCTAACACAAAATTTGGGGTTCTCAGTCTTCATAATTAAATGTTTCTATAATACATTGTTTGGTATGGTTTCAACTGCAGTAACAGAAGCCATGACTCATCTAGGCTTAAACAATAAGGAAATTTATTCAACTAACAGGAAGTACAGTAGTCAACTGCAGAGTGATTTGATTCAGTGGCTGAAGCTATCACGTCAGGCACCCAGATTTTTCTAACTTTCTGCTCTGCTGTCTAGGCTGTTTGCTCTATCCTACCGGTCCTTCTTGTTTTGTCATCAGATGCTTGTCAGCAGCAACTATAGCAACATGGTTTCTTGTTGACATCTAGAAAGAGCGAGAGAGAGAGGAATCCCTGCCCAAGGATGGAATATGTCTTTCACTGTAGTCTGAGCCAAAAATGTCAGAAGCCCACTTCTGCATCAGAAACAGTTGTGGAGGGAATGCCACGTGCTGGTTGCGTTAGGTTAATTACCCACCTTGGCTCAGGGGGTTGTGTCAGTTTCCTCTTAATCAGCTGCGAGGGGCAGGAATCAGGATCTCGGTAGGAAAGAGGAAAGGGCGATGGATGTCGGATAGCTAGCTAGCAGTCCCTGGCTTAGTAGCTGTGGGGGATGATTATTTTTCTGAGGAAATGGGTATAGGAAAAAGAGGAGCTATGACCAAAAATCTCCTGGGAATAGCTTATGCAGAAAATTGCAGGCACACCTCTATATTTTGAGCAACTTGAGAGAGCAATTTTCTAAAAGTATTTCTGTCATCAGTTGGCGAGTAGTGTGAAAACGAAAAATGGTTATGGTCATTTTCCTTCATTGATGCCAGCAGTGTTGTGTTAGAAGTCATACTCTTGCTAAATTCAAAATGCCCCATTGTATTCACACAAGATTTCATTCCTTAACTCTTCCTTCACTGGGGATGAGCTGCTTACAATGAGGCTTTTTGATCACCTCCAGGAAATCGATTGCTGGTGACTTCACCCTGTCAGCCATCCAGACACAGCTGGATATGCTTGAACCTGAACCCCCTGTGGGTACTCAGCCTGGGTTTCCATCTGGTACCCCTAGCATTCTCTTGCATTAAAAATAGAACTAAACCAGAATGATCAAATAGCCTGCATATATTCAAATCTAAACTGTGCTCTGTAGAAATTGAATAACTGATTTTGTTTAAGCTAAAATCCATTGATGATGAATTGATGTGATCTGATTAAAGCTTAGTCTGTTGGACTCCAAAAACCAGTTTGTTTGTTTTTTTGGATCCGACTTTGTGATTTAAGGCACTTATTTGAGTTTATGAATCCTTCAGATATCAGCTGCCTATAAGAATTAGCTTCTGAGAGCTTGCTTAGATTATACCTTCTTCAATTCATAAACCCATGCCAACTGGAGGTAAAATCTTGAGATACAAAAGAGCTGAAAAACGCATTTTGAGAAAAAGGTAATTTTATGGGCAAAAGCACAAGACATGAATAAGCATGACAATGTCAAAGAATGTTAATGTGCTGAAAAATGTTGAAGATGATTTCAGGAAGAGAATAGATAGGTTGAAAAGGAATCTATAAATAACAAGATTGAGATTCTAGAGACACAGGTTTTAATCTTTATTCTGCCACTTTATATTCTAGCTCTCTTTCTTCATCTGTAGATTACTGACGTTAATCTCCCCTAAATGCTTCGTGAGATGAACTCCGGCCATACTGTGGCAGATACAGGCGCTGCCCCAGACCTGCTCCATTTCTACCAGCCCCAGCCTCCCCTCCATCTCCTCTGAGGGGGACCCTGGCCTCTGTTACCACGTTACTAACACCAATACACAGCAGATAGAGGGCAGAACTATTTTTTGAACAGTTAATTAACTACTGGGAATAAAATAGGTAAAGGTAATTCTTGCTTGAATCCTAGACTGTGGTAGAAAATAGCTGTGAAGGAAACTTGGAGGTCAACTGACAAATTTGAGTATGGACTCTGGATTCCATAATGGTACTGTATCAATGGTAACTCTTCTGATTTTTGACCAGTGCACTGTGGCTATTTAAGATGACATCTCTGTTGTTATAAAGAGAATTATAAATGAATTATTTAGAGGCAAAGTGGTATGATGTCTCCAATTTACTCTCAAATGAGTTGGAAAAAATTATATAAATAAATGTAAATATAAATGTGTATACAGGAGTTCCTTATTGCAATTTTTTACTAAAGTATAGTTGACCTACAATGTTATATTAGTTTCAGGTGTACAACATAGCGATTCAACAATTCTACACATCATGCCATGCTCAGCACTGTAAGTGTAGTTACCATCTGTCATCCTACATTATTACAATATTATTGACTATCTCCCTTATGCTCTACTTTTCATCCCTATAACTTGACTTTTTAACTGGAAGATTATACCTCTTAATCTCCTTCACCTATTTTTCCCTATAACTTGACTTTTTAACTGGAAGATTATACCTCTTAATCTCCTTCACCTATTTTGCCCATCCACCTAACCACCTCTCCTCTGGCAACCACCAGTTTGTTCTCTGTATTTATGATTCTGATTTGTGTTTTTATTTATTTGCTTTGTTTTTTAGATAAATTTTACATAAAAGATATGTTTTTCTTTTCTTTCTTTCTTTTTTCTTTTCTTTTTTTTTAGAGAGAGAGGTGGGAAAGGACAGAGGGAGAGGGAAAGAATTTTAAGCAGGCTACATGTCCGGTGCGGAGCCTGACATGGGGCTTGATCTCACAATCCTGAAATTATGACCTGAGTTGAAATCAAGAGTTGGACACTTAATGGACTGAGTCACCCAGGTGCCCCTAAAATATATATTTTAGATGTCTAAATATAGATAAATAATATAACTATGTATACAGGAGTTCTTGCTGGCAATTTTTACATAAGTTTTGAATCAGAGAAAAATAAAATATCATTTTATAAAGGACATTAAGGTACCATACCATCCAATGTGCTATGAATTTCCCATCATAGCACGTTGACAGCCGCCCACCCCATCACTACCAGCACTAACCCCACCTGCCCTGAAAAATTGATGAAATTCTTATTACCTAATTCCTACTATGTGAATTGTTACTCACTTAACTTGACCTTAATTTTTTTCAGACCAGCATTCTTCTTCAGAACATTTCACTCCTTCCCCTGATTCCTAGTGTTTTGGTAAAAGTCTTATAACCAGTAAGAAACCATAAATGAATGTGCTATTTGGCAGGAGAAGGTACTCAGACTGTTCATTCACTGAAGTCCTCTAAATTTCGCTTTTGTATGCAAAGTAGAGATATTAATTCCTGCCCTCCAAGTTAGGAATTTACATATTTTAATTTTTACAGCAGAACAAAATATAGGCTTGCATGGTATCAGCCTTCTTGTCTTCTCTGACTTGTTCCTTAGCCCTAAACTGTAGTGAGGCTTGAGGTCCCTTGGCTCATACTATCGTACTCTCTCCTGGAGCACTTTTCATACGTAGCAAAATGAATGCTGAACCTTGTCTGCAGCACTCCATGGAATGAAGCAGATAACGGAATATTTCAGAGCAAGCTAAAGTGACAAATGGTACTTCAAAAAGCTAACAAAGAATGTTTGACTTTCTTTTGCATCTCATGATTTGAGTACTTGGTTTCAGAGATCACTAATGAAAAATTCATTTTACAATGATGTATTTGAAGGAAGTGTGGCTCAGTTTGCTTCTGACATCTCATAACTCCCATCCCAGAGTGAATTTTTTAAGATTAAAAGAAATCCTAGAAAAATAGGGTTTTTTTCTTTTTCTAAAATTATTATTTCTTAGATTTTTTAAAAATTATTTTTATTTTTAAAAATTAAATAAGGGACACAATTTTATTGAAACATAAATTTCAAAAAGCAGAATCATAGAGAATAAAAAAAGAGAGAGAGAAAGTACATTTCCTCATCTCAATTCAAGCCCTAAAGGTAACCACTAATAACACTTTAATATGATTTTTAGTCTTTTCTGTGCATTCAGAGAGAGAAAGAGAATAGATAGCTTGAGTTTGTTGTCTTAATAAGTATTGCATTAAGCACGTAGTTTTGTAACCTGATTTTTTTCATTTAAGATAACTTTCTATCTTGAAAGTCTGTTCTTGTAGATATTCCTCCATGCTACCTTGGGAATTAACTTAAAAATCGCTTTAGAAAAGATCCATACATTATTCAAGCTGGAGGACACTGATCAACCACATACTGTTCCACTGGATGGCTGTACTGTGATCTAATTTCATTTCTCTCTCAATGACTTCTGGCTTGTTCCTAGCAATTTAATGCCACAAACAATGCTTCAGTGAGCATCATTATGAAGATGTTTTTACATACATTTCCCAGCAATCTTATAGGATATCTGCTTAAAAATGAATTACTGAGTCAAAGGGGAAACACATTATAAATTTTGGTATATACTGCTGAATTGACCTCCAAAAAGACTCTACCTATTCACACTCCAACCAGCAATATATGAGAGTGATCAATGACACACTTTCCCTCACACCAAATATATCAGTCTTTTAAGGTTTTCCTAAACTGATGGACCAAAAAACAAAACAAAACACATTATTTTAAATTGTAATTTCCTTATTACTAATATAGGTGAGCATTCTGGCTGTCTCTATATCTCTCTCCCCCCTACCGAATTATTCTTTTTTCTGTAAGTTGCTTTTTCATGGTCTTTGTCCATTTTTTTGCACTGAGCTTTCTCACTGATCTATAGAAGTTCTTTATGTACTTTGAATATTCTTTGTTATATTTATAGCAAAAATTTTCTCCCCTTTGGCCATTTTTTTCCCTTTTGGTCATTTGTGCTTTATGGTATCTTTTACTATACAAATTTAATTCTTTAGTTGCAAAACTTGTTAATCTTTTCCTTTATAATTTCTGTGCTTTCTACCTCGCTTAGGAAAGTCTTGCCTATGTCAAAGCACTAAAAATTTCACTAGTGTTTTTTACTAGTGCTATTTTTTTATATTTTGAAATATCTAAAATATGAGAAATAAAATTTAATAATCTTTCCAATAGAAAGTCGACAGTTGTAACACATTAATGAAAAAATTTATTTCCTCAAGGATTGAAAGTGCCCATTTGTCATATGCACTATTCATACTCTTGGTCACACCTCCTAGGTGAGGTCCTCTGGAATCAGCCTTCAGAAAATCAGACAACTCCTCCTCTTCAGTTGTTTGGTGGAGAATTCATTCAAGCTGACACCCTAATATTTAATATATATATATAATTTTTTCTGATTCTGGATTCCTCAACTAAATTAACCTATTTATCTCTTTCTTGCCCAATACCACTTTATCTTAATTAACTTAGCTTTATGCCTTAATTTGAAATTTGAGGGTGCCAGTTCCCTCTTATTTTTCTTCTACCAAATTCGTGTGTATGTTTCTCCTACAGATATCAAATTCCATGAAAACTTCTGTTATGATTTTAATTCAAAACAAATCAAATCATGAATTTGTGAATTTTCGCCATACTGAATCTTCCCATGCAGAAATATGGTATTTATCTATTTATTCAAGTCTCCCTTTTTGTCTCTCACTAAAGTAGTAGTTTTCTTTTCCTTTTCCTTTTCCTTTTTTTTTTTTTTAAGAGAGAGAGAACATGGCAGAGAGGCAGAGGGAGGGGGGAGAGATAATCTTAAAACAGGCTCCACACCCAACACAGAGCTCAACACAGGGCTCGATCTCACAACCCTGAGATCACGACTGAGCCAAAATCATGACTCGAATGCTTACACAACTGAGCCACCCAGGTGCCCCTAAAGTAATTTTCTGCAGATAGGATTTGAACACCTACTATTTGGTTTTTTCCCTAAGAACTTTATAGATTTTTGGTGTTAGTATAAATGGGATCCTCTTTGGGCTCCTGGGTGGCTCAGTTGGTTAAGCGACTGCCTTCGGCTCAGGTCATGATCCTGGAGTCCCAGGATCAAGTCCCGCATCGGGCTCCCTGCTCGGCAGGGAGTCTGCTTCTCCCTCTGACCCTCCTCCCTCTCATGCTCTCTGTCTCTCATTCTCTCTCTCTCAAATAAATAAATAAAATCTTTAAAAATAAATAAATAAAATAAATAAATAAATAAATAAATAAATAAATAAGATCCTTTTCTACTGACTTCTCAAATTGGTTATTCTGGATGTATAGAAAATTATACCAGTTTTGTATGTTGACTTTGAATCTAGACAACTAACATCTTTTTTTTTTTTTGCTTTTACAATCTTATCATCTTCAAGTAAATATACAGTTGTGTCTTCTGTGTTGTGGTCTAACAGCCTTTAGATGTATATGTGTATGTGCCCATGTGTTGTTCTTACCTGATTTTGGTATCAGTGTTCAAATCATGTTCTCATTTTTGTTTGTTTGTAGTATAAATTTTAATTTTTCTTGATTTCCTTTTCAACCCACAATTTATTTAGAAATGATTAAATGTCTAAGTGATTAGACTTTTTGCTATAAATTTATTTTTTGATTTCTTTATTTTTAATTTGCATTATGATCAGAAAACATACTCCTTATTACATCCATTTTTTAAATAATTTTTATATTTTGTGGACTAATATGTAGAGTCTTTTCTTAGACTTTCCTTATCCATGTACATATAAAAAATGGATGCATATTTTCAGTTCATGGATACAAAGTTCTCTATATGTTTATTAGATATAGTTTGGTAAGTATATTATTTAAATCTGCCCATATCCTTTTTATGCTTTATCAATTAATTTCTGAGAAAGGTGTGTTAAATTTTTCTGCAACAATTGTAAGTGTGTACATTTCTTCTTGTATTTCTAATATTTTTGCCTTACATATTTTATAGCTGTGCATTTAGATATATATAGGCCTTATCTACTATTTGATATAAAATCTTTGTCCTCTAACATTTGCAACATCTGTCTCATTTAATACTCTCATCCCAGAAAAATACATTATAGTAATTCATAGAAATGCACTTTTCCCCTATTAAGATTGCCACACTCTCTTTTATTTTGTTAATATCTTCCTAACAGATTTTTTTGTCATTTTACTCTTTCCAGTCTTTCTGTGTCCTGATTTTCTTTCCCTTGGGTGGATCTCTTGGAAACAGGAAATCGTTGGATATTGTTGTGGGGTTTTTTTGGTTTGTTATTTTATTCATGTGTACTTTGATAGTATTTCCCAGCCCAAAACTTGAGACATGTGCCATAACATGTATGTGGCATCTGATATGGTAGCAGGAGATATCAAAATAAGGACTGCTTTTGAAATATGAGGCATATAACTATTGCATATATGTCATGGTGCTTGAGGATTTTACTCTGGTAATATATGTGACCTCCATAATTTTTTGGTTAAGTTGGTTCTACCAACTAAAGCATCATCCTTAACATATACGTATCCTTTATTATGCATATTCTTTAATATATTCTTTCAGGTATATACTTCTATAGCATACATATTCTTTAGCATGTATTTTTAGGATTTCAGCAGCGTAAAGGAGCTCAAATGTGATTGATTATTCTCCATAACCTCATTAAATTATTACAAAGGTGATATTTTTGTGAATGAGGGATGTCTAACCAAATGCAAATAAAAAATCAGAGGCCTTGGAAACAGTAACCCAACTAAATCACTTTAGGCAGACATTTTCACAGAAAAAAGCAAGAGAAAATTCCTTTTAACTAGTATCTTAATTTTATAAAGTTTTTATATAAAAGTTTACTTAATTATTTATCATTTAAGGGTTATTTTCCTTTTTTATAAAAACAGTTCAAAACCAAATCACATATATCCATGGGAATGTGTTTTTATTGAAATTCATTTCATTTCACTTTATTGCAGTTGATTTGTATATATGTTGACCCTCATTCTTTCCCATTCTGCAATTCTCTCTACTTTGTGCCTTTTCTAGTGATTTAAGCCAGAGTATTTCCAACTCCTCATGTGGTATGTCATGAATAAACCCTAAAAACTCTAGTTAAATGGTTAATGCAGTGTTTCCAAATAGAAGAAAATTATATAAAATCTGCATCTACAGAAGGAAAAGGAATAAAAAGTCAACTTGTTAAATATTGTTTCATTCATTTAGGGATTGTTCATCTAAAATTAGAAGGGCTTTGGACTCTTGGCCTGGACCAGACATGTCCCAACCATGGAGAAAACGTGGAAGAAGTGTTAGTCCAGGCTGCTGTAGTTCTGAGATGCATGACTATATATTATAAGGTGAGTGGTACCCTAGCAAGAGCTAATAACAGATACAACTGGGAAAGAGCCACATCTGTCTCAGCATTACTTCTTGACTGGATATGGAGTTCTTTGATATATTTCTTTTTTTTAGATTTTATTTGTCTATTTATTTAGGGAAGAGAGGGAAAGAGCAAACAAGTGGGGGGGGGCAGAGGGAGAGGGAGAAGCAGACTCCCCACTAAGAGAGGAGCCCAATGTGGGGCTCGATCCCAGGACCCTGAGATCAGGACCTGAGCCAAAGGCAGATGCTTAACCTACTGAGCCACCCAGGCGCCCCATTTGATACATTTCTATATGTGCATATGTATACATTCATATGTAATATTTAATGGTCTGGAATGACCAAATGCAGGAGAGGAGAAGGGAGGAGGCAAGGAGGGTGGTGGGAATGGAAGGAGGAATACAATTTAGAAGGAGGAGTTTGGATTATTTGGACATCAAGTTGGAATCAAAATTTTAAAGTAATAAAAGGCAACGTGGAGGTGTTAGAATGATCATAGAAGGGAGCGAAGGAAAGCAACTTTTTTTTTTTTTTTTAAGATTTTATTTATTTATTTGACAGAGAGACATAGCAAGAGCAGGAACACAAGCAGGGGGTGTAGGAGAGGGAAAGGCAGGCTTCCCGCTGAGCAGGGAGCCCTATGTGGGGCTTGATCCCAGGACTCTGGGATCATGACCTGAGCTGAAGGCAGACTTAACGACTGAGCCACCCAGGCACCCCGGAAAGCAACTTCTTAAAATCATAATAAGAATATACTGATTAGGGCTGTTACATAATCCTGTAGCCTCCAAACACACCTTTCAGAAGGCATGATTTGGGAAGGCAGAGTAGTGAAGCAAAAGTGCCCAGCTTTAGAATCAGACAGGCCTGGTTTTAAACACTGGATCTGCCACTGACTTTCAGTAAGCAAAACTCTGCATCTCAGGGCTTCCCTCTGTATGCGAGCAGTGATAAAAATGCAAACTGCATCTGGTGGTTTTGAGGTTTAAATGAAACATTGCATAAAACGTACCTGAATCATAGAAGTCAGTCAATAAATAATTGGCATATTTATGCTTAATTATTTAATTATTTGTATGCAAAATCAAATCTCAAACAAAAGGTTAATAAACTTTTTTCTTCTAGGCTGATCATCAAGTACACTAGATCCCTTCTGAACACCATTTATCAGAAAACAAAATTTGACAGTGACTACCCACAGGGTCCAAGGACCACTGCAAGATGCATTTCCATCCGTAACACTTGTCCCTGTCCCGCCTTCCCAGGAGACGATGTTAGAATTGGCCTGGAGTTTGTGAAGCCACAAGAGAAAACATTTAGAACTCCTCTGTAATAAGCACATCAAATACTCACGTATTCTTTACAACAAATCTAGGTAGATACTATGTTTCCCATGTTACATATGTGGCAACTCCATTCAATGAAAGGGAAATACTCCCCAATTCCCACATCTTATCAGCGGCAGAGACAAAAATTCACACTAGACTTGACTGCAAAGCCTACTATCTTTTCATCACCTTATCATGCCACTGAGAGTCTATTTTGGAAAAGGTGGTCTTCTAATTTGCAGTGTAACCACTGTGCAGAAAAACAAATGCACATGCATGCTGAGTAGAGAGAACAGAGTTTTGGGTGACCTTGACATTCAGAATTCCATTCTGATGCTCTCTCTCGGGAATTTTAAAAATCAGAGCTCATAACAGAACAAAAACAGTAAAATTGGCATGATGCAACAGAACACTGGTAACCATGAGAGCTAAAGCTAATACTCTTTTTTTTTTATTTTTATTTATTTATTTATTTGAGAGAATGAGAGAGAGAGAGCATGAGAGGGGGGAGGGTCAGAGGGAGAAGCAGACCCCCCGCTGAGCAGGGAGCCTGATGTGGGACTCGATCCCGGGACTCCAGGATCATGACCTGAGCCGAAGGCAGTCGCTTAACCAACTGAGCCACCCAGGCGCCCAAGCTAATACTCTTTATTTTAGTCTTAGAAACTATTTGTGCAACTGCCTGTGACATAGGTTCAAATTCTCTGTTCGCCAGTGAATGTTTTTGCTCCCAATAGTAGCCCATTTCTAGATGCAACACATGTTCCTTCTAAATGACTCATTACTCGAAACGTTGAGAGAAAGCCTTTTGGGAAGTCAAAAGAAGGGAGCTTCTTTGCTCTCTCTCTCTCTCTTGCTGAGCTCCAGAAAATTCAATACACATTTTCTGTGGACAGGCACAGTTGTGGAGTTTTCTCCAGTTTTCTCAATAGGTTTTTTTCCAGTTCTTTCCAATTTTCTCAAAATTTTCCAGTTTTCTGCCATCATTCATGCACAGTACACTCACTGGTCATTCCTAAACACTCATCTTCTGTAGCAGTGTCCAAAGATATCCACCTGATCCCCCCACCCCAACGCAAGTTTTAATCTGTGACTTACATTAAGATAATTACAACTCACACCGTAAAGTACCCAATATTGAAAATTTAAAGACTATCTCCATTAGAAACATCTTCATAGAGGTTCTCTAGTTCTCTTTCCAGAGTATTTTGATATCTTTGTATTTTGTTGACTAGGAGTATTGTAGATTAGCAAAGCCTAGACTAGAATAAGGCCATAGGATTAGAGAGAAACGTATATATTTCATAGATACAAATGGGATACAGTCTACAAGGACTGATACGTGATTTGATGTACAAGGTGAAGAATAAGGAGAAGTCAAGATTGACTCCCAGGTTTATGGTTGGTCTGGAGGGTGGGAGAGGGTTCAATTTTGCCCATTCGTTCAACAAATATATGTTGAATACAGGCTATACCCCTTCACTAACTTGGGTGTTGAAGAGAAATTGGTGAACAAGACAATAGAGTCCCTGCCCTGCTGTGACTTATAATCTGTTAACATGCTAAGACATTCAAGCGGATATGTCAGACAGCTGTCCTTAGTGTTCCAGAGAGAAATCTCTGCTAAGAGGTGCCATCTGGAAGATCCCTCCACACATGTTCTGAAACTTTACTGGAGACCAATGCAGATTTAATAATCGCTGATCTAGGTACTGGAAAAGCAGCCACAGGAAACACAAAGCCTCTGCTGTAATATAGGTTGCATTCTAGTGGGAGAAAACAGACAATAAACCAAGGACTTTATGATGTGTCAGGCAGGGTCAGCTTGTCTCTCCCATAAGGAAGGGGGAAGGGCATGGCAACCTCTGGGCGAAGAGCCTGGCAGACCCAGGAAATGGCAATTAAAACTGAGGTGTGTGGTGTGTCCCGGAAACCGCCTGGAGGCCAAAGCTTGTGAAGCTCAGTGAGCAGCAAGAGACAGAGATGAAGTATCCATGGCATGCTGATCCCATAGAGCTCCACGGGCCATGATAAGGACTTTAAACTTTCTTCTTAGTGAGTTAAAAGACGACTGGAGATTTCTAAGAAGAGGGGTGACATGATCTGACCTACATAAATAAGGATCGCTGGCTCCTACGTGAAGAAGAGACTTCAAACAGGGTTAATCCAGGTAATTTGTACTGCAGCTCATTTTAAGTGGTTATTAAATAATTAAATGCTTTCCACTTCTGTCCTTTTCTCTTCCTGCTCTCTCTTCATAGAGTTGCTTCCTGTATACAGTTGGCCTAGGAGAACTGCGTGAGTAGTCTGGGGGGCTATTTTGTTTCAGAATCTAACAGGGGCCAGGAAGGCACACCTAGGGGAAGCAAACAAATTCTAGACTGGTGTGAGCTTTCAGGACTTAGAATAAAGGAGACATCTGCAATTCTTCTACATGGTACAGGCAGTTCTGTAAAGGTAGAGATTCAAGGCAGACTTCTCTTCCAGAAACAGACATTCATTTCTGTGGGGGCAATACTGGGTCCCTCAGGAACTGAAGGCAGCAGTGAGTAGGCGGTGGGTTGTATTTCAGAGATGATAATGAAGAAAAACTCCCCATATTCCGCTGGGAATGAAGGAAGGCTAATATGGCTGCCTTTCGGGGGAACTCAGGTCTGACAGAGGTGCGCAAGGGGAACTCCAAACAGCTGAGCTGAGTGGGGAAAGCCTAAGAGTGAGAGACAACTGAGGAAAAGAACCCACCCTATGTTTTGCACTGAATTTGCTCATGCCCAGGGAGCCAGGAGCCTTGAAGTTGCTTTTAGCATGAGAAAGTTCTACTGACAAGTAGTTTACTTGTGCCTACATGGCTGAAGGTATATTTGTGTGTATTTTTAAACCAAGCATCAACATTATTGTTTGCCTATACAGTTCAACCAGAATCAAGTAGGGCTTTAAAAAAAAACAAAAACAGGGCACCCGGGTGGCTCAGTTGGTTAAGCGACTGCCTTCGGCTCAGGTCATGGTCCTGGAGTCCCTGGATCAAGTCCCGCATCAGGCTCCCTGCTCGGCGGGGAGCCTGCTTCTGCCTCTGACCCTCCCCCCTCTCATGTGCTCTCTCTCTCTCATTCTCTCTGTCTCAAATAAATAAAAAAAATCTTTAAAATAAAAAATAAAAAAAACAAAAACAACAACAAAAAACTGCTTTTGCATTTTCTCAAACCCTTAAAGCATGTAGCCCTTGAGAGTCCTACAAGGAACTCTCTCATTTCTAGCAGGGGCTCTGTGTTCTCAACCCTGCTACATGTTAGAATCATCTGGGAAAATTTATTTTTATTATTATTATTATTATTATTATTATTATTATTATTATTATTTGATGCCCCATCACAAGAAAAAGAAGACAAGCCACAGACTGGGAGAAAATATTTGCAAAAGACGTATCTGATAAAAGATTGTTATCTAAAATATACAAAGAACTCTTAACAACCCAACAATAAAAAAAATGAACAACCTGGTTAAAAAATAGGCAGAAGACTTGAATGGACACCTCACCAGAAAAAGATACACAAATAGAAAATAAGCATATGAACAGATGCTCCACATCATATGTCACCAGGGAAATGCAAATGAAAACAATAATGAGATACCATTACACACCTGTTAGAATGGCCAAAATCTAGAACAGTGACAATGCCAAATGTTGGTGTGGAGAACCAGGTGCCGTCATTCGTTGCTGGAAGACAGTCTGGCAGGTTCTTTCAAAACTAAACATACTCTGTTATTGAACAATACATCTGAAATTAATGATGTACTATGTGTTGGCTGATTGAATTTAAACTTAAAAAAACTAAACATATTCTTACATATGATCCAGCAATTGTGCTCCTTGGTATTTACCCAAATGAGTTGAAAACTCACATCCACACAAAAACCTGCACATGGGTATTACAGCAGTTTTATTTGTAATTGCCAAAACTTGGAAGCAATCAAAATGTCCTTCAATAGATGAATGGGTAAATAAACTGTGGCACTTCCAGACAATGGCATATCATTTCGTTCTAAAAGGAAAAAAGCTATCAAACCATGAAAAGACATGAAGGAATCTCAAATATGAATTACTAAATGAAAGCCAATATGAGAAGAACACACACTGTCTGAGTCTTAACAATATGACATTTGGAAAAGGCAAATCTATGGAGATAGTAAAAAGATCAGTGATTGCCGGGGGTTAATAGGGAGAGAGGTACGAACAGGCAGAGCCCAGAGGACCTTTAAGGCAGTGAAAATGTTTGATCCTACATTGTTGGAGACTTGTCATTGTACATCTGTGCAAATCATAGAATGTGCACCAAGCATGATCTGTCATGTACACTGTAGACTTTGAGTGATAATTATGTGTTCATTCTGGTTCATCAAGTGTAACAAATATACTACCCTGGTGCAGGATGTTGAGAGTAGCAGAAGCTGTAAGCATGTCGAGGCAAGAGGTATGGGAACTCTGTATGGTTGACCTTAAACAGCTCATGGGTTAAGGGCACCAAGGCATTGGGTAGTCAAAAATCTGCATATAACTTTTGAGTCCCCCAAAACTTACCTACTACTAGCCTACTGTTGACCAGAAGCCTTAAGGATAACAGTTGACTAGCACATAGTTTGTGTGTTACATGTATTATAGACTGTATTCTTGCAATAAAGTAAACTAGAAAAACGATGTTACTCAGAAAATCATAAAGAAAAGAAAATGCATTTATAGAACTGTACTATATTTATCTCCAAAAAAAGCCATGTATAAGTGGACCTGTGCTGTTCAAATCTATGGTTATTCAAGGGTCGACTGTACTTTCTGTTCAATTTTTCTGTAAACCTGAAACTGCTCTAAAAAAGTGTTTAACTCAAAGGGGAAAAAAATGAAATCCCAGGCCCCGACCCCAAAGATTCGAATTCAACCAGCCAACAGTAGGGCCAAGGCTTCGGTATGATTTGCCTTAAGCTCACCGAGAGATACTGAAGTGCTTCCAGGTTAAGAACCACCATGCCAAGTAAACATGATAACCAGGTGTCAGGCAGATAAATGATTTCTGGCTTTTGGCTTTCTTGCTGAATTCTAATTAAATTAGTATTTACACAGTTGTTTGTAATTCTCTACCAAAGGGCATTCATAACTTTTTCCCACTGTGGTACTAGCAAAATGCCAAATGATCTCTTTAATGGAGGAAAATAGGAAATTAAAAATTTTAAATGAAGGCTGTAAATTTATGGTTTGTTGATGCCTTTAAACAACTTCTATCGTTCTCTTTGTCCTCGTCCCCGTCTGAGGCTTAAAACCTATCTTTACGCATCATTGCAGCATTTGAGGCTCTAAATACAGTGAACTGTGATTTCCATTCTGTCATTTTACTATGAAAAATGACGGACATCAGAATAAATAAATAATGATCAAGGAACAAACCTAAGTACATCAGTTGACAATGGCGGGATTGTGTTGGCCGGGTAGTGACTAGGAGGAGAGCAGTGACAGATGGCACCTTCTGATGTGCACACAACATGAGTACTGAGGACAGATTTCCCTTCCAGTTAGCCACATCTTCCTTAAAAGAGGAGGGTCTGAAAAACCCGGTCAGATGCTGCTTTGGAAAATTCCAATAATTCGAAAGCTTGGCAGTATGAGTAAATTATCCACAACTTGCTTCTTGTGATGGGGCTTGCCTCAAGCCACTGTACTTCTTCCTCTGACTAAATGCCTTCTATCCTTCTATCTCTAAAGAAGAGATAATTATGCACTTTGAAATGAGTATCTTGCTGTTCCTGTGATAGGAGTCATTTAGGTCATCAAAGGATCCCATCACTAATCAAACGAAAAACAACCTGTAGAAATTATAACATTAATAATAGTTTGCATTTACTGAACACTTGTTATGTGTCAGGCTTTCTGTTAAGCATCTAATATAAATGATCTCATTTACGTCTAACGACAACCATATGATGTAGGTGTTATTTTAAGCCCCATTTTACAGATTAACGAGAGTAAGTTCCTATGGTCTGACTGCAGGGCCTGTCATCATGCAGTCGTATTGGCAGACATCCCAGCGTGTGCAGCCTAGTTCTAGACATGACTCAAAGTTGGAGAATCTATGTTCATTCTCCTGCAATAGAAATTCATACTAAAAACAAGGTTGCCTCACCAAGGTCATACAGACCACTGATGCAAAAAACTCCCTGGACTGCTAGCACCAGAAAACCAAGGCCCTGGTTCTTAACTTTGTTACATATAAGACTCATCTATGGAACTTAAAAAAAGAAAAAGAATCTCTGGTCCAAGCCTCAGAGATTCTGATGGAGTTGATATAGGTTGGAACTTAGGCACTGGGATTTTTAAATACTCCCCAGGCAGGATCCGCTACGTAATTTGCAGGGCTCATTTTTCAAAATAAAAATACAGAACTGTTGTTTAAAAATTAAGGTGGGGCGCCTGGATGGCTCGGTCATTAAGCATCTGCCTTCGGCTCAGGTCGTGATCCCAGGGTCCTGGGATCGAGCCCCTCATTGGGCTCCCTGCTCGGTGGGAAGCCTGCTTCTCCCTCTCCCACTCCCCCTGCTTGTGTTCCCTCTCTCGCTGTGTCTCTCTCTGTCAAAAAAAAAAAAAAAATTTTTTTTAAATAAAAATTAAGAAAGTTAAGATGGCAACAAGCGGAACATGAAACCAAGTGTGAAGCCCTTCTTTGGATGAGGCCCCATTTGACTACACGGGTCACACACCCATGAAACTGGCCCTGCGCCATGTGATGCTAATATGCTAACACTTTGAAAGCCATTGGATCAAGGGGTTCCCCAGCTAGGCCTCAGTCCTGTAGCTTGGGTGGCTCTTCATCATCACTGTCCTCACACACATTAAGCTGTTTGCGAGCATCACGTAACCCTTGCATTAATTAACATTATGAAGGGAAAATTGCAAATATGTCCCCATTTTTCAGATAAGCAAACTAAGCCTTTACTAAATTAAGTATTGTTCCTGGTGTCTTTGAGGGATAGGCAGTCACCCTGCCTAGATTGAGACCTGGCCATCCAGATTCTGGATCCTACACTGCTAATCATTGCCCTAACTACAGCTCCATGAGTAAGTAGTGTTTTTGGGGGGGGGTTTTTGTTGTTTTTTTTTAGAATTCTCTGTAACCAGGGGGCACCTGGGTGGCTCAGTTGGTTAAGCGACTGCCTTTGGCTCAGGTCATGATCCTGGAGTCCCAGGATCGAGTCCCACATCAGGCTCCCTGCTCAGCGGGGAGTCTGCTTCTCCCTCTGACCCTCCCCCCTCTCATGCTCTCTCTCTCTCATTCTCTCTCTCAAATAAATAAATAAAAATCGTAAAAAAAAAGAATTCTCTGTAACCCCAGCACTAAACAAAAAGGAAGATACTATGCATGGAAACAGATTCATGTCCAGAACTTCATGTGATTTAATTTATTCTTTTGATACATCTTACTGTACCTTCATTTATTGTTTTTGCTTTGCTTATCTTTTTATTTTGCTGTTATATTGCATATACACTGGCTAGAATATACATAGACATGAATATACATAGATAGGAATATAATTTGTATAAAATTTCACTTATAAAGCTCAGAAAGAGATTCAGAAGCCCCCAGACCTATGTCTTCTGCAGCCGCTCCCCTTCCCAATGTCTCTGGGGTGGATAGTGTCTACAGAACACGCAGGACCACTCTGAGGAAGACGATGGCTTCCTAACCTTGACTCAGGATTGTGCAATAGCTTTGTTCACTGACTCGGTGCAGTTCCCCTGTGCACCCCACTCCAAAGATGAAGATGGTGGAAATAAGCAGAGATTTACCCCTCGTTTCATTCGGTCCTCAGGGACACTCTTGAGTGTGGCTCTGTTTCATCACTTCATAGTGCACACTTAAACATATTTGTTGAGAGGAAGCTCAGTTCATGCAGCTCTCTCAAATAAAAAGGTAATATACTTCCCTCTCCACCCTCCTTCCTGGGCTGTGTCTGTCACGGCTATTTCTTATCAGAACCTTGAGCTCACAGTCTTACAATCATGTGTAACATGAAGCCCTTACCTTGGACCATGAACTCCAGAAATGCAGGGAATGAGTTCTGTTCAGTTTTGTATCTTTGGCTTTTGACTCAGCCACATACTTGGCTTTCAGTGTTTATTAAGTGAATCAAGGCAAGCGTGAATGAATGAACAGCTTTCAAAAAGAGTGAACTGTGAAATTCATACATTCAGCTGCAATATGAAAATCCTTCAAAGACTTTATTCTTCTCCCCACCCTTTTAGTGACTTATTTCTGCAGCTACTTTCTATAATTTTTGACAGCATTTCACTTATTTTCGTTTATGTTCCTCTGTGGGTTTTAAATACCTCCTTACTTTTCCAGTCATCATTTGTATTTTATGGAAATTCTTCAAAGGGTTTGCTTGTACAGCCTCAGAGAGTTGTCTTGGGAGCTACTATTTATCTTAGCTTTTGGAAGGATTTTGATTCCTAGCAAAAGACTGCAGCATGGAAAGTACAAATTCATTATTATCCGAGCTCTTGACAGTGACTGGGGACTAAAATTATTAGGTTAGTTTTAGCTCACCTTTCCAATTTTCATTTCCTCCTACTTATATTCTCTCATATCTTCTAGTTCCTATACTTGCCAATTTCAAAAGCACTGACTATCATATAAGACAGAAATTTGAATATATATTCATAATCAATCCCATAGCATTTTTATTTTATGTGGATTGCCTGCATA
Source organism: Mirounga leonina (assembly GCF_011800145.1). Lineage (NCBI taxonomy): Eukaryota > Metazoa > Chordata > Mammalia > Carnivora > Phocidae > Mirounga > Mirounga leonina. Next base: position 53,937,536 of record NW_023270415.1, read on the forward strand.
CTTAGGCAGCCTTACTTTTTTTGCAAGAGATTTGCATATAAGGATAATCTCTAGTGGGCGCCTGGGTGGCTCATTTGGTTGAGCGACTGCCTTCGGCTCAGGTCATGGTCCTGGAGTCCCAGGATCGAGTCCCGCATCAGGCTCCCTGCTCAGCAGGGGGTCTGCTTCTCTCTCTGCCCTCTTCCCTCTTGTGCTCTCTGTCTCTCATTCTCTCTCTCTCAAATAAATAAATAAAATCTTTAAAAAAAAAAAAAGGATAATCTCTAGTATAAGTCTTCTGCTTTTAACAGCATTTTTCAGCTTGTGAGTATTGTCTAACATGGAGTCACGTGCCCCAAACTTAGTCTTTCTGCCCAGTGGTCATGGATACCTACAATTCTGGGTTAAAAAGACTTTTTAGCCCCAGGGTAGCATCAGCTTCCATGTCTGTGTTCATCTCTTTCTGTGATCTCAGCATTCTCCTATTTTCTGGCCCTTCAAGATTTCCCATACTTTCTTATGAGCCAAACACATCATTTTGAAAGTGTTTTGCTATGGCAGAGAGCAAATAGTCCCTAAGTCCACAATACTGCTGGAAGTAGAAGATCTCAGTCTGTGGTTTTATTTATGAACAGGAGCCTGATCTTAACTCCTTCCTCCTGCCCCTGAATCTTCCCTTTGTTTAGACAACTCTTCTTCATTCTTCAAAACCCCGTTTGGAAATAACTTCATATTGAAGCTTTTCTATATAGAGAATTAATAACTTCTGTGGTGCCTGGGTGGCTCAGTCGTTAAGCGTCTGCCTTCAGCTCAAGTCATGATCCCAGGGCCCTGGGATCAAGCCCCACATTGGGCTCCCTGCTCAACGGGAAGCCCGCTTCTCCTTCTCCCACTCCCCCTGCTTGTGTTCCCTCTCTCTCGCTGTCTCTCTCTCTGTCAAATAAATAAATAAAATCTTTTTTAAAATAAATAAATATTTTTAAAAAGAGAATTAATAACTTCTTCCTGTCTGCTGTTTCTATAATTATACAACATTCCCTTTTTGTGCCTGTCACACTGTAATCTGTTTATAAGCCTGTTTTTCTCACTAAAGTATAAGTTCCTTGAGGACAGAGGTCAAATCATACCCATCTCTTCCCCACCAGGTTCCTAGTACAGTATCTAGCAGACAAGAGAGAAAGAAAAATATTACAGAAAGGATTTAAGTCCTGTTGCTTTCTTTTTTTTTTTTTTTTTTAAGATTTTATTTATTCATTTGAGAGAGAGTGAGAGAGAGAAAGAGCACAAGAGGGGGGAGCGGGAGAGGGAGAAGCAGACTCCCTGCTGAGCAGGTAGCCTGATGCGGGACTCGATCCTGGGACTCCAGGATCATGACCTGAGCCGAAGGCAGTCGCTTAACCAACTGAGCCACCCAGGCGCCCAGTCCTGTTGCTTTCTTAATGTACATTGGAACTCAACTGATTGGTCCTTCCACTGCTGACTGGTCAGCTTACACTAGGAAGACAGCAGAAGGGAGTCTTCACTGTGACAAGAAGAGCAGCTCTTCTTGTACTTGATCAAACCCGTTCCAGTGCCGGAAATATCAAAGATGGGACAAGAACAGCTAACAGAGTCAAGAACAGTGCTTAGTCCTCTATTCTCTATCTCTCTCTCACACACATACAAACCCAACACAATATAACATCTATGAAGCTGCTTTTCCAAGTGACCAGAGGAAAAATATTTGCTGCTGACACAAAGGCAACACTTCTTTTCTTTGAGACATAAACTCCCTCTCCTAAATAAGAGTTATTAAGATACAAAATCATAGAATTACCCCTGATTGCTGACATCATCCAAGTAAGAGCAAAATCCTCCTTCGTTAAACCCTCCCCAAATCACTTAACACAAGCCCAAATCCTGTAAGTTTTCCCAACACCCTTTTACTGCGACATCCCCATGGAGTGTGCTTTCCATCATGTCATAAGTCATAAATCCACCTTGATGAACTACAGGTGTGTTCTTGGTGGTATTTGGCTTTCTGACCCCCACTCTTTCCTGGCTCAGTTTGATCTTCATACTTCAAGTCCCCCATCTTCCAGTCTTAGAATTGCCTTGTTTTAGTTTTACTACTGCCCTCATGGTGCTTAAAACTTGTAAGAGCTCTACCTCACTCTGTAGTTGAGATTGCATACTATTGTTTAAATGATTAATGCCATATACATCAAGCCACATGCATATTTTAGAACACACCCAGCAATATTACCCTACTTTCATTTTCTATCCTGGGCAAATGGCATTTCTTCAGAGGCTAAGACAGTGCTTCTCAAACTTTCATGTATATGAGAATCACCTGAGAGGCTAAAACACAGATTTCTAGGCCCCACTTCCAAAACTGCTGATTCAGTAAGTTCAGGAAGAGGCCCATGAGTTGCATTTCTGACAAGTTCTCAGGTGATGCAGAAGCTAATTGTTCTGGGGACAAACTTTGAGAGTTACTGGTCTAAGAATTCAAGGGGGGCCTATGATTTCTCAAACTACTATATGCAATCTCTGGGGATCAAAAAACAATCTCAAGGGTCTAGGAGCTCTCCATAAAATTTTTAAATTTTGTGTATCTATTTAATAGGTATCTGAAAAAAATTAAACATCTGGATGACTGCCTCCTTGCTGACTATTGCCATATAATTTCAGTGCCCATATTTGCATTTATTTTTATTTTCTATTTTTTTTAAGATTTTATTTATTTATTTGTCAGAGAGAGAGACTGAGACAGAGAGAGAGAGCACAAGCAGAGGGAGAAGCAGGCTCCCCGCTGAGCAAGGAGCCCAATGAGGGCGGGACTCAATCCCAGAACCCCAGGATCATGACCTGAGCCGAAGGCAGACGCCGCTTAACCTACTGAGCCAACCAGGAGTCCCCATATTTGCATTTATGATTATAATTACGCTGACACCAAGAGTAGAAGTTCGGTTGCCACTAATAAGACTGGTTAATGGGATGAGAACAGAGGTGGACGGAACACATAAATGATGTGTTCTTAGTGAAGACCAAATGAGATTATAAATGCTATTTGGATAGACTTAGCAGTAATTTGAATAGAGAAACGTGCAGGAGAAAAAGGACTGGCACAATGGATAATTCCATGGCACAAGAAAAGTATGAGCATGTCAAATTCAAAAGAACTCCTATAATAGCAATCAGAACCATCTTCTGTTCATGAATGGTGCTTTAGTTTCAGAAAAATGTCATCTGTCACATAAACTCAATATTATTATTACGAATTGTATTAGAGTGAGGTATGGTTTGAATCCAGATAAATAAGTGAATAGATCTCTTTTCATTGAGATGTTTTGGCATAATTTAGAAAGAGCAGAGCCCATAATCTTTTCAGTCTTATCAGTCTTCTCATAATCTAATCTGTCAACTTCATGGATGAACTGAAGGTCAGCCATGTGGAACAAAGGTAGATCTAAACCAGCAGTTAAAGAAACAAGAACCTGGCTATTTCAATCTGAAATTCAAATGCCAGGGGGATGGGCTAGATGGGTGATGGGTATTGAGGAAGGCACTTGTTATGATGAGCACTAGGTGTTGTATGTAAGTGATGAATCACTGAATTCTACTCCTGAAACCAATATTGCACTGTATGTTACCTAAAATTAAAAAAAAAAAAAAAAAGGCCAGGGAAATCTAATTTTTAAAATCTTCTCCACAAAGTGACAAAAACTAAGGAAAGGGAATGGATTTTAAAGAAAGACATAAAGGAAATGTAAAGTGCAAATAGACGTGGGTGGAAAATAGGACAGAAATGGAGAAGACTGAGAAAATGACCCCCACCCCCAAAAAAGACAATGAAATAAAGAAAGTCAATGGAAATATGTCTGGGAATCAAAGATCTCTGGAAAGGTCAAAGACATATTATGCCTTATATTCGATGAGAATATGAAATCTAATTATTATGACAAGGTTTATACAAGAAACCCATGAATCTTTTTCTTCCTGCCGTGCTAGAATCATTCATCAAAGTTAACTATATATAAACTTTATTCAAACAAGCTGAAAAACCAGCAATGTCATACTAAGTAAACAAATGACCTTATTTTAAAGGAGTAGATAGATTTGGGCAATTCAACAATTCACAAATGTTGAGTCCTTACTATGCCCCAGGAATGGTGCTGTGCATCACACATACAATGGTAAATAAAATATATATATAATCCCCATCTTAATGGAGTTTATAGGACTTAAGGGGCTATAGGAAACAACCAAGAAGTTCTAGAACATCAAAAATCACTCAGAGGGAAGAAACGTGAAACTATGAAAATACTAACAGAGACACCTGAACCAGGTTTAGAGGTCAGAAATGTTTACATTGAGGAAGTTGGAAATGAAAGGATGAGCAATGAGTCTGAACTCTATTTTCTTCCTCTGGGGGATGCTTAGAAAGAGATGCCACAGTTAAATCCCTTCATAAACATGAGACCTAATGGTATATTTTCGGGAGGTAGAAGGGGAATCCTCTTTATGAAATTGTCTGTGGTCTACCTAGGTTGCTTATGATAACTAAACTTGGAATTTACAGCTCATTAGAGAATGCCGTGTAAGCTCTGTGATATATGTGGTGTGTAAAGGAGATGCTCTATAACTGAAATAGTTCCTTCGTACATCTCATTCAAGCTTCGTTTACAACCTCACATTTTCTAATATACATCCCAATATGGAAAAAACAGACTTTTGGTAACTTTGTTGATGGGTCAGACATTTTCATGTTTCACTTGAGTGTTGCAATTGCCCACATGCTCTGAATTTGACAATTCCACCTTCAGTGTCATCTCCTAAATGACAAACTGTGACCTAAGAGGTAAGCAGGAGTTAGCCAGATAAAATCATGGTGAGGGGCGGAAAGGGAGATTCACAAAGAGTGACAGAAAACTGAGTTAATAGCAGAAGAAACAGTTTGTGAAAGAGCACACTTCGGAGGGGTGAAAGAATGAAAAATGCAGCAAGCAGAAGCCAATCGTGGAAGGCCCTGGGGCCCCTATAAAAAGCTTGCAATTCATTCCCAAGAGGAATAGAACACAATTAAAAACAGTTGAAGAATAGAAATGATCCGGTTTGAATTTGAGAAAGAGTGTTCTAGAGTGTAGAAAAAGGCATTTGAGAAAGGCAGGAAGACAAGATAGGAAGCTATTAAAATACCAAGAGTGTATCTACACTGAACACTCCAATTAAAAGATGGAGATTGTCACTTGAAAGAATTTCCCCGATGGAAATGCATACTGTATGTGCCAAATGAAATTTACAAGTGTAATTTTAGAAGTATTGTGTACAATAGCCCCAAACTGGAAACAACCTAAATGTCTATCAACAATGAAATGGGTAAATAAGTATATTGTGGAATATTCATGAAATGGAATATACAGCAAGGGAAATGAACAAACTTCTGCTATTCACAACAACAGGAGTAACTCTCACAAATGTAATATTGAGCTAAACAAGGCAGACACAGTTAATGCATCTTCCATGATTTCATTTATATAAAATACCAAAAACAGGCAAAATTAATGTATAGTATTAGAAGTTAGATCAGTGGTTACCTTTGAAGGTGGAACAGTCCCTGGGAGGGGGCTGAGGAGCTCCTGGGGTGCTGGCAATGTTCTCTTTCTGGGTGGTCTCCTCACTGGTGTTCACTTTGTAGTAAGCAGATTAGTTGTAGCCTTTTTCTTCTGTATGTATGGTATGTTTCAATGTCAAAATTACTTAGAAACAGACCAGAAAGCTGAGGTTTATTGCCTAGAAGAAAGAGTATAAAGCAATCCAGTAAGAAAAAAAAAGTGTCAAATTTTGTGATTTTTGTTTCAAAATAGTCTTGAAAGCAGTGGGTTTTCCATTACAAGAGCCAGGCATTTGAAGGACAAAATAATTTGTATGTGGCTTGGCTTTTCTGTGGGAAGCTTCTGATGGACTTAGGGGAATTCTAAAAGCTTGGCTTTATTGATTAAAAGCAAAGCCTAGGGACGCCTGGGCAGTTAAGGTTCTGCCTTCTGCTCAGGTCATGATTCCAGGGTCCTGGGACTAGAATCCAATCCGGCTTCCCAGGCTCCTCAGGAAGCCTGCTTCTCCCTCTCCCTTTCCCCTGTCCCTCCCCCAGCTCGTGCTCTCGCACTGTCTCTCTCTCTCTCAAACAAATAAAATCTTTAAAAAATAATAAAAATAAAAAATAAAAGCAAAGCCTACAAAACCCAAAACATAGAGCAGGGACGAGCACGTCATGGCACAAGAGTAGCTTTGTTAACACCCAGACAGGTGATCAAAACCTCTTACGGGCTGTGGAGGAAGAGGGAATTCGGCAAGAACTCAAAAAGAAAAGCAAAAGCGCGTGTGGAGTGCCCGAGCCTCTGCCCCGCCCCCTCTCCCTGCTATAATCCCAGGTGGCAGATCAGTGTGGAGGAATCCTGGGGCACGGAGGCGAGGGCCTTTCTTCCCAGGCATTAGCCCAAAGAAACCGCAAACCCCTGGGGGAAGCCCTGCATCCAAACAACACCAGAGAGTGGAGGAGCAATGGGCATGGAACAGGCAGAGAGAAGGTGGGCCTGAGGCATCCAGCCAGGTCTTCTTCAGATGTAAAGCCAGTGGGCAGAGCATCTGACGGCTCTTAGGTCCCAAGAGAGGCATAGAAATTTAACAGTAGACCAAAAGAAAGCTGATGGATGACAAAAGGTGAATTGAGACCCTGGTGCCCAGAAAACTGGAGAATATGGTGGAAGTGTCAGTGGGTTGAGTAACAGACGCTGACCCCATGGGACTGCCTAGGGCCAGGCACCCTGGACAGGCGAGCAAGATCAGAGACGACCATGGAATCCCCACATCAGCCACCCCTAACACTGGATGCCACCCAAGGAGAGAAGGGGAAGAAAAGGGAGGATGGGCACAGCGACTGAGCTCTAAGTGGAAATGACTGAATTTCCTTAGCTTGGCCAAAATCTGCTTTTCACCACCAAGCAGAAATTAGGAATAAAGTTTTACTTTTGCAAACCCCTCAGTCTGTGACTGTAAACCATTTAACTGCTGCACATAAAAAGATTTACAAGCAGTTTGGAGGCCCCAGTTGGTATTCCCTTCACATCCAAAAAGATGCGTCTTCCAAGGTTTGGGGAAAGAAATGAAGGAAAAGACGTGTCTGTTATGGATAAAGCAGGGATAATTATCCAAGCTCCTAGGGTTACTGTGAGGGTTCTGGAACATGATGAAAACGTGACAGAGAGATGGAAAAGGAAAGAAGCCTCTGTTCCTTTGCCGGCCACAGTAAAGAATTACAGGACAGCAAAACGAAGTAAGGCCTAGAAAATAGTCCTCAAAGCATCACTTCCTCTTCTTTTTCTATAAGCTAAATAACTTCAACTCATTTAACCTTTCCTCATTGGTCCTGTTGAAGATCATATTGTTTTTGATTCTTAGCACTAAAAATTTTTTTTTTAAATGTGAAGATCAAAAACCAATGGATTGTGGATCACCACATCAAAAACTAATGATGTATTGTATGGTGACTAACATAACATAATAAAATTAAAAGAAAAAAAAAAGAAATACAATAAATGTTTTTAAAAATCATAAAAAAATGTGAAGATCAAAATAGAACATGATGTTTTTGTGAGCAGGAAAATTACTTCTCAATTTTTATGACATAAACAATGCTATTTGTTGAAACAATACTCAAACATTGTGTATTTGTAGAAATTTATTTTTTAGAATTTGTAGGAAATTGTAGAATTTTCTACAAATGTAGAAAATCTACAAACTTTATTTGTAGAAAAATATTGTTAAAGAGGTAACTATGCATTGGATTTTGCCCTGATTGTCACATCTTTAACAAAGAGAGGAAATTAAGAGGCAGGAAGGTCAAAGACTTACTCATGTTCCAATTGCTAGTCAGAGCTAGTTAGCCTTAGAACTGGAATTCTAACTCCCTCTGCTCTCTTACCTGTTCCCCATGTCTGGCTCACTATCATCTCTCACCTGGACTCCTATATTTGCCTTCCAACTGTTCTAGCCCACATGCATTCTTGCCTCCTTTAATCTACACTGTATACTTTACCTAGAGATCTTTCAAAAAGACGACGTCAGTGCCTTGGTTAAAATAGTTCAATGATTTTCCTGTGTGTTTGCGAGGTGGAGGGGACTGTTTCTGTTTTTGTTTATTTTTGGCACTTTCTTCTTTCATGCACTACAGGGTGCTTGATGCTTATCATGTGTATTTCCTGCCCAGTCCTAGAATCAGCCATTTCTCCTAAGAGCTCTACTTCCTTTTATTGGCAAATGGTATTAGACAACAAGATCTGGATGCTAGGTGTGCTTATTCCCATTTGGGTATCGTCACTTCTGGGCCCTCGTAACTGACAGAATAAGAGAATACGTGTGTATACTAGCCTATGTGCATGCACACATGTACAGATACATGTACATAGCCATCTGTGTCTATATTCAACTAAACAGAGTTCATACTGGTGTCTCTAGCGCTAACCCATTACCGTGTACATATCTCTGGCTTCCTCCCCTTGCTTATCTATAATCTCCCACTCCAACAGTGAGAAACCTTGACCCTACCATCTGCCATCCATTTACGTAATTGTTTGATTCCAGTATATACATAGAGTGGTATCAGAATTATTAATTCGTACCCTGGTAAGATATAACTTTGTCAACTACAGTGCTGTACTTTTGTATGGCTCTTTTTTGCTTTGACTCTTGCAGGTTCCATTTATTTCCAGTGCTCCTTAGGTCAACATCCCCCCCACCCCCACAATCCCTTCAGTGAGGTTGTTTTATACATTTGTCATACAGTTACAGTTTGCGTTTATCCTATGATCCACTGACCTCCTAGATGATTTCTTGAAGATTTATAAGTGTTAAGGTTATCAAAATCACCATTTAAATGTTGCTGCCCGTTTAACTTCCGCATTTGGTAAGCAGGTTTCAACAGCAGCTCTCCAGATTCACCCATCTCTCCAGGTTTCGGCATGACACTGAGCCCTGTGACCTCTGCTCTCTGATGAGTCCAAGAAAAGTCATGGATGTTCAGGTTGTTTCGCTTTTTCTTGTTGTAAGGATGGGAGTGAAGTCTTCCAAGCTCATTACGTGTTGGAGCTAAAAACATATTTACTTTTTATTGTCCATTTTCTCCCTAATTCTAAGCCCTGTGAGGACAAGATCATGTCAGTTTTGTTCATCATTATATTCAAGCACCTAGCTGAAGTTCTAGCACATAGTAAATCCTGAATAAATATTTGTTAAATGGATGGAAAAATGAATAACTCAAGTCCAAATGCAAATCTAGTGATTGATTTTTTTTTTTCCTATGACACATGTTTGTCTGGTATTATTCTATCTTTAGACAGTCTTTTTACCAATCCGTATTTTGTGTTTCATAATCCTCCTTTTGGTCATACTTATAGCTGTGGAAGAAAATAACTCTGCATTAATGACAATTCTTCATTCATTCCTTTTAAAGAAAAGAAATGTCACAACCTCTCTCAATGTGCCATTTCTATCATCATCAATGCTAGACTTTTTTTTTTAAAGATTTTATTTATTTATTTGTCAGAGAGAGAGAGAGCACAAGCAGGGGGAGCGGCAGGCAGAGGGAGAAGCAGGCTCCCCACTGAGCCAGGAGCCGGATGTGGGGCTCGATCCCAGGACCCTGGGATCATGACCTGAGCTGAAGGCAGATGCTTAACCAACTGAGCCACCCAGGCATCCCAATGCTAGACATTTTTTAAAGCAATAACTATTTATTGGACTCACTGGGAACACTGGTGCTTTCATGCTGTAATGATTTTAAATAAAGAATAGAAAACCAGTTTTTCCTCCACATTTTGTAAGTATTTAGTCCCTCTAACTCTGACTCTGCTGCTTCCTGAAATTCAAGTTAACAAACTTAGTTCAAATGAGAGTAAGCCAAACTTCAGGGTCCTGCAGGTTAGGTAGCTAATCAAAGCTTCAAACTATCTAGATGCTGAGAGCAAGACAAGCTTTTCTATGTGGCAGAATAATTATCTTGCCTGGTTTGCCTCAAATCTGGAGATCTTTAAAGATCTATTTATAAAGCTTATAAATACAGGCACCATGAAGAGATTAAGCAAGGCAGGAAATCCAAAGGTTTCTATAATTTTTCATCTTGAAAAAGATAATTTGCATGAACAAGAATCAGTATATAATTTACATACTCTCTTAGCTCTAACACACACTCCTTACCAAAGCTAGGTTTGTTAACTTTCCTCAAGTGAAGTGCATAATCTCCTAAGGAGATTCTCATACGTTGCTTGTGGGAGTGTACATTGATATGATCTTTCTGGAGATTATGTATCGAAAACTTAAATATTGACACAGAATTCTCTCTTCCAGGAATAATTTTCAAGGAAATAACTAAGGGAATATGAGAAGATTTAGCTACAAAGATGTTAATCACACAGTGTTTGAAGTTGTAAAAAAATTAGAACAACTTAAATATCCAACTATACTGGATTGATTGATTAAATTGTGATTCAATCATACAGTGGGACATTCTGCAGCCATTAAAGATTATATTATAAAGGTGCATTTATTAAAAAATATGTACTTGAGCTGGAGAGTTAAAGCTTTAACTTCAAAACAGTTTGTGCTGTATAATTTCAGAGATAGATTTATTGATGTAGATAGATGATGGATAGATAGGTAGGTAGATAGCATAGAGCTAAAGATATGCTTCAAAATATTCACAGCAGTTGTTTCTGGGTGGCAATATTTCTCTTCTTTCTTACTATATTTTCTAATACGTGCATGTATTTTAGGACTTCTTAAAAAAGAAGATGTACTCAATCCATAGTTATTATCTTAGCACACTGATTTGGTCATATTGCAATTTCCAGTTGCTATGAGAGTGCCCTTGAAGAGCCAGGGTTGACACAACTAGAAAGAGTAGCCATGTTGCTAGAGACCCTGGATATAAGATCATGGGCTTTATCTGTTGAGGAAAGATATGACTGGAACGAGCTCTTTTGTTCCCTCTTTTTCAAAGATAGAGCTAAAATATACAAAGCAGGAAATAGAACAGGGTTAGAATATCATACTTAACCATGTCAAGATAGCAAAATTTCTGTGGCAGTAACAAAGCTGGGATTAGAACAGGATAGATATAAGATGTAGTCTTCATATTGGGGCATAATTTTAAGGGAATCCATTTCATATCCTCAATTTTCACAGGCACTCTTTCATATCATCAGAGAGATTCCCTCCCCGCCCCTTTCCCTTTTAATGTTGGTCTTCTCCCATTTTATAGAAGAAAGACATCTTCATGACTCATCCTGAATCTAACTATGTCATTGTTCTAGGGTGTAAAAACATCTAGGACACCAGTGAAAGACTAGTTGTGTATGCAGGAGAGTCTCCTTGGTTGATTAATCAAGATTCTGTCTTCCTATCTTCCTGTGTCTTACACAAATTTCTGGTAACAATGAAGTACATGGCATTAGAAATATGGTGGTATGTTGGCCCTTGTAAGAATATTCCAAAATTACGGGGCGCCTGGGTGGCTCAGTCGTTAAGCGTCTGCCTTCGGCTCAGGTCATGATCCCAGGGTCCTGGGATCGAGTCCCACATCAGGCTCCCTGCTCTGCGGAGAGCCTGCTTCTCCCTCTCCCACTCTCCCTGCTTGTGTTCCTGCTCTCGCTATGTCTCTCTCTGTCAAATAAATAAACAAAATCTTTAAAAAAAAAAAAAGAATATTCCAAAATTACATATATTACAGAGTGAGCAGTCACCACCTCTTGCCTTTCCCAGACTCTTTTCAAAAAATAAATTGCTCCCTGTGAGAGAAACTAAGGAGAACAAAATGAAGAGAGCATTGTTAAGAAACAGTAAAAGCTATAAAAATTGCTCTTATAAAATGAGAAACTTTTTTGGATATTCATAATATTCATAAAAGGAAAGCACTTTTTTGCCAAGTAGTAAAGTTTGGTGATGCTGAGGCTTTTAAGAATATCTTCTAAGACTATTCAATTTTTTTTAGTTATAATGGGAAGTACATTCACAAATAAAAATTTTATGATTTCTTTTAGATTCATGTGCATTTAGTGAGGTTATTAAAGTATAGCTTATCAAATTAGACTATAAAATACTTATTCTAATGATATATTAGTTCCTCTTATAAAGTGGTCAATATTTTCTATCCCCTATTAAATAATATACAATTATAGGCTAGTAGCCGGCTAAGTATAACAATAAGAATAGTGTTCTTTTGGAAAGTACATAGAAAAACGTTATCATTATATGAAAAAATTAAGGGTTCTGAATATTTATATGTGATTATTTAACACTTCCCAGAAACTGATATTAGAGATCAATACATATTTAAAAACACATTTAAGAAAGGCACACTGTGTTTCTTTTATTATGCTTTTCACAACTACTTGTTTTACCTATCCATCACATTGCATTAACACAAATTAGATAATAAAACATAACACATAGCTTTCAGTTTCTAGTTATACATGGAAGGAGCTTGCAGGTCGCATGCCTTCCTAACAAGTAAAAATCACAGGGAAAGCTAGTGCCTGTGAAACCAGAGAGAATGACAGAAGAACACAGAGAATCACAACTCACCAGAGCAGAAACACATGTGCTAAAACCTCCATGGAGCCAGTGCCGAGCAGGAAAACTTTAACTGCAATTGACAAACTGGTAGAATTTCAGAGTAGACACATCTGAGAGTTAAAGTCTCCAGGGGAACCAAGTCCAAGAGGGGTCTCCCAAACTTTTGCCAGTTTTACCTGAAAGAGCTTGACCAGGTTCTCACAGTAAATATGGAGAAAAATCTCCTTCATACTACTGTCATGGTGAGAGGAAAATGAACCATTTTTGAAATAAAGCAGAGTACTCTGTTCTTCATAAAATGTCTGCCCTCAGGACAAGCTATTTAACCAGATCCTAATTTAAGGTTGTTTCAGAGCTAATTGATTGGGGGAGGGAAATATCCAATGCCAGTTGGCTCTAGCCATCCTGTCTGTTCCACCTAAGGGGGTGGGAGAAGCATTTGTGAAGTTCACAGTCCAGAGGCATAAGCTCACTAAAAGACTGAGGTCTAATCGTAAGACAATAGAACATTTCCCTTCCCCCACACCACCAGATCACTAACGGCCTATTCACAACAGTTCCTTTTCCCCATTTCATCATGTACAGCTATCATGAAAAATTGACAAGACATACTAAAAGGCAAAAAACACAATTTGAAAACACAGAGCAAGCATCAGAACCAGACATGGCAGGGATGTTGGACTTATCAGACTAGGAATTCCAAATAACTATGATTAATATGCTAAGGTCTCTAATGGATGAAGTTGACAGCAAGCAAGAACAGATGAACAATGTAAGAAGAGAGAGGGAAATCCCAAGAAGAGAAACAAAAAGAAAGGCTGGAAATCAAAAACTGTAACAGAAATGAAGAATGCCTTTGATGGACTTACTAGTAGAAAGGACGCAACTGAAGAAAGAATCTCTGAGCTTGAGGATATCACAATAGAAATCTCCAAAATTAAAAAAGCAATGAGAACAAAATCTGAAAAAAGAAAACAAAAACAAAACAAAAAACACAGAACAGTATATCCGAGAACTGTGGGACAACTACAAAAAGTGTAACAAGTGCATAAGAATAACAGGAGAAGAAAGCAAGGAAAAGAAGAAATATTTGGAAGAATAATGACTGAGAATTTCCTCCAAATTAATGTCAGACACCAAACCACAGATTTAAGAAACTCAGGGAACACCAACCAGGAAAATGCCAAAGAAAAAAAAATATATCTAGGCATATCATATTCAAACTACAGAACATCAAAGATAAAGAAAAAAATCCTTAGAGACAGAGAAATAAAAAACACCTCATTTATAGGAGAGAAAAAAATTACATCCAACTTCTCTTCAGAAACCAAGGAAGAAGAGAGTGGAATGAAATATGGTGCTGAGAAAAGAAAACCACCAGCCTAGAATTCTGTGCCCTGTGCAGTTATCCTTCAAAAATGAAGGAGAAATAAAGACTTTCTCAAACAAACAAAAATTGAGAGAATCTGTTGCCAGGAGACATGACTTACAAGAAATGTTAAAAGTTTTTCTGAGGGGTGCCTGGGTGGCTCAGTTGGTTAAGTGTCTGCCTTTGGCTCAGGTCATGATCTCATCCTGGGATTGAGCCCCACATTGGACTCCCTGCTCAGCAGGGAGTCTGCTTTTCCCTCTCCCTCTGCTGTTCTCCCTGCTTGTTCTCTCTCTCTCTCTCAAATAAATAAATAAAATCTTTAAAAAAAGAAGTCTTTTAGAGAGAAGGAAAATAAAATAGATCAGAAATTCAGACCTATATATCATATATATATGTTTTTGTAAGCTTATATATAAGTGAATTGAATGACAGCAATGATACAAGGGATGGGAGGAAAGAACTAGAATTATTTTATTATAAGTTACTCTCACCACCTGTAAAGTGTATAGCATTATTTGAAACAGTCTTGGATTAGTTGTGAGTGTATATTATAAACTCTAAAGCAACCACTAAATAATAATAATAATAATGAAAATGATAAATGATGTACTAAGAAAGGAAATGTTCAATTAAAACTAAAAAAAATGGCAGAAAGAGTGGAAGGCAAAAATAGGAGCAAAGAACAATGGCTACAAATAGAAAACAGTAACAATTATGGCAGATATTAATCCAACCATATCAACAACAAATATGAACATCACTGGACTAAATATACCAATCAAAAGACACAGGTTGTCAGAGTGGATCAAAAAACAAAAACAAAAACAAAAAACCTATATGTTGTGTACAAGAAACTCACTTTAAATGTAATGATCATATAGATTAAAAGTAATTGAATGGAGAAAGATATACCACACTAATACTAATCAAAAGAAAGCCGAAGTAGCTATATTAATTTCAGACACAGCAGACTTCAAAACAAGGAAAGTTATCAAGGATAAAGAGTGGCATTACATAATAATAAAGGAGTCATGTCTCCAAGAAGATCTAATAGTCCTTAACATGTATGTTTCTAACAATGGTGTCAAAATACATGAGGCAAAAACTGATAGAACTGCCAAGAGAAATGGAAGAATCCACTATTATATTTGGAGGCTTCAACATGCCTCTATCAGAAATGGACAGATCCAGTAGGCGGAAAAGCAGTAAGAACATAGCTGAACTAAAGAATATTAATCAACTGGATATAAAGGACATATACAGACTACTTCATCCAACAGCAGAATATACATTCTTCTCAAGCTCACATGGAACATACCCCAAGATAGATAATTCTAGGCCATAAAGCACATCTTTTTTTTTTATTATGTTATGTTAATCACCATACATTACATCATTAGTATTTGATGTAGTGTTCCATGATTCATTGTTTGTGTATAACACCCAGTGCTCCATGCAGAATGTGCCCTCTTTAATACCCATCACCAGGCTAACCCATCCCCCCACCGTCCTCCCCTCTAGAACCCTCAGTTTGTTTCTCAGAGTCCATAGTCTCTCATGGTTCATCTCCCCCTCTGATTTCCTCCCTCTTCATTCTTCCCCTCCTGCTATCTTCTTCTTCTTCTTCTTTTTTTTTAACATATAATGTATTATTTGTCTCAGAGGTACAGGTCTGTGATTCAACAGTCTCACATAATTCACAGTGCTCAACATAGCACATACCCTCCCCAATGTCTATCACCCACATAAAGCACATCTTATAACTTTAAAAGAATAGGAATCACGTGATGTTTGCTTTTAGACCACAATGGAATTAAAGTAAAAATCCGTAATAGAAAAACAAATGGAAAATCCTAAAGTACATGGAGAGTAAATAACACACATTTAAATAACTCATGTGTCAGAGGAGAAACCTCGAGACAAATTGAAAATATTTTGAACTAGATTAAAATGAAAATATGACTTATGAAAATATGTGAAATACAGCAAAAGTGCTTGGAGGAAATTTATAGCAGTGATTGCATATATGAAAGCAGACAAAGATCTAAAATGAATCATCTAAACTTCCATCTTAGAAAACTAGAAAAAGAAAAGCAAATTAAATCAAAAGTAAGCAAATCTAAATAATAAATATTAAAGCAGAAATTAATACAATTGGGGGCACCCGGGTGGTTCAGTCGGTTTAAGTCAGACTCTTGATTTGGCTCAGGTCATGATCTCAGGATTGTGAGATTGAGCCCTGTGTTGGGTTCTGTGCTGAGCATGGAGCCTGCTTGGGATTCTCTCTCTCCCTCTGCCCTTTCCCCCTCCCACCCCCCCCCCCCCCTCTCACTCTCCCTCCACAAAAAAAAAAAAAAAAAAAAGGAAAAGAAAAGAAATTAATGCATTTGAAAACAAAATCAATAAAGAAAATCAACACAACCAAATGCTGGACCATTGAAAAGATCAACAAAATTGGTAAGCCTCTAGCCAGACTAACTTAGCAAAAGAGAAAGAGAGAAAACACAAATTACTAATAGGAGAAATGACAGAGGACACATCACTGCAGATCCCATGAATGTTAAAAGGATAATAAAGGAATACTGTGAACAACTCTATGCCCACAAGTTTGAAAACCTTGATGAAAAGAACCAATTCCCTGAAAGACGCAATCTGTTAAAACTCACACAAAATGAAATCGACCATTTGAGTAGGCCTATAACTATTAAAGAAATTTAATCAACAATTAATAAACTTCCAAAACAGAGAGCACCAAACCCAGATGGCCTCACTGGTGAATTCTATCAAATATTTAAGGAAGAAATCATACCAATTCTCTATAATCTCTTTCAGAAAATAGAAATATAGAGAATAATTATTAATGTATTCTGTGAGGCCACTATTACCCTAGTACCAAAAGCAGATAAAGACATTACAAGAAAAAAGAACTAGAGACCAATCTCTCTCATGAAAATAAATGCAAAATGCTCAATAAAATATTAGCAAATAAAACCCAAAAAGTGTATTAAAAGAATTATACACCATGACCAAGTGGAATTTATTCCAGGTATGCAAGGCTAGTTCAACATTCAAAACTCAGTTAGTGAAACACATCACATAAACAAGCTAAAGAAGAAAAAAAATCACATGATTGCATTAACAGATGCAGAAAAAGCATTTGACAAAATCCAGCACCCATTCATGATAAAAATTCTCAGTTAACTAAGAACAGAGGGCTATTTCCTCAACTTGAGAGAGGATATCTATAAAAAACCCACAGTTACCATCATATTTAATGGTGAAAACCTAGACGCTTTTGGGCACCTGGGTGGCTCAGTCGGTTAAGCATCTGCCTTCGGCTCAGGTCATGATCTCAGGGTCCTGGGATCAAGCCCTGCAAAGCTCATTCTCCCCCCCACCCCCTCACTCATGCTCTCTCTCTTAAATAAACAAAATCTTTAAAAAAGAAAAGAAAAGAAAAATTAGGAGCTTTCCCATTAAGATCTGGAAAAAATCAAGGATGTCCCTTCTCACCACTCCCTTCCAAAATCACACTATAAGTTCTACCTAATGTAATAAGACAAGAAAAGGAAATAAAATGTATATGTATTAGGAGGGAAGAAATGAAACTGTTTTTGTTCACAAATGGCCTGATTATGTAGAAAATCCAAAAGAATTGACAAAAAAATGTTTCTTGGAATTAATAAGCAGTATTTTCAGGTTTCAGGATACAGGGTTAATATGCAATACAAAAGTCAATCACTTTCCTATATACTAGCAATGAACAAGCAGAACTTGAAATTACAAACACAATACCATTTACATTAACACCCTAAACGTATTAAATATTTGGGTATAAATCTAACAAAATATGTACAAGATACATATGAGGAAAACTATAAAATAGATAAAAGGATTTAAAGAGGAAATAAATAAAAAAAGAAGATATTCCATGTTCATAGGTAGGAAGACACAATATTTCCAAGATGTTAGTTCTTCCCAAAATGATCTAGAGATTCAATTCAATCCCAATCAAAATCCCAGCAAGTTATTTTGTGGATATTGACAAATATTGTGGATATTCTGAAGTTCGTATAAAGAAGCTAAAGATTCAGAATAGAGATCACAACCTTGAAGAAGACACAAAGTTGAAAGACTGATACTACCTGACTTCAAGACTTACTATAAATCTACCCAGTTTTATAAATATTATAAATAATTACTAGTGAAAGAATAGACAAGTATATCAATAGCCTAGGAATAGACCCACATAAATATAGTCCCCAATCCTCGACAATGGAGCAAAGACAATGATGAAAAGATAATCTTTTAACAAATGGTGCTGGAACAGTTGGATGCCATGTGCAAAGAAATGAATCAAGACATAGACCTCACACCCTTCAGAAAAATTAACTCAAAATGTATCAAAGACCTAAATGTAAAGTGCAAAATTATAAAGCTCCTAGAAGATAACATAGGAGAAAATCTAGATGACCTTATGTTTGGCAATAAATTTTTTAAATACAACACCCAAAACATGATCCATGAAAGAAAGATTGGACTTCATTAAAATTAAAAATGTTGTTCTACAAAGACACTGCCAAGAGAATAAGAGGACTAACCACAAACTGGGAGAAAATATTGGCAAAAAAAATATCTGATAAGGGACTGTTATCCAAAGCATACAAACTCAACACTAAGAAAACAAACAACTCTATTAAAAAATGGGCCAAAGGCCTTAACAAACATCTCCCTACAGAGGATGTACAGTTAGCGAATAAGCATATGAAAAGATGTTCCACATCATATCTTATCAGAGAAATGCAAATTGAAAGAACAATAAGATATCAGTACACATCTATTAGAATAGCCAAAATCCAGAATATTGACAACACAAAGGTTTGTGAGGTTGTGGAGCAACAGGAACTCTCATTCACTGCTGGTGGGAATGCAAAATAGTACAGCTGTTTTGGAAGACAGTTGCAAACATATTCTTACTGTGCCATTCAGCTATTGTAATTCTTTGTATTTATCTAAAGGGGTTGAAAACATTTCCACACAAAAACCTACACATGTATGTTTCTAACAACTTTATTCATAATTGCCAAAACGAGATATCCTTCAAAAGGTAAATAGATAAACTGTGGTATACCAAGATAATGGAATATTATTCAGCACTGAAAAGCCACAAAAAGACGTGGAGGAAACTGAAAGTCTATTATTAAGTGAACGGAGCCAATATGAAAAGGCTATCTAGTATATGAGTCCAATTACATGACATTTTGAAAAGGCAAAACTGTGGAGACAGTAAACTGATCAGTGGTTGACCGGGGTTGATAGGGAGGGAGGGATGAATAGGCACAGAGGATTTTTTTTAGGGCAGTGAGGTATGATACTACAATAATGGATACACATCATTATACATTTGTACAATGTATACACTAAGAGTGAACCCAAATGTAAACTATGGACTTTGGGTGATGATGTGTTGACGTAGGTTCATCAATTATAACTAAAGCACCACTATGGTGGAGAATATTGATAATGGGGGAGGCTCTGTGTACAAAGGGGAAGGGATTATATGGGAAATCTCTGCACCTTCTTAATTTTGCAAAACTGCTCTAAAAATAAAATCTATTAAAAAACAATAACATATAACATATATTTTATTTTATGATTTATAAAAATTTATTATGTTAAATCCTGCATAATTTTAAATAAGACTTGACTATTTTTGGTGATCTATCTTATAAGATGCATTCCATAATTTGTTTTTCAGTGTTTTTATAATAGTTGTTGAAGCACATATATTGACCCAATTAGTTGAATTAAAAAATAAAGCCAGACTTTTTCTAACAATGAATGAGCTTAATTTGATTAATTGGTTTGTCAGTGAGGACAGGATTTGCTAATTAGTTTACGGAGTAGAAATTTTCAATTAATTGAATGAACTAAACTTGAAGCCTCAAGGTTTTGACAAATTATATTTAAAGCATATGGAATATGAAAGATACAAGCATTTTATGGAACTATTATATTGACAGGGCACCTGGGTGGCTCAGTCGTTAAGCGTCTGCCTTTGGCTCAGGTCATGATCCCAGGGTCCTGGGATTGAGCCCCACATCAGGCTGCCTGCTCAGCGGGAAGCCTGCTTCTCTCTCTCCCACTCCCCCTGCTTGTGTTCCCTCTCTCGCTGTCTCTCTCTCTGTCAAATAAATAAATAAAATCTAAAATAAAAAAAACTATTATATTGACAACATATATTGAAATTATTATTTCATGGCTCAGTTCTTCCTGAGTATATTGGGTTAAACTATATGCCTCTATGGGCAAAAGTAACAGATGTAATAAATAGCCATTTGAAAAGTATTGGTAAAGCATTTTTGGTACAGTTCCCAGAAACCGAGAAAATGAATGACTCCAACAATTGGGTAACAAATCTTTGCAAGTAAATTGATTTTCAATTATTTGCTCTCAACAAAATTAAAGGCAGACTTAACAGAATATTCAGCTAATATATCATTCACAATGATTTTTGATGCTAGACACTTCAAGATGTTTGGCATATTATTCAGAAAGTGTTCAAAAAGTTGAAGGACATCACTATAACAAAATCCTTTCCCTTCTCATCTACTTATCTATGTGAATTGATGCTGAACTCTCCCTATGCCACTTGAAAAAACAATTCATCTAGGGGTACATTAATTGGTGAGAAAAAGTACAATTTATCACATAAGTGCTTAATTAAATTATCTGTTAAATAATTATCAAAATTATAATAAACATATATGATTTAGATCAAATTGCATGCTCATTATTCAGTGATAACATGATCCAGATCATATGTTTTAATACAATAAAACATTTTAATTTAACTGTATAAACATACTTTTGTTAAAAATAAATGTGATAATGGGTGAATAAAAGAATGAGCTAAGCATAAAAATATGTTTTCTTAACATAAAACTCGGGGGAAGTGGAATAAAATTTAGAGTTAAGGGAGAAAATGACGTTCAATTTCCTACAATTAAAAAAGAGCTTCTTGTATTTTTAAACTGAATGATGGTGGCTATGAAATTGCCAGGGTATTTAGATTATATTGGGTACATTTAAAAGAGCACTTTCAGTTTTGTTTAAAATATGAACATTGAAATATTTCAGAAATTACATCCTTTATATTTCTTTAATGATCAAAAATTAAATTAAAATGATGATTAAAAATTAATTACTCCCAGTCTAATCCTGACAACAGACATATCCCAATAGAGGACCATCCTGCAAGATACCTGACCAGTCTACTCAAAACTGTGAAGGTCATCAAAAACAAGGAAAGTCTAAGAAAGTGTCACAACCAAGGGGAGATATGATGTCTAAACGTGATGTGGTATCCGGAACGGGATCACCCAAACAGAAAAAGGACATTAGGTAAAAATTAAGGAAATCTGAATAAACTACTTTAGTTTATAATACTGCAACAATATTTGTTCATTAATTGTAAAAAATATACCCTAATAATGGAAAGCTTTTAATAATAAGAGAAACTAGCTGCAGGAGTAGGGGAATTCTCTGTATGATCTTTGTAAGTTTCCTGTATATATAAAACCATTCTTAAAAATAATCTTTGTGGGGTGCCTGGGTGGCTCAGTCCTTAAGCGTCTGCCTTCGGCTCAGGTCATGATCCCAGGGTCCTGGGATCGAGTCCCACATCGGGCTCCCTGCTCGGCGGGAAGCCTGCTTCTCCCTCTCCCACTCCCCCTGCTGTGTTCCCTCTCTCAGTGTGTCTCTCTCTGTCAAAAAATAAATAAAATCTTTAAAAAATAATAATAATAATAATCTTTGTTTAGGGGCGCCTGGGTGGCTCAGTCCATTAAGCGTCTGCCTTTGGCTCAGGTCATGATCTTGGGGTCCTGGGATCGGGTCCCGCATCAGGCTCCCTGCTCAGCGGGAAGCCTGCTTTTCCCTATCCTGCTCCCCCTGCTTGTGTTCCCTCTCTCTGTCAAATAAATAAATAAGATCTTTAAAAAAATAAATAATAATCTCTGTTTAAAAATTAATTACTAAATTAAAAATAGATGTAAACCTAACAACATACAAGAAGGTACATAGTTTTTCAACAACTACTTAGCAAGTATCCATGAGAAAATATTTTAAGCACACAAGTTCTTGTTTCTGCTACTTTCTAACTGTATGACCTGGGACAAATGACCTAATTTTTCTCTGCCTTGGTTTTCCCATCTAAAAAATTACTTCTTTATAGGACTTTTGGGAGGATTAAAATAATATATGTAAACTACCAGGCTTGTAGTAAGCACATAGAAGTGGTTGTTATTGCTCTTATTTTTGTCATAAACAGACATGTCAAATCCAGGAGTTGCAAGTAAAAGTTTATGAGTAAATTTGCGATTATAGCTGAAAGTTACAAGTTGGTAAGAGCAACAACCCAAAGTGAAATGTTAATAATGCAGAAACATCATGCCTACAAACGTTCTCAGGTTCTGAGCACCACCTTTGCAATATTCTTCTGCTGTTCATGGATGTCCTCTCTGGATCTCCTCTCCTGACAAGCCTTGGAGGGTCCCCAGATGGGAGACAGAAGTCCAGCCTCACAGCCACCGAGGGCCGCGATGTCAACCTCTAATAACCTTTCCTTAAAACCATCCACCAAGAACTGAAAATTAAATTGATAATGTCAAAGAAACAAGTAATCAAAATATTGAGAAAAAAGGCATAGTGAGGGCAGGGCAAGTTTGCCCAGACATTCACAGTGCTGAAAGAGGCTTGCAGAAACATTTGAAACACTGAAATTTCATCTGCAAGACTCCACGTCCGCCTCCCTTTCCAGAACGTAAACTCTTCAAGGGTAGAAACCTTGGCTTCTTAAGCTCTTTCTCTGCAACAAGCACAATGCCTGGTTGGCACTTAGCAAATATTTGTTTAGTGAACAACTTTTCCCCAAAGTAATATTTATCCCAATATACTTTATGAAGATAATGAAATGATATTTATATTCTTTTTATGATAAAAACTGATGGTGATAACTGACAGCTCTTATGTTGGACACTAAAGTTTCCAATTCACAGTTGCATCTGATATCTCATCTTTATCTTTGCGAATCCTCTGTAGAACATGTATCATTTATTTTCATTTGTTGAAATCATTTTTTCCATTTTATGCATAAGAATGCAAACCTTTAAACATCCGCCCGCTTACAAGAGATCAAGTAACTGTTGCCTGTGTGAGAAAAGGAGTTGAAATTCCATCCTGTTTTTGCTTCACTATCTTTTTAGTACTTTGGACAATAACTTTGAACCATTGGTTCATTCGATCCTTAATTCATTCATCAATTCAATAAATGTTTATCAAACACCTAGTTTGAACTAGAGTCTGTCAGTAAACAAGGCAGAGTTCTGTCTATTGGCAAGCACCAGAAGATTTTGTGCCAATAGATGAGATGATACATGCAAAAAGCTCCGAGTTTCCAAGGACTAAAAACGATGTGCTTGGAAACAGGGCTCCTACTATTTTATTAAGTGCCTAGAACAGCAAGTGCTCTAGGCCCTTTCTGTGCACCATCACATCGACTGTTCGCTATAAACATACAAGGTAGATATTGTCCTTAGGCTGTTATGGTTTGCATTTTAAGGGGATAGTATACCCATTTTATAGAAGGGGAAACTGATCCGAGAGGTAAAGTTATCTCAGGTCCCATTAAGTGAAGGGACATCTGTTAAATACTCAAGCGCATTTTCTTTTTCCCATCTTATCTGTGACTTCTAATGCAATGATGACACTTTGAAAATTCAGAATAGGAGAGAGCTTCAGATGTGTATTTCAGCTTTGCCTGTCATGGCCAAGAGAACCTATAAAAGTTTCCTGTGAGTGCAACACCATGCTGCCTCTCTGCAACCATCTACCACTCCCCGTGCGTTGAGGTCCTTGAGCCTATTCTTTTTTCAGGGGAGGACACTTGCCTTGAATCCCAGACCGACTCTTCACTACTGTCTTCCCTTCTATCCTCTCGCTGGGCCCAAAAGTTGCTTTTAAAAAGGGCAGAAGCCAGCCCAGATTTAAGGTGGGAACAGAGAGAGTCTGCTTCTTGATGGGAAGAGCTACAAAATCATGTTGCAAAAGAATGTGGCTATGATACAGATAAAGTTTGCATTGTTACGCCAAGCAGAGAAGCTGATTCCAAAGAAAGTGTGTCTTATACAAAGAATTTTCCATTTCCAGAGATTCCATTAGAACTTAGAAGTAATACCAAGGTTTTAAACTTAATTTTAACCTTAAACATTCTTCTTTGTTCATTAAAACAACAGCAGTAATTGTTTATTGAACACTCATAATATGCCAGAAGCTTTACATTTAATCCTCTATATAATAATGCAAGATAAGGTTTATGATCTCTGTTTTACAGATGGGAAAAGCCAGGGAGATTGAATGGCTTGCCCTGGATCACAACGATAATGAGTATTGGGTCAGTCTTATTCCAAGGCGCACGCTTTTCCCTCCCTATTACACTCTAAACTGCCATCTGAAAACCTCTTTGGAAATTTATTTTTCATCCTATGTGTAATAACATCTGCACCAAATAGGAAGACCAGAAATTGAAATACTATGGTGGATATAGTGAGTTGGTTTTACCTATCATTGCAGCCTCCTGTTCACATACCTTCCTTTATTTGCTACAGAGGCTGGAAAGCTGAAGTCTGCATTTCCCACAATCCCTTGAGTGTAGGACTCTAAAGGTGATTTAGTTTTGGTGGCTTAGTTTGTTTTAATAGCAACTGTAAAATTTTTTTGGTTCACTTTTAAATTTTTATTTTTAAATAAAAATTGTATATATTAAAGGTGTACAACATGATTTGAGATATATATACAGAGTGAAATGATTACTACCATCAAGCTAATTAGAATATCATCTCCTCACATATTTACCGTGTGTGTGTGTGTGTGTGTGTGTGTGTGTGTGTGTGGTGAGAGCACCTGAAATGTACTCTCTTGGCAGATTTCCAGTATTCGATATAATATTATTAATTAGAGTCATCATGCTATACATTAGATCTCTAGAATTTTTTATCCTCTGTAACTGCTCTTTTTTTAAATCTTTTTCTACTAGACAGTAAGAATCCTGCAAGGGCTGGTAGCATATTTTTGTTTTTGTTTGTTTTCCCTTTGGTGATCTATCACCTAGCACACTGTACTTAGCACATAGAATATGCTTAATAAATGTATTTTTTATTGTGGTAAAAAATGCATAAGATCTGATCAATTCTCTTGATAAATTTTTAAATGAACAGTACAGTATTGTTAAGATAGTATAATCACAGTGTATGAACAATGTTATAAAGCAGATCTCTAGAAATTTTTCACTCTGCATGACTGAAACTTTATAACCATTGAACAGCAACTCCTTATTTCCCTCTCCCTCTAGTCTCTAGTAACCACCAGTCTACTTTCTGCTTCAACTGAACTAAGTAGTTAATTCAATTACTTTAGCTCCCTCATGCAAGGGGAGACCATGGATTATTTGTCCTTGTGTGACAGGCTTATTTCACTTAGCATGATGTCCTCAGTGTTGTAGCAGATGACAAGATTTCCTTCTTTTTATGGCTGAGTAATATTCCATTGTACATAGAATCATATTTTCTTTATCCACTCATCTTTGAAGGACATTTAGGTGGTTTCCACCTTGTGACTATTGTGAATAGTGCTGCAGGTGAACACAGGAATGCAAATACCTCTTTGAGCACCTGATTTCAATTCTCTGGGATAAATAACCAGAAGTGGGATTGCAAGGTCGTATTTTTAACTTTTAATTATTTTTAATTTTTTGAGGAACTTCTATACTATTTTCTATAGCAGCTACACCATTCCACATTCTCATCCACAGTATTACAAGGGTTCCAGTATCTACACATCCGACCCTTACTATTTTCTGGGTTGTTTATTTTTTTTATAATGGCCATCTTAACAGATGTGTGAGGTAATATCTGGCTGTGGTTTTAATTTGCATTTCTCTGATGATTCATGATATTTATTACTTTTTGACACACCTGTTGGTCATTTGTATGTCTTCTTTGGAGAAATACCCATTCAAGTCCTTTGTCCATTTTTTAATTGGGTTATTTGAAGGGTTTTGTTTGGGTTTTTTGTTTTGTTTGGTTTTGCTTTGCTTTTTTGCTATTGAGTTGTAAGAGTTTCTTATGTATTTTGAATATTAACCCCTTATCATATACATGGTTTGAAATCAATCTCCCATTCTGTAGATTGCCTTTTTACTCTATTGATTGTTTTCTTAGCTATGCCGCAGCTTTCTGGTTTGATGTAATTCCACTTGTCTATTTTTGCTTTTGTTATCTGTGCTTTTGGTGTCCTATCAGAGAAATTACTGCCAAGACCTAACAGTGATTGAGTTCTGGAAGTGAGATTAACTTGCCTAAAATTAAGAGCCCAACGTGAGGAATATGCCACTCTTCTTCTCTGTTTCTGCTGTTGCTTTCGTTTTTGCTGTCAACCAAAATGGTGGACAAGTTAGTTTTTCCATTGGCTATATTAGCAAAGATCCCAATTTCTAGTCATTACCCACGTGAGTGATGCATCCTGGGCATCCATTTTACAGGTACAGGTACACATTGTAAGAGGTGGTGTGGTTCTAGCTCTGGAAGCAATAGCAAGAGCTTCCACACTGTAGACTATCCCAACTGTGGCAATGTTGGCTTGAGCTGAAACCAACAGCTTCCTGATCACAGAAAAGGCAGCAACCATCTTTAAAAGTCCACTTTTTCATGTGGCTTTAGGATTCATTCCTGAAAGCACAACATAGAATTTGTTGCTTCATCCCACCCAAAAATTCTTTGAGCCATTTGATACACTAGAATAAACTCTTTTCTACATAAATTCACTAGAGTGGATTCCAACTATATACCTAAAGTCATTTTTATTCATAGCTGACTGCTGAGCAATGCAGCCATTAACATTGTTATCTGGATTGTAAATATCCTTTTGCTTTAATTTTCTACAGAGGAAAAAAAGAGGGAGAAGGGGAAAAAATATCCCTCCCTGGTCCATAGGAGTTCAAGTTATAGATGACCTTCATACCGGCATGACTCTCTACTCCCACACTTACCGAATATACTTCTCCACATGGTGCCCAGGGGAGACAGCTGGTAGCATGGTCTCATGGAGACAAACCTACACTTAACTTAGAAGCTATGGAACAGATATGCTGACTATATATAGACCTCACAAAGCCCAGCAGGAGCATTTAAATTGAAGCTATGAAGCCAAAACTGAAAGGCTATTTGTTCTAACTTAGTCATTTCATCTAGCTATACTACCTGTGTGCACCCAAGAGTTTCTTGTTCTATTAAGGATTTCATGTTTAAACTGTGTTTGTGGGATGGGTTTGAATGTAAACCAACATCTAATATCTGGTTCCCTTCTCTTCTGCTTCATTTTTTTAAAAAGATTTTATTTATTTATTCACAAGAGACAGAGAGAGAGAGAGAGAGAAGCAGGCTCCCAAGGAGCAGGGAGCCCGATGTGGGACTCAATCCCAGGACCCTGGGATCATGACCTGAGCCAAAGGCAGACGCTTAACCATCTGAGACACCCAGGTGCCCTCTTCTGCTTCATTTTTACATCTAAAAAATGACCCAAATGAAAGTTAAAAAAAAAGAAAACATAAATAAGACAAAGTAGTATTTAAATGGTCTCTACTACTTGCCAGAATACTTGTATTATTATTATTATTATTATTATTATTATTATTATTATTATTCAAAGCCAACTCAGGACCATTTAGCAAGCATTTATTCCATTCCTACTCTATGTTCATCTTTACTATGGGTTAAGAACTGGATAAAACATGATAAATAAGATTCAGTCCCTGCCCTCAGTCAGCTAGTAGGAGAAACATATTCATGCAATTATGAAAAAATGTGATCAATTAGTACTCCAATTTGGGCCAGAAATCTCAGCGTCATCTTTAATACTTCTCTGGAAGGAGCTGGACCACCCTGCCTTACCACATGGGCTAACACACTTCCTAATAAATTGTTATTGGATGTTTCATGCCTCCAACCCTAGCAAGCCCAATCTAAAACCCCCCCGAGAGCCTGTTTGCTATGGGATGTCTAGGGAGCATATTTCAGATCTTAGCTTACTCAGAATCTTCCCTAGCTACTCTTATTCATGTTTCATAGTAAAACAGTGTTGGTTAAACATAGTTGCCTCCCCCTGAGGATGCCTTTGTTCTCTCAGCTCAAGGGTAGGAGACCCAAGTTAGTTGTGATAGAGCAGCTGAGGTCCCTGGTGGTGATGTCCAGCAGCAGTGGGAGGCAACAATGTATGATGTCATGGATAAAACACTGGTTTTGGACTTTGTTATAGCCCTGGCTGAGGATTTAATCTAGAAAGGTCAGCTTCTTAAGATGTAGAGCAGAGGGTAGGCAGTGTAGATTCAGAAGAACAAATAGATGCTACCCATCAAAGTCTACTGCTTTTGCTCGTCAGCATCTACTCTTGCCCTTCATCCAGTTGAAAAGTTCATACCTTCAACCTAGGGGACTAAACTTCTGTCATAAGCTGATAATTTCACTACACTACCACATTTCAAACATTAGATATCACCAGTATTTTCCATACCAGATTTAGTAAGACAAAAAGGAGGGATCACAAAGTTATCAATTAATATAAGACATAGCTGCTTCTGTCCCCGTTCCTGTAGCTGGTCAAGAGGCTTAAATTGCCTTCTTTACCTACACAGTTCATGTTTCTTTTACCCTCTGCAAGCACCTTGGCTGCAGAAGGATTTTTATGTGGAAGTGTGACCTGTGGGATCTAAGCATTTGGTGGGCTTATCATTTTGGGGTTGTTGCTGTTTTCCATTAAGCAGAACTATTAGACAAGGAAGTGTAAAGAGAACACCCTGAGTTCTAAATACAGTCCTTCTGAAAGATGAGGAGTCATGTGACAGGATGCCTGGGTGGCTCAGTCATTAAACGTCTGCCTCTGGCTCAGGCCATGATCCTGGGGTTCTGGGATCGAGCCCCACATCAGGCTCCCTGCTCAGTGGCGAGTCTGCTTCTCCCTTCTCCCTCTTCTACTCCCCCCTGTTTGTGTTCCCTCTCTCACTGTCTCTCTCTCTCTGTCAAATAAATAAACAAAATCTTAAAATGGGGAAGAATATTCCTGAAAGAGGAAGAAGTCCTTCTAAGGGGTCCATAAACATATCTTGTCTTAACTTCAATTTTCCATTTATGTCTCCAAATGCCTGATCACTTGGCCAGCCCATTAGTCCCTGCCCACAAATCAGTTTTGGTCTATAACTAAGGCTCTCTTTTTCCATACAAAGTAAGGAACCAGTCTCACCTAAAGTTCTGCCTATTGAAATTATATAAGGGTGCCTGGGCGGCTCAGTCAGTTAAACATCTGCCTTTGACTCAGGTCACAATCCCAGGGTCCTGGGATCAAGCCCCATATCCTGGGATCGAGCTTGCTTCTCCCTCTCCCTCTGCCCCTTCCCCCTGTTTGTGCATTTTTTCTCTCTCTCTCTCTCATGCTCTCTCTCAAATAAATAAAATCTTTAAAAAGAAAAGAAATTATATATATCCACTTCACCACTGTCTTTTGGGGCCTCCATTAAGTAAGGCTTTAGTGCAAGAGCACCTACTCCTGCCTGGTGCCAGTATACCATAAAGATACACCGGTAAGCCAGGCCCACATTTTTTTCCCTCCTCCAGAAATCAGTCACAGGAATTCTCTGTGAGGCTAAAGGTATGAGTTGAGAGGGAGGCAGCAAAGCAATAGAAGCCAATAACATAAATCTGAACCACCTGCTTATGCAGTTTCCTTATGCCTCTGGACCACCTCAGACCCAATATCCATTAGCCATTCCCATTTTAAAGATTTATTTTATTTTATTTGAGAGAGAGAGAGAACAAGTAGTAGGAGGAGCAGAGGGAGAGAACCCCAAGCAGACCTCCCGCTGAGGGTTGAGCCAGACATGGGCTTGATCTCAGGACCCATGACATTCATGACCTGAACTGAAACCAAGAGTCAGATGCTCAACTGAGGTGCCCCTAGCCATTCCCTTTTTATAATAGAATGTTGCTGATCCTGTCCAATTTATGATTCAGCAGCTCAACACTCAATAACATGCAGTTTGAACAACATAGTCACATCATGTTTCATAGTCAGACGTTAGCCTCTATGAGAGCCTAGTAACAAGCTCATGAAGAATGAAGGTTGTTATTACCATTTGCAGAGGTGAGGAAATTTGCACAAAATTATATCGCTAGTTTAAGTGGCAAAGCTAGGAAACAAATCCAGAACCCACACCCTTAATCAGCACAGTATGTTATCTCATCATATTTGATTTGGACTTTGAAAGATGAGTGAGTTTGGGGCAATACTATCAACTTAACATTTTATTACTTACATTATCACTAAGTCTCAGGAAGTGTAATAAATGCTTCTCATTTGTTATCTCATTGAATCCATACAAAATCCTTATGAAGTAGGTACCATTATCATTACTTTCTTACACAGGAGGAAATTACAACCTAGACCGGTTAAGTAATTTTCCTCACATCACAAAGCTAGTTAATGGTAAAGGGAAAATTTCATCCCATGCAGTCTGACTCCAGATCACCATGATAAAGCTTGAACAACAGTGTAGAGTAGAAAAGCATTTAGACAGAAATAGTAGATGATAGCAGGATAAAGAATTAGGTTGGATTCAGTTTCTGAAGAGCCTTGAATACCAAGATAAAGAGTTTGAACTTCATCTGGTTGATAATAGGCAGCTACTGAAAGGTGTTAATTAGGAATTACCACTTATAGGGGGGTACCTTCTAGGTAAAAGTAGGAGAGTTAATCTGTTTAAGGGTAAAGTTCATGCCCAATCCTATTACTGCTTCTGGTTATGGTTGTCAACCAAGAGGTCCAGGGTAATCCAGCAGCAGTGGAAAGAAGTAAACAGAGCTGAGATCAAAACCTGCTATGGGGTGACAGCCCTATGGATTAAGAGAGGACAGTGCCAAGATCTTTAGCAAATAGTTCCAGCCTGGAGGGAGCTAACCACCTATTTGGGATGCAATAGCTAATCATCCTGGTCACTTGTACTATTTCTGACAATGAGTCTCCAGATCCTCCTTGTCTAGAACTTTAACTGTGCCTGACCATCTGATCCTTTCTGACTCAACAGAATCTTTGGAGCTTCTACTTCTTCCCTGCTTAGCCTATAATAACCACTGCTCTGTCCATCCAGTCTGTGCCACTTTGAATTTGACCTCTCATCTGGCTGTTCTATAGCATTGATCAGCTAGATTCTTTCTGGTCCTGTTTTCTCATGGTTGGTCTCAAACTGTCTGTATTCCCTCTAATTATTTTAAAATATTAATTATGGGGGCGCCTGGGTGGCTCAGTCAGTTAAGCATCTGCCTTTGACTCAGGTCATGATCTCGGGGTCCTGGGATCAATCCCCACATCGGGCTCCCTGCTCAGCATGAAGTCTGCTTCTCCCTCTCCCTATACCTCTCCCCTCCACTCATGCTCTCTCTCTCTTAACTAACTAAATAAAAATCTTTAAGAAAATAAAAAATATATATTAATTATGGTGGAAGTACTAGATCAGGCTGGAAGATGAAAACACATGCCACAAGGAGGCCAGATAGGAAAGTTCACATATATGAGGTAAGAGCTGCAACTAGAATGAAGGCAGCATGAACAGGAAGCTGCTAAAGACTTTTCAAAGAAACAATACGATCAACTGACTGATGGATGGAGGTTAAAGGACAAAATAAATCCGAAGTAAATTTGCAGTTTCAAGTCAAGGTAAGCTGGAGAATGGTACCATTGAAATGCTAGGTTGGAAGAACGGGAATTCAACTGTGTACATGCTGTAAACATGCTGAACTTCAATGTGGTCCAAGTGCAAATGTCCATGGGGCAGTGGGAAATGAAGGGCCTGAGCCCCAGAGAGAGGTCAGAGCTAGCGATTGATTAGGAATTGTTTACATAGTGCAAGTCAGAGAAGCAAGGGAAATGAAAGAGTTTTTCAAGGGTAAAAAACATGCTACTGAGTAGATTCCTTCTGCATATCCAGTAGATAAAATCTCAGAGCACTGTAGGCCCAGTTTACCTCTTTATCTCAATTGGTTTCTTTCACTTTTGAGGCCCAGATGAGGTTCGAGGGGGAAAAAAGACTAAGTTGACAGAGATAATGAATATCACAAAGAGAATAATGCTTCCCCCAAAAAATTTTCTCCAAAAACAATCTCAGTTATGAATTTTATCAAAACATATTTCTGGACCCTGTTATAATAATGATTGTATTTAAAAATCTCTCTTATTTTTATAATAAATTTGATTATATACTATGGTATAACAGAATAGAGTGGTCTAGTTGCTCAATCATTCATTCCAGAAGGATATAATATGTACTACACACATGGATTAATAATTTTTAAAGAACTATAAAATCTCAAATTCTTTTTTTCTTTTTTTTTTAAGATTTTATTTACTTTTTGACAGAGAGAGAGACAGCAAGAGCAGGAACACAAGCAGGGGGAGTGGGAGAGGGAGAATTAGGCTTCCCGCCAAGCAGGGAGCCCGATGCGGGGCTCGATCCCAGGACCCTGGGATCATGACCTGAGCTGAAGGCAGACGCTTAATGACTGAGCCACCCAGGTGCCCCCAAATCTCAAATTCTTAAGAAAGCATGAGATATATCATTTATTTTTCCTTTTATAATTCAAAAGACACACTGTGATTTTGCATTCCTCGGGGTCATCAATGAGGCCACAAATTTTTCACTGGATGAAGAATGTGTCAAAGCATGGGATTCATTGGATTTTTCTGATAAAAATTCTAGGCTATCATTTATTCTCTACCTGAGCAAAGACAAGTGAATCTGGCCACAAGAATTTCCTGAGTAGGCATAATAATAAATCCATCAGAAATGAAATGCATTTATAATGAAGTTAGCTTTTGCTATATCAAAGATCTTTTCAATATGATCATTAGAATGCTATCACTTTAAGATTCCATCTTCTGGTACCCCATTAAACACAAAAGCTCTAAGTCAAAGTCTATTATTAATTTGATTGATTGATTGATAGCATTATCCTTTAAAGCACGTCTTAAGTTTGATTGATTACAATCTATGACATTTAAAACTTTATCTCACATATAAAAATAGACTTTTCAATTAGTTCTACCATCTTATATTTCCTCTGATAATAAGAAATGAGCAAATGGACAAGCCTAAGGAAGCCCAAATGGGACTCTCTCCTATTATTTGAGCATCTTTCTGCCACCCTTCCCTAGGAGAAAAAAAATGGCATTTCTTTGGAACCGGGAAACTCTACCGTTTTTCTCCTTCAATGGAGTCCTTTTTCTAGTGCTTCCCCAACAGTATAGAGCACGCTAAATCAAAATATGGGAACAAGAAATTTTAAATCTGTGCACAAAAACCTCAGATTATAAATAATAATAGATTATAACCAAAAAAACCAAAATCATTGTCCTCACCCACTCACCACAGAGAGACTGGAAGAAGATTGGTGTTTGTCTACGAAATCAAAACCTTAAAAGTACTACGAGCAGGCCTAGCTCAGTTACCAGAACAATGTACAAAACGAATACACAGTTCCGATATGTGCATGTTTGAGTTCATACAATGTTGTGCCAATCAAGAACTGCCTGTATTTCAAGGAGAGGCTAGGATTTGAGCTCTGGGCTGGGAAGGCTGATTTGCTCTATATAATCAATTTGGGTAAATTTGTTTCCTTCTGATTTCTTTCTCTGTTTTCTTTTAAAGATTTTATTTATTTATTTGTGAGAGAAAGCAAGAGAGTAAAAGCACACAAACAGAGGGGAAGAGACAGAGGCAGAGGGAGAAGCAGACTCCCCACTGAGCAGGGAGCCCGATGCAGGACTCAATCCCAGGACCCTGGGATCATGACCTGAGCTGAAGGCAGACGCTTAACTGACCAAGCCACCCAGGCGCGCCCCCCTCACTTTTTTTTTAAATAAAGATTTTATTGATTGATTGATTGATTTCTTTTTCTTTTGCTCCTAAGACTACAGGGAAGGAAGAGGAGAGAAACCAGCCAGATATGAAGAGGCCAGGATGTCCCACAGAATGCCAGGGCCTTTAAAAATTCCTCAGGGAAAAGAGTTTTGAAAACAAAAATATCTAATAATTAAGTTTAAGTTGTCTAGCTCTCTAGACTTACACTGTCCAATATTATGGCAGTTCAGTACTTGAAATGTGACTGGAAAGAACTGAGCTATGCTCCAAGTATAAAATACACACTAGATTTTAAAGACTATATAAATAAGAAGAAAATTTTTAAATCTCATTAATAACTATATTTTATTGATCACAGTGATTATATTGGTATTTTGGATATACTGAATTAAATAATACATACTATTAAAGTTAATTTTATTTTTTTAAATGTGGCTCCTATGGAATTTTTAATTATGTAGTTGTTTCACATTATATTTTTACTGGAGAGTACTGTTCCAATAAATTTTGCTATATACTCAAAGATTTCGTGCAAGCAGATTTTGGTGAGAAACAAGAAAAAGGCATTAAATCAGGGATTGCACAAGCAAGATGGAATCACAAACCGAGTAATAACACACATCAGGCACAGTTTTAAGAGCTCTGCATATATTGATTTTTTAAGCTTCATTACAATCCTGTATGTACAATGAAGGACTCCATTTTTCAAACAAGCAAACTAAGGCACAGGGAGGTTAAGTAATTTGCCTAAGGATA
This sequence comes from Mirounga leonina, assembly GCF_011800145.1. NCBI lineage: Eukaryota > Metazoa > Chordata > Mammalia > Carnivora > Phocidae > Mirounga > Mirounga leonina. Next base: position 53,972,269 of record NW_023270415.1, read on the forward strand.
CTCAGCCAATTAGTGGTAAAAGAAGATTTGAATCAAGGTAGTCTGACTCCAGAGTGCATGCTCTTTTCTGACTGCTTCATTGATTTACTCTTTTAGCAGCAACAAGGACTTAGAATCAGAGGATCATGAGAATGTAAGTATCCTGAGAAACTGCAGAAATGTATAGCAAGCAAGGAAACTTTCCACATGGCCTGTGATGGGCATGTGAACTACTCTTCCTAGAGCTTAATGGGAAAAACAGTATTCTCTGAAATATGGGTGACATGGAGGTTAAGTTTGCTGTAGGCCTTCCATAACTCAATTAGCTTGAACACAAACTCGTTCACAGAGTTTCTGTTTCACTCCCTTTCATTCAGAAGGTCCTACCTTTGGGCCCCACTCCCAGTGTAATTACACTTTCCTATTGCTGCTCTCTACTTTCGAGCCCAAATTAAACTCTCTCTCAGCAAGCTAAGTCTTTCGGGAAGTAGAGCTCTTCCTTTTCTGAGCTCCAGACCTAGTACTTGAATTTAGATCAACTGTTCCCTCACAGTCAATTGACCCACTACTTAGCCCTATTTCCTGAACTTCAGGGCCTGAAATTCTATGACTAGCCTTTCTTCAGGTCTACAGTCACTGTGCCTGCATCTCATTTGTTCTGCTTTGATTTCTCGGATGTAAAGCTCTCACTTCTAAATCCACAGATCTTTTAAAAGTTCCTCATTTTGGGGGCGGAGCAAGATGGCGGAGGAGTAGGAGACCTGGATTTCGTCTCCTCTCAGGAATTCAGCTGGATAGGGATCAAACCATTCTGAACACCTACAAACTCAACAGGAGATTGAAGAAAAGAAGAGCAACAACTCTGTTATCAGAAAAGCGACTGCTTTCTGGAAGGTAGGACGTGCAGAGAAGTGAATCCGAGGTGATATTCGGGAGGATAGACGGCGGGGGAGGGGCCTCCGTTGGCCGCTTCTGGCAAGTGATAGAACCACGGAGCACAAAATCGGAACTTTTAAAAGTCGGCTCCGCCGAGGGACGTCACTCTGGTGGCTAAGCGGGGGGTGGAACCCTCCGGAAAGTGTGGTCTCAGGACCCTCGGGGTCACAGAAAGACCGGGGGTGCCTGAGTGCGGCAGAGCTCCCAGGTATCGGAGCCGGGAAGCCGGCTGCAGAGGCGGAGCCCAGGCGCGGGCTCTCAGCTCGGGGTTGTCATAAACCGTGATCCGCGGCACAGTCGGGCCCCTGCTCCTCCAGCAGGGACCCAACAAGCGGCAGATCTGGGGAGACTCACCTTCCTCCCCCGGGAGGAGCCGCGCGGGAGTGCACCGCAGGGATCTGCTGGGTTTGGAGACTCCACCCGGGCTCGGGTGCCAGAGATAGAAACGCGCGGTCACAGGCCGGGTGAGCACGGAGTGCGGCCGGAGACCGGGGAGACGGGAGTGACTGACGGCTTTTCTCTGGGGGCTCACCAAGAAGTGGGGCCCCGAGTTCTCGGCTCCTCCGGGGCGGAGATTGGGAGGCCGCCATTTTCACTCTCCGCCTCCGAAGCTGTACGGAAAGCTCACAGGGAACAAAAGCTCCCGAGAGCAAACCCGAGCAGATCACTTAGCGGCGAGGGGGAAAGGGCGGGGCAATTCTGCCTCCGGCAGAGACATTTGGAAACCACGGCAACAGGCCCCTCCCCAGAAGATCAGCGAGAACAGCCAGCCAAGACCAAGTTTACCGATCAATGAGAACGGCAGAACTCCAGCGCTAGGGGAATACTGCACATAGAATTCACGGCTTTTTTACCATGATTCTTTAGTCTTTTAAAGTTAAATTTTTTTTTAACTGTCTTTTTGTCTTTTTATTTCTTTTTGAATTTTTCTTTTTCCCTTTTTCAACCAACATCTTATCAATCCCTTTTTAAAAAAAAAAACATTTTTATTTTTCATTTTTAGAGTCATATTCTATCCTTTAATAGTAGTTACCCATATTTTTGGCTTATATATATAAGTTGTTCTCTCTTTAAAATTTTGAGATAGTTTCTTCTAACAGATTAAAATATACCCTAAATCTCTAGTATATGGTGTTTTCTATTCCCCTGCCTGATCACATCCTCTCCCTTTTTTTTTCTTTTTCTTTTTTCTTTTTTTAAATCCTCTTCTTTCTTTTTTCAAACAACTTCTTATCAATTCCTTTTATAAAATTTTTTATACTTTCCATTTTTACAGTCATATTCCATCCCTTCATCATATCAACCCTTATTTTTGTACATATATAAGTTTTTCTTTCTTTAAAATTTTGGGAGGCACTTTCTTCTAAAAGACCAAAATACACCGCAAATCTAGTGTGTGGCACTGATCTATATACCAGCCTGATCATATTTGATCACATTCTGGTTTTTTTGTTGTTGTTGTTGTTGTTGTTTTGTTTTGTTTGTTTTTGTTTTTATCTTTATCTTTTTCTTTTTTTTCTTTTTCTTTTTTCTCTCTTTCCCTTTCTTATCCCACTGCTTCAGGTCTTTTCTGATTTGTTTAGAGTATATTTTCTGGGGACTTGGTTACTCTGCTAGCATTTTGTTCTCTCATTAATCTATTCTCCTCTGCACAAAATGACAAGACGGAAAAAATCACCTCAACAAAAAGAACAAGAGGTAGTACCGACTGCCAGGGACCTACTCAATACGGACATTAGTACGATGTCAGATCTAGAGTTCAGAATCATCACTT
>NW_023270415.1:53974967-54473402 GCF_011800145.1 Mirounga leonina
TATGGAAGTTATTAGAGAAACCCTTTCTGTAGAAGTAAAAGAGCTAAAATCCAACCAAGTAGAAATCAAAAGGGCTATTAATGAGGTGCAATCAAAAATGGGGGCGCTAACTGCTAGAATAAATGAGGCAGAAGAGAGAATCAGTAATATAGAAGATGAAATGATGGAAAATAAAGAAGCTGAGAAAAAGAGAGATAAACAACTACTGGATCACGAGGGCAGAATTCGAGAGGTAAGTGATATCATAAGACGAAACAATATTAGAATAATTGGGATCCCAGAAGAAGAAGAAAGAGAGAGAGGGGCAGAAGGTATAATGGAGCAAATTATAGCAGAGAACTTCCCTAATTTGGGGAAAGAAACAGGCATGAAAATCCAGGAAGCACAGAGAACCCCTCTCAAAATCAATAAAAATAGGTCAACACCCCGACATCTAATAGTAAAACTTACGAGTCTCATAGACAAAGAGAAAATCCTGAAAGCAGCTCGGGAGAAGAGATATGTAACCTACAAGGGTAGAAACATTAGATTGGCAACAGACCTATCCACAGAGACCTGGCAGGCCAGAAAGGACTGGCAGGATATCTTCAGAGCACTAAATGAGAAAAATATGCAGCCAAGAATACTATATCCAGCTAGGCTGTCATTGAAAATTGAAGGAGAGATAAAAAGCTTCCAGGACAAACAAAAACTAAAGGAATTTGCAAACACAAAACCAGCCCTACAGGAAATCTTGAAAGGGGTCCTCTAAGCAAAGAGAGAGCCTAAAAGCAACATAGACCAGAAAGGAACACAGACAATATACGGTAACAGTCCCCTTACAGGCAATACAATGGCACTAAATTCCTATCTTTCAATAGTTACCCTGAATGTAAATGGGCTAAATGCCCCACTCAAAAGACACAGGCTAACAGACTGGATTAAAAAACAAGACCCATCGATATGCTGTCTGCAAGAGACTCATTTTAGAACCAAAGACACCCCCAGATTGAAAGTGAGGGGGTGGAAAACCATTTACCATGCTAATGGACACCAAAAGAAAGCTGGGGTGGCAATCCTTATATCAGACAAATTAGATTTTAAACCAAAGACTGTAATAAGAGATGAGGAAGGACACTATATCATACTTAAAGGATCTATCCAACAAGAAGATCTAACAATTGTAAATATCTATGCCCCTAACATGGGAGCAGCCAATTATATAAAGCAATTAATAACAAAAGCAAAGAAACACATCGACAACAATACAATAATAGTGGGGGACTTTAACATCCCCCTCACTGAAATGGACAGATCGTCTAAGCAAAAGATCAACAAGGAAATAAAGATTTTAAATGACACACTGGACCAAATGGACTTCACAGACATATTCAGAACATTCCACCCCAAAGCAACAGAATACACATTCTTCTCTAGTGCCGATGGAACATTCTCCAGAATCGATCACTTCCTAGGTCATAAATCAGGTCTCAACCGGTACCAAAAGATTGGGATCATTCCCTGCCTATTTTCAGACCACAATGCTTTGAAATTAGAACTCAATCACAAGAGGAAAGTCGGAAAGAACTCAAATACATGGAGGCTAAAGAGCATCCTACTGAAGAATGAATGGGTCAACCAGGAAATTAAAGAAGAATTAAAAAAATACATGAAAACCAATGAAAATGAAAACACAACTGTTCAAAATCTTTGGGATGCAGCAAAGGCAGTCCTAAGAGGAAAGTATATAGCAATACAAGCCTTTCTCAAGAAACAAGAAAGGTCTCAAGTACACAACCTAACTCTACACCTAAAGGAGCTGGAGAAAGAACAGCAAATAAAGCCTAAACCCAGCAGGAGAAGAGAAATAATAAAGATCAGAGCAGAAATCAATGAAATAGAAACTAAAAGAACAGTAGAACAGATCAACAAAACTAGGAGCTGGTTCTTTGAAAGAATTAACAAGATTGATAAACCCCTGGCCAGACTTATCAAAAAGAGAAGAGAAATGACCCAAATCAACAAAATCATGAATGAAAGAGGAGAGATCACAACCAACACCAAAGAAATACAAACAATTATAAGAACATATTATGAGCAACTCTATGCCAGCAAATTAGATAACCTGGAAGAGATGGATGCATTCCTAGAGATGTATCAACTACCAAAACTGAACCAGGATGAAATAGAAAACCTGAACAGACCTATAACCACTAAGGAAATTGAAGCAGTCATCAAAAATCTCCCAAAAAACAAAAGCCCAGGACCAGATGGCTTCCCAGGGGAATTCTACCAAACATTTCAAGAAGAATTAATACCTATTCTTCTGAAACTGTTCCAAAAAATAGAAACGGAAGGAAAACTTCCAAACTCATTTTATGAGGCCAGCATTACCTTGATCCCAAAACCAGACAAAGACCCCATCAAAAAGGAGAAGTACAGACCAATATCCCTGATGAACATGGATGCAAAAATTCTCACCAAAATACTAGCCAATAGGATCCAACAGTACATTAAAAGGATTATTCACCACGACCAAGTGGGATTTATCCCTGGGCTGCAAGGTTGGTTCAACATCCGCAAATCAATCAATGTGATACAATACATTAATAAAAGAAAGAACAAGAATCATATGATCCTCTCAATAGATGCAGAAAAAGCTTTTGACAAAGTACAGCATCCTTTCTTGATCAAAACTCTTCAGAGTATAGGGATCAAGGGTACATACCTCAATATCATAAAAGCCATCTCTGAAAAACCTACAGCGAATATCATTCTCAATGGGGAAAAACTGAGAGCTTTCCCCCAAAGGTCAGGAACGCGGCAGGAATGTCCACTATCACCACTGCTATTCAACATAGTATTGGAAGTCCTAGCCACAGCAGTCAGACAACAAAAAGAAATCAAAGGCATCCAAATTGGCAAAGAAGAAGTCAAACTCTCACTCTTTGCAGATGATATGATACTTTATGTGGAAAACCCAAAAGAGTCCACCCCAAAACTGCTAGAACTCATACAGGAATTCAGTAAAGTGGCAGGATATAAAATCAATGCACAGAAGTCAGTGGCATTCCTATATACCAACAACAAGACAGAAGAAAGAGAAATTAAGGAGTCGATCCCATTTACAATTGCACCCAAAACCATAAGATACCTAGGAATAAATCTAACCAAAGAGACAAAGGATCTGTACTCAGAAAACTATAAAATACTCATGAAAGAAATTGAGGAAGACACAAAGAAATGGAAAAACGTTCCATGCTCATGGATTGGAAGAACAAATATTGTGAAGATGTCAATGCTACCTAGAGCAATCTACACATTCAATGCAATCCCCATCAAAATACCATGCACTTTTTTCAAAGAAATGGAACAAATAATCCTAAAATTTGTATGGAACCAGAAAAGACCCCGCATAGCCAGAGGAATGTTGAAAAAGAAAAGCAAAGCTGGCGGCATCACAATTCCGGACTTCAAGCTCTATTACAAAGCAGTCATCATCAAGACAGCATGGTACTGGTACAAAAACAGACACATAGATCAATGGAACAGAATAGAGAGCCCAGAAATGGACCATCAACTCTATGGTCAACTAATCTTCGACAAAGCAGGAAAGAATGTCCAATGGAACAAAGACAGTCTCTTCAACAAATGGTGTTGGGAAAATTGGATAGCCACATGCAGAAGAATGAAACTGGACCATTTTCTTACACCACACACAAAAATAGACTCCAAATGGTTGAAAGACCTCAACGTGAGACAGGAGTCCATCAAAATCCTAAAGGAGAACACAGGCAGCAACCTCTTTGACCTCAGCCGAAGCAACTTCTTCCTAGAAACATCACCAAACGCAAGGGAAGCAAGGGCAAAAATGAACTATTGGGACTTCATCAAGATAAATAGCTTTTGCAAAGCAAAGGAAACAGTCCACAAAACCAAAAGAAAACCGACAGAATGGGAGAAGATATTTGCAAATGACATATCAGATAAAGGGCTAGAATTCAAAATCTATAAAGAACTCATCAAACTCAACACCCAAAGAACAAAGAATCCAATCAAGAGATGGGCAGAAAACATGAACAGACATTTTTCCAAAGAAGACATCCAAATGGCCAACAGACACATGAAAAAGTGCTCAATATCGCTCGGCATCAGGGAAATCCAAATCAAAACCTCAATGAGATACCACCTCACACCAGTCAGAATGGCTAAAATTAACAAGTCAGGAACGACAGATGTTGGTGGGGATGCAGAGAAAGGGGAACCCTCCTACACTGTTGGTGGGAATGCAAGCTGGTGCAGCCACTCTGGAAAACTGTATGGAGGTTCCTCAAAAAGTTGAAAATAGAGCTACCATATGATCCAGCAATTGCACTACTGGGTATTTACCCCAAAGATACAAAAGTAGGGATCCGAAGGGGTACGTGCACCCCGATATTTATAGCAGCAATGTCCACAATAGCCAAACTGTGGAAAGAGCCAAGATGTCCATCGACAGATGAATGGATAAAGAAGAGTGGTATATATATACAATGAAATATTATGCAGCCATCAAAAGGAATGAGATCTTGCCATTTGCAACGACGTGGATGGAACTGGAGGGTATTATGTTGAGTGAAATAAGTCAAACAGAGAAAGACATGTATCATATGATCTCACTGATATGAGGAATTCTTAATCGCAGGAAACAAACTGAGTGTTGTTGGAGTGGGGGGTGGGGTGGGAGGGATGGGGTGACTGGGTGATAGACACTGGGAGGGTGTGTGCTCTGGTAAGCGCTGTGAATTGTGCAAGACTGTTGAATCTCAGATCTGTACCTCTGAAACAAATAATGCAATATATGTTAAGAAAAAAAAAAGAAGAAGAAGAAGGTAGCGGGAGGGGAAGAATGAAGCGGGGGAAATCGGAGGGGTAGACGAACCATGAGAGACGATGGACTCTGAAAAACAAACAGGGTTCTAGAGGGGAGGGGGGTGGGAGGATGGGTTAGCCTGGTGGTGGGTATTGAGGAGGGCACATTCTGCATGGAGCACTGGGTGTTATGCACAAACAATGAATCATGGAACACTTCATCTAAAACTAATGATGTAATGTATGGGGATTAACATAAGAATAAAAAAAAAAAAGTTCCTCATTTTTAGAGCCCTGATCTGCAGCATTACTGTTGTGGTGCATAATTCTCATTCCCTAAGCAGAACATAAAAAACCTCCAGGTGGAGGCAGGACACCAGAGGATGATGTCTGCAGGGAATAGGAATCCAAAGACCAGGAAAGAACAAATGTTTATCAAAGCTATGGGATATTCACGCCTCGAGATCTTTCAAATATGCCTGGAGCTCTTATTCACCAGGCACAATAGGGAAGTCGTGGTGAATGGAGAAAAGACTTAGATGTTAATAAATAGGATCTGTTATAATGGGCCCTGTCCTTCAAAAGCTAGAAGAGACTTCCTGTATGGAACTAACTAGGTAGACTCTACTGCTTTCTGATGAATAAGGTTACATCTTTGTGATGGGGTGACTAATTGTCCTTAGAGTTACTTGAAGTACTAATAGAGGGTGGCCTCATACTCTATATACTAAACAAATATTTCTTCCCCTTTGTGTTCCAGTGTTAGGCATAGCCCTGTAGCATCCTATAAACATACCATATACCCTCTAAACCCTATAAACACACCTTAAGCCAGGAGAAGTCCATCTTCCCACAGAACTCCCTCCTCCCTGAGTTGTCCCCCACTTCAGTGGATAACACCACAACATTCACTATCACTGAGGTCAAAGCCTACAAAGCAGCCTTCATTCCTTTTTTTATTCAACACCTCACTCCTAATGCATCAGCAAGTCACATTAGTTCTCCCTTCAAATATTTCCTGAGTCTGACCATTTCTCACCACTTCCATTCCTCCCCCACTTAGTACAACCTACCATCCCTGCTAACTTCAAATATTTCAATCATCTCCTAATTGATCACTCTGCTTCCCTTCTTGCCTCTCCAATCTCCACATATGGCCAAACTGATCTTTTAAAGTGTAAATCAGATCACATTATTTCCCTGATTAAATCCCTGTGATATCTTCCCATCTCACTCGTGATAAAGTCCGAATCCTTAACATGGCACACACCAAAGCCATATCCTGTCCCCTGCCCACTCTCTTACATCATCAGCTACCATTCCTCATCATCTACCTTTTGGGCATCACTCTCTTGCCACAAAAATACTGGATCATTTGTATATCAATACCCTTATGCTCATTCATACCATTTGTGTCTCTATTCAAATGTCACTGCCTGAGATTAATTCCCTGATTATACTATCAAAAATAGCTCTCCACGTGCTCCCCTCCATCTCTCTTTAGCTCCTTAGTTTGCATTTTATTTTTCATGGTATTTATTATCACCTGAAAATATTTTATTTGTGTATATGTTTATCTGTCTTCTCATTCCCCACGCCCATCTGTGGAAGATTATAAACTATCTGCCTTGTTCATCATTATATTTCTAGTAACTATAAAACACCTTGCACATAATAAATTCACAATAAATACCATTGAATGAGGGAAGGAATGAGTTTCCTTATCCAATAGAGCCAATTGATGACAAATTATAGCTGATTTTATCTTAGAACTTTCTGCCTTTACTTTTATCATAATTGACACATAGAATTTTTTTATTGTTAAAAAATTCTTCAAATTAATTAATGCTGAATATAGGAAAGTTCCAATGAGATTGTTAGTGCCAAAAATCAAATAAAATGAGAATCTATCTGAAAATTCTACATTTTTCAGGGACTGGTGCTATAATGTATCATAAGATTTCAAACCATCACATGCACAAACATAGAAGTTAAGGTGATATCTCTGAAGTCATATTTAAGATGAAATTTATTCTTCCTAGCTCTTTTGACAATGAATCCATTTTTGTATATAGCTGTTATGGTAATTGAAGTAGTGGGGAGTTGAATGTTCTAATGGGAGAAAAGATATTTTAAGATGAAAGCCGTGGGCATGTCAATGCCTTCTGGCCAAAGACCACCAGTAACACACCTGTAGTTAAACAAAGTTGAGTTCATTGATTTGTTCGAAGAGGGAGATTACATACCATGGGGAATTGTGGGGCCTCTCACTAGGGTGGTCTTACAAAGGTCCTATAGAATTTGATGTTATATTAGGTTTGTTCAAGCAAGTAGTGGGAGCATGTGTTGAGAATGTCCAAACAATCAGGGTTTTGCTCTGGATTGGATGTTGTCTGACTGCAAAAATAATTCTATGACTGGGTTTCTTAATAAATCTTATCTATAAGTTGGAAGGAATGAAGCAAGGCTAAATATGTATTAATGAGCTAGTATTCACTCATATTAGGCTAGGGGAATGTTTGATCATTTAGCTTAGACAATTGGTTTGTCTATTTTCAGATGTGATTACAGAGTTGTGTTTTTTTCTTGATCCAAACTGGTCACAAAATGGCCTTGTAACACCTGCTATTCCTTCTCAGTAATGCATATACCAGAGTCCCGGTTTTTACTCCTTCTCATCCTATGAAGGCTTCAGCTCACTTGTGACTTCAGCTCACTTGTGGCAAACTGGAAGTCTGTGGGCCAAATCAGATCTGAAAATATGTTTTGTCTGGGCTGCCCAGAATTTTCATTTTTTTATTTTATTTTTTATTTTTATTTTTATTTATTTTTTAGAGAGAGAGAGAGACAGTGTGTGTGTGTGTGTGTGCGTGCATAGGGGTGGGGAGAAGGGGGCAGAAGGAGAGGAAGAGAGAGAATCCCAAGCAGGCTCCACACTGGGTGGGTCTCAGGATCTCAAGACCCTGAAATACTGACCTGAGCTGAAACCAAGAGTTGGATGTTTTAACCAACTGAGCTACCCAGGCACCACTGGGCTGCCCTGAATTTTTAATTAAATGAATTGCCAACAATTAAAATTGGGAAAATTTACATGAATTAAATCTAAATGTCTGGCTTGTCTGGAAAAAATCATAATCTCTGGCAATATTGAGTCCATATTCCTGCCTGGCAACATTCAGCTGGAGCTGAGGAACAAACAGGTCTTCATGTGGCCTGCTTCCTCATTTATGTGGCTGTGATAGTTACTTAAGTCTGAGGTTCTGGTTCCCTTCCTCCTCTTCTACTTCTGCCCCTATCATCCTTGCCAGTGGTTTCAGTAGCCTCTGGGTGACCCATCTAACACCTTGGGGCCAAGTTTCCTGACTTTCTCACAAAATGATCTCTGCTCCCCTTTATCTCAGTTTCACACTTCTATATTGCCCCCTAGCACCTTATCACCAGTAAATGCACCACCTTCAAAATCTTCAAGTAGCCCTTTGTGACTACGATCTCCATTCCTCCAACTGCCTCACTCTATAACTCCTCCTGAAACTCTTCACTTACCTCATCTAAACTGAACTTTTGGATCTCATCATTTTTCCCTGTCCAATACCCTCTCTTATTTTCACTGCTGCCTATCGAGCTTGGATTCCATGACTCATCATATCATTCATGTGCACGTCATCTGCTCAAAATCCAACCAAACCCTGTTTGAACTCAGCCATCGCCTTCTCTCTCTCTGCACCAGGCAGCTGAATGCTGCTAGAGAAATCATACAACTGGACTAAATTAGTTACACTTTAAATTCATTTAACACTCATATAGTCAACATAACATCAGAAATTTATTATATTTCCCTAGAGTGTTCTGGGTAATTTTTTCCATTTTTTACTCTCTCATCAAGGCTTTCCCATCTCCTCCCTCACCCATCTACCTCATTAAGAGCTTAACTTCGAACTCTCTAGCAGAGACACCAAGAGAGTAGAGATTTTGTACGGTTGGGTGCTGTTGTTTAGGCCAGGAGTGGTAATTTAATGCCTGGCACACAGTAAGAACGTAATAAATATTTGCTGAAAGGTTATTTCAAGGTGAATACTTTCCCACCATCAAATCTACTTACCTTTCTGTATATGTACCCATTCTTCTCTGCATTCCCTACTGTTCAATGGAAGAAGTACCCCTACTCACATTTGTGTGTTCTACAATTTAGCACTTCCTCATTATTTTGAAATGCTTAATAAGTTTGATTTAATTTAAAAATTCATCCATGTTATCACTAGATACTTCAACGTTACAGTTGTCAAAGAGTGGTTATGGACAAGCCTTACATAGAACATTTTATTATGCTAATTATAATCAGCGCTAACAATTATGGAGCACCCAAATTTGCTAAGTACTGTTCCAACAGCCCTTTATATACCAACACATTTAACCTTCACACTAACAGGAGATAGAGATAGACACTATTTTTTTCATCCTCATTTAACTGAAGTACAGAGAGACCAAGTAGCATGCCCGCATTCTTGCCACCTAAAAACAGCAGAACATCACTCTAATCTGCCATGCTCTACTGCCCCGTTTTAAAAAATAAAATTAAAAAGGTGAAAAATTGGTACAAACTTACATAGAGAATGGAAAGTAGGGGGAGAAGGAAGGGGGGGAACTTGATGCTTCTACCTCTAAAGTCACCCCAAATCTATCCTCTTCTTTTCCTCTCCATAGCCACTAACCTACCCCAAGCCACCACCATTTTTCACCTGGGCAACTAGCAGTAGCCACCAACTGTTCTCTGAGAGGCTTTCCTCTCCTCAGAGCAGCCACAATCACCTATTTAAAACATGAACCAAATCATCAAAGGAGTTCCATTGCATTTAGCATAAAACCCAGACTTGTCACCATGGCCCATCAAACGCTACACATTCCAGCCCCTGCCCAACTTTCCATCTACATCTTATCTAAATATCTCAAATGCCACACTGAGGAAGAAACCTGCTTTCAGTTCCTGGAACACATCACATTCTTTCCTGAGTCAGGACCTTGGCCTGGAATATTCTTCCTCTTGGCTGGTTTTTTTGGCTCTCAGCCGAAAATGTCACATATGCCAAGAGACATTCCCCAAGGATCCTATACATATACTCCCTCAAGTTACTGCTTGTCATGTGACTCTTTATTACCTCCATAATATTTAGAGTTATTTGTTTTTCTGTCTCTGTATTCTAGGCGTCCAGAACAGTGTCTGGAGTGTGATTTGTACTCAGTAAATATATATTGAATAATAAATGAAATGAGATATTTTATGTATAACTCAGCACTCTAAGGTTCTTACATGTATGACACTGGCCAGCAATTGACCAATTATTGATGTCCTAAAATAAGCCAAACTAATTTCTCAGTATATCTTTTATTTGTAAATAGCTCTCATTAAACCCAAATCTTCAAGTCTTATTGCTTTTAATTTTTTGGTGGTTTATGAAAGGAAGTTGCCCAGTTCCCTTAATCATGAGCCTTGTCTTCTCCAGCTACCCATTGCTTTTATTATTGTTCTTGCTGTTTATAATTTACAGCAATCTACTCTCAGGAGATGGAGTTTTCCTGTGACCATCTCTGCAAATACCTAGAAATGATGGTGAGGAATAGATCTCTTTAATTGGTCATTTCCAAAACATTTGCTTCAATTCAGGAGCAGTTCACATGGCAATACCCTTTCTTTCAAAATGCTTTTATTTTTGAGAAATAAAACCAGAAATAATCATTTCCATTCTGAATAATTTTGGTTTTCCATAAATGGGTACTTGGGCACTGAGAGAGTATCTGTAGAGAATGAGTAATGTTTTACTTGAAGTCCCTTCATTAACTAGTACATTTTTTTTAAGGTTTTATTTATTTGACAGAGAGAGACACAGAGAGAAAGGGAACACAAGAAGGGGGAGTGGGAGAGGGAGAAGCAGGCTTCCCGGGAGCAGGGAGCCCAATGCGGGGCTCAATCCCCAGGACTCCAGGCTCATGACCTGAGCCGAAGGCAGACGCTTAACGACTGAGCCACCCAGGTGCCCCATTAACTAGTACATTTAAAAAAATCAAATTATAATCTCCTTCAGTTTAGGGTTAAAGTAAACAACAGAATTCCCCTAATTGTCCAAGATTGTATACCCTGAGTCTTTATTCATTCCCCCAATTCTTATTTACCCAAATGTTTTATGAGTTGAGGGAAACACCATCAGTTTTTCAAGTGTTATATTTATGAACTCAAAGTTTACATAAAATCTACACTATAAAGTAGATAGGATGTTTTAGTGGTCTAGTTCATCAAGTATATTGGTTTTTATGTGCAGGATAATTAAGTATGTAGGAATTTGTCCCACATGTTAAATTCATGAAAGTTAAGTGATTACACCAACTTTCTTTGGGGTCATCACCATTCAGCTTGTAGCTAATAGGAACTTTGGGAAAAGCTCATCATCTCACACAAAGTCACTTTTTTATATGTCTGTTATACAGATTAAATAACCTAAATCCTGGCGCACCTGGGTGGCTCAGATGGTTAAGCGTCTGCCTTCGGCTTAGGTCATGATCCCAGGGTCCTGGGATCGAGCCCCGCATCGGGCTCCCTGCTCGGCGGGAGGCCTGCTTCTCCCTCCTCCACTCCCCCTGCTTGTGTTCCCTCTCTTGCTGTGTCTCTCTCTGTCATATAAATAAAAAAAATAAAATAAAATAACCTAAATCCTTTTCTCATTCACTCAGTTTTTTAATCACCCAATTATTACCCTGGCTCCCTTTCAGGCTTTTGAGTAATGCAGAGTTACACAATACCAAAATTATCCTGCCCGTACTTTCTATTCAAGGGTGATGTCTCTGATGGTGTTAGCTAAATCCAGATTCAGTTCTTTCCCTTCTTGGTTCCTTTATAGACACTTGTTGGCTTTGGAGCAATAATCAGTATTGGAAATACTCTGTCACCCACTACCATGCTAAGTCAAGAAGGAAATAAACTTTTATTGTTAAAACAAAAGAATGAGACAGAGAGACTATAGAAAAAAAATTTGTTTTGGCTTTCAGAGGTTGGATGTATCGCTCTGGAAAAAAAAATGTCCAATGATGCTTGTAGCTTCTCTAAAACTAGAAAAATTATGGCATGAAAGAATTCTCTGCATTGGAAAACAGTTTCTTGCAGAATTGGAGTTGTGTTGCTGCATTTCCATTTTTGATAATCAGAGTATCCTTAGCAAATCAGTTTCCTCCTAGAAGGGTCGAGGAAACTAATTGAACCCACACTATAAACAACACTGAGAATAGCAGAAGAAAGAAACAAGAAGAACATGCACAATGTGCAGTTGCTATTATTAACAGGTGATGGGAGAAAGAAAGTCTCTGCCTGGTAGTAGGTCTAAAGAGTGTGATGACCACCAGGGACATGGCAGGGGGTGAGAGTAGCCGCCCACTTTTGAATCATGAGCTCAGACAGGGAAGTGGTTTGTACCCATGTCCTGCAATGTATACAGGGGGACATTCAAGGGGTTACCTTTAATTTTCAAAGCCTTAGCTACCTCTTGTTCTATTTGAGTGGTAACAGCAGATCAAAATTAATGGAGAATTTTTGTTTTCAAGCAACAGCTCTGGAGATTTGGGTTTCTCAAAGATCTATTTGTGGCTTTATATGACTAGGACATTGGTTGTCTAGATATTTGCAGTCTGTTCTGATTTTCCAAGATGAAACTCTAGTCATGAGAGGAAACAAATACAAATGGTTATTTGGAAACATATTTTTGACAAAGTCTAGAAATCACATGTTTTTCTAATCATGTGCTTCTTCACCAGATGCTTCATTCATTTCTTCCCTTCTAATAAGCCAAGATTCAAGAAACTGTGGACCTCACTTATTAACTTCATTGCCTTTCTTTTTTGCTTCCTTCATTCCATAATCCATTAATTTTTTTTCTGCTTTCACCAAGACACTGAAACTGGCAAATGTCACCAGTGACCTTTCAGTCATTAACTCGCTAGGCTGCTATTTTGCTGCTTTTGCTCATGTGCCTTTTTCCCCTTCTTGAAACTCTCTACTCCCTAGACTTCTCTCACCCATTCTGGATTTCCTCCTACCTCTTTAAGTAGTCCTTTCTAATCTCTGTTAGTTTCCCATTTCTGTCTAGCCTCTGAAATACTTCTGTTCTTCCTAACTTCTTTAGTCAATCACTCTAGATCACTTTTACTGCTTTAAACACCTCTTCTGCAAAAAAATTCACAGGTTGTGTTTCGAGGTCTGTCCCTTTCTCTGAGCTCAGACCTTAATACCTAATTGCTTTATGGTTTGAAGATACCCCTACAAGGTTGTGCTTGTCCCATAGGCCTCTCATCCTCTGTAGATGAAAAAACAAGTCCATCACTTTCTGTCCTCGTTTACATCCAATTTCAATAAATGATACCAAAATGACCCAGTTATCCAAGCCAGAGACCTTGGAATTTTGTTGAGGCTACGTGTTACCTCTTTCCTCACCCTCTCCATCCTTGCTTCATGCATACCTCTGATGAAGTACAAACAAAACCGTCAAAACTTGCTGATTTTACCTGCAAAATAGTTCTACCCCCCCCACCTCCAATGAGGAAAAGACAATCAATAGATAGATGCCAATGACAGGTAACACAGATGTTGGAATTATTTCAAAGCAACTGTTATAAAAATAGTTCAATGAGCAATTACTAAATTTTTTTGTGATCTATCAATTACTGAAAGATACATGTCAAAATCTGCTATGAATGGAGATTTGTCAACACTTTGAATAGATGCCGGTATAAAAAACTGTAAAGCTATAAAATCTGTGACAGTTCCTCAGTCTTCTCTTGTTTGTTACGACCTTGACACTTCTGAAGAGCACTGGTCAGTTATTCTATACTTTATTCCTTAAGTTTTTCTGATGTTTTCTCATTCGTTTCTCAATCGTTTGAAGTTGTACATTTTTGGCAAGAATATCACCAGAATGGTGTACCTTTATTTTTCCTCTCTCTCAAAGTACCTATTTATTTACTTTTTAATTTTTTATTTGAGTATAGTTGATACACAATATTACATTAGTTTTAGGTGTACAATATAGTGATTTGACAAGTTTATACATTATGCTATGCTCATCACAGGTGTAGCTACCACCTGTCACCATACAACACTATTATAATATCATTGGCTATCTTCCTTATACTATGCCTTTTATTCCCATGACTTATTTATTCCTATAACTGAAAGCCTGTATCTCCCACACCCCTTCATATTTTGCCCATGTCCGCATCCCCATCCCCTCTGGCAACCATCAGTTTGTTCTCTGTAGATCTGATTCAGTTTCTTGTTTGTTTATTCATTCATTTTTAGATTCCACATATAAGTGAGATCATACTTCTTGTGATGAGAGCTTAGGACCTACTATCTTAATGATTTTTAAATATACTATACAATGGTGTTAACTGTAGTCATCCTGTTGTAAATTACATTCCTAGTACTTATTTATTTTATTTATCTTATTTACATCCCTAGTACTTATTTATCTTCTTTGGAAGTTTGTAGCATTCTCCCATCCCACCCCCACCTCTGGTCTCTTTTTGTATGAGTTTGGGGGTTTTTTGTTTTTGCTTGATTATTTGTTTGTTTAGATTCCACATGTAAGTGAAATAGTACAGTATTTGTCTTTGACTATTTAGCATAATGTCCTCAAAGTCCATCTATGTTGTCACAAAGATAGGATTTCCTTCTTTTTTATAGTGAATAATATTCCATTATGTGTATATATATATATATACACACACAATGTTACATTAGTTTTATATATATATATATACCACAACTTCTTTATTCATTGATCTCTCAGTGGACATTTAAGTTGTTTTCAGGTCTTGGCTATTAAAAATAATACTGCTATAAACATGGGGGTGCAGATATCTCTTCAACATAGTATTTTCATTTTCTTCAGATATACTCCTAGAAGTAGACTTGCTAGGTCTTACGGTATTTCCATTTTTAATTTTTTTGAGGAATGTTCATACTGTTTTCCAGAGTGGCTGTAACAATTTACGTTTCCTCCAACAGTGGAAAGGGTTCCCTTTTCTCCACATCCTCACCAGGATTTGTTATCTATTATCTTATTGATGATGACCATTCTAAGAGGTGTGAGGTGATATCTCATTGTGGTTTAATTTGCATTTCTCTGGAAATTAATGATGTTGAGCACCTTTTCATGTACCTGTTGGTAATTCATAAATCTTCTTTTGACAAATGCCTATTCAGGTCATTAGCCCATTTTAATTGGATTATTATTATTATTATTTGCTATTGAGTAGTGTAATTTCTTTATATATTTTGGATATTAGGCCCTTATCAAACATACAATTTATAAATATTTTTTCCCGTTCCATTAATTGTAATTTCATTTTGTTGTTTTGCTGTACAGATGCTTTTAAGTGTAACGTAGTCCCACTTATTGATTTTCAATGTTGCTGCTTGTGCTTTAGGTGTCATACCTAAAAAATCATTGCCATCACCCATGTCAAGGAGGTTTATCCTATGTTTTATGATTTCCAGTCTTACATTGAAGTCTTAATCCATTTTGAGTTAATTTTTGTGAGTGGTATAGAGATTTAGTTTCCTTATTTTACATATCAATATACAATTTTTCCAGGACCATTTAGACTGCCCTTCTCCACTGAGTATTCTTGGCTTCCTTGTGAAATATTAGCAAACCATATCTTCATGGGCTTATTTCTGGGCTCTCAATTCTGTTCCATTGGTCTATGTGTCAATTTTTATGCCAATATCACAGTATTAGATTAGCATAGCTTTATGATATCACTTGAAATCAGGAAGTGATACCTCCCACTTTGTTCTTCTTTCTCAGGATTGCCTTAGCTATTTGTGTCTTTTGTGATTTCCACAAAAGTTTTAGGGTTTTTTTTTCTTCTATTAAAAATACCATTGGACCTTTGATAGGAACTGCATTGAATCTATAGATGGCTTTTGGTAATATGGATATTTGAACAATATTAATTCTTCCCATCCATGAAAATAGGATGCCTTTCCATTTATTTGTGTCTTCTTTGATTTCTTTTACCAATTTCTTATAGTTTTCAATGTAGAGATTTTCACCTCTTTGGTTAAGTTTATTCCTAAGGATTTTACTATTTTTGGTGCTATTGTAAATGAGATCATTTTCTTTATTTCTTTTTCAGATGATTCATTGTTAGTGTATAGAAACACTACTGATTTTTGTCTGTTAGTTTTGTATCCTGCAACTTAACTGAATTTATTGATTAGATCTAACAGGTTTTTGGTGGAGTCCAGGATTTCCTATATGTAGTATCATGTCATCTGCAAATAGTGACAGTTTTAGTTCTTCCTTTCCAATTCTGATGCCTTTTATTTCTTTTTCTTGCCTGATTACTCTAGCTAGGACTTCAGGTACCATGTTAAGTAGGAGTGGTGAGAGGGGACATGCTTGTCTTGTTCCTAATCTTAGAGGAAAAGCTTTCAACCTTTTACTACTGACTATAATGTTAGCTGTGGACTCATCATATATCGCCTTTATTATGTCAGTGTACGTTCCTTCTGTACCTAATTTGTTAAGAGTTTTTATCATGAACAGATGTTGAATTTTGTCAAATGCTTTTTCTGTGTTAAGTGAGCTGATCATGATTTTTTCTTTCATTCTATTAATGTGATATATCATATTTATTGATTTATTTAAGTTGACCATCCTTGCATCCCAGGGATAAATCCACTTGACGATGGTGAATGATTCTTTTAAATCCACTGCTGAATTCAGTTTGTCAGTATTTTATTGAGAATTTTTGCATCTATACTAATCAGGAATACTGGCCTATAGTTTTCTTTTCTTGTAGTATCCTTTTCTGGCTTTAGTATCAAAGTAATGCTGGCCTGGTAATGTGAGCTTGGGAGTATTCCTTCCCCTTTGATTTTTTTGAGACTTTTGAGAAGAATTGGTGTTAATTCTTCTTTAAATGTTTGGTGAATTTCACCACTGGAATCATCTGGTCCTGAGTTTTTCTTCTTTGAGAGATTTTTGATTGCTGATTCAATCAGTAATTGGTCTGGTCATATTTTCTATTTCTTCCCAATTCAGTCTTGGTATGTTTTTAAGAATTTTTCCATGTCTTCTAGCTTGTCCAATATGATGGCATATAGTGATTCGTAGTAGCTCTTATGATCCTTTGTTTTTATGTGATATCAGTTGTAATGTCTTCTTTTTCATTTATAATTTTGCTGATTTGGGTCCTCTTTTTTTTTCCTTTGTTAGTCTAGCTAAAAGTTTGTCAATTTTAAAAAATCTTTTCAAAAAGCCAACTCTTTAGTTTTGTTAATGTTTTCTATTATTTTCCTATTCTTTCAGTTATTTCTGCTCTAATCTTTATTACTTCTTTCCTTCTGCTAATTTTGGGCCCAGTTTGTTCTTTTGGTAGTTCCTTTAGTCATAGAGTTAGGTTGTTTATTCGAGGTTTTTTGATTCTTTTTTTTTTTAAAGATTTTATTTATTTATTTGACACAGAGAGGGAGATAGTGAGAGCGAGAGCACAAGCAGGGGGAGTGGCAGGCAGAGGGAGAGGGAGAAGCAGGCTCCCCACTGAGCAGGGATCCTGCTGACGTAGGGCTCAATCCCAGGACCCTGGGATCATGACCTGAGCTGAAGGCAGATGATTAACTGAGCCACCCAGGTGCCCCAAGATTTTTTTGATTCTTAATGTAGATGTTTATTGCTAAGAACTTCCCTCTTAAAACTGCTTTTGCTGCATTCCATAAGTTTTGGTATGTTGTGTTTTCTTTTTTGTTTGTTTCAAAATACTTTTTTATTTCCCCATCCAGGTGTCCAGGCCAGACTTTCTGGTCAGGAGCTATACTGGGGGGTGGGTGTGGCTATTAATGAACTCTTCTGCCTGAGCAGAATGGAAGGGCCAGCCCCAGCAGCCTCTCAGAGGTTCTCAATCAAGTTTTCTGGTTAAAGGAGTCCAGGATCTGCATTCTGCAGCGTGGGACTATGAATTAGCTCTCTTAATTGAGTGAAACATGAGGGTCAGCTTCAAACAGCCTCCCAGGTGCTCCCAATCAGGCTTTCTGGTTTGGAGGGGCTAGGAGCTGCACTCAGCAGTGCGTGGGGCTAAGAATTAACTTTTCTGCCTAGGTAGAACATGAGGGCCAATTTCAAGCAGCTTCCCAAATGCTTCTAATCAGGCATTCTGGTTGGTAATGGCCAGGAGCTGCACTCAGTAGTGGATAGGGCTATAAATTAGTCCTTCTGCCTGGGCAGAGCAGGGTTGCTGATTCAAAGTTCCAAAAGGTTGTTTGTGGTCTTACCTCAAGCCAACCTGCTCCTTAAGTTCCTTAAGTGTGACTGGCTCTGCTCTGGGGACCATCAGCTCTACTTGTCGGACTCTCTGCCCACGTGTTGCTGGGCCATGCAACTTCTAGGTGTTCCTACCAGGCTTTCTGGTCAGATAGGCCTGGGGGTTATACTCAGCAGCAGGCCCGACTATGAATATGCAGCTGGCTATATAGCTACCCTCAGCTGTGCACCTAGGACTCTTACTCAGCTCCCTTGCTTGGGCAGCAACAGTCCAAGCTCCAGGGCTATCAAGACTCTTTAATCCAGGATCCAAATCAGGCAGACCTGCACCCACCAAGTTTCCTGGTTGGACTACACCACCATCTTGTCTCTGCTGAAAAACAAAACTACTGATTGGGACAACTACTTGAACATTGCAAGTAGGAACTCGGTCTGCCATGATCCAAGTGCTGGTTATTGCAAACCCCTCTCCCAGTCTCCATCACAATGAAATTCCCAGTGGTCAAGCCCTACAGATTCCCCCACAACCCCTGTCTGGCAGGACCAGAGTTGGGGCTCCTAAGAAGTGACCCATAATGCTGAGGAAGCTGGATGTCCACACTGGACTTTTTTTTCCCACTGGAGGAACATAAGCTCAGGGGAGACTTATTCTACTGAGGGAGGGGCAATGTCTCTTATCCTTATAATTCAATTTGTCTTTGCCTCTGTGGTGCTGGGAGTGTGTGTGTGTGTGTGTGTGTGTGTACGTGTGCATGGGGGGATTCCTCAGCCTCACCCCTGTGTTCTAGCATTTTCTGTGGTGTCTTGTCCATTTTTTTTTTAATGAGGTGGAGCAAAGTCAGGAATGATCTATGTCACCATCTTGGGGACGTTACTCTCATGGGCTGGGTAATTCTTTGTTGTGGGGGACTTCCACTGTCTGGCCAGAGCAAGCGAATTGTAGGATGCTTACCAGGATCCCTGGACTCTACCGCTAGATGCCAATAACATTTTTCTACCCCAGTGTGACAGCCAAAAAATGTCTCCAGACATGGCAAATGTCTCCTAGGAAACAAAATTACCCCTAATTGAGAAACACAATGCTCCACAGAAACTTGGAAGGAGAGCAAATGGGGAACTCCTGTTAGCATTGCTTTAGTGGTAGCAGTTGCCCTCATTTCTAGCTTCTTTAGCACTGAGTCAGAGACATTAGTGGCTGCTGCATGGGGTAGTACCCCTCTTCAGTCTCTTCTGGTCATCAGCTCCTCAGGGACTCTGCTCTGAGCTACAAAGTAACCCCAACTGTGCCCACTATTTCCTCAGCTCCAGGGGGCAATGGTGAAGTGGTTACTTCCTGGAAGTGGTTTCTTCCTCCAGCTTACCTCGGTAACCCCTTGCTGTGCTTTCACCTTCCATCACTCATGTAACTATTCCTCTGTATTAAAATCTGTTTGAAATGCCTACTGTAGTTTCTGTTTTCTGAACTGGCCTCTGACTAATAGAATGATAATGACTAACTTTGACCAAAAGTATAGGTTCAGGAGCCTAGAATGTTTTTCTTCAACAGACATTTATTAAACATCTATGAATAGACAGGCACTGTACTAGCCATTGAGAATTAAAGGTAAACAACATGCAGTCTCTGCTATCTGCACAATAAAGAAAAGGCCTATCAAGAGCCAACTATAGATGAACTAAGTACCTGCAAAATTGTTTTTTAATCCAGTACCTCATTTGGCAACCCACAGATCAGTGTCAAGAGGTGCATTGTATTTTTTTTTTCTTTACTAGTTTTAATTATTTTGAGTACATGTCCTATTTCTTTCGTGTGGCTTTTCAATTGAAAATAAACTCCTCCTGAAACATGCATGTTTATCTTTACTAAAAATGAAAGTAATTCAAATATTTTATAGTTACCAAACCATCCACAAAAGTGGAAGGAGGTTAAAAAATATGTATTCTTTGTTCAAACATCTTTGTTGCAACTTGGCGAAATTGGCCAGATTTATTTAGAAAAATGAAGAGTAAAAGATACAAGCTGGAAACCAGTAATGTTAAATGTTTAAAATTTTACAAAATCCTCCAAGATTGATTTGAGACTTCATATGTTGAATAGTGAAGAATTTGAAAAAACAAATTTAAGACTCCTAATTTTATAAGGATGAGTATCTGAAGGAAAATTTCAAGTCTCTCCTTTGCCTGAATATGCCCGGTGAGACAAGAAAAGGACCTTATTTAGACACTGTCTTAAATTCTGATCTTGATGATTGTTTTGAGACCAGTAACGAATGGTCTTTTTTTCCTTCTGTGATGGAGTAGGCCCGCCAGTGTCTTAAATAGGATACTTGCTAGCAAGTGATAGAAGCTGAACTCAAGCTAACAAAACCCTAAAGGAGAACGTAAGGATGTTGGGGGATCTCACCACCATGTTGGTTTTCAGGAATATTGGAACCAGGGTCCTGAATTTCATTAGGACTTGATATTTTCTCTCTTTCCTTTCTTCTTTACCATTTTTTTTTTCTCTCCTTGTAGATCAGTTTTCTAACAAAAATTTCCAAGTTGTGTAGGGTCCAGCCTTAGCCACCAGAGAGAAACTTAGTATGATGTGTTCCATTCCCAAGTCCAAAACTATGAGGGAAGAATCTCAGGTTTTAACCCAGCTTGTGACCCATCAAATATCACCTGAATGGAGGGTTTTTTAAGAATAATTATTTTTAAAAAGAACAGTTACAGAATTCAGTTAATAGAGACAGTAATTGTACCTAAGGACATCAGGAAATGGTAACAGAGCATTTCACCCAAGCATTTAAGGATGAGCAGGAGTTTTCGAAAAGAAAGATACACCATGTATACCTGACTGGAGGAACTACCTCTGCAAAAATGTTGAGGCCTAGAAGAATCTGGACTATTGATAGAGCAGTTTTTAGTGTGATTGGAGCATAAGATGCCTGGTATATAGGAGCAGGAGATTAAGCTGCAGAGAGCTAGGAGCTAGTTCACAACAGGTTTTATATGCTGTCAAATTCCTCATATGCTATTGCAGAAATTAAACTAGATCATACAAACAAAAAGGAGATAAGAGAGGTCTCAGATAAAAGGCTACCATAATAGTCTTCAGGCTCTAGTCTAAGACAGTGACTCTTAACTGAGGGCAATATTGCCCTCCCCCCACCCCACCCCGACATTTTGTAACCTAACTAACATGAGTTTGTACCTTGGTGAGTTACAGGTAGAGACTACACCAGGTGGAGTTGTCACACAAAGGAAACTTTATTTTCAGCAAGTAAGAAGATCATAGGGAATAACTTCCAAAGCTGCAAGTACCCCAGTGGGGGTGAGTGGGTTCCTTTTATTTAGGGTTACGATGAATATTCAGAAAGGGAGATTTTGTCATCATATGTGGAAGTGGTTATAAGATCATGCATGTGTGCTTAGGAAACATGCCTATACATGCATCATATGTTATGTTAATGAGGCTTGTTCTCCTTCTTGGGCAGAGATTTTAACATTATAATGAGGTAGAGGTAACTGTTAGACACTCCATGGTCCATCTATGCAGGTATGAGTTGGTGGTGGAGCTCAAACTGGCCGGGTGGAGCTTTTCCTGTTATTTGCCTCTAAAAGATAAGGTTAACATACCTGTGAAGAAGAAGATGGGTCAGAGGTGGGAGTCATGCTAGTGACAAAATGGCAATATCCAGAAACATTGATTTCACAATGTGGGGAGTGATACTGATATCCAGTGGGTAGAGACCAGGGTTGCTTTAATGCACGGGACAGCCCGCACAACAAAGAACCATCCAGTCCAGAATGTCAATAGTGTAGAGGTTGAGATCATGGCTGGTCTGAGATCATGGCTGTGGAGACTCAATGGCTTTTGTAGAGATGCTTCAAAAATGGGTTGAATGTGGGAGTAAGATAATGAGAAAGTCCACAGTGACTCTGCGGCAGCTGTCTGAGGAGCTTGTGTGGTCATTGATGCCATTAATCAAGAACAAGTGAAGTGGGTTTTTGTGGGATGATAATGAAGCATTCTGACCGGTTTCTGTCCCATTGTTATGACACTGCTCCCAGGAAGGTGGAGATGGATAATTAGCCCAAGGGGAACTTGGGTGTTATTTGATTATATATCCTCTCTGCTACAGTAATCCAGGGCATAGTTCTTCAACCTTTACACCAGCATACTAGCAGTGAATGAAGCCCATAGTATATTGGTCATTTTATGGCCAAATGAAATACTCTTATTGTTGCATTCAGGGAGATGATATTTAATGGCACTAATGTATATTAAAAGAAATAGTGTTTATGCTGTTTTTGCTCATCTGATTATTATTCCTTGGTTTCCAGACATTTTGAATAAAGGTATAATAAGCAGGAATTTTAAATTATTTTATTAACAAGCTACCATGTCCTTTATAATATCAATACATATTACTTCTTTCTATTGATTAGCAAAATATATTTAGATATTGACCAAGACTCTCTTCCTGACTAACTTTAGGCTCCTCTAAGCCCTGTAGGCCTTGATCTTGATGTCCATCTTTGTCATACCTGCATCACCCAGTTGTAGCAAGCATCTTGCTAAGGCAGTTTAGAGAGCCCCTCCCCCATTCTTGATATCTGATCAAATTCCTCACCCCTGACCCTTGATGTCTGATTACCCTGAAATCCTATTATGGCTCCCTCTCTCACCGCTCTTAATAACTTTCCATCCACTCATGCCCACCCTGCTCCTTGGCTATAAATCCTCACTTGTCCAGGCTGTATTTGGGACTGACCCCAGTTTTATGCTGAGGTCTCTTTTCCCCTGAATGGAATCTGTTTTTACTGTTTGACCTACTGTCCACCTCTGGGTTTCTTTAACAATCTCATCCTAAAGTAGGAATTTAAGAAATTTCAACAAAGCCAAACAAATACCTACTAGGTACCATTACTATGCTAGGGGGTCATATCAGTTAGGGACTAAGCAGGAAACAGAGCCACTTGAACTTGTAAAACATTTAACACAGGGCATCGGTTACATGGGTGATGAAAGAGCTGAGAAGCTAAACAAGGCACGCTAAGTCAGGGCAGAGATTCCTAAAGCAGGAACCTAGGATTAATACTCCTGGGGGGGAGGGGGGATGGCAGGGAGGTGGAATTACCCAATCCCAGGGAAGAGGGTTACATGGCAGAAGTTAACACCGTGGTGCACCTAACCAACAGGAACGGGGGCCATGAAGAAGACAGGCTGTGCCAGAAACCTCACCCAAGGCAGAAAAGACAGGGGAGGGGAAAGACTTTTGCTTCTCTCTCCTACACGTCTAATGAGCAATCAGTGTTCCCCCATTGGCCAACTCCCACTGGAACCCCAGAAATACAGTCTGCAGAGGTCCCCTCACTTAGAGCAAAGCAGGGGAAAGGCAAGAAATGGATCTGAGGCTGGAGACACTACAGCTGGCAGAGTGGTTCATTTAGTATTTATTTAATTTGTGCAACACTCAGTAAGGTACCGTTACCTACTTTACAGCTGAGGAAACCTTAGTTCATCAAGTGACCCAAAGTCACAAGGCCCATAAGGGGTAGATCTGGAAGTTTTACAAGGTCTCTCCTGATCCAAAGCCCCTACAGCTTGCTCAGCAAAGACTTGAACATCACTGCTGGGCTTTCCATGCTGCTAATCCTGAAAGAACGGTTCCCAGGAGGACTGATACGCTTCTGGAAAACAAAATAGGGAGATCTTTTTTTTTTTTTAAAGATTTTTTATTTATTTATTTGACAGAGAGAGACACAGCGAGAGAGGGAACACAAGCAGGGTGAGTGGGAGAGGGAGAAGCAGGCTCCCCGCAGAGCAGGGAGCCCGATGCAGGACTCGATCCCAGGACCCCGGGATCATGACCTGAGCCGAAGGCAGTCGCTTAACCGACTGAGCCACCCAGGCGCCCAATAGGGAGATCTTCTAAGTCATAGAGAGACACTCCTGTAATGTAAGGCTACAGGACCTAAGAACCCAGCTACAGACCTTGAACCTTTTTATTAAACAAAACAAAGATCCTGGCTTAACTGCTTACATAAATCATTATTGTTCTGCTTAATGGGGCTGCCATAAACCTAATAACCTGAAGGATTTGAAAGCATTTTAATGAAAAATACGCTGGCATTTTAGAGGAAAGTAATTTGGCCCTGGGGGACAGTTTGGATACAAGGACAATAAGCTCCGTTTCCTGGGCAATGTAACACATTAGCACAGATGAGTTTATCTGATAAGGTGCTGCCAGCAAAGAGCAAAACCTGAAGACAAGTAGAAGGGCACAGAAGAAGTGGTTTTTATAGAGTCTGACAAGAGGTAAGGGGGGGAGGAAGGAAGATGAGCTATCTTACAGAGAAATAAGGCTCCATCAAGAATAATGGAATTGCTAGGGAAGTTTATTTGGTTTGTTATTTGTTTTTTGTTTAGCAGATTTTCTATGTTCTTATTAAGTGTGTTACATGATCCTATGGTTGTCAGGCCATATTAGAAAGTGATCTTATATAGATTTAAAGATTAAGTAATGTGGAAAACCTTCTTGGATGCTTGTACAACAGGTGTCCACATTTTCTGATCTCTATAGCCTGATGGGTTCATAGGCCTCAGATAATCCATGGTTATAGCTATTTCCCCTGGAGCCATGTGGCAGTGTTTAAAATTCCTGATTTACAATTTTTTGTACTCTTTGTACTTAGATGTTTTATGGCTTGCTTGATGTGTTGTAGAGACAAGCTAGGCTCAGAATCTTCCTGTGGGCTCTGTGTGGCCTCCTGTAATCTAGTATCAAGCCTAATCCCCACTCTGCAATTGAGCCATTGGAGAAACTTTCTCATTTGGCCCCAGTGATGAAAAAGAGATGAGCACACAAAGTCAAACCCATTTGAGGCCATTGCTGGTTTTTTCCAACTGAAGCTAACCATAAAGCAGTTAGGATATAATACTCTAAGATGTTGCCAGTCACATTATAGCAGATAGAAAAATCCTTTGAGCATCAGGAGATAATGAAGCTGATAAACTAAGGAGAGAGAACCAAGAGGATGTGTGTCAGTAGTGTTTAAGTTCTAGTTCCAACCCCCTGGTTCATGCAGCTCAAACCCTTCCAAGTGCTTCTGTCACTTGCAAAGTCCTTGCTTAAAATAGTTTTTAGTGTAGATATAATGCTGGTGATTCAAATATAAGTGAAACTTCCTGAAGCCCCGCTTCTGAACCCATCACTTGTGGAAATCAAAACTATACACAACCCCTCCAAAGACATTAGCTAATTCCTGGGAAATTTACATTATTCCCACCACTCCTGCGATGGGGACCCAGCATCCTTGCAAGTTACCTGTACCATACCATGAACAAAGCACACAACAGGACAGGCTCTTCTATGAACAGCCTCCATAAAAATCACATTTGTGAGTTTAGAGGACTGCACTAAAGATTTAATGGAGGCTAGGTCCTGACGCACAGCCATGTTGCATACTTCATGGCCTTTTACCATTGTTTCATTCTCTCCCATCTCCTACCCCTTTTGTTCTCTCTTTTCTTCTCAGTAGCAGTACCAAAAAAAATTAAATGCATTTTCCCCATACATGGAGATTCATTCATCATAATCTGTTGCCTTTACATCTCAATTATTCAACTTCACTCCAAATGTCTTACTACGATAATTTCCTAATAAAATTCTTTCACAGTCTGATGCCAGCTAGAATTTTACCACAATACATAACATTTTCTGTGAATTTCTTTTGTCTTTTTTAAAAAGTAAAGTTTTAGATATTTGAAGTAGTAAATTGTATCTAATTTTATATTCTGCCTTCTTCATCTCACTTGAGACCATAAGCATTTTCCCGTGTGAATAAAAGCTCTTCAAAAATCATGATAGTTAATGTCTTTGTAGTATTTTTATTATATAAATGTATGCTAATGTACCTGTAATTCTCCTAATCTTGAGTATTTGTTTTTAGTTTTCACTACTGTAAATAACAATGCAATGAACATCTTTATGGGTAAATGTTTGCATTTTTTATTCCTCTTCTGGAATTGTTTCCCAAAAAATGAAATTATAGAAGGTATGAGAAATATTAAGGCTCTTAACCAAATCTCTAAATTGGTTTTTCAGGATGCTTATGTAAGTTTAAAATCTCTCTGGCAGTGTATGAAAATGTGCTTATTTCACTTCATCTTTGTTATCTTGTGAGTGTTTCACTTCACCTTCTATAAAAAAGTGCTTATTTCACTTCACTCTTGTTACCTATGTAAACCTGGTTGTCAAGTTTTTAAATTTCCTAACTGGTAAGTGAAAAAGGATTCATCATTATATCTCTTTAATTACTAGGGAGGCTGAGAAAGTTTTATACAAGTTTAGCCTTTTATAAATAGTCTGTTCATGTCCTTTGCCACTTACATATTAAAAGCAAAGTCTGACATCCCACCTAACCCTCCATCAGAAACAAATTCTTTTAATATTTCTGTTTGAATTTGTTTTGGTGGTTTTCACCGTAATCCAATAGCATGTTCAAACTGTCATTTCTCATTTTACCAAATTTAGACAATATGTATTAGTTCCTGGGTGTGGGGTGATAAAAAAAGATTTGACTCACATTTTATAGCCTAGATTCCCACCAAAAACAGACCCTGAGACAAGGATTTATGTACAAGTAGTTTATTTGGGAAGGCAATTCTGGGAAGCACAGTGAGGGAGTGAGGAAGTATAACACAGAAGAGAGAAAAGCCAATGAATAGCAGGTTAATGAGTGAGTTATCTCTGTGGGCAACTGGGCTAAATGTTTCTGGGGACCCCGTAAAAAGACAACTCAAAGTTGTCTGCCTGATTGCAAACACTCATCCTCATTGTTTGAAGGTTATTTCTGAGCCATCTTCTTAGCACTTACGGCCTGTCCACCTTACAGGTCAAGCCCATTCTAGCAGAGAGAAAAAGACACAGGAGGCCATCACGCCAATCTGTGCAGGAATTGTCTCTGGTGGTCTCTGGGGTAGGCTGTAGGGATATGGGTAGTACCCCAACAGCCTCTTGGTGTACAACAGTACACCAACTCTTCCTCCCTAAGTGTGATATTCTTGTTTTTATTATTTTTTTATTGTTCTCTTGGTTGCCTTGATAATGTAAATAGCATACTCTAGATATTTTTTTTTTTTAAAGATTTTATTTATTTATTTGACAGAGAGACACAGCGAGAGAGGGAACACAAGCAGGGGGAGTGGGAGAGGGAGAAGCAGGCTTCCCGCGGAGCAGGGAGCCCGATGTGGGGCTCAATCCCAGGACCCTGGGATCATGACCTGAGCCGAAGGCAGATGCTTAACGACTGAGCCATCCAGGTGCCCTTAGATACTTTTAACATTATCTCTTTTTGAATCCTGTGAGACAAGAAGATTGACACTCATGCTCTTTCTCAGCTCTTCCTCTTCCCTTCTGTATGTCACCCTCTGCACCTACAAAGTTAATATTTACATTATTTCTGGCTATCATTGCAGGGCTTCTTTGTTGTGTCTTTAGGTTGACTCTAAAAACTGAGACCCAATACAAAACATTTCCATATTTATGATTATATAAGCAGTGCTTATTAAAGGCCCAAGAAATCTGTTTGGATTGCATTTCCTCCTCTGTGTGTACAATAGCTTGACCCAATGCCACCTGAAGAGAAAATTAAGGTTAACATGCTTAACTTCATGCCATGTGTCACTTAGCATCATATTCGAACTGTGACTTCTCCAACTTTTTATTTTGCTCAGGGATTCTATTTGCAATTTTTCTCTTGGTTTATTTGTATTTAGCATACTCTGAGTTTTTTCTAAGCTCAAAAACTCGTTTTATTCTATAGAGCTCTCCCTTTCAGAGCCCTCTGTCCTTTTCTTCCTAACTGGATGAGGTACTAACTGCTCAAGAACTAATTGTTTTTTAAGTGCTCATGAGTCCCTTCTCATCACTTTATTTGTTTGATCCCACTGTTTTTAGTATTCATATTCTTGGTTTATTCTCTCATTTTATTGGACTATATCCTTAATAAGAACACTTTTAACTTTCCTAGAACTTACATGCAAGAAAAATATACATATTCTGCCCTCACACTAAATTGATAATTTGTTGGATACAAATTTCTGGATTGAAAATAACTTTGTGACAGAATTTTCAATTTATAGTGCCACTATTTTCTACTCTCCAGGACAGTTGGAAAAAAAAAAAAAAAGAATCTGATGTCAGCATGATTCCTTGTGATTTGGTTTTTTGTCTTTGAAGATTTTAAGATCATCAAATAATCTCAGTATTATGAAAGTTCATGATACTGTCTAGGTGTGTCCTTCTACAATTGTTTTCCTGGACAGTAGGTGGGTCCTTTTAGCCTGAAAACTTTTTTCTTTAGTTCTGGAAAATCCTATAAATGGTGAAACCTCACCGTAGGTTATCAGTTGTTGTTTAAAACAAATGGGCAGATTGCCACTGTGGATATTCTGTGATACTGAGTATCTTGGCCTCTTTTCTGAATAGATCCCTCTCCAGTATAAAAAAATTTGAGAACTCTAGTGAGGAAATTCAGGGTATGTCAATAAATATAATCTACTTCACTGTGAGCTAACAGAACTATTTGTGAGGCCACAAATCTGCCCAAATTCTAAAATGAGAAAAACTTTTTTGGAAGCTCCAAAATCTTCACCAGAAGTCTTAGTTATTTCTAAATAATCAGATTTGTGTTTTGTTTTTCCTTTAAAAAAAGTTGGGGGGGCAATTGCAGGGAGGACAACAAATATTTTGCCTTGGAAAATGCCATCTGCTTCTCCATGAGCAGGGCAGAAGAGACTAAGGAAACCTATAGGTACAGTTGGCCCATATAGAGTCATTTAATTAATTCCTCTGATTTCAGCCTCATTCACTTTCCCACCTGATCAAATCTGAGCTCAGAACCTCCATGGGGTTCTATTTTGGTAAGCTGCTATATTCTCACTATCCCTTCCTCATAGTGTTATAGGTATCATTTTCTCTACCTGCTTCATCAATCCACTAATTTCTTTTTTCCAGAAATTGTTTTAAAATGTGCTTAATCTATCTTCCTATTTAAGCATAACCTTAGGTTTTTATTACTCATTTATATGAGCATTTCACATATGAATTTATGTGTCTATACATTTTCTTATTTCAAACAGGACTTAAGATAGAGATTGCTTTCAGGATATATATACCAGGATAGATATATAGACACACACACACCAAATTGTAATAAACCCTTTTAGGCCTAATAGATGTATATGCATATGTATCTTGATAACAACAGTAAATAATAAAATAAAAATTAAGGCTTCAACCTATATTGCTATAAAAATCTTTATGTTCTAGATAACTAGCTATGAGATAGCTGTAGTAAGTAGAAAAATGACCCCCCCCAAGATGTCCTACCTCCTAATCCCCAGAATCTGAATATGTTACATTACAAGGCAAAGAAATGTTATGGTTGCAGATAGAAATAAGGTTATTAATCAGCTGACTTTAAGATAGGGAGATTATTCTGTATTATCTGGGTGGACCCAATATAATCAAAAATGTCCCTAAAATAGAAGGAGGCACAAATATAATAGTGTCAGAATAATGCAACTTGAGAAATTAGACCACCATTGCTGGCTTTGAAGATTGGAAAGGACCATATGCCAAGGGAAGCAGGCAGCTTCTAGAAGCTGGAAGCCAAGGAAACAAATCTTCCCATACACATTGGTTTTAGCCCAGTGAGACAAGTTTGGGACTTGTGACTTCCAGAACTGCTAAGATAAATTTGGATTGTTTTAAGCCACCAAATTTGTGATAGCTTAGTAATTTGCTGTATTAGGATACTAATCTACCTCTCTAGGATTTAATCTCTCTAGGATTCCTATTGTAATAAAGATTCTGGACTCCAGAATGGGCAAAAGCAGCTTAGCAGCACTATCTAGAAAATGCTATCATTTAGCACATTATTTCCATCTGGGTGTAGGTGAAAGCAGAATAATAATATATCGTTTAATGATATTAATATATATCATTTTTTAATGTGGTTTTAAATATAATTCTTGGAGAAAATTAAGGAGTACAATTGCAAAAGCTTCTCTTTGAACTGCTTAAAATGCATATGGCAATGTTGAATTTCCTTATTTATTAAAAGCAACATTTCCAACTCAACCCATTATATTTAGTTTTTGATGACTGTGAATTGACTGCAGTTTCTAATTTCACATCAGTTTGAAAAGTTGGTACTACTTGCCTTCAGATCTAGGATCAATACTGGTTAACACCAAAGTGTGAACATTTGCTAAGGGACAGATGGCTTGTATCACTCCTTTAACTCTACAATGAGTCAATTCTTATGAGTCATCATTCCAGAGTCCTACCAAGAATGCAGTAGAAACCACTAGTTAATTCCCTACAAAGAAGTTCACTCCTTTCAAAAATCTGTCATTGCATCTGACTCCACAGTGGACAGACTTGGCAAATAGGTCAACAGGCTTTCCTGCTTTGTTATAATGATTCATGGACACTGGGTAAATCAGGAAGCTTAGCCAGCTGCTTTCTTTGTAAAACATGGTCTCTGGGCAAGTAAACAAGTACATTTAGCCCAGGATTCAGCACAGGTTGAAATGATCCCTTGAGAACTAAACACTCAATGAAGTTTAAAAAAGGGAGAGGGGGAGAGCCAAAACTTGGAAAAAAGAGTAAAAAAAAACTGTGCAAGAAGCATTGCTTAAGAAAGGTTGTTCAGAAACAGTTGAATAGTAGTTTTTCTTCTCATCATACTAAACTGTAATAAAACCTTTTATGCCTAATTAGGAACTATTATACAGCTGGGGTCAGCCATTTGATAGATCACCAGGGAAACCATTAAAAAGCATGCACTTGGAAGAAATTCAAAAGCAGTGCTATAGAAACCACAACTGAAATTATCTAGACCCACCCCCAAAAGCATGGGGTGAAATCATGAGTTTCTAAAATCATAAACCAAATTTTCCCATTGATTTAAATATATTTAATTACTTTCCCAAAGCCTCTGTCTCTGAAGATAATGAATACTGACAACCACAGGAAAAGTAAGTCAAGCAGTAAAAGAAAAGCAATGATTGAGAAATATAATTGTGCCCAAAACTCCATCTGCTTAAAATCTTAGAGACTTGGGACCTATATGACCAGAAATCGCTACCACAATCATCAAGGAGTATGTGGACAAGTCACTACCTATGTATGTAAAGCAGATTTTAAAAGTGGTTAAGAACTCCCTAGAGTCCATACTGTCTTGGTTCAAATCCAGGCTCTGACACTGTCGTAGAATGAAGGCATACTTAAATTCTGTGTCCTGGTTTCCTCTTCAGTAGAAAAAAAAAATAGAATTGTTAAGAGAAAAGAGTTAGTATGTAAAGTACTAGAACAGTGGCCAGTACATAGAAGTGCTATTTACATATCAGCTGTAATATTGTTGTTACCTTTAAGAAATCGGATTTTTGAAATGCCTGTGGCTTCTATGTACTTATTTAAGGCAAAGATTCCAACTTGTCATTTAGATAAATGTATAAATTTAAGACAGTGTTGTTAGTTACATAGTCTATTTTACTTCCATATAGTGGCACCCACTTTGCAGCTGCCCTCAGACATAATGCTTCATTGTCACAGACTGTGTCTGTCCTTGGAGAATCTCTGGCTTCCAATCTCGTTGATTCCCTTCACTCCTAACACTGGTACCTGCAGCCATGAAAAGAACCCATCCCTGTACGTCTCAGGCATCAGGAACTCCGTTCAGGGTCCTTGTACCTTTCCCTCGCTGGTATCCCTCTACCAAACCACCTGTCCACACTGTTCTTTGCCCTACTCCAATAGCAAAGTGCAGGTGGAAAAGCCTGATAGCTAAGCAGAAATCTTTGATTTGTCCTTCTTTGACACCTACATGCTTTAAAAGAAATTTTCAGCCTCTCTTTGGGGAGGAAAACTAGTCAGGCACTCCATCTCTCTCCATCCCAGACCTCTAAAATTACCCGAAGGTAGTAGAACTGTGAATGCTGGCAGTACACGTTCTGCGAACACTGGCCTCTCAGCATGCCCTGGTGCCCTCCGCAACAGCTAGTTCCCAAGCCTAGAAGTAGCATGCTTAGCAAACTTTGTTCTCTTTCTGCAAGCTTTAGAAGCCAATTGGTGGGGGGGACTCATTTAACACCCAATATCATGCTGTTACAATTATTTCTTATTTATCAGTTTTGTATTCTTTAAGACACTATAAAGCCTTTTGAGGAAATTAGCATGTATGGATAATTAGGCACTTTATATAACCTATAACCCTCACAACTCTGTGGGGAATGTATTATTTTCCCCATTTAGAGAGTAGGTATTGAGGAAAATCTGACTCCCTAAATCATGTTCATTTTACTAAATGAAACTTGAAGATCTGTGTTTACATTTTGATTAATCTTGGCACTTAGCAAAGTTACACAGAAACCTAGCATATTTTCAAAGTTCATACATGCTGTAGTAGGTATTAGTACTTTCTTTTTATTGCCAAATAATATCCCATTGTATGGCTATAGCACATATTTATATACCCATCCATTTCTTTATACTTTTGGCTATTGTGAGTAACGCTACTATGAAAATTCATGTACTAGTGTTTCTTTCTCTTGGGTATATACCCAAGCTTGGGATTAGTGGGTCTTATGGTAATTCTATGTTTAACCTTTTGAGGAACCGCCAGGCTGTTTTCCAAAGCAGCTTTCCATTTTGTTTGACGTTCTTGATTTCTCAGTTGTTTTTCCTCCTCTCTGATTCCTCCTCTCCGATTTCAGCTGGGTTCCTGAAGTACCAGTAACAAACCTCCAACAGAATTGATTATACCAACATTAGAGAATACACTTCATACTTTTATTACCCTGTACTTCCATTAAGATAGCCTCATCCTTCTCTTTTTTCCCTCTAGTAAAGTATGTATTTACAGACAAAGAAAAACCCTGAATACACATGTGCTATTGAGGTAAAGGACCACAGAAGAACAGTATTTCTTTGAGAGTTCTTCATTTCATAATTTCAGTGACTGGATTAATGTTGCATGCCAAACCATCGTTTTCCTGGGGTAAATACACATGGCAGGCAAGGGAGCAATATTTGTTTTAATGTCAAGAATATACTCAATCTTCTTCAACATTCCCCTGGTACCATTTTTCCAGAAATAAGAGAAGTAAATATCTGTGTTGGATATTTTAGCAAGCATTAAAATGAATCTCAAACTTAAATAAATTAATTATAGAAGTAGAAAAAATGTAAGTGGCTTAAAAATACAATATGCTACAGGTTTCCCCCCCATTTTTAGTAGAATATCTATAGCATGGGCACATGGAAAAATGGCAAAATCAGAAAATAGAGTTTCAGAATTGAAACATCTCCTAAATCTCTTCCCTCTGTGGCACCAAAGAAGTTGTTTTCTGAATTTATTTTCATAAATACACATTTTTGAGGAGGATAGCAAAACTATTTTGAAATGGAAAAAATTACCCCTTCTAAAAGGCACTGTAATTTATAAACCCCTATTTACTGCTGCTCTTGATAAAAACATAATTTAACTATCATCTATAAACTCAGGTGTAAATGTCTAGCATAAAGTCTCAATGTGAAGAGCATAGTTATGCATTAAAAGAATTTTTCATCATGGAATCAGGCTTCTCTTGACCAAAAGGCTCAGGCAAAAGATAACTTAATGACTTACGTTACCCAAACATCCAAGAATAGATCTAACTTTAAGCACTGAGAGGTAGACTAGATGATATAATGAAGATCTGTTTTCTCTCTTACAGCCTCTTAGCTCCATCCCTCTATTGGGTCCATATTTTGAGAGGTTCTCACCTTACTATAGTGACAAATTTGGTTTTGTTTATATTCCTTCATTCTCACATCCAGTAGCATGTCTTTGTCCCAGAAATCACAGCAAATACTCATTGTGAATCATTAGTTCTAAATGGGTCAGGTTCCCATTTATGAACCAATCACCATAACCAGAGCAATGCAAAGTGCTGACTGGCTTAGCTTTAAGTGATGATGCCAAGGATGGAGTCAGTAGCACACAAATATATGGTTTCAGAAAGAATTTATGGTATAGCTACCAAAATAAAGGGGAATGGAGGCTGATGCCCAAAATATATAGGAAATGTGTACTAAAATGCTTAATACAAGTTATTAATAAAAGCAATACAGTAAAAAATGATTACACAATAGGAGAAAAAATTGATAAAATTCAATACTTAATCCTTAGATAAAAATTGTAGTAGCATTATGGAGTAATCATTGACATAAACTGCACATTTAAAGCATACTGTTGAATAAAGTTTAACTTATGTATACACTCATAAAATGATCACAGTTAAGACAATGAATACAACCATTACCTCAAAATGTTCCCTTATCCCCCTTTATAATCTCCCTTCAACCCCTCCCACTCAGCAACCACTGATCTGTTTCCTATCAATATAAATTTGTTGACACTCTAGAATTTTATCTGAATTAAATAATTTAGTTCACACTTTGGCTTGTTTCGCTCAGCATAATTATTTTGTGATTCATCCATGTTGATTATGTCAATAGCTTATTTTTTATTGTCCTGTCCATTGCATGGATATCTCCCAGTGGATTTTTTCATCTGTGACGGACATTTGGCTTGTTCTCAGGTTAACTATTACAAATAATGTGGCTATGTACAAGTCTTTGCATGGGCATATACTTTCATTTCTCTTGGGTAAGTGAAATGTTTTGGTCATAAGGTAGATCTAGATCTAACATTCTAGAAATTTGCCTATTTTCCAAAGAAGTTTCCAAATTCTACCATTTCACAATTCTAATCAGCAGTGCATGAGAGTTCCAGTTTTCGGATCCTTGCCAACACGAAGTATGGTCAGTCTTAAATTTGAAGCATTTCAATACCTTATTGTCATATCTTATGCTTTCATTTTTTGATATCCTAATGACTAATAATGTTGAGCATCTTTTCCATGTGCTTACTTACCACTCATAATATCTCCTTTGATGTGATGTCTGTTTAATACTTTGGCTCATTTAAAGACATTTTATTCATTTGATTATTTTCTTGCTGAGTTTTGATGAGTTTGAGTTCTTTATATATATTTTGGATACTAATCCTTTATCAGATGGGTGATTTGCAAAAGTTTCTTCCAGTCTGTGGCTTGTCTTTCATTCTAAGACTGTCTTACCAAGAACATTAATTTCTTGAAGTTCAGTTCATCAATTTTCTCTTCAATGGATCTTGCTTTTGCTTTTTGGTGTCCTAAACAAGAAATCTTTGCCTAGCCCCAGGTTACAAAGATTTTCTTTTAGGTTATCTTCTAGAAGTTTCAAGGTTTCTTTTCATTTCCATTTGCATGATACTTTTCCATCCCTTCACTTTCAATCTGCATGTGTCTTTAGGCCTGAAATGAGTCTCTTATAGGCAGCATATAGATAGATGGGTCTTGCTTTTTTATCCATTCCATCACCTTATGTCTTTTGATTGGAGCATTTCATCCATTTACATACAAAGTGATTATTAATAGGTATGTACTTACTGCCATTTTGTTATTTTACTATTGTTTTTGTTCTTCTTCTGTTTCATCTCTTGCTCCCCTCTCTCACAGGCTGGCTTTCTTTAGTGATCTACTTGGATTCCTTTCTATTTTTTGTATATCTATTACTGGTTTTTTATTTGTGGTTACCATTATGTTTATATATAACATCTTATGCACGTAACAGTCTATATTAAGTTAATGGTCACTTAAATTTGAGCCATTCTAAAAGCACTAAATTTTTACTCTTCTCACCACCCCCCCACCCTCAGTATATGGTGTCATACTCTACGTCCTTTTATTTTGTGAATCCCTTGACACATTTTTATAGATATAATTAATTTCACTGCTTTCGTGCTTCCTAATTTTCTTACTCCTGCTTATGGTCTTTCCACTCAGAGTCCCATTTAACATTTCTTGTAAGACTGCTTTAGTGGTGATGAATTACTTCAACTTCTGTCTGAGAAACCTCTCCTATTTTGAATGATAGCCTTGCTGGATAGAGTATTCTTGGTTGCAGTTTTTTCTTTCAGCAGTTGGAATATATCATGCCACTCTCTTCTGGCCTGCAAAGTTTCTGCTGAAAAATCAGCTGGTAGCCTTAGGGGGTTTCCCTTGTATATAACTGTTCTTGCTGCTTTTATTTTTATTTTATTTTTTTTAAAGATTTATTTATTTATTTGAGAGAGCGAGAATGAGAGAGAGTACATGAGAGGGGGGAGGGTCAGAGGGAGAAGCAGGCTCCCCGCTGAGCAGGGAGCCCGATGCGGGACTCGATCCCGGGACTCCAGGATCATGACCTGAGCCGAAGGCAGTTGCTTAACCAACTGAGCCACCCAGGCACCCCCTTGCTGCTTTTAAAATTCTCTCTTTATCACTACTTTTTGCCATTTTTAATTACTATGTGTCTTGGTATGGACCTCCTTCAGTTGATTTTGTTGGGGGCTTTCTGTGCCTCCAGGATCTGGATTTCTGTTTCCTTCCCCCAATTCGGGAAATTTTCAGCTATTACTTCTTCAAATAAATTTTCTACCCCTCTTTTCTCTTTCTTCTTCTGGAATCTCTATATGGCTAAAGTTATTAAACTTAATGGTGTCACTGAATTCCCTTAATATATTTGCATTTTTTTATTCTTGTTTTCTCTCTCCTATTCAGCTTGATAGCTTTCTATTACTCTGTTCTCCAGGTTGATCTTCCTGCTTCCTCTAGTATTCATTGAGTTCTTCATCTCTGATTGGTTCTTTATTTTCTATCTCCTTGTTGAGGGTCTCACTGAGGTCCTCCACTCTTTACCCCAGTCCAGTGAATATCTGTGACCATTACTTTAAATTCTCTATCAGTTATATTACTTATATCCATTTCATTTAGCTCTCTTGCTATGATTTTTTTTTTCCTATTCCTTCATTTGGGACATATTCCTCTAATTTTGCCTTACTTTCTGTTTCTATGTGTTAGGAAAGTCATCTATGTCTCCTGCTCTTGAAAGTAGTGGCCTTATAAAGAAGAGGTCCTGGAGTGCCCTACAGTGCAATTGCTCCTGTTTACCAGAACCTGGCAGCTCAGGGGTGTCGCCTGTGTGTTAAATGCACCCTACTATTGTGGCTGAGCTTCATTTGCCTTCAGTCCAGTCATCTACAATGGTCTCTGCTTTTGTAGCAGGGTTTGGTCCCTGTGTTAGGGGTCTAGTCTGGTACTGCCTTGGGCTTGAGTTGGGTCAGACCAGGTGTTTGCCAGAGCTGCAGTAGCACAACTGTAGAGCATGTCCCTGTGTTGTCCCGAGAAGTTTTCATTGTTGGGTGAGGCCTGCAGTCAGACCAGATGTCTGCCCCTACCCCACTGCTGGAACTGCTGTGTGTGGTGGTTATCTCCCCCTCTCCCTGGGCAGGAGTCACTTAGGGGTGGTGCTGACTCATCACGGCTGCTTGCACACTGCCATGTTTGTGGCACCTCTTTGGATGGACTCCTACCAAGGGTGTGTTGGAGATAAGTCCACAGAATACAGGGATTGGGACATGCAGTGTTAGCAAGGTCAGTGCTGGTTTGCTGTGAGAGGAATCTGAGATGGGGGCAGATCTGTACAAGTACGCAGGGCCGGGGCACACTGTTAGCAAGCTAGGTGGAGAGGGTTCAAGCTGTGCTGGTTCCTGCAGGTGTCTATATATCTAGGCTGGGCACAGGTGAGAGAAATGGCACCTGCCAATTCCTCTGTTCTTGGAGAAATCTCCCTCCAGCATACACCCCAAGATTAGCAAAAAAATCTCCCTCACGTATACTCCAGGTGTCTTTCAACCTGCTGCTTCTGTATCTCAACGGGGCTGTTTGTGATGTGTCTCTTGAAGGGTGGGGACTCTTTCCTATCACCCTCTGGCCTGCCCAGCTGAGCCCGTGTTTTCTAAAGTTCCAGGTATTAAGCCCCACTGATTGTTAAGAATTGAGAAGTTAAGCCCTTCTGGTTTTCAAAGTCAAATATTATGGGTAATCATCTTCCCTGTGTGGGTCCCCCATGCCTGAGGTGCCTGGTGTAGGGCATGCTCCTTTCACCTTTTGTGCCTGCAGCATCCCTCCCCCCTGTGGATAGTTCTGAGTCAGATTGGCTCTGGATGATGTCTCTACCCTTCCTAACCCCTTCGATGTGGCCTCTTCTTTACATTTAGCTGTGGAGTCTGTCCTGCCAGTCTTTGGGTCATTTTCTGGGTTATTTACGCTGATGTGGATTTTATCCAGGTGTATCCATGGACAAAATAAGCCTAGGATCCTCCTAGTCCACCATCTCCCTGGAAGTCAATTTATTGACTTTAAAAGTTCACTTTAAAAGTTAATGCAATGATATGTATGTATATCTGAAATGGTAATAATTATACATTTTGGTTCTAAATGGCACAGTATATTTTTCTAAAATAAAATTTCTCAATAATTTTTTGAAGAAAATTGAGTATAGCACTTAACTATGACAGTCTTTCAGTGCATATACATACCTCTTAGAATTTACATCAGTGTGTTGCAAATAGGTTACAGGTTTCCTGGATACTTAATCCCTTGGTCCTTGGATGGCCAAGGTCACTTCTGGCCAAGAGCAGCCCTGGTGTGCCATAAGTATAATTTTCTGTGTGTCATGAAGCGGGGGGTGGGGTGGGGGGGTGGTTAGAAGTCTATACTGGGGGGCGCCTGGGTGGCTCAGTCGTTAAGCATCTGCCTTCGGCTCAGGTCATGATCCAAGGGTCCTGGGATCGAGCCCCGCATCGGGCTCCCTGCTCTGCGGGAAGCCTGCTTCTCCCTCTCCCACTCCCACTGCTTGTGTTCCCTCTCTCGCTGTGTCTCTCTCTGTCAAATAAATAAATAAAATCTTTAAAAAAAAAAAAAAAGAAGTCTATATTGGTTGGACATAGTATGGGTACATGTGATAGATTTCAAAAATGGTTCCAATTCTTCACCCTCCCCATAGGCATGTCCTCTGCCATGGAACTTTGCAGGGCACTCTATTCTAACTCTGTGAAAAGCTATGTGATTTGCTTTGGCCAATATGATATGAGAAAATGTGACACAAATGGGAGTCTTGAAAAATGGTTGTGTAATTGATCTTGCCCTGTCACATTCTGACACATAGCCATAATACATGCCTGGGTTAGTCTGCTGCTGGAAAAGACAGGTGGAACAGAATCTCACGATGGATGTGGCTGGCAATGGATGAATACAAGTTACCTCTCTTGAACATGACTTACCTGCTTTTAAACCCAAAATACTTCTTCAAAGCAAAGACTTGGGGTTGGCTCTTTTTATTTCCTTCCCATGGCAGAAACTTAGGAACCAGGGAAACACACAATCTTAATTTTCTTATTTCCTTTGAGGCACTAAGAGGGTATTTCCCTCCTTAATATATACATTAAACATTAGAAAAATACATTTTTTATTAACAAGAGTTTTCACAGGTCTATCTATTCTCTTGGAAAAGACACAAATCCTGTTGTCAACTGCCCATGTGTTATAATTTAGCTGCATCTTTCTCTTATGAGAAAGAGGGAAGATATTACTTACATAATGAGTGTCAGGAGGTGCCTCGTTAGCGCAGTAGGTAGCACGTCAGTCTCATAATGAGTGTCAGGGAGTTTTCGGGCCCACAAAGAGGGATTTAACTTAAAGCTTTTTATAAACACTAATAATACATATACTATTCTAATATAAAAACACTACAATTTAGTTATTCCCCTAATGACAGACATTCAGATTCCTCCAAATTTTTATTATAAACATCACTATAATGTATATTCTTATATATATTGCTCTGTGCACATGCTGTTTTCTAGTATTTCTGGAATTCTAGAAAATGCACTGTTTATATGTATTCAAATAATATTTAATCCTTTGGTACCTACTGACACTCCCACCAACAGTATAGGCGAGTTTCCATTTTCCCTACCTCGGCCGATATTCAATGTTATAAAACTTTACATTTTTTACCAATTTCCCTGATTACCTGGGAGACAGCATCTTTTATAAAAGTATTGGCCATCTTTATTTATTTTTCTATGACTTGGCTGTTAATATCTTTTGTTTCCTTCTCTTCTGTATAATTTTTTTGCTTTTTATTATGAAATAATCTTTTGACTTTCTACATTTTAACCCTCATCTATTATGCACTGACAAATATCTTCTCTCATCCTGTTGTTTTTACAACTATTAATAGAATCAGGTCATAAAGAAATTTTACATTTTGTAATCTATTAATCTTTTATATTCTTGCTTTCTGGGTCTTCAGAAGCCCTCTCAATCTTGAGATTATACACATTTTCGTCTAATAAGTAAATAAAAAATGTCTCTATTTACTGATCCAATTATACCATCTCATTTAATTACCACTTCATAAATATCTTGATATCTGATTGGTTACCTTTTATCTTGGCTGGTTTTGCTCATTAAAATGGTATATGAAGTAAACAATTTTCCAGGTAAATGCAAGCCTAAAAAATCCAAGGAAATAGTAAGAAACTAAAATTCATGACACAAAATATTTAATGTACTAAGCAGGGTTTTTTTTTTTTTTTTAAACGTAGAAGTTCAAGAAGAAGTACAAGGATAAATCATAATTTGTGTGTGATAGATTTACATTAATGGATACTAAGAATTATACCTCCTGTTATCTGTATTCCTGTGCAGTTTCCTCTCACACTGACTTTAGACCTGGCCATGTGACTTGCTTTGTTCAATGCAAGAAGAGCAAAATGATGCAAACACAGGCCTGACAAGCTCTTGTATACCAAGGCTTGCCCTCTTGCAAGGTTTTCTCTATCACAGGAATAAGACGAGTCTAGCCTGCTGGAGAATGAGATGCCATGCAGAAAGAACAGAGATGGCCCAATCAGTGA
This sequence comes from Mirounga leonina, assembly GCF_011800145.1. Classification (NCBI taxonomy): domain Eukaryota; kingdom Metazoa; phylum Chordata; class Mammalia; order Carnivora; family Phocidae; genus Mirounga; species Mirounga leonina. Next base: position 54,015,995 of record NW_023270415.1, read on the forward strand.
TTCATAGATTTTCAAATGTCCTTGTTTTAAATCACTGAGTTTTGAGGTGGTCTGTCGTATAGCAATACAGAAGAGCTACACTTTGTGGAATCTTATCATCTCTTTATGTCTGTGGAAGAACAAATGGATAAAAATTAAGTGGAAAAAATTAAATAATTTGAAAAAAAAATCTTAGTCTTTCAGCAAACTGTAAGAATACTGGACCTGTTGTACTTCTGTTGTATTCCCCCTCTTCCATATCTATTTAGTCCACTTAAGTATTTACAAGAATCAACAGTTTATCTGTTATCCAAAAATTCTATAGGTACAGAATGAGGAAACTGTATCAATGAACAAAGAGTACATGATAAATATTTTTATTTTTAAACACTGAATTGTACATCTTTCATATAAAAGATGAAATTCCAGCCTGTTTTTTAAAAATAATTATACTTACTAATACTTTTACATTTTTTTAATAGAAGCCAATTTCCTCTAAATTTTCAGCTTCGTTCCATAACTTTTACAGAATCATAATCTCTTGAATATATTTCCAATATCCTTTAAAAAATAAAAAATTCATACAAGATAATTTTATTTAACATAGTAAAACTTAACAGGTTACAGTATAACTACCAACCTTCTGGCTATAACTGAATACTTTTCCACTACAGAAAAGCCAAAAGTTGGAGTAATCAATTCTCTGTATTTACTTTTATTAAAAAGAGGTTTTTGGTAGTGAGAACAAATAATCTCTCATTTGTTGCCTGAAAGCCTAAAATAGGATCATTGGTTTCTAGGCTTGCTACTTGCTGCTTAGCAACCTGTCCTACTTGCCGGCCTTCCTTTCTGTTGTAAAGTACAGTGGACATGGGAGTAGGCTGACGGTAGATGAATACTCGACGCAGGCATTCGCACAGGGCTGCATAGGAGTAATTGGGAGCACAGGCAAAAAATTTTTTGTCTCTCTTTGATGCTTGGACGTAGCCTGACAAGAAATAAGAAACAAATAAAAACCCCATATATTAAAAAGAAGAAAAATGTGATTAAACATTTAATATTTCATAGTTTTTATTACAAATTAAAATGCTTCAATAAAATATACACCATAAATATTCAACAGTGGTTGAATTCTGAACCATTAATGATTAGCCGTAATCAGTTTCTCCCAACTGGTGCAAAAATAGCTTTAATTCCTAAGGAACAAAATAGGGTTTTATCTCTTTAAGAAAAACATAGTTCCTTATTATTTCCATGAACAATTAAAACACTAAAAATCTAAAATCAATAAAACTGAAAACATGTCAAACTATCTGTAAATGCCAGTTTAATAATCAGTTAGGTATTAGACTCCTGATTTCAGCTGAGGTCATGATCTCAGCATTGTAGGATCAAGCTGAGTGACTGGCTCTGAGCTGGGTGTAGAGCCTGCTTGGGATTCTCTCCCTTTCCCTCTGCCGCTCCCCCTGCTTGTGCTTGCTTGCATGCATGCTCTCTCTCTCAAATAAATCTTCAAAAAAAATAATTAGGCTGGGGCGCCTGGGTGGCTCAGATGGTTAAGCGTCTGCCTTCGGCTCAGGTCATGATCCCAGGGTCCTGGGATCGAGTCCCACATCCGGCTCCTGACTCAGCGGGGAGTCTGCTTCTTCCTCTCCCTCTGCCTCTCCCACTGCTCATGCTCTCTCTCTCTCTATCTCTGTGTCTCAAATGAATAAATAAAATCTTTGGAAAAAAAAAAATTAGGCTCATCAATCACAGATGTAGCATTACAGAATCTTTTTTATCAAATAAATGGGAAAAAATTATAGAATGCCACTGTAAAGTTATTTCAGGAGTGTGTCTATAATATAGGCCCCAAGCCTGAAAATGCTAATATGACAATGCATTCTCTTATTATTTCTGTAATGTTAGTGGTTATTTTTATACACCAATACCAACAATGTAGTAGGATTCTGTCATACTTCAGCTTCCAGAAGTAGAACCTTGAGATCACTACAAGCTGGAATGAAAATTCAAGTATCTGATTTTAAAAACTCAATTAGGACATCCCTTGAAAATTAAACTTTGGAAAAAATCTTGTCTTTTAAAAAATCTTTACAGGTTAAAAGGGCATTTATGTTCTGAATTACAAATTAGGATTTTCAGATTGGGACATGGTTACAAATGTCATAACATGTGAGAGAAAAAACAGGACACTAATTTAAATTGAGATCTCACCAAATAATGAGCAAAGGAACGACTGAGCACAGGAAGGCCACCACTTTTTTTTTCTAAGATTTTATTTATTTGAGAGAGAGAGCACGTGTGATGCAAGTGAGGGAAGGGGCAGACTGAAAGGGAGAGAATCTCAAGCAGACTCTGTGCTGAGCCCCACATAGGGCTCGATCCCATGACTCTGAGATCATGACTTGAGCTGAAATCAAGAGTTGGACACTTAACCAACTGAGCCACCCAGGTGCATTTCAATACTGGTTTTAATATTAAGCAGAGTTTGAGGAGGAAAAAGTGAAGGGGATGTAGATACCTATTTGAGTATTTTAGAATTAGCTCTCCAGGCTAACCTTGAGAAAATTAATAATGTATATAACATCTCAAGACTACATATCTAATGCAATGTTGATTTAACTTAAATTCAAGTGTAGTAGAATTTGTCTATGATAACGGATTTAGGGATACAAATGAAGAATCTGAGCATATAAAAATTATGATAGCGCTTTCTTTACTGAAAAAAGATTCAGAATTGTGAATTGTAGTACAGAGGCTAGAAATTGTGTGTTTAAATTTTTCAACAAAACTGTATTGCACATCAGAAAAATCCCATTTGGTGTCTGAATTAACCAATTTACGCAGCCTATATTATTAACTATAAAGGGTAACTGACAAATCTCTATAATTAAGGTTGTATTCAGAATGTATAATTTTACTTCCTGTTGCCAGTTTAAAATCACCTAATAAAGCAATAACTGTGCCTAATCGACATAGAAAACTGCTCCCACACAATATTTAGACATAAAATCGATTATTGCATAAGTTTACAATTATGTAGATCAAAGTTTTTTGAGATATAGTTTTAAAACCATTTTCCCTTTTACCCTACAGAATAAATTTGATTTCTGCTTTCCCTGTTTTCATTACAATGGCTCTTTTGCACATAAGTTCCATGACAGATGTCTCCTCGTGTGCATTATCTTAGAGCAATTTTATCATGTTTTTGAAGATTACTCTAAAGAAACCTGAATACAAGTTCCATGTAGGGTATTATGAAACCCACTGTTCATGTTCTAATTCAGTATATTTTACTTAGAATAAACAAATGACTGATTAGAATGATTCAAGTGGTTAGATAACCACTTTGATTTCTAGTCTGTGTTGACCTTCTGTACAAGCATAAAAACAGATTAATTCTACTGTTCTGTTCCAAAAGTACTAACGTTCATCAGCTATAGTAAAAGCAACCAAATTATAGTACAAATCAATCCAAATATAATTAGGACAGCTCAAATTAAAAAAAAAAAAAAAAAAGAAATTAAAAAAAAAAAGACCATAATTTTTGACATAATGGAAAACGCTTGCAAAGAGTTTGTTTTATACCTAAAGCATTGAAAGTTGCAATATGTTCCCACATATCATCTTGTTTGCTGGAGTGTGGTTGCCAGAGTAGGGCATCAACATCATGGCGCAAACAGAAGCAGGGCATTTCTTTAGGATCCACTATGACAGAGAAAAGGTACTGGTTGCTTCCAAGATTCACCTAAAATAAAAAGTGACAGAATAATTAACAAATAACCATGATGCCAATAATTGACACAGAGTGCTATGTCAGCAGCTTTTCTAAACTTTCTAAATGCATAATCTGATTACCTCTTCAGAAATGCGCCTGGGAGAAATGTGCTAGTGCCATGTCTATTTTATAGTTGGGGAAAATGGTACACAGGGCCTTTAAGTTACTTGCCCAGGGGCAGCCTGGTAATAGTGGAGCTGAGATTTGAACCCAGAATCTATGTTCGTTTCTTTTTTAAAGATTTTATCCATTTATTTGACAGAGAGACAGAGCACAGCCACAGGAGCGGCAGAGGGAGCAGGAGAAGCAGGCTCCCTGTGGGAGCCTGACGCAGGGCTCAATCCCAGGACCCTGGGATCATGACCTGAGCCAAAGGCAGACACTTAACAGACTGAGCCACCCAGGCGCCCCTGGAATTTATGTTCTTAACCACTATACTATACTGCCTCTCAACTGTTAGTAACCTAGTTTAAAACATGATATAAAGCATTAATTTACAGACAGAATATTTTTTAAAACACAGAATACAAATATGAAGTTTACAAAAGGTTAACTTGTAATAATTACCAAGAACAATTATAGCTACTAGGATTTATGAGCATGTGCTTATATACCAGGCATGTTACAAATATTAATCTCAACCTATAAGGCTATTGTTACCTTCATTTAATAGATAAAAGAACATACTTGGAAAGTTTGAGAACTTGTTTTAGGCTACAAAGAAAAACCACAATGCTGGGATTCAAGTTCAAATCTGTCTTTACAAATTATTGACTTTGACGTACTATTTATAGTATCAATGTCAAGAATGTTTATTATGTTAATTTTTATTGCAATACTGATGACTAAAGGAATTCATTTTAATACAAAACCATCAGGCTGAGACTCATACTTACAAGAATACTTCTTTTAATGAAAATAAGTTGAAATGATATTCTTTATAGAAATGTTATTATTAGAGTTAAAAATGTCTAAATACCATACCAACAAAACCACATCAAATGGAGAAAACATAAAATATGCATAGCACTTGATAAATACTGAACTGCTCTCTTGAGTTTCAGGGTTAAAATGAGAGGTAGAGACCTGACCTGTATTCAATAGGGAAAACTGTGAAGTGGCTCTCCAGCTAGAGGGTTTGTGGGTACAGCTGTGCCAGCAGAGGCTCCTGGTCACCGGAGAATCCTGTGACAGAGCAACCCAATTTCTGTTGCCCCAGCAATGCCTGGAGATAGGGCTTCTATTTGTTCTCTACAGAGGGGGGAGAGGCTGGCAGACAGTGTTCATAGATGATACCTGTGTATACGTATATATACTTACAAGGATGTTTACTGCAGCTTTGTTAATAGAACAGTGAAACACTTAAAACTGGTACATTTATTCTTGGGGGAAAAAAAAAAGGGCCCCTTATTCTGACTTAGATGTTCCTTCTCTTCCACTCTCACTTTATATGTATCTCCATTACAGTGGAATCAAAGTACTATTAATTACAAAAACAGCAATTTCACATGGTTTCATTTTGCTCCTGCTAACCACTGGCTAAGTGAGGTTCATTTTCAAAACCACCAACTGCCTGGCCTTTTATAGTAAGTTTGATGGATCCAACACTGCTTCAAGCTCTCTTCTCTGCATGTCCCTCTAATATTCTCATTTATAATTTACCAAGGGCTTTCACAGAAGGAAAAAATAGTTGAAATACAAATAGGGGTTGATATTTTCATAAAAATGCATTTACTTTTATGAGCCAAGTGCCTTAAGAAAGTATTGGGTATTAACAATGAAAATGATGTACCTCTGATCCTCGCATATATGAATGGACAACACTAAGAGAACAGAGGGCCCTGAATCATCAAGTAAAAGGCTAACCACTGAGGGAGATCAGTCATGAAAAAGGGGGATGGGGGTGTAGGTCTCTTGCTATGTGCCCCTTATTCCAACTTAGATGTTCTTTTTTCCACTCCCACTTTATACATAGCTCCATTACAGTGAAGTCCAAGTACTCCTAATTACAGAAACCGCAATCTCATATGGTTTGCTTTTGCCATACCTTTCACACCGCATTCTGCCTGGACTCTTCCTGCCCTTTCTTGCCTGATGGATTCCTTCTCACCCTCCAAGATTCCATCAATATCAGTTGCTCTGGGAACTTCCTCTATTCCCATGGTTATATGAGCTGCTTGAACTCTTGAGAACCCTCAGCATCAAGTATATCATTCCAAACGAATTTTCATATTTGTGTGAGATTCTTAATATGCATGTATACCATCCATGGTATGCTGACTAATGTACCACCCCCACCCAATGTCCACATCTTAATCCCATGGAACCTACGAATATGTTACCTTTCAAGGCAAAAGGGGCTTTGCAGATATGACTAAGTTAAGGATCTTGAACTGGAAAGCTAATCCTGGACTACCTGGATGGGCCCAATGTATTAACAAGGTTTTTGTTTTGGGTTTTTTTAAGATTGATTTTATTTATTTATTTAATTTTTATTTATTTATTTATTTATTTATTCATTCATTCATTTATTTATTTATTTATTTTGACAGAGAGAGAGAGATAGCAAGAGCAGGAACACAAGCAGGGGGAGTGGGAGAGGGAGAAGCAAGCTTCCCGCCGAGCAGGGAGCCCGATGTGGGGCTCCATCCCAGGACCCTGGGATCATGACCTGAGCTGAAGGCAGATGCTTAACGACTGAGCCACCCAGGCACCCCTAGCATAATTTTGAAGGGCTCTAGGATTTTCAGAATGGTAAATGAGCACTGGCTTCAACTTAAAAACACCAGCTGAACTCACCCCCAACAAACAGTCAAGCCTGTCCTTTGCAGCTTTGAAACCAGGCACTGACTTCTCCTTTCCAGCTATGAAAAGTCCTAGATGGCATCTTCTTCCAATATAAAGCTGTTTTGACTACACTGAAAATCTGTTGTTTAGTGTAGTCACCATCATTAATGATCTTAGCTAGACTTTCTGGATAACTTGCTGTGCCTCACCTTGTAATTTCATGTTATGGAGAAGGCTTCTTTCCTTAAACCTCATGAACCAAGCTCTGCTACCTTCAAACTTTTCTTCTACAGCTCTTTACCTCTTGCAGGCCTTCATAGAATTGAAGAGAGTTGGGGTCTTGCTCTGGGTTCGTCTTTGGCTTCAGGGAATGTTGTGCCTGGTTTTATCTTCTATCCAGACCACTAAAACTTTCTCTGTATCAGTTAAGGCTGTTTTGCTTTCTTATCACTGGTGTGTTCACTGGAGTAGCACTTTTAATTTCCTTTAAGAACTTCTCCGGAGTGCCTGGGTGGCTCAGGCATGAAGCGCATGCCTTCAGCTCAGGTAATGATCCCAGGGTCCAGGGATGAAGCCCCGCATTGGGCTCCCTGCTCCGCGGGAAGCCTGCTTCTCCCCTCTCCCTCTGCCCCTGCTTGTGTTCCCTCTCTTGCTGTGTCTCTCTCTGTCAAATAAATAAATAAATATAGTCTTAAAAAAAAAAAAGAACTTTCCCTTTGCATTCACAACGTGGCTAGCCATTTGGGGAAAGCAGCCTAGCTTTTGATTTTAAAATGACAGACATGTGATCTTTCCTTTCACTTTAATGCTTAGAAGCCATTGTAGGGTTATTAATTGGACTAATTTCAATATTGATGTGTCTTAGGGAATAGGGAAGGTTAGAGAGGGAGAGAAGGGAATGGCAAGGTTGGTCAAGCAGTCAGAATACATACAACATTTATAGATTAAGTTTGCCATCTTATATGAGCAAGGTTTGTGGCACCCCAAAACAATTACAATAGTTAACAATAAAGATCAATGATCATAGATGACTGTAACAAATACAATTTTTCAAATTTTTTTATTATTATAAGAATTACCAAAATGTGACAAGGAGACACAGTGAGCAAATGCTGTTGGAAAAATGGCTCAATAGACTTGCTCAGCACAGGGTTGCCAGAAACCTTCAATTGTGAAAAAACCAAACCAAACCAAACCAAAACAAAAACAAGAAAAACAACAACAAACGAAAACACTGCATCTATGAAGCACAATAAAAGGAGGTATGCCTGAACTTTATGCCATACTCAAATAATACCTTCTCTTCTCAGTTTTCTCCGTTAATAAAAAGAAATAAGGCAACAATAGTTTATACCTCTCCTATAAAACTTATCTCATTTCCTTTATATGCTCTTTGAGGGTGAGGCCTATGACTCTAGGTGGGCTACTTAGCCCCTACTTCATTCTCCTGTAAATATGACAATAATAGTACTTATTTCACAATTGTTATAATCAGTAAAATATATTTCAAGCACCTGCATAGTGCTTGGAACTTAGAAAGACCTTAGTAAACCAAATATTCTTTATCGCCATTCTAGGCATCTTCTATAGATTCTTCCTTAAATATTATTGGCATTCCAAATTAAACAAAGGAGATGAACATTAATGGGGAAAGCATAGCAACTTAGCAATGATCTTCATGAAATCATATAGCACTTAATTTTATGCCTAAGAAATGTGTGAATAGCTATTAAAAAGAAAACCCTTACTCTGTGTTAATCAGCATATTTCATTTAGACAAATTTCTAAACTCTTGCACCATTTCAAAACTAAGAAACGCAAAATTCATCATTCTGCTTGTCATTTTATTGTCAAATAAATTCTATCTATAGTTCCACCTGTATGCCCATCAGTTTTAATTTTATACCTTCCTATAATGCATATGTTTCAGTAGTTTGCAGATCTGCCTAGAAAAAAGTGAACAAATTATTCTTGAAATAAGATTTGGATGCTTTAAATATACTCTCAAAACCAAGTTTCTGGAAGTTTTAAATAAAGCAAATTAAAATTAACTAGTCTGATGATACTAACTGTAAATAATGTGAGAAAAAACATGCTTTAATGAGGTAAACAATTTAGAATTCTTCTATGTGTAGTAAGAGACTGTGTAATATTCATTTTACCTAATAAATTCCAGCCTTTCTTGTCTTCATTTTATTTTTTTAAAGATTTTATTTATTTATATGACAGAGACAGACAGCGAGAGCAGGAACACAAGCAGGGGGAGCAGGAGAGGGAGAAGCAGGCCTCCTGCTGAGCAGGAAGCCCGATGTGGGACTTGATCCCAGGACTCTGGGATCATGACCTGAGCTGAAGGCAGCCGCTCAATGACTGAGCCACCCAGGCGCCCCCCTAGTCTTCATTTTAAATCAAGTATTCTACACAGCTAAATAAACAAGATTATGTCACTAAAAAAAAAAAAAAAAAAAAAGCCACTGAAAGATGTTTGATCCTTCTTGGATTGGTCAGTGCCATGACAGGAAAATAGGCTTATAATTCCATTCAAAGTTGCAAAGTAAGAGTGGATAAAGGAACTGCATATAAACACTGATTTTAAGGTAACACCTAAAAAATGTTTGGTTTCATTCTTCTCATAACAGTACTGGAATCTTGTGATAATTATTCACGCTTTTTACTACTTTTTCTTGCCTCGCTTCACTAGCATGGATTTCCAGCATGATGCTGACTAGGAGTAATGAGGGCAAACACCTTGCCTGCTACCAATCTTAGCGGGAGGCATTCAGTCTTTTACCATAAAGTACAATGTTAACTCTAGGTTTCTCAGGGAGGCAGTTAGCTTCAATTCCTAGTTTGCCAAGCATTTTTATCATAAATGGCGTAAACGTGGCTAAAATATTTTTAGTCTGTTGATAATGCTGAATTTCACTGATATTTGAATGCTGAATCAGCCTGGAATTCCCAATATAAACTATAATTGGTCATGATGTATTATCATTTTATTTACTGTTGGATTTCATTTACTAATATTTTACTGAGAATTTTTACATTTTATTCATGACAATATTGGCTTCTCTTTTTTCATACTTTTCTTTTTTTGTCATAACTTTGGCTATCAGAGTACTGTGGGCTCCTAAAATAAGTTTAGAGGTATTCCTTTTATTTCCTGGGACAGTTTGTAGATGAATGATACTGTTTCTTTGTTTGGTAAAACACTGGTGAAGCAACCTAGGTCTGGAGATTTGTTAGAAGGTTTTTAATGATAAATTCAATCTTGTTAACAGATATAGGACTACTAAGGTTATCTATTTCTTCTTGAGTGAACTGTGCTTGTCTTTTAGGGAATTTGCTGCACTTAAATTGTCAAATATATGAAAACAGAGTTGCTCATAATATTCCATTATTACACCTTACTGTCTTTGGACCTTTATGCACCTTTTTATTCCTAATATTGGTAATTTGTGTCTTCTTTTTCCTTGGTTATTCTGGCTAGAGACTTACCAAGTTTGATCTTTTCAAAGGATGAGCTTTTGGTTTCGTTGCTTTTACTATTTTCCACTGATTTCTGCTCTTACCTTTATTAAGTTTCCTTTCTCCTGTTTGCTTTAGATTTGATTTGCTCTTTTCCTAAGTTTAAGGTGCAAGCTTAAACTATTAAGTTGATACATTTTTTCTTATATAACCTGTAATGCTATAAAAATTCCCTCTAAGCATTGCTTTAGGGGCATCCTACATGTACTATGCTTCATTTTCATTCAACACAAAATTTCTTAACTTCCTTTGTGAGGTCCACTATGGCTCATGGGTTATTTAGAAATGTGTTATTTAATTTCCAAATTACTTGTGGGTTTTCCAGATTTTTCTGTTTTACTAAGTACCTAATTTAATTGTTATGATCAGAGAACACTCCATTTGTGATTCTTATTTTTAAAAAATTGTTGAGGATTATTTTTTGGGCCAGAATATGGTCTATTTTGGTGAATGTTCCATGTCTCTTCTGGGATTCCAATCAGATGTAAATACTCCTAAATGCTTTTTTTGTTTTTAATCCCTACCCCACCCCCCACTTTGGTTTAGGTTCTACTAATTTTTAATAACCTATTTTCAAGGTCACTAATTCTTTTTTCACAGATGTACTGAATATACTGAATATACTGATGAGTTTGTTAAGGCATTCTTGTTGCTGTGCTTTTTTTTCTAGAATATTCATTTTATTCTCTTACAGTTTCTCTCTGCTATAATTCTGCATTTATTTATGTACGTATGTATGTAATTCATATTTTCTACTAAACTCTTTAACATCACACAGTTATTTTAAGTTCCTTGTCTGGTAGTTCCAAAATACGTATCATTTGAGTCTGGTTATCTGGTCTGCCTTGACAGTGGAATGTTTTTACTTTCTTCTTTTTGTGTGCCTTGTATTATTATTTTTTTGCCTTGTAATTTTTTATTAAATACGGGATGTGAAAAACAGTAGAGACTGAGGTAAGTAGTATTTATGCCCGAGAATGGACACACTTCTGCTAGTCACTAGTGTGGGTGGTTATGACAGAGTAAGGTTGTAAAAAGGCTGATTTAAGCTTGAGTTCTGTTGTTACAGTTACTCTCAGTGTATCCCTGGCTTCAACTTCCCCTAGTGTTAAGTTATTTCAGGGTTTGGGCCTTTTCAGTGACACAGTCCTTCCTCCAGTGGTAGAAAACTTCTAATAGTCTGGGCCTCGGATGATCTGACTTCTCTCCCAGGCCCAGAGATGGTGTTTTTTAAAGTTTTTATTTTTATTCCCCTTACCAGCAATAAGTCTTCTTCTGAGCCCTTGGGATGCTAAGATTTGATGCTCTTCTCCCAGCAGCTTAAGACTTCTGTTACTTATGGAAAATAATCTAAGAAGGATATCATACACTGCACTGGAGTACAGAGCAAGGGACATTTGGTTCTCAAGAGATAAGGAGATTACCTGTTCATCAAAACTATGTGCTGTTTTCTAAACAATATTCCACTTCTCTGTTAGACCTGACTTGCCAATGCATTTTTTATAGGATGACCTTCTAGTTCTTCATGAGCTCTGAAAGAGATTGTTTCTACTGCTCCCTATAATCTCCACGTATGTTCACACTAAACATCCATCTCAAGATAATTCCAAAGGTTTTCTCTCATCCCTGCAAACTCTAAAAATCCACACAACATAATCTTGTCCAAAAGAAAAATCAGAATTAAGATTACAAATGAAGTAACTAGATTGCTAAGTGAATTAAGTAAATGAAAATGAAGTGTGACAATTAAAAAATAGAATTAAAATTAAAATTAATTAATTAAAATTAAAAGACGCTCCTCCTGGTCTTACCATTTAGGAAATTACGAGGGTTTCAGGAAGTCGGTGTCAGGAACTGGAGGCAGAGTATATATACATATTTTCTATTATTTTACAACTACCTTATTTAATCTTCACTACTTGAGAATTAAGAATATGATGCTATTTTGTAAAAGAGGAAACTCAAAAACAAGATGTTAAGAGACTTAAGCTAATAAATGGCAACTGGATTTCAGTTCGGATATGCTTCCAAACCCATGTTCTTAATTACCACCACTGCATGCTCTCCAAAGCCCATTTTATAGTAATTATTATTTGTTATTTTTAATTGAAGCATAGCTGACATGTAATACAGCATTAGTTTTAGGCGTATGACCTAGTGATCCAACAATCATATATGTTACAAAATGCTCACCATGACAAGTATAGTTACCATAAGTCACCATACAAAGTTGTTAAATTACTGACTATATTCTCTATGCTATACTTTTTGATCCCTGTGACTTTTTATAACTCCAAATATGTACTTTTTAATTCCCTTCACCTATTTTGTCTGTCTTCTTATCCCCCTCCCCTCTGGCAACCACCAGTTCTCTGTATTTATGGGTGTTTTTGTTTGTTCATTTGCTTTGTTTTTAGAGATTCCACATGTAAGTGAGATCATATATTTGTCTCTTGACTTATTTCACTTGGCATAATGCCATCAAAGTGCATCCATGTTGTCACAAATGGCAAAATTACATTCTTTTTTAGAGCTAAAAAATATATTGTGCGTATACACACATTTTCTTTACCCATTAGTCCATCAATGGACACATATTGTTTCCCTGTGTTGGTTCTTGGCTATCATAAATAATGCTACCATGAACAATGGGGATTAGTGCTTTTTTGAGTTAGTGTTTTTATTTCCTTTCAATAAATACCCAGGAATGGAATTACTGGATCATGTGGTTATTTCTATTTCTAATTTTTTGAGGAAACTCCATGTTTTCCATAATGGTTGCACCAATGTACATTCCCACCAAAAGTGCACAAGGGTTCCCTTTCCTCTCATCCTCACCAACACTTGTTACTTCTTGTCTTTTTTGATACTAGCCATTCTCACTGGTGATTCACTGTGGTTTTGATTTGCATTTCCCTGATGATTAGTAATGTGGAGCTTATTTTCACAGGTATCTTGGTCATCTGTTGTGTCTTTTTTGGAAAAATGTCTATTCAGGTCCTTTGCCTTTTGGTGTTGGTGTTGAGTTGTAGGAGTTTTTTATATATTTTGGATATTAATCCCTTATTGGATATATCATTTGCAAACCTCTTCTCCAAATTGGTAAGTGACCTTTCATTTTGTTAATGGTTTCCTTTGCCCTTCAAAAAGATTTTTAGCTTGATGTAATCCCAATTGTTTATTTTTGTTATTGTTTCCCTTGCCTGAGGAAAGAGATTTAGAAAAATACTGCTAAGGCTGAGGTATAAGCCTTTACTGCCTATGTGTTCTTTTGGGAGTTAGATGGCTTCAGGTCTTACATTCAGGTTTTTCAGCCATTTTGAAATTATTTTTGGGTATGGTGCAAAGAAATGGTCCAGTTTCATTCTTTTCCCAGCATTATTTATTGAAGAAACTATCTCTTCCCCATTGTATATTCTTTAAAGAAAAAAAAAAAAAAAGATGTATTTGAGAGAGAGCAGGGTGGGAGGGGCAGACAGGGGCAGAAGGAGAGGGAGAGAATCCCAAGCAGACTCCCTGCTGAGTGTGGAGTCCTACTTGAGGCTCGATCCCATACCCCTGAGATCATGACATGAGCCAAAACCAAGAGTTGGACCCTCAACTGATTGATCTACCCAGGTGCCCCATCCCCCTCATATATTCTTGCCTCTTTTGTCATATATTAATTAACTATATCAGCATCGGTTTATTTCTGGGCTCTCTCTTCTGTTTCACTAATTTATGGGTCTGTTTTTGTGTATCATTCTGTTTTGATTACTATACTATGTAGTATAGTTTCAAATCTGGGATTGTGACACTTCCAGCTTTGTTCATTCTCAAGAATACCTTGGATATTAGTGGTCTTTTGTGGTTCATACAAATTTCAGGATGTTTTGTTCTAGTTCTGTGAAAAATGCTATTGGTATTTTGATAGGCATTTCACTGAATATCTAGATTACTTTGAGTGTTATGGACATTTTAACAATATAAATTCTTCCAATCCATAAGCACGGTATATATTTCCATTTCTTGTGTTTTGTTTGATTTCTTTCATCAACTATAGTTTTCAGAGTACAGGTCTTTCACCTCCTTGGTTAAATTTATTGCTAGGTATTTTAATTGCTTTTGATGCAACTGTCAGTGAGGTGTCCTTAATTCCTCTTTATGACAGTAATTAGTGTACAGAAACACAAAAGATTTCCGTATGTTGATTTTGTATCCTGCAACAATTGTAAATACATTTATGAGTTCCAACAAATTTGGGGTCTTTAGGGTTTTCTATATACAACATTACATTATCTGCAAACAATTTTACCTTTTTTTTTTTTTAAAGATTTTATTTATTTATTTGAGACAGAGAGAACGAGAGAGAGAGAGCACATGAGAGGGGGGAGGGTCAGAGGGAGAAGCAGGCTCCCCGCCGAGCAGGGAGCCCGATGCGGGACTCGATCCAGGGACTCCAGGATCATGACCTGAGCCAAAGGCAGTTGCTTAACCAACTGAGCAACCCAGGCGCCCGAATTTTACTTTTTTTTTTTAAATTAATTGAAATACAGTTTAACACCTAATGTTCTGTTAGTTTCAGATGAACAACACAGTGATTTGGTAAGTCTCTATGTCATGCTATGCTAATCAGAAGTGTGGCTACCAAGAGTCACTATACAGTGTTATTACAACACCACGGACTATATTCCTAATACTTGTATCCTCCATCCCCATGACTTGTAACTATAGGCCTGTTTCTTCCACTCCCCCTCACCTGTTTTGGCCATTCCCTCCCCTTTGGCAACAGTTGTTCTCTGTACTTATGGGTCTGTTTTGTTTATTAGATTCTACATATAAATGAAATCATATGGTATTTGTCTTTCTCTGACTTATTTCACTTAGTGTAATACTTTCTTCCTATGTCCAACCATACTGTCACAAATGGCAAGATTACATCCTTTTTCATAGCTGAGTAATATTCCTGTGTGTGTGTGTGTGCGCGTGTGTATAAACACATACCACATCTTCTTTATCCATTCTTCTATTGATGGACACTTGGGGTTGCTTCCATATCTTGGCTATTGTAAATAATACTGCAATGAACATAGGGGTGCATACACCTTTTGGGTTTTTTTTTCCCCCGTTTTTAGAGAGGAGGGGGGGTAGAGGGGGAGAGAGAATCTTGAGCAGGCTTCACACCCAGCTGAAGCCCGACAAGGGGCTCAGTCTCACGACCCAGAGATCGTGACCTGAGCCTAAATCAAGAGTGGGATGCTTAACTGACTGTGCAACCTGGTGCCCCTACACAGATCTTGAATTGTTTTTGTTTTCTTTGGGTAAATACCCAGTGGTGGAACTACTTAGTTTTACTTCTTCCCTACTAATTTGGATGCCTTTTTCTTTTTCTTGTCTGACTGCTGCAGCTAGGACTCCCAGTACTATGTTGAATAAGTGGCAAGAGTAGGCATCCTTGTCTCATTCCTGATCTTAAGAGGAAAATTTTCAGTTTGAGTATAATGTTAGCTGTGGCTCTGTCATATATGGTATTTACTATGTTGAGGTATGTTCCCTCTATACCTGACTTTATTCAAAGTTTTTATCATAAATCAATGTTAAATTTTGTCAAATGCTTTTTCTGCATGTATTAAGATGATCTTATGATTTTTATTCTTTATTTTGTTGATGTGGTTTATCACGTTGGTAGATTTGTGGATAATAAACCATTATCCATTTTTACAATTCTGGAATAAATCCCACTTGGTCATGGTGAATGATCCTTTTAATGTATTGTTGAATTTGGTTTGCTTATATTTTGTTGAGGATTTTTACATCTATATTCATCAGAAATACTGGTCTGTAGTTTTTTTTTTTTTTAAAGTGTCTTTGCCTGATTTTGGTATCAAGGTAATGCTAGCTTTGTAGAATAAATCTGTAAGCATTCTATTATTTGGAACAGTTTGAGAAGAATAGGTATTACTTTTTCTTTAAATTTTAGAATTCACCTTTGAAGCCATCTGTTCCTGGACTTTGTTTTTTGGGAGTTTTTTGATTAATGATTCAGTTTCACTACTAGTTATCAGCCTGTTCAGATTTTTTCTTTCTTTCTGATTCAATCTTGGACGTGTGTATATTTCTAGAAATTTACCCATTTTCTAGGTTATTGAACTTGTTCACATATAATTTTTTGCCATAGTCTCTTATAATCCTTTGTATTTCTGTGATATCAGTTTTAACTTCTCTTTCATTTCTGATTCTATTTATTTGAGTCTTTTTCTTGATGAAAGGTTTATCAATTTTGTTTATCTTTGCAAAGAACCAACTTTCAGTTTCACTGGTCTTTTCTATTGTTTGTTTAGTCTCTATTTCCCTTACTACTGTTTTATGCTTTATTACCTTCCTTCTACTAACTTTGGGCTTTGTTCTTTTTCTCATTCCTTTAGTTAAAAGGTAAGATTGATATTTTTCTTATTTCTTGAGATAGGCCCATTTGGCTATAAATGTCCTTCTTAGAACTGCTTTTGCTGCATCCCAAAGATTTTGAACCATTGTGTTTCTATTTTCATTTGTCTCCAGGTAATTTCTGATTTCCTCTTTGATTTCTGCATTGACCCATTGGTTGTTTAGCAGAATATTGTTTAGCCTCTATGTGTCTGTGTTGTATCCAGTTTTGTTCTTGTAATTGATTTCTAGTTTCATACATTATGATTGGAAAATATGCTTGATAAGATTCCAAACTTCCTGAATTTGTTGAGACTTGTTTTGTGGCCTAATGTGATCTATCCTGGAGAATGTTCCATGTGCACTTGAATGTGTATTCTTCTATTTGGGGATGGAATGTTCTATATCTATATATATCTATTTATTATGTGTGTGTGTATATATATATATATTAAGTTCATCTAGTCTAATGTATTATTCAAAGCTACTGTTTCCTTACTAATCTGATTTTCTGTCTTGATGGTCTATCCATTGATGTAAGTGGGTTGATAGTCTCTTACTGTATTATTGTCAATTTCTCCCTTTGTCTTTTAATATTTGCTTTTACATATGTAGGTGCTCCTGTGTTGGTTGCATAAATATTTACAATTGGTATAAACTCTTGTTGTATTGATCCCTTTATCATTATTTTAATAATGTATCATTATACATTCTTTGTCTCTAGTTATAGTCTTTGTTTTAAAGTCTATTTTATCTGATTTTTTTTTTTCCACTTCCATTTGCATGGGATCATTTTCCATTTCTGTACTTTCAGTCTCTATGTGTCTTCAGGTCTGAAATGAGTCTCACATAGGCTGAATACATATGGGTTTTGTTTTTTTTTTTAATCCATTCAGTCACCCTATATCTTTTGTTTGGAGCATTTAGTACTTTTACATTTTAAGTAATCAATAGGTATGTACTTATTGCCATTTGTTGTTTTCTGGTTATTTTGGTAGTTCTCTGTTCCATTCTTCTCTTGCTCTCTTACTCTGTGACTTAACTTTCTTTAATGTTATATTCCTTTCTCTTTGTGTATCTATTAAAAGGCTCTTAGTTTGTGGTTACCATCAGGTTCATATATAATATCCCATGTGTACAGCAGTCTACATTGTTGATGGTCACTTAAGTTAGAACACAATCTAAAAGGACCACGTATATACATATATACTTCCTCTTCCACGTTTATGTATGTCTTTACATCTTTTGTGTATCTCTTGATTAATTTTTAAAGATATATTTGATTTTACTGCTTTTGTCTTTCAACATACATACTAGCTTTATAAGCGACTGATCTTCTACCTTCACCTGTATATTTCCTTTTACCAGTGATAGTTTTTCCTTCATAATTTTCTCAATTTTAGTCATGGCCTTTTCTCTTCCACTTAAGGAAGTCTCTTTAACATTTGTTGTGTAAGGCCAGTTTAGTGGTGATGAACTCCTTTAACGTTTGTCTGGTAAACTCTTTATCTCTCCTTCAACTGTGAATGATAATCTTGCCAGGTAGAGTATTCTTGGTTATAGGTTTCTTTCTTTTAGCACTTTGAACATATTATGCCACTCCCTTCTGGCCTGCAAAGTTTCTGCTGAAAAATCAGTCATTAGCCTCATGGAGTTTCCCTTGTATGTAACTGTTTCCTTTTCTCTTACGGCTTTTAAGAGTCCCTCTGTATCTTTAATTTTTGCCAGTTTAATTATTGTGTCTTGGTATGGACCTCTTTGAGTTCTTCTTGTTTGAGGCTCTTAGATATGTATGTGTGTTTCCTTCCCCAGGACAGGAAAATTTTCAGCTGTTATTTCTTCAAATAGGTTTTCTGTTGTTTTCTCTTTCTTCTCCTAAAAACACTGTAATGCAAATGTCATTACACTTGATGTTTCAGAGGTCCCTTAATGTATCCTCATTTAAAAAATTCTTCTTTTTCCTGTTCAGCTTGGTTGCTTTCCACTACCCTGTCTTCCAGATTCCTAATCCATTCTTCTACATCCTCTAATCTGTCAATTCCCTGTATTTTTCAATTAATTGTATTCTTCAGCCTGATGGGTTCCTTTTATATTTTCTTTCCCTTTGTTGAAGTTCTCACTGTTTATCCACTCTTCTCTCAAGCCCAAACATTACTTTGAACTCTATCAGGTAGATTGCTTATCTCCATTTGGTTTAGCTCTTATTAAGTTTTGTCGTGTTCTTTTGTTTGGAACATATTCCTCTGTATCCTCATTTTGTCTGTTTGTTTCTATGTATTAGGTAGGTCAGCTGTGTCTTCTGGTCTTGAAAGTAGTGGCCTGATGTAGAAGGCATCCTGTGATGCCTAGAAGTGCAACTGCCCTCAGACCACTAGAACCAGGTGCTCCAGGGATGTCCTTTGTGTGGGTTGCATGCACCCTCCTGTTGTGTCTGGGGTTGCCTGTGGTCAGGATTGGCCCTCCAGCCAGCTGTCAACAATGAACTGCCATGACTACTGTGGGCACATTGGTAGGCAGAAATTGCCACCAGCATGATCAGCTAGAGGCCCAGCTGGAGCAGCTTTGAGTATGCTGGTGGGCAGATCTGGCCCTTACCCTGGCTGTCTGTATGAATGGCTATGACTGCTCCAGGTACACTGGTGGGCAGGGCTTGCCCCTGGTGCAACTGGCTGAAAGGCCTGGCTGTAGCTACAGTGGGCATACTGGTAGATGGGGTTGGCTCCCCCTTTCTTGGGCAGGAGTTGCTTTAGAGGGGCACTAGTCCTGGCCAGGGCTGCCCACCAGATGGTCCAGGCTAGAGCCACTTTGGAGGAGCATGTGCTGGGGTGGACAGATTGGGAGTGATAGGTCCACAGGGAATGCTGGAGTGTGAAAAATAGTGCTAGCAGGGTAGCAGGAGAATGTCAAAAATCAGCTCCCACATGCTTCCATCCAGCTAGGTTGATGAAGGGCAAGAAAAATGGTACTTGCCAGCACCTCTGTTCCCAATGAAAGTTCCTACAGATCCCTGCCCCCCTGGCACACGTCCTGAAATTATGCAATGCATTTCCATGTATGACCTATGTGCTTTTCAAACCGCTGCTTCTGTGCTGGGTCTCAGACCAAGTAATATAGCACATTAGCCTTTAAGACCAGACACTTGCTTTCCTCTTGTCTTCTGGCTCCCCCAGTTAAGCCCCACTGATTTTCAAAGCCAGACGTTATGGGGACTCACCTTCCCTGTACAGTTCCCCAGGGCCGGAGTATCCAGTGTGGGTACTGATCCCCTAACTCATCTGAGCCCATGATATCCCTCTTGCTTATGGGTCACCACGCTGGGGGTTTGGTTCAGTTCATGACCATGTGTCTCTGCCCATCCTACTCTTCTCAGTGTGGCCTTCTCTTTATGCTTTTAGCTGTGGAAGATCTGTTGTGACAGTCTTTAGGTCGTTTTCAGACTGAGTTTCCTGAGGCTCAGTGTATCCATGGGAAAAGGTGAGCTCAGTGTCCTCTCGCTCCACTATCTTCCCCCACTCTCCTTTTTTTATAGTAATTATTAAGCAACAATCAAGGATGTCCCTGGCTGAGCACTATTCCAGATACGGTAACCCACATACTATAAAATATGTGTGTATTCTGCTTGGACAGTTAAATTTTGTTAAGTTGTGCATGTGTGGCATATCCAAAACTGATGTTTGAAAACAACAGAAAAGAAGTCGTACAAAATCCCGAGTTGCATTTTTGTTTGAACATCCATTTGTAAGTTAATTATGTAATGATGTTTTAACATTGACTAGAGATTGGAATATAGGAAGATGCCGGATCTTAGCTTAAGTGGCATAAAATACAATCGGGGGAAATGCACTTAAATTTTTACTTTACTAAAACCTGTAGACAACAGCCATTTTTTAAGAAGTATAAGAAAAAACTTTTTTCACTTTTGAATATTATCAGATTGGATCTTCAGCTGTATCATAATGTATCAGACAACATAAATATGTAAATATATCAAGAAACAGAAAAGTGCCATGAGAAAAAAAAAGAAAGCAGGTGAATAGAAACGCAGTTTTGTTTAATATAGGTTATTAAGAGATGGAAGGTAACATGTGAAGAGAGGTCTCAATAAAGGGAGAAATGAAACAAGGCAGAACACTTCAGGTATAAAAAGTATTAACAGAAGCATGTTTTTAGTATGGGAAATGGTATGAAGGCCACCATGGCTAAAGAAAAGTGAGCTAGGAAAAAATGGTAGAGTATGAGACAATCAGCACTGGAGGGCAGTGTTTTTTAACTATGGGTCTCAACATTTTTGGTAAAATTAACTAAGTAGATCAAAAAAGAGAACTTATTGTATAAGACATTCTTCATTTCATACTATTTTTAATGAGCTAAAACAGTAAGGATAGTACTGTTTTGTGAAATTTTTGCTTCACATGTGCATGCTGAGTCTCTATTTAAAATACATACAGTGAGTTACAGAAGAGGGCTCATAGATCATGGTAAAAATCCTAGACATTATTCTAAATGTGACAGATAGGAAGCCACTAGAGGGAGGGAAGCAGAGGGAAATGACAAAACCTACTAAACCCTTTATAGAGATTACTTTGACTTTCACACGAAGTACTTATTAATTCAAAGGGGAAGATTATAACTTAGGAGCAGAGAAACCTGGTGAATACCACCCAATTAAATTTCACACCACAATGGTAAGGAAAACTGCCACGAAGCTCTTCTTCATGTGATACACTAAAAAAGAAGTATTCCTGGCAAAAATGTATCAACTGAATCTGATCTTGAGGAAATACTGGATACAGTTCATAAAAGGTACAAAATAAAGTCAATGTCATAAAAGCTGGGTAACTGGTTGTTCCAAATTAAAGGAGACTAAAGAGACATCATAACTAATTGCAATGTTTCCAAATCAGGAAAAAAAAATTGCCAGTTAGTACATTATTTGAGCAACTGGTAAAATTTGATATGAACTATATTAGATAAAAGTACTGTATCAATGTTAAACTTCCTGACTTGTATTGTGGTTATCTAAGAAAATGCCTTCATTTTTAGTGTGTATGTGAGGTACTGGGGGTTGTAAAGGGACATGTTTGTGCAACTCATTCCTAAATGTTTTAGCAAATAGGAGTAAGAAAAAAAGAAATGTGGCAAAATGTTAATAACTGCTAGAATCTAAGGGAAGGATACTGTTATGGGCTAAGCTGTAGCCCTCCCAAAGTCACATGTTTAAGTCTTAACCTCACAGTACCTTAGAATGTGACCTTATTTGGACAGAGAACCTTTAAAAGGGTGGTTAAGTTAAATTGAGGTCATTAGGGTGGGTCCTAATCCAATACAACTGGTGTCCTTATAAAAGATTAGGAAACAAACACAAGTAGAAGAAAGACCATGTGATTACTAAAAAGAGAAGACAGCCATCTATCTACATGCCAAGGGGAGAGGCTTCAGAAGAATCTAACCATGCTAACACCTAGATCTTTGATTTCTAGCCTCTAGAACTGTGAGAAAACAAATTCCTATTGTTTAAGTCACCTAGTCTGTGGTACTTTCTTATGGAGGCCATATTAGGGAAATTATTATATAGCTTAATTTATTTTTTAAAAAAGGTTTATTTATTTTAGGGTGCGTGTACATGGGGGTGCGTGGAGAGGGAGACTCTCAAGCAGACTCCCTGCTGAGCCCAGAGCCTGATGTGGGGCTTGATCCCATGACCCTGAGATCATGACCTGAGCCAAAATTGAGTTGGACGCTTACCCAACTGAGTCACCCAGACGCCCCAATATAAGCTCAATTTCTAATACTTTGTCAAATTTGATATAATGCAAATAAAAAAATCTGATACTCCAAGGAATATAAGAATGTAAAGGGTCCTTAGACCAAAAAGCTTGAGGACCACTGGTTTAGATCCTTTCTAAACATATTTCCTTTCTCTGTAACTTCTGATCTTATCCTTAATATCTTCTTAAAAGAATTAGTATGTTGGATACATGCCTTTTCTACTAGCTTTCATAATGACATTAACCTAAAAGAATTATTTCTTCTTTGTAACTCCTCTGCTTCTTGTCTTGATGGCTTTATTTATAAGTTGCAAATACTTTTTCCAGGTATTTCAGTCTCATGTTTTAAGCAGTATATGATGAATATCATTTGCTCTTGGGGCACCTTGGTGGCTCAGTCAGTTAAGTGTCTGCCTTCAGATCAGGTCATGATCTCAGGGTCCTGGGAGCGAACCCCACGTTGGGCTCCCTCCTCAGTGGGGAGGTTGCCTCTCCCTCTCCCTGCTGCTTCCTCTGCTTGTGCTCTCTCTCCTTGTCAAATGAATACATAAAATCTTAAAAAAAAAATTCTGATCTTAAACTCATTGTAATTTAATTTTTAAAAATATCCTATCACCTTTTGATTGCTCAAGTCTATATTTAATTTAATCACTACAGATTGGTGTTATTCAACAGAAACTGCAAACCACATACATAATTTTGAATTTTCTAGTAGTCACATTAAAAGGTAATAAAAACAGGAAAAAAGTAATATATTTAACCAAACATATCTAAACTATTATCATCTCAACATAAAAATTCAAATAAAAGTTATTAATGTATTTTATATTCTTTTTTATTCTAAGACTTCAAAATCTGGTTATTTCACACTTACGTGAAAGCTACATTTCAAATAGTCATTAACTACTATGTGGCCAGTGGCTACTATTTTGTAAAGTGCAGCTCTAGACAGAAGCAAAAATAATTCCTCTTTATTTGTATTTGAATTCTGCTTTGTGCTTTACATCCCATTGACCACATCTTATTACCTTTCTTTCCCAGATCTACTATTTAATATTTCTTTTATTGTGCTGCTGCATATATTCATTTAACATTTTATTTTCCAAATGTCAAATTCTAACCCTGATTTCCATTTCTTTCAGGGAATTTTATATTTTGAAAAATTTGTCATTTATAATATAGAATTCTAACCTTTTTGTTATAGTATTGTTTCCTAAAACTGTAAGGACATATACTGACTTTTCCATGTACAGGTTAATTTCAAATTGTCCAAAGTCATGACAAATGAAATCAAGAAGAAAGAACTTAAAGAGAACACTGAAGAAGTACAGACTGTCGATGAAGTACTATTTCATTCCTAAAGTGGATGTAGCAGTGAACATCTGAAATACTATAGCTTCCTTTGTTCTCTTCCTCCAATGACAAGCCAACTGGTACCCTCTTGGGTATACCAAGCAACTACACATTTGACTAGGTAGACCTTGACTTTCATACAGTACACTGACAAGCCAATTCTGCCTCTGGAAAGAAGATGTACTTACTACTTATTTATTGGAGCTGTTCCATTTATACCAATTCTACGTACACCCAAACAGCAATGTTTATGCATTTTTACTTCACAGAATCTTTGCTTATTTATATAAAATGTCTAATAATAGAAAAATCAAAGTGCTCATAATTATAAAAAAAGAAACTCAAATTTAATGCAACTGAAACAAAGATAAGATATTTAGGAGATTAAGTTCAAGATGGGAGCATAGAAAGATCCTGAACTTACCTCCTCACATGGTCACACTGAACCTACAGCTACATATGGGGGAAAAAAAAAATATCCAAGCAGGTAGAGGGGCTGAGATATAATCTCACCATGAACCACACATAAACTCTGGCACAGTCACCTATAATCAAGAGGAACTTGAAACACTGAGCTACTCCCTGAGGAATGATGGGCTTAACACCATTATCAGGCACCCCACCTTTTATGACCTGCACTTGAGAGATGAGTCTCCAAAACATCTATGTCTGAAAGCCAAGGGAGCTTGAACTGAGAAACTGTTATTAAAGAGCCATGGGGCACAGCCTTAACAGTCGTAGAGGCAGCTGACTGCAAAGTACCCAGACTTTCCGTGAAAGATGTTCATCTGCTTATCTTATTAAAGCATCTAATTTACCACTCTCCTAAGAGACAGAGACAGCAGGTGTCAACTTTGCATTCTCCCTCTGCCTCACTCCAGAGCACTGGTACCTCTCAGAAAGGAGTCTGTAACCTCAAACGGTGCCCCAATTTTTGTGCCTGCCACCCAAGAGAGGCCTCTAGATCACCTGGCTCTGGTAGCCAGAGGGGTTTAGGCTTGCAGGTCCCACAAGCTTATATAAGACAGAGAAAGCATTCTTAACCAGCTACCACCCCTAGGGCAAAGCACAGAGGCAAAAATCTGAAGTACCCAGTCTTTCTTTCCATAAAAGGGGACTATTAGCTTATCTTCATAGCTGCAGCCTGAAGGAGAGACCCACTCCAAAGACCTCAGATGGTTGGCACTACCTTTGCACTCCCCCTCTGCTATGCTGCAGGCCACAGCATCTCCAGAGGGAAGCTTGTTGTATACACATCAAGAACCCCAGGTTTTAATCTGGTGGTCTCAGTTTTTATGGCTGCTACCCAGCGGATGCCCCCTAATTGCCTATCTCTGGGGGCCAGTGGGGTTTTTATTCCTGGGTCCCATGGGACAATAACAACTAGAGATGCAGTTCTTGGCCAGCTACCACCACCAGGGCACAGCACTAGCATAATGAAACATATCCCAAGATTTCTGTGAAAAAGGCCTATTTACTTGGCCTGGAACTTCAGCCCAAGGGACAGGCTTCTTTTGGTTTGACACACATATAGAGACTTCTGAGATTCTTTCTGGGGATGGAGACCATCAGGTACTATTATTGTGCTATCCCTCTGCCTTGTTCCAGAATGCCAGTAACTCCTGGAAAGGAGCTTGTACACTTCTCTGGCATCCTGACTTTTGTGGCTGCCATCCGGGGACACCTCTAGTCTACCTGGTTCTGGTGAACAGTGGGACTTCTGTTTATGGTCCCACATGACTATATATTTTGCATACTTTAAAAGCCATTGCCTGAGGGACAGGATTCCAATCAGCCTGAATGTAGCTGCTAACTGGGATCATCCACTTAGGGACACTAACAGGTGTTGGTACACCCTCAAATACTGGGAGCTACTTAGAGTAAAAATAGGCTGCTTGGGCAATCAAAAAAGTTTGAGAGACAACCAAGAGCTAGGGTAGAGCTGAACAATAAGGTTCATCTCCTACAAGAGACCATTCCTGCAAGACTGGGAGAGTTCATGGTTTTATCTAATGCATAGAAACCAACACAGAAAGTCAGGAAAATTAAGAAACAGGAATATGTTCCAAAGAAAGGACAAGACAAGACCTCAGAAAGATATCTTAATGAAATGGAGGTAAGTGGTTTGTTTACCCAATGAAGAATTCAAAATAACAGTCATAAAGATACTCACCAAGCATGGAAGAATGGATAAACAAAGTGAAAACTTCAAAAAAGAGATAGAAAATATAAGAAAGTATCAAATAGAAGTCACAGAGCTGAAGAATACAATCACTGAAAAATATACTAGAAGGGTTCAACAGCAGACTAGATGAAGCAGAAAAAAGGATCAGTGAACTCAAATACAAGGCAGCAGAACTTATCAAATCAGAGCAGCAAAAAAAAAAAAAAAAAAAAAACCAAGAAAAAAAAGCTAAAGAAACTAAAGAAAAAAAAAAAAAAAAAAAAAAAAAAACCAGCAAAGATAGCTTAAGGACCTTATGCAACAACATTAAGCAGAACACTTGCATTATAGGGGTCCCAGAATGAAGAGAAAGGGGCTGAAAATTTCACTAACCTAGGGCAGGAAAGACACTGAGATTCAGGAAGCCCAGAAAGTTTCAAGTAAGATGAACTCAGAGACCCACACCAAGACATATCACATATCACATTTAAACTGTCAAAAGTTAAAAATGAATTTTTTTTTTGAGAGAGAGTACACGGAAGAGGGAGAGAATCCCAAGCAGATTCCCCACTCAGCATGAGATTATATCCCTCTATACCCATTTTTTGAGAGTTTTTATAAATGTTGAATTTTGTCAGATGCTTTTTCTGCATGTATTGAAATGATATTATTTTTATTGCATTGAAAAGAGTAAATTATGAATAAATTTAACCAAGGAGGTCAACAACCTGTACACTGAAAACTATAAGACACCGGGGCACCTGGGTGGCTCAGTTGGTTGGGCGACTGCCTTCGGCTCAGGTCATGATCCTGGAGTCCCTGGATCGAGTCCCGCATTGGGCTCCCTGCTCGGCGGGGAGCCTGCTTCTCCCTCTGACCCTCCCCCCTCTCATGTGCTTGCTCTCTCTCATTCTCTCTCTCTCAAATAAATAAAAAAAAAAAAAAATCTTTAAAAAAAAAAAAACTATAAGACACCAATGAAAGAAACTGAAGAAAACAAAAATAAATGGAAAGCTATTCCATGCTCACGGATTGGAAAAATTGTTAAAATGTCTATATTAAGCAATCTACAGATTCAATAAAATTCCTATCAAAATTCCCAATGGCATTTTTCCCAGAAATAGGACAAAATCCTAAAATTCATATGGAACCACAAAAGATCCCAAATAACCAAAGTAATCGTAAAAAATGCTTCCTGATTTCAAACTATATTACAAAGCTGTAGTCATTAAAACAGTACAGTATTGGCATAAAAATAGACAGAGTCCAATGGAAGAGTCCAGAAGTAAAACCACCCATATATGGTCAATTTATGATAAGGGAGCCAAGAATGCACAATGGAGAAAGGAGAGTCTCTTCAACAAACAGTGTTGGGAAACTGGATAGCCACATGCAAAAGAACAAAACTGGACCACTATCTTCACATCATATACAAAAACTAACTCAAATGGATTAAAAAGGTTAACATAAGACCTGAAATCATAAAACTCCTAAAAGAAAACAGAAGCAGTAAGCTTGACATTGGTCTTGGCAATGATTTTTTGGAGCAAAGGCAACAAAAGCAAAAATAACAAGTGGGACTATTTCGAACCAAAAAGCTTCTGAACAGCAAAGGAAATGATCAACAAAATGAAAAGGCAACCTCCTGAATAGGAAAAAGAATTTGTAAATCATATCTGATAAGGGGTTAACATCCAAAATTTATAAAGAACTTCTATAATTACATAGCAAAAATAATGCAATTAAAATATGATTGAAAGAACTAAATAGACATTTTTTCCAAAGAAGAGCTACAGGTGGCCAACTTGTACATAAAAAGGTGCTCAACAACATTAATCATCAAGAAATGTAAATCAAAATCACCATGAGATATGCCCTCACACCTGATAGTGGCTGGGGGATGGATTAAGGGTGTCAATGGGTATAAACTTCCAGTTATAAATAAGTATTGCGTATTGTGAGGTATAGCACAGTGACTATAGTTAATAATACTGTACTTCATATTTGAAATTATTAACAGAGCAGATCTTAAAAGTTCTCATTATAAGAGAAAAATTTCTAACTATGTACAGTGACAAATGTTTAACTAGACTTATTGTGGTGATCATTTTGCAATATACACAAATAGCAAATCATTGGCGTTAAACCAGCAATTAACACTAAACTGTGATTAAACAGTTTTAGAGTACGTGCAAAATGCTGAAAATGTTTTATCAAATATCATCTCTAAAAACTACAGTACAATGAGGGATCGTATGTATATTTCTTAACTTTCTGAAGAAGAACCTACTTATAATGGAAGTCTATCATACATGCTCTTTAAGAACACATTTTATAAAGAAGGTCACACAAGTCAGTCAGAAACACCAAAACAAGTAAGTGAAAAAATTTTTCACAAGAGTCAAAAGTAATGTTATGAAACAGTCAACAGTAAAAAAACCAGACTAAAAATCCTATATCTTGCACACCAAATAGTAAAGATCAAACAAAAACTGAAGAGGGAGGTAAAGATGCAATGAAATAGGTAATAACTGCTAATATTATTAATGAGAATATCAAGTGGAAATCAATTTGTCAGAGCCTTAGTCTATGACTTATTAATTTGACTTCTGTAACTGTTTAAGATAAAATAACTGAATACAGAAAAAGGCTTCATGTAAAGAAGGGATTTTAAAAAAATAGCATCATCATGAATAATGCAACTGAAAAAAATGTATTAAAGATGTATACTATAATCTGTCGGACAATCACTACATACACACATGAACTCCAATAATAACATTATATAGTGTCACCCAGCCATTAAGCCAGATTGAAATGAGAACATGAAGAAATACTTATGTCATAATTTCAAATAAAAAAAATATGAGGTTATTATAGATTAGTTGTAACTATATGTAAAAACCTGAACAGAAAAAACCCAATCACAAGATTTCAAATATGCAATAGTACCAAAACAACAAAACATTGTTTTATTAGGGATGGTGGTATAAAACTGCCACTTCACGGAGTGATGAGTTTTAAATCATAACCAGTAACTGCCAATCAAGCCAGCTTTGCAAATTATACATTTGGTCAATTAATTATCATCTCATGGTAACTTGTATTCATAAATTTTTAGAAATACAATGATCAAGAACTTACCACATGAGTAGTTTTTAATGTACTGCCATCAAATCTGCATAAACTGGAGCTCTCTTCAAAGAAAATGTCACATTCTTCTAACTCTTGAGCATTACAAGGAGGTTTTTCTTTATCTGGATTTGGATTCTTAGACCAGAAAATAAAATAAATAAACTTTCAACAATAGGAGAATGGATTTCTTCATTCTTAAAAAGATCAAAATTGTAGCAGTAACGAAAAACTGAATTTCAGACCCATGACCAATAAATCCTAATCAACAAAAACAGAAATAACAGAATTATGAAATCACCAGAAAAAGATATTAAAACAGGTATTACGAACATGTTCTATATACTCAAAGATGTAAAAAAAAGATATGTATGTTGACAGAGGTATGGAAGACATAAAAAAATAACCAAATTGAACTTCTAAACATGAAAATATAGTATCTGAAATGGAAAGTAAAAAAGATAGGACTGGCAACTAATCAGACATGGCAGACCTGTGAGCTTAAAACAAAGCAACAGTCTATCTAAAATGAAAGAGAGGGGAAAAAAAAAACAACACAGAACTGCAGTGACCTGTGGAATAATATCAAATGGTCTAACACACGAGTAACTAGAAGAGGGCAGAAAGAATGAAAAAAAAAAAGAGAAGAAATGGTAAACAAATGATGAAAACTATAATCCTATAGATTCAAAAAGGTCCAAGAAACATTAAAAAAAACTCACTGCAAATCACATTATAATGAACTTGTTGAAAAGCAGTAATAAAGAAAGTAGTCAGAAGGGAAAAAATAAACACATTATGAACAGAGGAACAAAGATACAAATGACAGCTAACTTCTCATCCGAAACTATGCAAGCCAGAAGACAATGGAGTATAACCAAAGTGAAGGGGGAAAAAACCCCCATCAACATTGACTAATGTACTTAACAAAGATACTAAAAAAGGAAGACAACCTAAGTATTTTTGCAGCAAACAGAAACTGAGAGAATTTACCCAGCAAACCTACACTATAAAAAATGCTAAAGGAAGTTCTTCAGCCAGGAGAAAAATGACAACAGATGGAAATGTGAATCAACATAAAGAAATGTAGAACAGAGGAAATGACAGGTATGTGGGTCAATGTAAGATTTCCCCTCTAATCTCTTTAAAAGAGAACTGATTAAAGTTAAAACAATAATATATTATTGATATGATAATATAAAGGATGAAGAAATGGAAATATATTGTGAAGTTCTTAAGTTATGAGTGAATTATATTTTGATGATAGATGGTGATGAGTTAAAGATGCTGTGTAAACTCCAGAACAACCACTAAGCACACATGCATGCACACACACACATTAACACACACAAATATCCACCCAAACAAAAACACAGAGGTATAGCTAATAATAAGCCAAAAGAGAAGATAAATGGAATCATTAATTTTAATATGTTCCATTGCTTAAATGCAAGAATCACTGTCTGGTCTTATATCCCTCATAGAGTAAAAGAATCACAATGTTCAAGTGATAAATATTATACACACACACACAAACAGAAATGTAATTCTACAACTGACCAAATGTCCACACACTCAGTTTGCCAAAATGCTGTCATGTTATTGAGAACTTAATGAAATGGCTTGAGAAAGCCTCTGAAACTAAATGGTTGGGAGTTATAGATCTATATTATCAAACCTGTCCATGTCCCACCTGGGATATGGAGCCACCTAGTTGTGGTTGTCTGCTCCAGCCTATATATCAGTGCAAACAATTCTGGTTGCTATACTTGGCTGGGAAGGCAATATCAACAATTAGCTGGGGCCATTTTTTCAGTGATTCAACAACATATATATGCCCAGCAGCATACAGAATACCCTCTGCACTTCTCCCTCCTTTCCCTTTTCCATTACCTGTATGTTGAAGAGGGCAAAATTATAAGGTCAGAACTATCAAGGCAGCCAGATTTTAATAGGACAAGACTATAGAGAAAGGGGAATAAACAGAGAAGAGAACCCAAGACTCTGCTGCTTCACTATAGCCATTTACTGATTTTCAAGCTGAGCTGAAAAAGACAAGTGGAAAGAAGCAGCATGCAAGGAGCTCAAAAGCTGAGTGCTGATACTATTAAAGTGTTTGGGAGACAAAAATTAGAGGACAGGGCCTACACAGGAGAAGCCCTGGTAAACATCCTAGACTTTCACTTGAGATTCATGAAAAGTTCTGCCTTAGGAGTAAGAACAAACAAGGAATAAATATCAGCCATGTAAAAAAACATGGAAATACAGCACCAAATCAAATCAATCCTTAATGGGGTTAAGAAGATAGGATGAAATTTTGCAGGATGCAGGTCAAGTATTGTTTAGAATGAAGTATATAGCTTTTCAAGAGAAAAGTAGGTTAAAAAAATCATCTGAACTTTCACTTTGAAAAATAGAGCAAAATAAATCCAAAGTAAGCAAAAAGGAGAAAATAATGTAAAAACAGAAATGAAATTGGAGACTGAAACAACAACAAAAAACAATGGAAATAGATGCCCCAAATAATCCTTATATAACAAAGAAATTAAATTCATGGCTAAAAACTTCCAAAACACAAAACTCCAATCTAGATGGTCTCACTGGTAAATTCTATATTTAAAGAAATAATGCCAATTCTACACAACCTCTTCCAGAAATAGAACAAGCAGGAAACACTTCCCTACTCATTTTATGACATCAGCATTACCTACATATCAAAACTGGATAGCGACAGTAAAAAGACAAAACAAAAACTACAGAACAACATTCCTCCTAAATATAGATGCAAAACTCCTCAGTAACATTTAGCAAACCCAAACCAGTAATATGCAAATAGGATAATACATCATTACCAAGTGGGTTTTATCCCACAAATGAAGAAAATGTATTTGACAGAATTCTATAGCCTTTCATGATTCAAAACACTCAGTTTAACAGAAATAGAAGAAAATTTCCAGAACATGACAAAAATAATCCATAATACTTAACAACAAAATATTCAACTATTTCTCCAAGACTACAAATGAGGCAAGAATGTCTGCTTTCACTATTCACCATTTCTCTTTTACAGGGGATTAAAGGTTCTAACCAATACAGAAAAGCAAGAAAAAGTATAAAGATTTGAAACACATAAGACAGCCTTCAGTTGCAGATAACAAGATTCTACGTTTTTTTTTTCCAAAATGTTACAAACACATTGGTGTTCAGCCATAAATAACTTACTCATACAGACCAATATTCATTTGAAATAATCAAGTTTAAAAGGCAGTTAACAGCAATAAAATACAGTATCAAAACAAACCTCCACTACTATAACTACTATTCCACCCCAGAGCACACCACAATAAATAGTCGCTGAATGAAGGAACATTAATAGGGCAATGCAGTCTACATGTCTTGTGGTAACACTAGGACTATGAAATCAAAGTAATGGTCTTACATATGAATTCTAGTGATTCCTGAAATTTTTAATTATTGCTGGCAGACATGAAATTTGGTTTCTCCATTTTGGCCATGCTTTCTTTTGACGGAGACACTTATTTTCAATATTCTAATTTCCTTCCTACTTTAAGATGCAATTAACCCTATAGTATAACTACATCTTTATACAGTTTTTTCCTCATTGTTCTAACTCCAGGCGGCAATAAGTCAGACATTTTACATGTGCTGATATAATTTTTGGTGAATAAACATATAAATAAAATTCTGGTATGCTTTATTCAAATTTTAAACATTATCTTGAAAGTTATCAGATTAGAACATTTCAACAAAATCTCATAGTTGAATGAGTACTGTACTATTGTAATCACTACAATGAATTACTTTGTCAATCAAAATTAATTATAGTATATATTTATACCCCTAGTGATATTCTAAGATAATCTAGAAAATTTCAATGATGACAAGTAGATTATTAGCATAGGTAGACAGTAAAATCTTAATTTTTTTATCCCTACCAGTATTGGTCTATTGATTCTTCTAAAGGAGAATATATATATTTATGTGCGTATATGTGTGAATATGTGTATATAGATGTATGTATACATATATATGTACATACATAGATACATACATACATGAACACCCATCTTATACAACAATCCCACACACATATATGTATTCATATGGTGTAAGGAATGAATATTAGAATTTTAAGCTATATTCAAACACCAGTCTGTAGTACCTAATCTGTGTCTCTAACACTAGCAAATGTAAAATAATGTTTGAAAAACATGGCATAATCCTCACATTTGGAAAATGACCCTACTACTACAATTGCTTACCAGTTCTTCAGAGGTCAAATGCATTAAACGTTCAGCTATTGCAGCACCCTGGGCTGAGTCTCTTATAAACTCTCCTTGCTTATCACCGACCACTAGCTCTGGCCATGTTAGTCCTTCATTCTTTTTAATCAAGAAAATCTCCAAGCTAGAAGTTAAACAAGAAAAGTAATGTTACATTAAGCAACTACATAAATTACATAATCAACACCAAACAGAAGAATCTTCCATTGAATTTATCCCCGCCCTGGTGTCCAGCCAGAGATGTTTTACCAAAACTTGTGTTAATTTTAGTACTGCATATTGGAATAGAGATGGAAAATCTGTAATCCAAGGGTAAATAATTTATACTTAATAAACAAAAAAATACCGCTGGAAATAGTATGTCAAATGGCCTGATGAGAAGAGTGACTGGCAAGAGTAAGACCACCTAGAAAGTACTGTTGTAGTCCAGGTATGCAGTGTGTTACTGAACTTAAGTGACAAATGCAAGCAGCGTGGATCTATGAGATCTTTTACCAGGTAATGGTGGTGGTGGTGAGGGTGGTGACTGGGGTGGGCACATAAAGTTAACTGGACAGGGACTATAACTAAAGGTACCTCTTTGTGCATGGAGCCAAAAAGTAGCTTCATTTCCCCAAGCTAGTAGCCAATTATACAATTATTAATGTAAACATCAGGCAATTAGATCAATACAAATGTTAATTTTTAAAATATGTATTTTAAAGAATTGAAAATAAAGCAGAAATTAGAAAATAATTAACTTTGATAACTCCTTAGGAGGAAAAAAGTTATGTGGCCTCTATCAACTGAAAATCTAATTCTGTACATTTAAGCCATTAAGCACAAATTCCAAATACACTAAAAAGGGCCTATCAACGTAATCCTGCGATTAAGGTTTGATGCAGCAGGAAGGGGAAAGAGAGCTGAGTCGGGGCAGACTGTGGACACAGGAGTTGCCCACGTGCCTCTTGAATAGGAAGGGAAATTCGCGTAAGCTGCTTTAGGAGTAGTTTGTACTGTAACACAGAGAAAAGTGGGGGTGGTGGTAGCTGTTCCACAGGAAAGCAACCTTTTCCATGTGCCATCTCTGGTACACGTGTGCCACTAACCTGTGCCCTGGAACACAACTGCAAGGAAAAACTGCAAGGACACAATAATAACAATTATCATAATTATCAAATAGAACATGCAAACCTATCAGTTATTCTTTTTCAAGGTTGTTATTATCACCACCTCATGAATTAATTACAGCATTTTAAATTTTTCTGAAACTACTTCTTTTAAGAGACTATACAAAATATCTTTTCTATGTAATGAGTTCCTATCATTAGCATTAAAAATTACTACAATATATTCTCTAAGAGAAAGGTCATCTTGAAAATGATGATGATGATGAATCATGACAGCGACTCATACTTAATCTTCCCATATGCCAGGTGCTGTCAAGCATTTTACGTGTTTTTAACTCATTGATTGCTCATGACAACCAAATAAAGTAAGTATTATTTTGTCTTCATTTTACAAGTAAGAAAAAAAAAAAGCACTGAGAGGTTAAGTAACTTGCCAAAGTCACAAGCTAGGAAAGCAGTCTGGCTCTAAGTCCATGTTCCTCACTACTTTACTATTCTGCCTCTTTGAACAAATATATGTAAATAACTACTAAAGAAAGTTTACTGTGACCAGAATGTATAAGTACTGTTTTTCATCAGTTGCTACCTAGAGTTCATACAATCTCATTTATAAAGAATTTCTGAACCATCATTAAATTTGCACACCTAGTCAATGCAATCCTTTTAGTACAACTGCATTTCTACATTTTTTTTAAGTTTTTTTTTTTTTTTTTTTATTCATTCGAGACACAGAGATAGAGAGAGGGAGAGCAGGGGGAGAAGCAGAGGATGGGGAAGAAGCAGGCCCCCCACTGAGCAGGGAGTCCGATGTGGGGCTCGATCCCAGGACCCTGGGATCATGACCCGAGCCAAAGGCAGACGCTTAACCATCTGAGCCACCCAGGCGCCCCTGCATTTCTACATTTTAAAGCTAGTATCAGATCCTACCATCCAAGCAAAAAAAAACCCATATAACATAATAACCTAGACTAGTTAACAAATCCTTCCAAAGTGAGAGGGAACATTAACTATTAAAAAATGAGAGAGATGAATAATTTAACCAGGTACAGAAAATCATGTTTTAAACCAATAACACCACCAACAGTCACTGTAATTATCCTTTGTAACATAAAATTGTAATCAAGTACCTCAAATTTAATGGGAAAACAATACCGGTTTATGCTCATGTATTAAATGCTGAAGCTATCAGTGTGAGGTCCAGCCATTCTAGAGCTTTGCTGGGTTACTGCTTCATGATTTATATTAACAATATGTTATAGTTGGTTTGCCAACTTATAAATGCTACCCTCAAATCTCTCTCATAAAATATGTTTAAACAGAATGTGGAGATATAAAATATTTCTTAAAGAACCTTTTAGATAATTAAGTTTTTAAAATATGTTAAAAAGTATAAAGGGATTAAGGGTATACTTCTCATGATAAGCACTAAGTACAGAATTGTGTTGAATCATTATGTTATAAAACTGAAACTAATATAACACTGTATATTAAATAAAATTAGGACAGAGTAATTTTATGAGATTCTGTTAGGAATTCAGTGTGTTAGCATGTCAAAGTTCACAAAGAACGAGGCAAAAAGCCAATGTGCTTGATCGTGGTGACCTAACCATAGTCAGATGGGTGATTACCAGAAACACTAGATTCCAGGGTTCTTTTCATCTTAGTGTCCTTTTCTACATGTTTATTATCCAGGTAAATGGATAAACTGTTAGCAAAATGAGGTATCTATTCAATTGGTGTAACTGGATGTGT
Source organism: Mirounga leonina (assembly GCF_011800145.1). Classification (NCBI taxonomy): domain Eukaryota; kingdom Metazoa; phylum Chordata; class Mammalia; order Carnivora; family Phocidae; genus Mirounga; species Mirounga leonina. Next base: position 54,052,054 of record NW_023270415.1, read on the forward strand.
TGGTAAGTATGATATTCCTAAAGAAAGAAGTAGTAAGAGTGTTGGTCAGGACTCTAAACGACTTTTATCTTTTCATCTACCTTGAAGGTGGGATTTTTGTAAACTATCATGTCCATGAGATTGAGTTTAATAGCTCAGATCAACTTTTCACTCTCCCTCTAAAAGAGTAATACTTTTCTGAGAATTACAATAAAAGTACTTTCATAAACATTTGCAGGAGTAATTATGAAAAATGTTGGAAGAACTACATTGATTTCTTAAATATACCATGATTAAAACTGGTTAGCAAGAATTACTAGAACAGTTAAAAAAAAAATCCATGTCCCGAAACAGAAAGACAAGGGATCAGATTCACAGAAATCATTATTCTTTTTTGTTGAATTCACTGAATACTGAATACTGAATAGTTCAATAATTCACAATAAATTATAAATGACATCATTAATTATGAATCTATTTTTCTTACTGCATTAAAAAGAAAGTATAACCAAGTCACTAAATTTCCCCTTTAGTAAAATGAATTCAGGATCTAAAAGCATAAAGCCTAAATTTTTTTTGAAGTAGGTATCTATTTCTTAGACTCTCAGGATTTAGACTCATATCAAAGACTCATATGGGTCTTTTATTACAAATTGAAAATTATATTTAAGATAAAAATATCTAATTTTAACCCACTTCTGACCAAATTTGACCCTTTTTATCACAGAATGCAGTAATTACTGACAATCCATAATGAAAGAGTAATTTTATTAATCCAAATAACTGGGGAGTGAGTAAAGCATCTGGGACAACAGATTTGCAAAGGGGAATAAAAGCAGAAGCAAAGGTTATAGTTTTATAAGACGCTTAACCTTTACCTATTTGTTTTACATATTCCTTTTACTGAGGTTTTTATAGATAAAATTCAGATTTTAAATGTAGAATTCATTGAGTTTGGCACCTGTGTCACTCAGTGAAGCTACTGAATCATCCAGAAAGTCATTCACTGTAGCAAAAGATTGCAGTCAAAATATCCAACAATAAAGGACCATTTTTTAAAAATGACTGTGCAGTTAGTTGATAGAGTAAAATACCATAAATAGCCATAAAGGAGAATAAAATAATTCATTATGTATACGTTATCCAAGATTTATTGTTGAAAGTCAACAAAAGCAAGCTGTAAAAAACTATGTATAGTCATATTGAAATCTTTTTTGTTCAAAAAAAATATATATCTGCTTGGATATGCATAAAATGCCTGTAGAAGGAAACTAATAATAGTGGTTATGGGGAGGGGAAGGGTGACTGGAGGGCCTGGGCTGGAGGAAGCCTTCATATAGCTTAAAATCTAAAGAACAGGAATTAGGGGCGCCTGGGTGGCTCAGTCGTTAAGCGTCTGCCTTCAGCTCAGGTCATGATCCCAGCGTCCTGGGATCAAGCCCCGCATCAGGCTCCCTGCTCCACAGGAGGCCTGCTTCTCCCTCTGCCACTCCCCATGCTTATGTTCCTTCTCTCCCTGTGTCTCTGTCAAATAAATAAAATCTTTGGAAAAAAAAAAAAAGAAAGAAAGAACAGGAATTATTACCTAGTTGGCAAATTGAAATTAATGAGAAAATTAGTTAAAAAATTTTTAAAGTATTAATTAAAATAAATAACCATTTTTGGGGGCGCCTGGGTGGCTCAGTTGGTTAAGCGACTGCTGTTGGCTCAGGTCATGATCCTGGGATCCTGGGATTTGAGCCCTGCATAGGGTTCCCTGCTCAGTGGGTGGTCGGCTTCTCCCTATCCCTCTACCCTACCCCAACTTTTGTGTAGGCTCTCTCATTAAAAAACAAAAACAAAAACATTTTTATCTATTAATTATTACTGTTAATACTGTTATGATTTTATTCAGAGCTGGTAATGAAAAGCTCTACCACAGAATGCAAACAATGACTATAGTAGCATCTTTAATCTTAACGATAATTATACTTTTTGATACAGTAACTCCATTTTTAATCTATCTTAAGAAAAAGAATCAGCAATACAGACAGACCTATTGTAGTATTCAACTGTGGTGTAACCACTGTGGAAAGGATTAAAAAACAAGAAAAAAGAAAAAAAAATTAAATATAAATACAACTGTCCATATATACCAATTATTCTCTTTAATTATCCATGTACTGCTTTCTTGATCAATAGATGAATAGAGATTTCCTTCCAGAAACCTCTGACCCTTCAGCACAATGTTGATGTGATCAGGCAAAAACTGTACTTGAATGTCCTCCTTAGAACTGCCTTCTGGAAGCCGTATTGTTACTGTCAAATCATCTTCAGTCTGTTGCCAGTAATACAGAGGTTCTGTTGGGAAAAGAAAAATACATTATGTAATAAAAAAGTGCAAACAGAATACACAAAATTAGAGACTAGAGCATACAAAAGAACATCTATCTAAAAGAATCTTAGCATAATTTCTAGTGATCTTACAAAAAAAAAGTAATTATAAACAAACACATTCAGATCTCTTTGGGGAATTTTCAGAGTTATAACAATTGCACCTAACATTCCTCTTCTGGGCTTACCTAATGCTCCAGGACATAAACACTCATAAAATACTAATGACAGCAATCCTTTATCCCCATTCATTCTCTTCCTGCCTCCCAGTTCCCCTCTCTTTTCCTCCTTCTTGCTCTTCTCTTTACACACATACACACACACAGGAGATTTCTAGTTCAAAAGAATGACAAGTATGTCATAAACCACTGTCTGAAACTTTCACCATTGCCTTGATTTGCCCTAACGATGTAACTCTGTGATACAGGAGGCCACTATTATTTGGTGAGATACACATCCACACAAAAATAAAAGATTTATTTGTTTACAAAGGAACTAGCTTTTCTACCCCACAACTTTGTTGCATGAAAGCAATTTCATAGGAAATTCAAAGGCTGTCAGTGTATTTTGTCTAAGTTCCCAATGAAAGAATCCTCCCTTCACCTCCTTATCTCCTTGGCTTGTCTTCTAAAAAGCCAGCTACTGAAGAAATACCTTAAAACCCATCATACTAAACCATGAAGTAAGAAAATAGGGCTTACATACAAAAAGAATAAACATTTGCTTAATGATATCCATAAACATTAATCTGTCCATGTGCTCATTAGAAAGGAATATGATATAGTGGTTAGAACTAGTACTCCAGAGTTGACTAGTCATAGGTCTGAATCTTGGCTCAACCATTTATTAATTCTGGTATGCAACTTCATCTCTGACCCTCTTTTTTCTAATCAGTAAAAGAAGATAACAAAATATTACATACTTCACAGAACTATTAAAATTTAAATGAGTTAATACATATAAAATATTTAATATCAATCCTGTTATTAAATATACCATAAACCCTCACTAAATGTGGGTTATTATTCTTGTTTCGGGGTTATTATTCTTTTTATTTTTGTGCAGTTTTGTGTAAACACTTTGTGAGTACTAGATATGCTTGAAGATATAACACTAAGTATGATGTATCTTCTTCAAGGGTCACTTCTATTTGATGTTAAATAAAATTTAACAAGCATGATATTATAGAAATACAAAAATGAATAAATTTTCAATATAAAATTGTTACTTTGGATTAATTTCTAGCTTGTATCACCTTCCTTTAAGCAGGCTCTCAGAGCCTCTCTGATCTTTTTAGAAGTACTTTTAATATAAACTCACTGAAAAAGTTTCAACTGTAGCTTAAAAGATTGATAACTATAAGCTCCTTAAGGCAAGTAATTTGTTTCACTCAATTTTCTGTCTAACACAAAAGTTAACAAGGCAATTTATATGTAACAATGACTCAATGGATAACTTCTGGCAGATATGGAAAGGGGAAGAGTCTACAAAATCACAGGAGCTTTTAGTAAAAATTAAAGGCCATAGAAGTAGACTAAAAGGAAAGCCAGAATTTTTTAAACCTCTCTCCACTAAAAGTTATACAAACAACTAAATAATTTCAATTGCTGGTTGCTGAATGCCTTTCTATGTTTTTGGAAATCATGTTTTAAGTCTTTCTTTTCTTTTTTTTTAAGATTTTATTTATTTATTTGACAGAGAGATAGAGAAAGCCAGAGAGTACAAATGGGGGGACAAGAAGAGGGAGAAGGAGAAGCAGGCTCCCCGCTGAGCAGGGAGCCCGACATGGGGCTTGATCCCAGGACCCTGAGATCATGACCTGAGCTGAAGGCAGATGCTTAACCGACTGAGCCAGCCAGGCGCCCCACATTTTAAGTCTTTCAAAGAAAATGCTATTACTTATGTCATTATGACAACACCAAATAGGCAACAGACAGTATCAGTCTTCTTGAGGTTTATAGAAAACGAAACCAGTATATATTCTCAGAAGATTATTTATAAGAAAGCATGCTATAATTAACAAATTATCCATAATTTTTTTTAAAATTAATTTTTCCTTTACAAGTAAAAGCTGTTTATTAGAAGGAAAACAGAAAAATACAGGGATCTGAGGTTCACACTAAAAGGGAAGAAATGACATAATGATGTATTCAGGAGGAATTCAGTATTAATGAGATGTCAACAAGAAAAACAACACCTGGACTGGTAGTTAGTGATTTAAAAAGATGTGTCCCTCCCAGGCTATGATCTGTCTTGGAACCACATGGGTCTCAGCTACTAGGCAGAATGGTTCCAAAGATTAGGGCATTCTTTCACTCCTTTGCAATTGCTCACCAAGAGTTCTAAAGGGCATGTGGTCTAGAAATATGAATAGCTGTTTTGGCTAAGCTCTAGAAGACTTTAACTTTCTAATTAAGGCAGAATTTATTTGGAAAGGGATCTTAGAGATAATCTAACAAAAAACGCATTACATATGAGGAAACCAATTTGTTGAGAGGCTAAATATAAGGCCATCAAGCACAATTCTCATATTCAAAGGTGCATATATCTATAAACCCGGGAAAAATATTTTTAAAACATTTATTACATTATTATTTTCAAATGCTTTTCAAAGGATTTTTGTTTAGAAAGCTCTAACTAAATAAAAATAGTAAAACTAATTTTTATTTCATATAATCAAGTAACAAAAAGGTACAAAGATTAATATGTATAATTGTTAAATACTGTGAAAATCTCTGTTAAGTAAAATATACTATTCTCTGGCTATAAACATCAGAAATATGAACAGTACTGATTATAGAGTGATGTTCTCTTGAATATAAGAGTACATATTCTTTGTATAGAAATATAATTTATTTATTTGAGAAAGAGCGAGAGAACACATGCACCAGCAGGGGGAAGGGGAAAGGGAGAGAACCCTCAACCAGACTCCCTGATGAGTGCAGAGCCAAAGCAGGGCTCGATCCCAGCACCCTGAGATCATGACCTGAGCGAAAACCAAGAGTTGACGCTCAACTGACTGAGCCACCCAGGTGCCCCAGTAAATATAAATTTCTTTTGGAAGACCTTATTACTGTCTTTGTTCTAAAATATTACCTTCATCCATTTATTCATTTAACATTGGGAAAACTTGGTGATTTTGCCCTCAAGAACTTGTTTTCAGGTTAGTACTAAAGTTAAGCAAAAGTACATTAGTATACACCTATAATCAACAGAGTTTAGTTTATTTTAAAAGATTAGTATCTTCAATACTAATATGCTAGCTTCTTGAACACCAATAACAGAGACATCATTTATTCATTTAATAGGTATTTATTAAACATCTAATCAGGTAAGCTAATGTACAGATTTTTTTTTTAAATTTTATTTATTTTTATTTATTTGACACAGAGACAATGAGAGACAGAGCATAAGCAGGGGGAGCAGCAGGCAGGCAGAGGGAGAGGGAGAAGCAGGCTCTCCGCTGAGCAAGGAGCCCAATGCAGGGCTCGATCCCAGGACCCTGGGATCATGGCCTGAGCTGAAGACAGCCACTTAACCGACTGAGCCACCCAGGCGCCCCTAATGTACAGATTTTTTAAAACATTTCTGGTAATTACTAATTAAAACAGTTCATACTATTTAGGTAGTACATTTTACAAAAGACTATTCTGACGAATATAAAGGGAAATAAAAATTAAAAACCTGTCTGGTCCTAGTAGAAGCCAAAACCTAACCAAGAAGACAAACCAGCCATAAATGTGTGTGTGCATAAATACACATGAGCTCTAAGAAGGTGAATAGTAAAATTACCTTTGATTTTCTCTGACATGTTCTCATTCTTATTTTCTTCAAGATCTTGACCAACATGAACAAATGTGAAGGACTTGTAGGAGACAATCATCAGACCCTTCCCATCAGGCTCAATAGCAGCATAATGTGGCACTGACTTTCCACGGAGAATATCACATTTAATAATTTCATATTTGTTACTATCTGTAAGAAAACAATTTTAGAACAAAAAAATTACAAATAAAACACTATATTATAAAAATATCCTGAAAATATTTGTATATTGGTTTTAATTAAAATTGAGTATTTTAAGTGTACCGTTAAAAAGCATGCTACTGGGGCGCCTGGGTGGCTCAGTTGTTTAGGCGACTGCCTTTGGCTCAGGTCATGATCCTGGAGTCCCGGGATCGAGTCCCGCATCGGGCTCCCTGCTGGGCGGGGAGTCTGCTTCCCCCTCTGACCCTTCCCCCTCTCATGCTCTGTCTCATTCTCTCTCTCAAATAAATAAATAATAAAAAGCATGCTACTAAGTCTTTTCATAGGGATAAAAAGATTTATAACCTAATTTTCTGTAAATACACTCCTACTTTAAAATACTAGGTCTGATGAAATTTGCTCTTAGTTGTGCTTTCCAGTGTGGAAAGTAGCACACTACTGGCCATAGGGGCTAATTAATCAAAATTAAGTAAAATTTAAAATTCAGTTCTTCAGGCACCAATGCTCAACAGCCACACATGGCTAGCTGCTATTTTATTGGCACACAAATAAATGACACACATAAATGGCACACATATAAACATGTCCACTTGGCAGAAATTTTCATCAGACAGCAGTGCTCTAGACTTTGAAAGTGACTAACTTACCTGAAATATCAGCTTCTGATGGATCTACCTTTTCCTTTACTGTAGCCTGTCTACTTTCCCAGCACGTACATGATAGGCATCTTCTGAAAAGAGCCACACTAAGGATAAAGGAAAGGTATGGGGTGGACTATTTTTCTGCCTATTCTAGCTATTGATAAGGGGTTTCCATAAAATGAAATGTTTATGGTAGAAATGATTTTTATACAGAGACAGATCTACATGCCAACTGTAATCAAGCAAAAAATGAAGGGGGGGAAATCGGAGGGGGAGACGAACCATGAGAGACTATGGACTCTGAGGAAACAAACTGAGGGTTCTAGTGGGGAAGGGGGTGGGAGGATGGGTTAGCCTGGTGATGGGTATTAAAGAGGGCATGTTCTGCATGGAGCACTGGGTGTTATACACAAACAATGAATCATGGAACACTACGTCAAAAACTAATGATGTAATGTACGGTGATTAACATAACATAATAAAATAAAATTTAAAAAAGATAATTTTAAGACATAAATTTTAAGAATGAAATATAAAAAAACTGAATTCTTTCTTGAAAATAGGTGGGCTTTTTTTTTTTTTTTTTTTGCTTTAAAAAGTACTCAAACATTACAGTTGAGTCCATACCTTTACTTACACTGTTACTCTATTAAAGTGGGTTGTACTTTAACAAGTAAGCTTCACAATGATCGCAACTCAATGTCACATGTTCTACATAATGATACAATCTGTTCTAAAGTATCTGTCATTTTTCCCTCTAAATCTTCACCTACATTCACATTCATTTCATACATATTTAAGAATAGACTTGTAAATTTATGAATGAGCTAATATACTTCCTGCACAGTACATGCAAGGCAGAGTCCTACCTGACTCCAAAGACTCAGACTTAGATACTACATAGTTTATAGGGTGGCTTTTCCCAATATGTGTGCAGGAGAAAATAACAGGTGAATCTCAAGTGAACTCCATGATTAAATAAGTTGGGAATGCTTGATTAAAATTAAATTGTCCTTTTTACTCAAAATTTCTAGAACTTTTAACATGTTTAATGTGTAATAGGGATATTATACACCCACATTTTCAAATTTATTTGACCACAAAACAATTATCAGATGTTCCACTCAACACAGTTTAGAAAAGCACTGTAATGTTCATTAAAAAAGAAAAAGGAAAAGAGTAACAATTATATTAATAATACTTGGGAGGGGTGAAAGGAATGAGACATTAAGAAGAGTAATGAGAAAAAAAGTGAACCATGGGGAGAATTAATATTCCTAAATTACAACCTTGGGAGATAAAAAGAAAAGTGAGTCTAATTATATCTGTCCAGTAGAGGCAAAGACACAAAGCGAAGGAAATGCAGGTGGTGAAGCTTGAGCAGAGTGCCTCTACATTCTGGTAAGTTATCGTGAACTGAGCCACAGCTGTCACAGAACCAGAGAACAGGAGGAAAAATATGCATCATGATTTCTCTGTAAGTTGTCAAGTTACGTACCTTAATAAAAAAATTAAAGTTTCTCTTATCTAAAGTAGAGACCGGCAAAGTACGGCCAGTGGGGACAAAGCTGAGTTTATGCATATTTTTATATGGTTTGTGGGCTAAGAATGAATTTTATACCTCTTTAAATGACTAAAAATTATCAAAATAATATTTAAATACATGTTAAAATTACATAAAATTCAAATGTCCATAAATAAAGTATTATTGGAACACAGCTATACTCATTTATTTATGTATTATCTATGGCTGCTTTTGGACCACAGTGGCATAATTGAATAGTTGTGATATAAATTGTATGGTTACCATCTAGCCCTATACAGAAAGTTTTCCAATACCTAAAGTTTTAAATTACTGTGTTTCTCCAGAGATGAAACTACAACACTGGGAAAAACAACAAATTATATTAAACAGTTCACAGAACCAATCTAGGAAATTTACTCAGCTTACTTACAAACTATTCTGTTACATATATATGTATATACACACACATACATGTACATATATGTACATATACACATATTCATTTTAAAATAAAAAAGCCCTCTTAGAAATCAAACACTAATAGCCTTTATCAGATTGTAAACTTAACAGTTAACTCTTGAACAAATGGAGGTTAGGGACACCAATGCCCTGTGCAGTCAAAACTCTGGGTATAACTTTTGACTCCCCCCAAAAACTTAACTACTGATAGCCTACTATTGATTGGAAGCTTTACTGATAACAAAAACAGTCGATTAACACATATTTTATATATGTATTATATACTATATTCTTATAATAAAATAAGCTAAAGAAAGTGTTATTCAGGATATCATAAATACATTTACAGTACTGTCCTGTATTTATCAAAAAATATTTGTGGACCTGCACAGTTCAAACCTGTGTTGTTCAAGGGTCAGCTATAATTTAAGGCTCATAAGTTAAATGAGTAAGTTAATAAAAACCGAGAAAAAGCGGGGAGAGTCATCATGGAAACAAGCTCCCTCAGTTCTCAACTACAGAAAAATCCAATTAGTTCTCAATTAAAGTAAGAACTAATAAGCAATGGCGAAGAACAAGGACACACCATTAAAGGAATCCTAATTAATAAATGAAAAAATAACTTCTAATGTCCAAGTTAGAAGCCTGACAGATTCGAACAGACCAAGGGTTGAGACTTTTCTACACGTGGAAGCACTCTAGGTAAGAAAAGCCAGCAGTTTTCCTGAAGGTAGAAACAAACAGCAAAGTTCAATTAGATTCAAAAGAAATCACAGTTATGATTCAAGGAAATAAAGGTATTTGTTTCTGTCTAGGTATTTATATTTAATTGATACTTCAATTACACTGTAATTTATAATTTACATTCAATAATGTATGTATTACATACACACAAGAATATATGTATGTGGTCTTGTATATACTGAAAATATACACTTAAAATTCTTCTAAAATTATGTAAGAATGTCTTCTTTTATACAGAAAGGCATAACTGACTGTGGAAGCGCATTATTATTTTTTCTATAATCCATACCCGAAGGGAAACTATCTACAGGAATTCATTCCACTAGGTGTCGGGTATTAGATCACAGCAACACCACCCAAGAAAAAGTCAACAGCATTTACAGGAACAGCTCTGCATTTCAAAATCTACCAAACGGTGCCAACCACTATGGATTCACAATGTTGTTACATTTTACCTTTGTTTTTTCTGATAGTGACCCACTCCAAAGAAACATAGAATCCACTTCCTTTCATATCCAATGCCTCTTTCTCTATTCGAAGAAGTAAGGTAGTTACTGAATGTTCTTCAGCATTCAGCAGTAAGACACTGTGAATTATGATAAAAGGATTCCCAAGCTCTTCATTAAACATAATCTACCAAAAAAAAAAAAGATTACACATATAAAAATGTACATATTACACAAATGCAGGTAGCACAGAGGGAATGCACAGAATTCTGACAACACAACAACTAATTTGTATACTATTACAAGGAATAGAAAAATGAAAAAAGCCTTTAAATAAAGGTTACAAGTTCAAATAACATCTTTGAAGAAAGAACTTTTTTAAAAATGCCTATTTGTTTGATAGAGAAAAGTGATCAGTACTCTTGGCTTAAAAACAAGGAAAACAATATGGCATCCAAGCAGTATAAAAAGAAGAAAGAGAACTAGAAGCAACCTCCTAGAAAAGTATACAAAGGGGCCATGAGTCAGTCAATGCTGACTCCTTTATCTCTTCTCCTATCTTGTGTATGATTTATTTCTGCTTTGCTCCTCTTAGTTTCTGAATATTGTTCATGTTCATGCACATGTGTGCACATGTGTGTATGTATGGTTTTTCCTATTGTTTTTGTTTTGTTCTTCTATTTGTTTCTTAGAAGTCTGCAAAGGTCAGAGTCAAAGGAATTGGAGACACCACTAAAACTTCTTTATTTCTCAAAAATAAAAGAGCCCCTTTACATTTAAAAGTTATAATTCAACAAACTATTTAAATATAATACTGAAGTGTCTTTTTAAAAAGCAAATCTAAGCACTATTCAGAGACACAAAATCTTAAATTCTTTTTTCTATCACAAACACAAAATCTAAAGAACTATTATACTTATTTAAGAGCAAATAATAAAGAGATATTTTAAGACTGTTCACTAAACAAGATTTTTGGATAAAAAAATAAATGGTTGAAGAAAACATACAAATGACAAAAGTTAGCTTTAAAAAAAACAAAAACAAAAAACCCTTTATCTGGAATCCCACCCTATCTGCTCCTACTTGAAAGCCTTATAAAGAAAAGTGTGCTTTAGTGACAATTCCCTAAGTGTTTGAGCACCTCTGCCAAAATTATTCAAATAGTAGACCTTTGGAATCCATTCTGTGGTCTTCCACAAACAGAAAATAGCAAGAACAGCAAAAAATACCTCGAATACTCAAAACTGAGATGACAGACAGGTTCTAGTTGTTTGACTGGGTTTTGCTTTCGTTTGGGGGACAACAGGAGACCAAAGGGAGAAAAGAAAGATAGTAAATTTTGTCAGGTACAAGTAGCTAGTTTATTGCTTCCGCCTCTTCTTTCTATTTCATGTGAGTGAAAGGGACTGGAATGAGACCAGGCAGTAGATGTCTAAACTTTTATGAATTGTTAGGCTGAAGTTTCCTGTCTCCTGAACAAGCCCAGCAACTCAAGCGTGATACGGCTGATAGCAACGCCCCCATCATATTAGAGGCAACACACTTGCAAAGCAGGCAGTCTTCCCGTCTTCCTTTATTTTTCTTTCTACACTGCAATCATCACCGCCCTTACTTGGCCCCCTTATGCCCTCCTGTATCCTCCAACCATTCCCACCTTTAGCTTCCTCTCTGTTCCACCAATTGTGCAAAGTCCTAAAACTCTCCTAAGTTGTTTCTCTTAAAGTGACCAGTATTCCACAGTATCCCTCCCACCTCAGTTAATGCCCAAGTCCTATCCCTGTCCCACTTCCCCTCTCCCCAATCAAAACTATTATTAATTGCAAACATCTCTGAGGGTGATTTCATTACAGCAGTGTATACTGAAGAGGGCATGAAGTAAATTTAAATTTAAAAGAATTTTTAAGTGATTTAAAAAATATTACTAAAGGCTTAATATGCACCAAGGGGATATACATAGCATAAACCAAATGATTTATAAATCTGTATGAATTTCCTTATGGCAGAGTATGCAGTATTATTTTTAAGCTGAAGGTAAGCTGGGTCAGTGTGTCTCTTTCTGCTCAAAACCAACAGAATCCATAGCTTGATAATGCATAAATTCTCATTCTCCTGCCCCTTACTCTCCAAACTCCTTCCAAATGTTTCAGATAGCTATGCTATTTATGTATCACATTGCCTCAGTAATACAAAAAAAAAGAAAAAAGATAAAAATTATTACTGGAGGCCAGAGCAGAAAAATGTCACAATGTCCAATGAATATTTAAATCTGTGACTACAAAGGCCTGCAAAGGCCCCCTACAAACAGGCTACTGTTGTTTTGGTTATTTATCATGTTTTTTGAATTACTATAATTTGGTAGTATACCATTTAATATAACTTAGTAAGAAAGGCAAGCCATTTGGTTCTAAGGCCTTCTTGATTTCTCTCAAACAATTAAAGCCTGATCTTTGTTAGGCATCTGATGGTCTGATAAAAATATTTTACAAGATGTAAATAAATTAAGTTCATATTTCTTTATCTACACAGAACTAAAAGGCCACCTGCTGAGATTTAGACAATAGCAGTACCACAATATACTTATTAGTATTAACTCAGTGTCATTCTTTCCCACCTTCAAAAACTGTGGCTCTAGAGAAATTAATTCCTTATTTATTATTATTAAAATCCTAATCTGCCCCTCAGATTTAAAAATGTTGCAGTTTTTAGAAAACTGAAATAAAAATAGCATCTTAGAGATTGGCACATTACTATGTTTATGTTACAGTGTATTCTTCTAAGTAGGGAATACTCTGGTAAACTCAGCATTTGACTAATGGCAACTTACCAGATAGCTAGCAAGTGGTGCCTCAGAAGTGTGCTGGGTCCATAAAGATACCAGCAAATATAACATGTGTAGAGGAGAAAAGATATCCCAATGTCATTCTTGGTTAACTCTTCATCAAGAAGGAGGCAATGTTAATACTTTAATGTACTGCTTTACACATAATATAAAGCATTCAATAAACATTCGCTGAACAAATGAATGCAATTCTTGACAACTGCAATGACCCCAGATCAAACCAGAAATGTTTAAGATACCAGTTTTGTAAAAGGTATATATTTTATAATTTAATTAAAAATTCCCAAAACATTATATATTATAAAAATGAAGAGGTCACACATAAACCATGCCCAGAAAGAGTTATTCCAAAATCACTAAGGTCTAATTTATACATACTTTCCAGACTTTGCTTAAATCTAAAAAACAAAAAACAAAACCGCACCTCCCATTTTTCAGAAGCACTATTTCCACGTTCACCTGTACCAATGAGATATAATCGTCCAGTTCCATCTGACAAGGTAACCCAGGTAGAAGATGTGAAATGGATAGATGCACAAAGACGACTGTCGTATGCTGTCAAATCTGTGGGAAGTCGAAACACTTCTCGTGGTTTTCCTAAAGCAGTGTCCTAAAAAGAAGCCAAACATTATAAATGAATCCTTCCCTTTCCTTGATCCATATGCACACAGAATAAATATCTGCAGTGTAGTGGTTACTCTCTTATTCAAGAGAAGGTGCCTAATTCCCCTCCCTTTGAGTATGAGCTGTACAACTCACTTTTAACTAATAAAATATGGCAGAAGTGACAGTTTGTGACTTCTCAAACTCAGTCATAGTTTCTGTTACATCTTCTATCTTGCTCTCTCTTGGACTGCACATGATAGACCCACATGGGGAGGACGTAAGGGCTCCTCACAATAACCAGCACCCTGTGAGCTATTTGAAAGCCCTAGTCGAGCCTTCAAATCACTGCTCTCTGGGCTGACATCTTGGCTACAACTTCATGAGAAACCTTGACACAGAAACCACCTCGCTAAGCCACTCTGATTTCTGACCCACAAAAACTGAGATGACAAATATTTATTGTTTCAAGTCATTAAGTGTTGAAGTAGGATATTACATAGCAAGAGATAACTAATACCCTGTAGTAATCTGGTCTTCATTCTTAAATTTAGAGTTAATGATCAGTATTTTTAACTAACTGGAAGTACTACATTATGTTCTAAATGCCTCCAAAGACATCATCAGCCTGTGGTATGAAAACACTACACTTAGATTATTAACAATTTAGGTTTCTACTAGCACATTTTTATTGTATCAATATCCTTAAAATTTAAAGCTGTAAGATGGATTGCAACATTAAACTGTTTTACAAGAAAATATATAAAAAGGTCTGTATTTCAGGAAACAAACATCTTATACATCAGATGTACTCAATTCAATAATTTGTTGTTGTTGCTAAAGTTTTAGGTTTCAGTTAAGAGATTTTCCTGTAGGCCAAAAGTAATTCTTGATTCATGTATTTCATTCTCTGTTCCTAGAATTACTTAGATAAATGCATATATTAACAAAATTTAAGTAAACAAAATGTCCTTACCAGCCACAAGTTTTTTAGTGACCCACGTCTCTTTCTAAAGCATCCAGTTTAGTTTTCTTTGAAATGGCACCTTTCCTTCTTTTTGTATTTATATTTTAATGATTTACATAATATTGATTAAATAATGAAAATACAATGACAAGCCCAGCTGGCATAAAGTTTTTAGAATGCCCATATCTGAGTAAAACTCAACTAGCAGAAACAGAATTGTTATCACCATAGTACTGAGTAGCCTACTAGCAGTAAACATTAAGCTTACTGTGGTCTCCAGTCAGTATATTATATGAAGGGAAGAGAGAACATCAATTACTCCAGTCACTCAATTGAATGGAGGTCAATTAAGAGATATTTTACTGCAGGCTGATGTCTATGTAGGCATTTAGAACATGATGCTGTATTTCCAATTAGTGAGAAATAAATGGGAATGGTCAAAAAATGCTATTGGGATACTACAGATCTGGAAAAAATTGCCCTTTCCCTCACAGCATACACAAAAATCCCACATTCCAGAGAGATTAATAATCTAAATATTTTAAAGAAAAAGTAAAATTTGTTAGAAGATTAATCACATTTTAATCTCAAGGTGGAGAAAGTCTTCCTGTGAAAAATAAAAAGACATGTATGAGACAGGGAGAAAAATATTTGCCACAAGAATAACACAGGACCAGCATCCATAGTATATAAAAAACCTTAGCAACTCAAAAAGAAATACATGACTATCCAAAATGTTTAAATGGGTAAAGACATGTATAGGAAAACTATGGTTAAAAAAATTAACCAGAAAAAAAATCACCTAATACAAGCCCAATCCTGTAATAAATCCTTTCCAACATCCTCTTACTGAAACACTTGGTTCCCCACGGTGTAGACTCTCCTCTGCTGTAAAATGTAATAAATACAACTTGTTCAACTCTAGATGAGTACCTGGCATCTTTGTCTGAAGAGCACTGGTGGAGGAATGGTTAATTTTGAAATATCCATCCTTTGAAATACCAAATATCTGTTAAATATGCAGAAATGGATTTATAATACTGACATAAGATCTCCAAAATAACTGAAAAAAAAAGTTGCAGAATATATACAGTGTGAATCCATATATATTGAAACAACAAAATGTTGTGATTTGACAGCACAGAGTACGGTGTTCACAGACACATGCTGGTCTGTTAACAGTGTTTACCACCAGAAAGGAAAAAAAGATCGTAGTGCAACTGGCATTAGGGAAGACTGAGGTAAGGGGAAACCTTCCATTTTTGCTTCAATACTTTGCTTGACTTTTTTTTTTTTTTTACACTGAGCAATTTATGTGTAATATACATAGTTTAAAAGATATTAACAGGATAAAATAAAATGGGACTCCTTCCTCAAAACAGCTGTTTCAAAGTAAAGGTTTCTAGTGGTCTCCCCCACTACATGCCCTTCACTGCATCTAATCTAGTGAACCACTTGTTAGGACAAATGCACGGCTTAAACCTGTTAAATCACTACTTCATCGCATCATTTCATATATAGTTACTAAGGTTGTTTTAAGCTATTTTCTTTTAACATTAAGCTATTTTCTTTTATTTCTTTTATTTTTTTAAAGATTTTTATTTATTTATTTATTTGACAGAGAGAGAGAGCACAAGTAGGCAGAGCGGCAGGCAGAGGGAGAGGGAGAAGCAGGCTCTCCACTGAGCAGGGAGCCCGATGTGGGGCTCGATCCCAGGACCCTGGGACCATGACCTGAGCCGAAGGCAGAAGCTTAACAACTGAGCCACCCAGGCACCCCTAAGCTATTTTCTTTTAAATACAAGGTTACACATAACCGAGATTGCTGGTAGTCTAATTATTAGATAGATGATTTTGATATCCAATAGAATTTGATTAAAATATTCAAGTACATAGATGTAAAGCTAAAAATTAAATTAAAATACAAAAGAAAATACAGTGTCTCTCTTACGTAAGTTAAATGACAGTTTAAGTGAAAGTGACCTGAATGTTCCTAATTTTTGAAATCTAATTCTCAAAGGGTACATTTAATTTTAAATGGACTGTATGCAATAAAATATTTTCTTCTGTAAATCTTAGAGTATTAAATTATTTCTGAATAACCTCCACTGACAGTTTTACGAAGTGTCCTCATAATAATACTTTATGATATTGGCATCTATAATGTCTTTGCCCCACCCATTTTCTTCCAGACCAAAAAAAAAAGGTTAATGTGACTATGTTCAAAGCTGTTGAAAATAATTCTGCACTAACATTTCACAGATGAATGGCAAAAGAATTAAAATTTCAATGATGAATAGAACATTTACTGAATAACTACAATGTATAAGCATCGCATTAAATAAGTGCTTTGATTTTTTGCCATCTCATTTAACGATTACAAAATCCTCTGAAGTTGAAATCATTATGCACACTTTGAGAGATAAAGAGCTCTGTTCAAAAAGATTAAATCATTTTCCTAGAACTCCAATGATAAGAAAATGGCAGGGCTAAGATTCAAATTCTGACTGACCCCACTCCAAAAGTTGATGGTCTCTTGTGTATTCCAAACTTTCTTGAGAGGAAACCACTACCCAAGTTTTTCTAAACAAATGATACCTCAGATCTCATTGCAATTTCTAGAATATTCCCTGCAAAAACAATAAGAATTGTGAATGCATCTACCATATTCAGTTTTTCTTTAGACTAACACATTATATAAAATTAATTAATTAAATTCCTGGGTCAACAAAATGTAATACAAAAATTATATTACCAATGTATTGTATATAAGTGACACAGTAAATAATATATGAACTATATTTATGAAAAATAATTCTAAATGGGAGTTTGAGGGCCTCTTGTCACAGATACAAGAAGACAAGGTTTGAACTGACAAGGCATTTTTCTAATACATATATGTTTATAGAAAGCACTACCCAAGTTTAAAGAAAAATGGTCAAGAAAAATTAAGGATGCCATTTACTAGTATTATTACACATTGACATTTAAAATTTTGCCCTTTTAAAAGGAAGTGATCTTTTTATGGAGAAAGACTTTCATCACTAATAACTGTTAAGTTTATTTGAAAGAAAAGAAAACTTCCTTTTTCCTTTCTCTTTTTTTGCTAAAGCTATAAGAAATGATGTTTTATTAAGTGGAATTTGAGTAATGTTTCTATAAAACATAAAACTTTTAATAATTCATTAATAACATACAGTTCAAAGAACTTACTCCTCCTTTATTTTTTTCTTTAACCAGGTAAATACCTGGCTCCCTATTAATAAATGCAACCATAGAAAATAAGGTAAGATTCAGGTCTAGAGATGCTAGTTTGGAGATACTGGCATGCAACTGAGCTTGACTAATAAGCAGTTACAGTGTGTTACTCACTCCAAGACACAGCCTCACAAGTGTGGGCTTCACATGGAATCCAGTAACTCTCCTCCGATCTTTAAGTGCAGTTTAAAGAGGCACCACAAGATGACACACTTCTTTAGGAGAAACAAACTAGTTTTTCAGCTAAATGGAAAAATAAGTTATGAAAGAATTCCCTAAATGTTAAGAAACAAAACATATTACTTTAAAAGAAGCCCTAATACCCTAATAAAATGACAACATAAGAGTTAAATTTTAAAAACACTTTTTTTTTTTGCTTTCCTAAGGCATTTTCTACTTTCTAAAAGCACTTCCTCCCAACTGATATTTCCCTAAAATTAAGGATTGTAAACCGATAAAATAAACTGACTTGAAGTATAATGCCTCTATAAACCTGTGTGTTGAACTGCTGCCATCTGCTGGCTCCTGACAAAACCTCAAGGTCAGACAATTGTGTGGATTTCCTTTCTTGGGCCCTACAGCCACAATAGTGTTTAGCACGGATTTAACAGAGTGGAAGTATTTGTAAACCAGCCACTCCAAAAGAATCTTTCTGCGATTTGTGCATGTGTGCCTCTGACTCAAAAAAAAAAAAAAAATTTTTATATATATATATACACACACACATATATATATATATCAGACAATAAAATGGGTATTAGAACAACTTTTCTGCTTAAATAAAAAGCCAACGCGTAACCAGTGGCCAACAATCTTCACCTGCCCCCAACACAGAAGTTCAAACAGGTCCGTTTCCTTTTTTGCTGCTCAGAAAAATAGTAAGAAATAAGTGTGGCACTCTTCTGCACCGCAGGTGAACAGCTTCTCAAAACTTGGTCACTGGACCACAAGCAAAATCATATGAGGTCCTTGATAAAATGCAGATTCCCAGAGCACAACCAAGCCTGACATACTGAATCTGAATCTTTAAGAACCATAACCTGAAATTAGCTATTATCAATTATTCCAAGTGTTTCTGATGTGCAATACAGTTTGAAAACCAAAGATAAAAGCTGAATTAAGCAGAAAACAAACTAAAATAACCCCAGACAAATAAAATAATAATAAAAATACCCTTCTAAAATTTGATTAAGGAAAAAGAGAAAAAATAGAGAAAGGAAAAACAGAAAGATAATCTTCAGAGCATAAAACATGCAAATTTACAGCAACAAATCTGAAAAGAATAAGAAGAAATGAACAATTTTCCCTAGCAAAAAAGTATATTATTAAATTACCAAAGAAACAGTTTGACTAAACCAATTACCACAGAATCAACTGGATAGGTAATTAGAAGACTATCACTGAAAAGGACAAAAGGATATATAATAAAATAGGTCCAAAGAGGATCTTTATTTAACATATAAGGGAAGGGTCATTCCAGTCCTAAACTGTTCCAATTCCAGAAATCTCTCCAATTCCTTTAAGGAAGTGAGCAAAACGTTAATGAAAATCTGACAGATATCACCAAAAACAAAATTAAAAAAATTAATTTGTGAAAATAAATACAAATATACTATACATATATAAAATATGTGTTAATCAACTTTATGTTATCAGTAAGGCTTCTGGTCAACAGTAAGCTATTAGTTAAGTTTTAGGGACTCAAAAGCTGTGCTTTTCTACTGCAAATTTTTGATTGTGCAATGGGGGGAAGGGTTTAGCACTAAGATTCCCAGTATTGTTCAAGGGTCAACTGTCCATTCACAGTCTGCTGTGAATTAATAAACTAGAAGAAACTTTATTTTGTATGCTGCAGCATTCCCAGTGCCTACAACAATGTGTAACATATAGTAGGTATTCAATAAATATTTTAAAGGTCAAGTGAAGAGTATAAATTAGACTATGTGACTTAGTTAGGCTCTGTAAGTCAGTATTAAGAGAATTTCCAGATTTTAGATGTCTTCCCAATCAAACAAAACATAACAGAATCTAAAAAATATAAAAGTTCTTAAATTTAAAAAACACAGTTAAAATACAAATTATGCATATGCAGAGTATGGACATGTATAATCATGTATAGATAATACACTGCACATGTATGCATATAGGGCATTTTGCTCAAATGTACACACTACCCAAGTAGATAGTGCATATAGAGTGTACGTGTACATTGTATCTTTAATGAGTCCAGAGGTAAAGAGACTAAACGAAATAAGGAACTATAACTAGTTATTCTAAGATGTCCATAGAAGCCAGAGAATAGGTCAGAAAAAAGGGATCAAAAACATTAGTCTTTGCCCTGATTCCACATCAAGTAAGTTATCTTAATAAAATTACGGCATTTGATTTCCTGTGAAAACTTCCCAACGGGAGAAGAAAACTATATTGACCAGTCCACACTGCTTATAGTATTTCAAATGCTATCATTAAACTTTCATTCCACATTTCCAATCAATCTTGTGACTTAAAATGGTTTTAGTATTCTAAATCATGACTACCACGAGTGATTTGATAAAACCAAGTTTCTGGCCCAAAACTGTGACCCTATCCACACCCGTCTCCCGGCCAACCATAGTTAGAACTAAAATGAATCAAACAATTTTTCTTTTTAACATTTCTCTTTGCTTAACACAGAATAACATGACTGTTCCTCCCCCCTTCAAAACCTGGCCTCTGCCCACCTTGCCATCCTCCTCTCCAACCGTAGCCTGCATACTATTTAGGTCCTTCTATACATACTCGTGTTTCAGCAAATCAAGCTAGAGTACCTATAGTGCACACACATGCCTGTGGGAGTTTGCTGAATGTGCCTCTTAACTCAGGTGCAGACACAGCTGCCTCAAGCTGCATGGCAAACTAATTGATCCTTCAAAATTCTGTTAAGGGGCGTGACATCTCTTCTGAAACTTCTCTGAACACTTCATCTTTCCACATTTCTCATTTCCTTCTCCATACTATGTCTGCATCCTGTCCCTACTTCCACTGTTACATGTTATCAATTTATTTGTGTATGTGGCTACAAAGCACATAACAGCATTCAATAAATGTTTGCTGAAGAAAAATAAGTATTTATTATTCACTAAAATTATTTATCTCAATAAACCAAAGACTCATACCTGAGCCTGAAGAAGAAATAATAAGAGAAAAATCCTATCAAGAAACCAAGCCTCGGTAGCTCAGTTGGTTAAGTGGCCAGCTCTTGATTTCCACTCAGGTCATGATCTCAGGGTCCTGGGATCAGGCCCTGTTTAGGGCTCTGTTCTCAGCAGGGAGTCGCTTGAGGATTCTTTCTCCCTCTGCCCCCCCCCCCCACACGTGCTCGCTCTCTTTCAAATAAATAAATAAATCTAAAAAAAAAGAGAGAGAAAGAATGCGAAAAAGAATGCAAAGCCAAGGGGCGCCTGGGTGGCTCAGTTGTTAAGCGTCTGCTTTCGGCTCAGGTCATGATCCCAGGGTCCCGGGATCGATCCCCACGTCAGGTTCCCTGCTCGGCAGGGGGCCTGCTTCTCCCTCTCCCACTCCCCACTGCTTGCATTCCTGCTCTGTCTCTGTCTGTCAAAAAAAAATAGATAAAATCTTTAAAAAAAAAAAAAGAATGCAAAGCCAACTCCAAAGGATAAGAACAAGTTTTAACCAGTGTTATTATTTCTACAAACATACTGACCAAGCCTCCTGCTGGGTGGCAGGATTATAGAAATATAAGAAAAACCCAGGGCGTAGACTAAGGGTTGGCAAGCTCTAGTCAATGACCTAAATCTGGGCAATGTCATTTTTAAAAATAAAGTTTTATTGGAATTCAGTCACATTCATTTACATATTGTCTAATGCTGTTTTCATACCACTATAGCAAAACCGAGTAGTTGTGACATAAGACTGTCTAGCCTACAAACCCTAAAATATTAATTATCTGGCCCTGTGCAGGAAAGGTCTGCCAACCCCTGGTCTAGAAGGAATTCAAAGTCCACATAGAGCTGAGGGCCAATTGTTTGAATATTCCTGGAGGCGCAAAGAGAGGATGTCAGGGAAAACTTAATAGATGAGATGGTTTGCTGGGACTTAAGACTGGGAAGCAACCTGACACAGAACTAAGGAAGAATGTTCCAGGTGGAGTTAATCACATGGGAAATGGGCTGAAGGCAACAGGATACAGAGCATATCTCGGGAACTGCAAGAGTTTGGTATTGTTTGGGTATAGTGAACAAAATGGTAAAACACAAGGTTGGAGAGAAGGGCACCATAAACTGCATATACCAAGATGAAGAGTTTGTATTTTAAAAATAGATATCACGGGGCACCTGGGTGGCTCAGTTGGTTAGGTGTCCAACTCTTGGTTTCAGCTCAGGTCATGGTCTCAAGGTTGTGAGATCAAGTCCCACCTCTCTCTCTCTAAAATAAATAAATAAAATCTTTAAAATACATATATGTGTGTTTGTGTATATATATGTACACACACAACACTTTGTGTTTACACTTGCCAAAGAATCAAAAACAGACACAGAAAAAACAAACCACTTCTGGAAGGACACAGAGGAAACGAAAAGAATTTACAAGAAAACACAAATAAATGGGAAAATACTCCATTCTCATGGACTGGAAGAATCGATATTGTTAAAATGTCCATACTACCCAAAGCAATCTACAGATTCAATTCAACCTCTATTAAAACTCCAATGGCATTTTCACAGAAATACAACAATCCTCAAATTTGTATGGACCCACAAAAGACCCCAAAAAGCTAAATCCCAGTCTTGAGAAAGAAGAACAAAGCTGGAAGCATCACGCTCCCTGATTTCAAACTACTTTACAAAACTATGGTCATCAAAACAGTATGAAATTCAAGACAATGGAACAAAATAGAATCCAGAAATCAAATCACACACATATGATCAACTGATTTACAACAAGGAGCCAAGAATATACAATAGGAAAAGGACAGTCTCTTCAATAAACAGTACTGGGAAAACCTGACAGTCACATGAAAAAGAGTGAAACTAGACTACTATATATATATATACACACACACACAATACAATATTTTATTTAGCCATAAAAAGGAATGAAATCCTGCCATTTGCAACAACATGGATGCACTTTGAGGGCATTAAGCTATGTGAAATAAGTCAGAGAAAGACAAATACCATATGATCTCACTTATATATCAAATTAAAAAAAAAATCAGATTGATGATTCTGTAGATGCAATGTAGAACTATGCTAGGAGGAGGGAGTAGTCAGGAAGCTATTATTATTCTACTTACTGTTTAAAGCAAATACACTAATAACATGAAGTAAAATACAGGACGAAAATAGCTTGAAGGATATAAGAGAAGTACAAGGAAATATATTATTGTAAAGTTTTTATAGTAAAATATTAAGTAGAGGAAGACTATGATAAGTTAAGGATGAATACTATAAACTCTATATTAACTATTAAAAAAATGATAATACAAACGGGTTTAGATAAAAGCCAAAAAAGAAAATTAAACGGAATTTTAAGAAAATTTGCTTAATCCAAAAACAGGTAGGAACAGAGAGCTAAAGAAAAAAAGAACAGACGGTACAAACTGAAAAGATAGCAAAATGGTAACATAATCCAACCGTATCAGTAATTACATTAAATATAAATGTACTAAGCCCTTCAAATTAAAGGACAGATTGTCATGCCAGATACAAAACAAGACCCAACTACATGCTCTTTACAAGAGATGTACTTTAAAAATAACACTGTCATGTCAGGATGGCTGAGTGGTCTAAGGTGTCAGTCAGACTAAAAACAACATTGATAAACTGAAAGAAAAAGGACAGAAAAAGATGAATATTACTAATAAAAAAAAGCCAGCACAACTTTATTAATATCAGAAGATTTCAAGACAAAAATCATTCCCAGAGTCTAGATATGAAGAGGGGCATTTCATAATGCTAAAAGGACAAATCCATAGCAGACAAAATGTTTGTGCCCCAATTAACACAATTAAAAATACAAAAAGCAAGAATCAAAAGGAAAAATAGACAAATCGAATGTTACAGTCAGTGTTAACACTTCACATTAGAAAAAGCAGACATGAACAGTTACATCAATATTGATCTATAAAACCCATTAGAGTAGTTGCTCATTGGTGGGAGTGGAGGAGAATACTTAAGTGTAACAGGAACAAAGGGAAAAATTAAAACTGAATTAAACAGAATAGAGCCTTATACAGATTAAGGATAGGAATGATTCCATATATTAAAGATACATGTACCTCAATTCTCTGGACACCAGATTAAAAATGAAAATTAAGAATCAAATTTATTGGAAAATCCTAATATTACAGATATTTTTCTTACCAGCATCACTGTTAAATTCATAACTCTTCCAAGGTTATCAATGTAGTAGACACTGTCTTGATACCATGAATCACAGTGTAGGTAATTATACATTCCAAAAGCATGCATGTGTTCCAGTGTATATTGATCATCTCGAAGTTTTACTTCTGCCACGGCTGAAATATAAGAAAAATAAACATACACATCACAAATTTGTCTCAGATTATTTCTTTCTGCAGAATGCTTACAAGGTGAAGAAACTGCAGAAAGCTAATCACAAAGGCCTTTGGGACAAATTCACTATATTATTCATTCCAAAACAATTTCTAGGCGCTGTGTATAGAGGATAAACAGTAAGTAAAATTGAATGATTCCTGACAATAGTCGTAAGAGAGGGCTTTTCATGCCATTACCATCTCTTCTTCTAGGCACCTATTCCTTGTAATTATGAATAAAAAGAACAGGGAAATTCTAAAATTGAAGATCTCCTGTCTTTTGGGCAAATATTAAGTATTTTATAGGGAATTTTATAGTTTTTTAAATGCTTTTACCTCTATTATATCTCATTCCTTTTTTAACACACATTAAGAAATAAAGATATTGTTTTTATTTCATTATACAATTATGGAAACAAATGTAAGCACAAATGGTGATTTCTCCAATGTTTTATCACATCTTTCCCAAGGGTACAGAACAAAATATTCTACCTGTAATAGAAACAAGGTTTCCTAGTTAAAGAACAGTGTTTTCCACTAGGGCATTAGCGATTTCCGTAATTTTATTTTTACTTTTTTCCACCTTTATCGTGATGTAATTGACATATAACACTGTATAAGTTTAAGGTGTACAATATAATGACTTGATATATGAACATATTGTGAAATGATTACCACAGTAAGTTACTGAACACATCCATCACCTCACAGTTATTTTGTGATGAGAACTTTTAAGATCTATTCTCTTAGCTACTTCCATAATTTTTTTTTAAAGATTTCATTTATTTATTTGACAGAGCACGCGAGCGCATGCACAAGTAGGCAGAGCAGCAGGCAGAGGGAGAGGGAGAAGCAGGCTCCCCGCTGAGCAGGGAGCCCGATGTGGGGCTCGATCCCAGGACCCTGGGATCATGACCTGAGCCAAAGGCAGGCACTCAACTGACTGAGCCACAAAGGCGCACCTACTTCCATAATTTTAATCTATTAAATGTGATCTCTGCTTCCTCTCTTTCTTCCCTCATATGCAGATAAGAACACTTATAGCTCAGGGCTGGCCTTGACTTAGAATTAATTTCTGCTCTGACAGGAAATACATAAGTAAACTATGCTGGGCCTATACCTTACCTTAATATAAAACTCAACTTACTGTAAATAAAAAATTTAAAAATAAAAACAAAAACTCAACTTACTGTATTCTAATTGCAATTTTTTTTTCCATAGTGTTCATCGGTTCCTATTTCTATTACCTGCCTTGAGTTCTGGCTGACTTATATTCATTCACTGATTTATTCAGCAATATTTTAATAAGCACCATTGATACAATGATAAGCAAAAAGCACAGAATCTACCTTCTTAGCACTTATGATTCAGTGAGGAAATGGACATTAGTCAAATAATCACATAGGTAAATATATAATGAAAACTGTAATAAATGTTGGGAAGAAAAATTACCGGGTACCATGAGAACAAATAACACTGGGCACTGATCTATGGAGTAGGGGAACTGATGAAAGCTTTCAGAAATACAAGCCAAGCTAGAAAGGATAAAGTTAATTTATGAAGAAATATATCTATATGTGCGTGCGTGCGCACACGCACACACACACACGCAGAAGGAAAAGCAGGCAAAGCAGGAGGTAAAACTTGTGTTCAAAGAACCAAAAGAAGGCCAAACTGGCTGAAATACAAAGCACGATGGAGATCTGTACAAGAAAAGGCTACAGATAAACAAAGCTAGAGAACTGGGCAGGAGTTGGATCATGAAAGGCCTTGTCTTTATCAATAAAGTTAACATAGTTCATTTAAGTTTTTAAGCAGGAGAGTGAAGTTCAGATTTGAATTTATAAAAGATTACTTATAACTACAATATGTAAAACGGACTGAAGCAAAGTAAGGTAAAATCCAGTGTAAATATTAATAAAATGAAACCTCACTAAAAATACAGTGGAGAAGCTAGCAGGGGGAACCCAACCATTCAACATCAATTACAGGAAGTACTGTTAATTACAGACCCCAACAGCAGAATATTCAATAGGAAAGAATCACCAATTACAGGCCCCAAAAGGGAAAAGATGTACACTGCATCTTCTACAAGAAATGGCACTACCCCTGCAACTCAGTTAATGAGAAATCAACATTACCCTGTACTCTAGCTTTTCAGTGGACTTTCATTCAAAACAGCCCCTCTCAACTTCCTCCTTCTTCTCCATAAAATAACTTCCCTCTCCTTTGTTTGCTGAGCTTGCCTATGGTTTTGCAGTAGCTTGCATGTCCCGAATTGCAATTCTCTAATATTCCCAAATAAATCCATTGTTGACAAAATAACTCGGCTGTTTTATTTTTATGGTTAACACCAGGAAGATCCATTAGAAAGTTATTGCAGTCATCTTCGTAAAGGATGACTGACTGAAATTTGGAGGCATTTCAGGGGTAAAATCGTAACTTTATTATGGATCTGATGAAGGTTGAGGAAACTGCTATTTATAATTCAAGGAAGTATTTATTTTATAAGGAACACTTAGAAATACATATTCCACTGATTAGGAGGGAAACAATTAATTCTTGGTTTTCTAGCACCACAGTGTGGATGAAACTCAATACTGCAAAAAACGTGCAAGGTAATATAATGGCCCAAATAATAATAATGATATGACAAATACATTTTCTTCATATTTGTGCCAAAGACCCTGAGCAATCCCAAACAAGCCAGAGACTTCTTAGCCCTCTGCCTTATTATAATAACTCATCTGTGAACATTAGGGTTCTGGAAAACCATTACTGGGTGACTATAATACAGCCTAAGTCTTCTGTTATTGCATTTGGACAAGATAATTTACTAAGTTATTAGGACACAGAAATGAGCATAGGGTATTTACATACTTAATAATTTGTAAAAGCTTGTTAGTGTATAGAAAAAGCTGCATCTCTGTCCTCAAATGAGAAAGGAAAAGTTATCATTGCATTTTTCATGTAAACCATCTTGAGTTTATAAAAGGAGAGGCAAAACAACTGAAAGGAAAAAGCAGTGTCCACAATGTAACAAACTTAATCACTGGCAGCCTCTTTCATAGAACCTCCTAAGAAAGGAGGAGGAGAGTAAGGAGTCTCAAATCTCTGCTGGGATCCTGGAAATGGTGGAAGAAGGTGAACCTCTTTAAAAGAAGGCTAAGAAGCCAGAGTAGTAAATATTTTATTATTTAATATTATCTTGCATTGGAAATAAAAGAGCTTTGCTAAAAAAATCCTTCTCTTTTTAGTCTTTTAAAAAGAACTTAGGGCCCAACAAGAAGAAAATCTCCCTTAATCTTTACCTAGATTTCTCATAAAACATGTTATGAAACCTCAAAAACCTATAGTTTCTCATTCACAAATTATTTATTGAATGTCTACTACATGTACTGTGCCTGGCATGGGGCATACACTGGTAAGTATAAAACAGACATGATCCTTGTAATAGTGTTAATAATGGTTACAATTACTGCTTCTTGTCCTTTCAAGATAGTATATACTGTTATGTTGAACCACATGAAATTGCCAATATTCAACTCTTTTGACACCAATTAAATATGATTCATTCTAATACCTATACAAGCAGAATACAGTTTTTAAAAAAAGCGGGCATAGAAACAAAGAACATTAAAACGTTAACTTACAAAGGCCACCTCTTAGACTATTTATCTTCTAATCATACCCAATAAATTAAGTCTTTTCGCCTAGTTACTGAGTTTGCTATTTGTGTATAGAGATGTAAAAAAAGTACAGTAACCTCCTGCCCCCTTATCTGCAAGGGATATATCCTAAGATCCCCTGCAGATGCCTGAAACCACAGATAGTACTAAGCCCTATATATACTTTTCTTCTTATACATACATACATACCAATAATTAGGTTTAATTTCGAAATTAGGCCTAGTAAGAAATTAACAATAATAATAAAATAGAACAATTATGGCAATAACCTGTCATAAAAGTTACATGAATGTGGACTCTCTCTCAAATATTGTATTCACCCTTCTTCTGGTGATGCTGTGAGATGATAAAATGCCTATGTGATGAGATAAAGTAAGGGAAATGACATAGGCACCGTGATGTAGTGTTAGACTACTACTGATCTTCTGACAATAAATACATCAGGAGGACGATCACCTGCTTCTGCATCACAGGTGACATGGGTAACTAAAACTGTAGACAGTGAAACTAAAACTGTGGATAAGATGTAACTACTGTGCAAGTCCATGTTATGAATTCTGAAGTAAGATTTACGGAATATAAGAACTAGAACTCAGAGCATTGCTCCCACTAACCTATTTTATATAATGCTTCTGCACAAATTAACATAGTCATCTACCCCTCTTGCCCATATTTTCTACCCCAAGAGCAGATATGAATTTTACAGTAAACTCTACATAAATTCAATGGGTACATAGCTCTTTTCTCCCTTTACTCCAACTATAGCCTAAATCTTCACCAGCTTTTACTCTCCCTCCACTGAAGAAGAGTCCAGAGACCACATACATTAGAAAAAAGCATGAGCTTTGACACTGTCAAGCAGTTTAAGTTACTAGCCTTTCTACCCTATCTCCTCATCTGTAATGAAATTTAATTTATACTTGTCCTGTAAAATTACTGACAAGCGTAACCTTAAACCATGTAAAGTATTTGCTATATGACACGTAAGAAGAAAAAGAAGTGTTGATTTCCCTGTTTCTCTTCTCCTGTCCAAGGTTAATTGTCACATAGTTCTTTATTATTCCATTCTCTTCTACCTCTTCTAGAATAAGAGGGAAGTATTGAGCACTCACACAAGGCTGGGAACTATGACTGTTCCCAACAGGTAGAATGGAGAAAACGCCTAATTCACGGGATAATGGGTAGAGTACACAGAAAACTTTTGTCTCAGTAGTACAGAATATTAGCCCTAAACTGAACACTGCTCCAGACCAGCCTAACAAATCATAAAACACTAAATGAAATTAGTCTGTTTCCAGTAACTCAGTTGCATCCCAGAATAAAGTTGACGAAATTTGTAAGAATACAAATCTATCCTCTAGCCAACAACGTAAAATTCACAATTTCTAGCATCCAGTCAAATATTACTACACACGCAAAGAGGGAAAAAACCCAAAACCCATAATGAAGAGAATAATCAATCAACAGCTCAACATAACTGACAGAGAAGTTATAACTAGCAGAACAGAACAATGAAAGTTATTAAAGTATATTCCTATGTTCAAAACAACAGACATGAAAAATGTAAAAAAGATGAAAACTATACCCATGACGAAAAATACAAGTAATGGAATTAATAACAGGTTAGACATTGCAAAAGAAGAGATTAGTGAAGGTAAAGGCACGAAAATAGAAATTATCCAAAATAAAACACAGGAAAAAAGAACAGAAAAACACACACAAATCAAGAGCACTGATGAGCTGGTATCAATTTCCAGCAATCTAAAAATGGGCAACTGGATTCCTCAAAAAAAAAAAAAGGAAAGAAATAATGCCTGAACACTTTCCAAATTTGAAAACTGTAAACCCAAGGATCTAGATAGACCAACAAACAAAGCACAAAACTCATGAAGAAAACCACCCCAAGGCACAACATAATCAAACTGCTCAAAACCAATGTAAAAGAGAAAAAAGACATGTCATGTATAAAAGAATAAAGATTGGAAAACACCAGATTTCCATCAGAAACAAAAGCGAGAAGACAGTAGGGCAACATCTTTAAAATACAGTTGACCTTAGAATGACACATGGTTAGGAGCACTGACTGGTACACATTCAAAAATCCACCTATATCTTTTGACTCTCCATAAACTAAACTACTAATAGCCTACTGTTGACCAGAAATCTCACCAATAACACAGTCAATTAACACATATTCTGTATATGTATTATATACTGTGTTCTTACAACAAAATAAGATAGAAAAAATAAAGTGCTATTAAGATAATCATAAAGAAGAGAAAACACATTTATGGTCTGTACTATATTTATTGAAAAAATCCAAATATAAGTGAACCTGCATATTTCAAACCCACATTATTCAAGGATCAAATGTATTAAAAAAAAGAAAAGGTATCAATCTAGAATTCTACATGTGACAAAAATGTTTTTTGAAAACACAAATATAACAGCATAAAGGCCAGGAGGAAAGAAACAGAAGTATACTATTGTAGAGTCTTACATTACAAGTTAAGTAGTGTAACATTATTTGAATGTATCATGTAGTAAGTTAAAGATGTATACCCCAAAGCAACTAGTGAAATAACAAAGAGCTATAGCTAATAAACCAAAAAATGTGATAAAAATGATTTCATAAGAAAATACTCAATCCAAAAGAATGTAAAAAAAAAAATGGAAATATGAAAAAAAAAAAGAAGAAAATTTTGTCTTCCCAAAGACTAGAGAGGACAAACAAGATGAAAGACCCAAACTAACAAAATCAATCACATCAAATGTAAACAGTCTAATTAAAAGGTAGAGATTGTCAAGTTGAATAAAAAAGCAAGACTCAACTATTTCTGCCAACAAGAAATACATGTTAAATACCAAAACACAAACAGGTTAAAGGTTAAAAGATGGAAATAAATAAATACACACGCTATGATAACATTTAGCAAAAGAAAGCCTGAGTGACTATTTTAGTATCAGACAGGTTTCAGAGCAAAGAATATCACCAAAAATAAAGGCTATTTTTTAATGACAAAGGTGTCAATTTATTAAGAGGACATAATAGTACTTACACAACATAACAGAGCTTTATTTTTTTAAAGATTTTATTTATTTATTTATTTATTTGAAAGAGAGAGCACGTGTGAGAGAACAAGTGGGGTGAGGGAGAAGAAGGCTCTCTGCTGAGCAAGAAGCATGATATGGGGTTAGATGCTGGAACTTGGGGATCATGACCTGAGCTGAAGGCAGATGCTTAACCGACTGAGCCACCCAGGCACCCCCATAACAGAGCTTTAAAATATATGAGGCAAAAACTGACAGAACTGCAAGGAAAAAGAGAAAAATCCACAATGGAATAGATTTCAATATCCTCCTCCCACACAAACATGAACTAAAAGTAATTATGCTGAGTAAAAGCGAGACAAAAAAGAGTACATACTGTATAATTCCATATATATAAAACTCCAGGAAATGCAAACTAATTTATCGTGACAGAAAGCACAGCAGTAGTTGCTTAGGGACTGAAGCAGGTACGTGGAGGAACAGTGGGCTAGTTACAAAGGGCACAGGAAGTTTTGAGGATGATAACTAAGTTTAATTATCTTGATTATGGTGAGAACTTCATGAGTGTGCATATATGTCAAAATTTGCCAACCTGTACACTTAAATACGTGCAGTTTATTGTCAATTATCCCAATAAACCTATTTAATGTGTGTATGTGATATAAAATCATCTGTTATTCACCAGGCATGCTCCAGCCTAGAAGTAAAGCACTGAAAGATGGACAGTGGAACCACTGATAACAAAATCAATAGTCTTAAAAGAGAAAACAGACACCAAATGCTACAAAGTACAATAAAGTCTATGACCAGGTACAGTAGGAGAGCAGATTACAGATTCTAATTTGTACAGATTTTGTAGTATAGATTCTAACTAGGTAGTCAAGAAAGGAATCTCTGAGTAACTAACATGTAAACCAAGATGAACAAATGGAGTATAAGTTAGCTAGGTGAAATATAGGGGGAAAACATATACAAAGACATTTTACACAATGAAGAGTTTAGGAAAAAATATGTACAGACTGTCCCCAACTTAAACTGGTTCAACTTAGGATTTTTCGACTTTGCAATGATGCAAAAGCAATACATATTCAGTAGAAACTGCACTGTGAATTTTGATTTTTTTTCCCAGGCTAGTGATATGCAGTAGGATATTACTGGTGATGCTGGGCCATGGCAGCAAGGTACAGCTCCCAGTAAGGCACATGACTGATCATGAAGGTAAACAACCCATTCACTTACAACCATTTTGTACCCATACAACCATTCTGTTTTTTACTTTGTATTCAGTAAGTTACATGAGACTCAACACTTTATTATAAACTAAACTTTGTGTTAGATGATTTTGCCCAACTCTAGGTTACTGCAAGTATTCTGAACACACTTAAGGTAGGCTAGGCTAAGCTATGGTGTTAGGTAGATTAGGTGTATTGAATGCATTTTTTTAATTTAACATGTGTTTGTCTGGACATAACCCCATCGTAAGTCAAGGAAGACCTGTATAAGGTAAATGCCCAGAAATGGAATTGCTGGGTCAAAGGGCAATCACAGTTTTATAAAAGAGGGAGTTTTTTGCTTAATTCTTTGGAATACATAAACTGACAGTTACTGTTTATGTAGCAAAGGGAACTCTAGAACAATTTACTAACATTATTTAAAACAAGAGAATAAAAATAAACCAGTATTCCAAGCTCTTTGAAACCAGAGCACATCTTCACCCTCACATCCTAAATGCACAGTTTCACACACCATCCACTAACATTTTGCTGAATTAATGTAAACTCCTTGGGTAGCAAAGAAGAAACCAAGTTGCCAAGAGGAACTCCTCAATCATACCTCACTATCTCTAGAAATGACAGTTTTTAAAAGAATTAACCTCTCCATCCTCCTCCTCAGGGAGCAATTCTTAATGAAAACCCCTCACATGAATTATTGCAAAAGCCTCCAAATTGGTCGCCCTGTCTCTATTCCTCCAATCTTCCAAATTCAACCTCCACAGAACCTAAAATTAAACCACTCAATCTCTAAATCTATTTCTTCTCTATACCTAACACCCTAAATGGCATCTCATCACCTCCAACTGTGCATCCCAAACACAGACTCCAAAACCAACAATGGTGAAAAGAGGAGAAAACAATGACAATTTAGCGAATTGTTAATAAAGTTAATGTATTCTGTTTAGAGGACTATTGGGAAAGTTTGCTTCCTGCTTTTTTGATGTTAAAATACCCTTCTGCTTATGAAAGAATGGATGAGGACATCAGTTTTTAAGAAACATCTCCCATAAGGAGCTAGAGTTTATCAAGCTAAGCCAAACAAGTCAGTCATAGCAAGACAAATACCGTTTGATTTCAGTCATATGTGGAACTGAAAAACCAAAACAGATGCACATGGGGAAGGGGGGAAAAAAAGAGGGAGGCAAACCATAAGAGACTCTTAACCATAAAGAACAAACTGAGGGTTGCTGAAGGGGAGGTGGGCAAGGCATGGGCTAAATGGGTGATGTTAAAGTCCATCAAGGAGGGCACTTGTGATGAGCACTGGGTGTTACACGTTAAGTGAAGAATCACTAAATTCTACTCCTGAAACCAATATTACACTATATGTTAGCTAACTAGAATTTAAATATAAACTTGAAACAACAACAAAAAAGAAACATCTCCATTTAGCAAATTAAAAAGTTGGCAAATCTTTGACAGCTGAGCTTTATTTTTTTCATTGTAAGGGCCAGAGAAAATGTCTGGGAAACACTGACTTACACACACCAGAGGTGTGGATAAAGTCCACAAGGCAAACAGTGCCCTCACCTATTTTTCTAAGTGGTCTCTACTTCCCCAGGAAAGTTTTTGCTCCAGCTATACAGGACTGCATCATTGTCTTACACACAACCTACTTACTCTCTCCCATTGCTCAGGCTTTTTCAGGATTGGAATGGCCTCAATACCAATTCCTCCTTTTCTTCATGCACTCTATTTATTGAGCACCTACAATGCTAAGCACTAGGGACAGAGTAGTGAACAAAAGAAAACATTACTGTCTCCATGGAGCTCACAGTCTAGTGGAGGAAACAGGATATCAAATAAATATAAAATTAAAAACTAGGATGATACTGCTTTACAGAGAATGGAAAGAAGGAGACTGGAATGGCGGGAAAGCTAGTCAATAAACTACTACAGTTCAGGTAAGAGATAACTCTGATTTGGAGAAGGGTAGAAGCAAGGAGAAGTCAAATTTTGAGCTGACTGTATTGCTGACAGACTGAACAGAGGGACTAAAAGAAGAAATACTCCATGACTCCAACATAAGCAACTATATAGACTCGCACAATAGTCCCAATTTTTTATGCCTCCCTGGATCTATGCCCTTTGCTATGAGCTTGCTACACTGACCTTAAGGCTTATTTATACGTCTTGTTTGGACCAATGGGACAAGAGCAAACTTATTCCAGGCAGTAGCCTAAAAAAAGTGCCTGTGCACTGCTACTTTTCTTGGATTAAGCCTGGGCTAGCCTGCTAAAAATGAGAGACCACATGGAGAAGAGCTAAGCAAAGACCATTTGAAATAATCTTATACCAGTCTATAGCCAGAGAATCCCCAAACATATGAGGAAGTCCAGCCAAGATGAGCGGAGCCACCAAACCACCATAACTGAACAAAGATGCAGGAATGAGTCCAAGCCACTACTAGAAGAACCACCTACCTAACTTGTAGACTTGTGAGCAACAATAATTGCTTACTCTTTTGGCCACTGAGTTTAATGCACAAGCTAAACATAGTGATACCAATTACTGACATGGGGTAGAAGAAGGAAAGGAAGGGAATTAAAAGAAAAGCTAAGCTCATCTTATCTTACCCCAGTCAATGCTTACCTCTCCTTCAAATCTCAACTTAGATATTAACTCCTCCAGGAAGCCTTCCCAGATCCCCTGGCTGGTTTGGAAAGATACTGAAGTACTGCCATTACGTTCTGTACATAACCCAATCACTGCCTTACCACACTGTTTTGTAATTATGTTTATACTTTTCTTCCCAAGAAGCCAACTGCACTTTTATGTTACAGACTGTATCATATTCATCTTGATATCAGCTTGTAACATAAAACAGGCTCTCTCCATATTTCCAAATTTTATAAATCAATTAATAAACACTTATTTGATTAAAGTCCTTTAACTCTAGATCAGTATTTCTCAATGTGTGACCCACTCACAACATGCACCAGAACCAGCAGAGGTATGTATTAAAAATACAAATCTCTGGGCTCTTTAACGAAAATGTCATTCATTACCTCGTAAGAAAGAACAAGGATGAATTTTTTGGCCAGCCTCAGATACACAAAACAAATAGCAGAAGTGTAGGTACTAAATCAACTTTTCCCCCCAAATTTCTAGAGATGTTCTCTACAACAATGTCCTCAGTCTGACAGCACCTCTGTAACTGAAAACGCTCTGAACTGCAACGGAGTTTCTCTTCTACGAAACGGGTCTCCGCCAGAGGAAACAGGAGCTAGGGGTCCTCCCAGGAGGTGTGGCTTCTCAACGCACAAGGTTACACACGGTTACAGGGGATGCTCGAAAGCGAAACAAGTCCTGAGTTTTCTCCGCAGCAGGGCCCAGGCCAGAGACGGACAGGCGACCGAAGCCCAGGCAGCAGCCGCGTGCCGCTTGACGAACCTTGGAGCCCGGGCGCCCGAGCCAGCGCCTGCCCAGGGTCTCGCTCATTAAGAGCCGCGCCAAAGAGACTCCCACTGGGTTCCGGGATGGGCGTCCGTCTCCAGGGCGACCACCCTCGGTCCACCCCAGCCCGACGGGCCGTGCGGAAGGCCCCGGTCGCCTGCCCAAGTCAGAATGGAAGAAAATGAGGGAAGGGTCCGGCCGCTGGCAGCCGACAGGGGAAAGGACTAGAGTGCCAGGGGGCGCCGCCGCTTCCCACCTGCGTCAAGCTCCAGCTGGTAACAGGGCAGCGGCTCCAGGGAGAGCTTGTAACCCTCGAAACGGGGATCCAACAGAGGTCTCTTCACGCGCAGAGAGCAATTAGCAGCCACCTCCATAGCCTTCCTGGGTCGTAGCGTGAGAATTAATAAAGCTCTTGTTGAAAGGTCCGCGCTTCGCTCGTATCACCGAAGCTCCCAGGCGGCGTGGTGCCCATCCCAGAAAACGCCGCGGTGCGGGATGCCCTCTGGGAAATGTAGTGTCCGTGAGAAAGTTGCATGACGGGCTAGGTAGTTTTTCGGAGACTTAACGCCCGCACGACAGCGTGGTCTGGACTCTCTTACCCAGAAGGCTGAGCTACCAGGAGGCGGCCCGCGCTGGTTAAATTCTCACATTTATAGGCAGGGCGGCGAGACCCCGCCCCGGAAATGCGTGTTTTAGCTTTCTGTGTGCTTAGGTGCCCGAGCTACTGAGGGTCTAGGTCCGGGCAGCCGAAGAGTGTGGTAGGTAACGGTCGTCAGCGCAAGGGTCATTTCGTCGCTGGGAAGGGACGGCCCTCGCCCGCGGTGATGGTGGTGAGCTATGCCCGTGGTCCTCAGGGCCGGGACCCGGGCCCAGCCCAGGCTCCTTTCGATGTGCTGTCTTTCGTTAGCTTCCCCGACCCGCGCTCGCGGGCCTGTAGGGCTCTCCGACAGGGCGTGCAACTGGAGTTGGCCTGAAGCCAGTCCACGCTTTGTTTTCTGGCTCCTCCCCTCCCGCCTCTCCCGCTGTCTCCGCCCTATTCTATTTTCCCAAAGAATGTCTGAACTGGGAGGGATCCCCTAGCGCCCTCGTTTTACCAGTGAGAAAACTGAGGCCTTTGAGAATTGACTTGTCCAAGGTCACTATCCGTATTTTAGGGGCCAAGGCGAGATCAAGTTCAATGTTCTAGGAATGGTACCGACTAGACCTTAGAATTATTTTGGAAAATGTGAGCCTCCAACTACACGAGCAAACATTTCTCAGTCCTTTCTCAGCCCTTCCTTTTTCCTGTTCCACTAAAAAAAAATTTTTTTCCCAACTCAAAACTCAATTGCCAGCCTGACTTTTCATATAGGCGAGATGGGACACAGCAAAAGTGGTCCCAAGTTAGTGACAGATTATGTGCAGTAATGTTAGCTTTTTCCAAGTGTTACATTCTAACCTCCCTCTCCTTTCTAAATCGCTTTGGTCTTGGTTGTCTTTTTTCACTGAAAATTGAGAATTTTCTAAGTTAGGAATTAGTTGGAGATTTGTTTTTCCCTTATCCTACCAGCAAACTTTGATGAAGACCACACACAAACACATACTTGGAGCTAGTTTGGCGGTTGTAATTCTGGGTACATTCTACTGAAAAGTCAAGCACTTAGAGCCGAATCTGTAACTTTGATTTTTCACCAACAGTGCTTAATCTTTTATTAGTATTTAGGTTATGTGGCTTCCCCGAAATTTTGAATGCAGTTAAGGTGCAGGAATGATTAGCAGTCAGTTATGATGTGCTGTTAAAGTGTTTTGGGGCTGCTGGGCTCAAAGTGCATGAGTTCAAATCCTGCCTTCAACACTTTCTATCCTGGTGCCTCAGTTTTCTCAATTGTAAAATACAAATTATGTTAATAATTCTTACATAAAAGAATAAGTTTTGGGAATTAAACGAGGTTAAAAAAAATCAATGTGTTAACCCAGTACTTGGCACATAAGTGTTGCATAAAAGTTACAATAGTTACTGTTATCCAAAGATTGATTAATAAAGAGTATATGGGGGAAGAAAAATTGTAAAGTGCATTAATCAATATGACTTCTTGGGATGCAGTAAATAATATTCAGAGTAATGACATTGTTAACACATTGTTGAAATTTATCACCCCTTCAGGTGATAGAATGTTAAGTGTGTTGGGATGCTTACCTAGAGGATTTAGAAGAAAATGCTTTGTATGTGTTTTGTATCTGAAAATACATGTTGATGTTCAGGTTAGCAAGATGAACAAAGATGCGCAGATGAGAGCAGCGATTAACCAAAAGTTGATAGAAACTGGAGAAAGAGAACGGTAAGCAATAGATTGTGTTAGTAAATTACATTTAACGTCTTTAAATTATAGTTACGTTATATGTAAAAATCTAAATATCAAGGAACAAAACTCATGTCAGTGGAAGGAATTACAGAAAATTGAGATTATCAAAAGTTTCAGTTCCTAACATCTATAAAAAATAGGTGTGTTCAATATTGCATGCTTAAAGGAAAGTGAGTCATCTAGAAAGATGAACAAGAAATGACTCAAAGAATGTATAATCAAATGGAAGAGAAAAAAAATCCCAAATAACTACAATTAAAAACATAATGTTACCCAATTTTTAACAGAGAGATAATTTGGTAGAACCAGTTTTCAGTTTCTACACTCTCAACTTCAGAGCAGCATGTGCTGTTCCTACTCTCTGAAATATTATTCTTTCCCTGATCTTTAACTAATTCTAGCTCATCTTTCAGGTCTTAATTTAAACATCACCTCTTACAGGAATCTGTTAAGTCCCAGATCCCTTGTTCTAGCCTAGCATTTAATCACATATTATAACCACCTGCTTTGCTTGTTTGTGTCCTCCAGTGTAATCCAAGTTCCTTGACAGTAGAAATACCATTGTATCCCTAGCATCATCCCTAGCACATAATTGGCCAGGGTAAATATTTGAAGAATGAACAGGTTTGGAAGTACTAAACAGAGACTCAGGAATCAAGAAAGGCTTCCAGAAACAGGGTGAAAAGTTGCATAAGAGAAATATATAAGGAACAGGAGGGATCTTTCAACTCTACCTGGGGGTTAAGGTAATCAGTTACAAAATAGTAAAAGAGTTCCTTCAACTCGGGAAAAAGATTAGCCATTCTTCCAGCCAATAAAGAACAGAAGACATTCTAGGCAGATGGAACAGAATGTGCACAGTCACAGGGATTTGTTACAACATGATAATGTTCTGAGGAGCTACAAAATTAAAGCTAGCAGGTAAAGTGTGAAAGTGATGTTGCTGTAACAGTGGACAAGAGGAGTGGATTTTGTATAAGTCAGAATTCTTTCATTTGTAAATGATAGAACTCAGAAACCGGCTTAACCAGTGAAATATATAAGCTCATCTAAGTACAAAGTTTAGAGCTCGAAGTTGCTTCAGTCTCCACTGGGTCCAAGCACCCAAAAATTGTTACCAAGAATATGTCTTTCTTTTTCTTTCTCAGCTCTGTTTTCTTCTGTGTTCGCTTTATTCCCAAGCAGACTCTACCCACAAGGTGGCAGAGATTAGCAGTTCAGAGTTCATGCCCTCTGGCTCAGACTACCTTTCTCCTAGTAGTTCCAGCAAAGTACCTGGCGTGATTACCATCTTACTTAGGTACATAGGCCAGTTATGGTCAACCTTGCTTAGGTCTCATTTCCAATGTTGGAACCCTATTTAGATTTCTTACACTAAGAGTGGTGTCAAAGAAAGGTCAGGAAAATGGGTGATGGGTTTGCAGAAACATCTGTTGTTGACTTTATCCTTGGGTGGTGGGAGTCATTAAAAGATCCTAAGAAGGGGGATGACTACATCACTTTTGCTCTTTAGGAATATTAGCCTGGCAATGTGGAAGAGAGACTTGAAGGGCTAGACATAGATTACAGAAGAACATGTTAGCAGATTATATCAGATTAAAAATGGAAAACAGCAAAAATAGAAAGAAGAACTTATAATTTTTTAAAGTAAAAGCAGCCCTCAATATGAGAAATGAGGAAGAAGACATCCAGAACAATGCCTTGGGGAACTGAGAGGATAGTATTAGCAGTAATGAGGAAAGGGGGTTATTTATGTTTATTTGTTTTAGGATAGTATTAGCAGTAATGAGGAAAGGAGGTTATTTATGCTTGTTTTTTTTCATTCATGCAGCTTAAAATTACTGAGTTTCTACCATATGCTATGTCCTCTTAAGGTGCTGGAGATATGGTAGTGAACAAAATAAAGTCTGTTCTTCCATGGAGCTTACATGGGAGAAGACAGAAAATAAGTCTGTATTATGTAGATGGTGATAAGTTCTAAAGGAAAAATAAAACCGAGAATAATGAGGTGTGTATTTGAGACAAAAAAATAAAGAAGGCTTCACTGATAAGAGGTCAGAAGGATTTGAAGGAATGAGGGGACTCCCAAGAGCCAAGGACCCAAGACAGGAGCTTGCCTGGTATTTTGATCACCACATGGAAGCTCATGAGCCTGAATAAATTGGATGAGGAGAAGAAGAGATAAAGTCAGAGGCATAGCTGGGGAGGGGGGCAAGATCATGGAGGATTATTTAGGCTGTAGCATAGATTTGGAATTTTAAGTAAATTGGGAAGCCACCAGACCCTTTTGAGCAGAGGAAGGAGAGCAAAGTATATAAGGGAGGGAGCAGGGGAACAAGTTAGGGGCTTTGGTAACAGTCCAGTCAAAAAAGAAGATGGCTTGGACTAGGGAAGTAATGGCAAAGGTGGTGAAAAACATTTGAATTGAAGTATATATTTAAAACTGGAGGGGCGCCTGGGTGGCTCAGTCGTTAAGCGTCTGCCTTCGGCTCAGGTCATGATCCCAGGGTCCTGGGATCGAGCCCCACATCGGGCTCCCTGCTCCACGAGAAGCCTGCTTCTCCCTCTCCCACTCCCCCTGCTTGTGTTCCCTCTCTCGCTGTGTCTGTCTCTGTCAAATAAATAAGATCTTTAAAAAAAATAAAATAAAAAAATAAAACTGGAACCATAGGAATTGCTCCTCTGGATTTTATGTATAGTGTTAACAGAGTTGCTGAGTGAAGGAT
The DNA here is from genome assembly GCF_011800145.1 of Mirounga leonina. Taxonomy (NCBI): domain Eukaryota; kingdom Metazoa; phylum Chordata; class Mammalia; order Carnivora; family Phocidae; genus Mirounga; species Mirounga leonina. The sequence goes on from NW_023270415.1 coordinate 54,092,912, forward strand.
GCCAAGTTTTCTAGCCTGAGGAACCAGGATGGACAATGGCATTCTGACAGGGAGAATCGGTTGAAGTGGGAGAGAAGCAGGAGCTGGGTTTTGGCTCTATTAAGATGAAAAGACCTAATTAAATACCAAGATGGAAATGTCACGTAGTGAATGGTTAGAAATATTGAAAGAGAAGTGGTTTGGTTTGGGACATGACAAGTTCAAGCACTGAGAAATTATTTAGGTTGAAGATTGAAGATTTGTAAGAGTGGGTATGGCAAAAGGATAAGAAAATATTGGTAAGAAAATGTTTTATTACACCCATGATGCCATTAGTTGCTATACACACCATTATTATTATTATTTTTTTACCAGTAGGGTAAAAGAAGATACTGCCAATTAAATTATGATAGGCGTACCAATTACTGAATTGTTGAAATGTGGGGAAAAAAACAGTCTTAGAATCAATGAAATACCACACTTAGTATATAATTTAGAAGGTTACTGGAAAAAATTGAGGGGAAAGTTTTTGAGGTTAGAGAGGGATATGATGGGGAAGTAAGAGAGCTCAAGGATAAGAGTCTAGTCAGAGAATAGATTTTGGAGTTTTAAGATTTTGAGGTGCAGCAGCTTCAAGCTCAAGTAATACCATTCAGAAGTTGTACAAGATCCACAATATTCCTGTTGGTGGAGGTAAGTAGAAAGTGTATGAGAAGGCCAGAGAGTAGAGTTTCTTGAGAATTAATTGTACTGATGATGAAAATGAAGTCCAGAGTTCAAATGACTTGCATAATGTCAAAGAATTATTTAGTCATAAAACCAAGATTAGGTCACAGTTAAGGTAAAGTTTTTGGGATTAGAAGGCAGGGAATTTTTCATTGAACATTTGAACTTTTGCTTCAAACATTCCTACCTAAAATATTGTACCTTGTTATAGTTTAATATGAAAAATTTTCTTTCTCAACAGCCTCAAAGAGTTGCTGAGAGCTAAATTAATTGAATGTGGCTGGAAGGACCAGTTGAAGGCACACTGTAAAGGTAATCAGTTTCATTTACAAGATAAGCTAATTTCATTCTTCTTGTTGGCTTGGGGTTCACTAGAAAAATAATAGGCAGTATTTTAAGATCTATCGAGTGCTGAACATAATTTTAAACAAATAGAAAATTCAATCTTCTAGTAATGATTTCCCCCTGTGTCCTTTTGGTAGAAATAATTCCTGAATCTTTAGAAATTTTCTTTTTTTTTTCTTAAAACAAGTGAGGCAAGATTTTTTCTGGCATCAAAGTATGCATTCCATCCTTTTTCAGTGTGCCTACTCAACGTGAAACATTAGTTATTCCTATGTTTTTACTTTATAACAAATTGAACACTTTATGATTGGCAGACTCCACGGGAATTTTATCTCCTGGCTTTAACAGTGTTATTTTTGAAAATTTACCTATAAAAGATCTTAGGTAATTACACTTATTTTTTTAAAATGTAGAATGGAAGCTTATAAAATTGCTAGGTATCTATGATGATGCCACTAGATAGTTGATACATGTCATGAAGATGAGCCTCTTCTAGCTCAGCTTTGGTATACTGGAATTCTGGATATTTTCAGTGAACTCCTATTATATTGTAATGGTTTCTACAATTAATAATAGAGACTATTTGTACTACTAACCCTAAAAAGGCAGTGTGGCACATTAGAAAAAGCATAGTTTCGGGGGTCATATAGACCTTCACTGGAAGAGACTGAAACTGGATTTCAGCTCATGTTTGGATGAGTTATTTACTTTAAGCCTCAGTTGGGTCACTTGTAAGTGGAAAAATGTCCAGCCCATTAGATTGTTATGAATATCAAATGCCATAAATCACCCAGCACATAAGAGTGTTCCAGCAAATATTAACTCCTTGCCCTCTTCTCTCTCCTTGGGCCCAGCCTAGAGAAGAGAAAGGAACAAAGGAGTTGTTCTATTCTTTAATTTTGGGCAATGAAATTACAAGTTAGACTCAAATAATAGCTTTTTACCCCTTCCATACATTCAAGAGCTGGTATGATTATGGTGAAATAAGATCTGTACAGTTATATGTTTCCAGCTTTTTACACATAATTAGATTTGACTTTATAGTCCAAATTCATTCTAAGTGTTATAATAATTGTTAAGTTACAGGTTATTTAGCTGAGAGATGAACAGGCTTTTAAGATTTTGCTCTGGCGAATACTTAATGTGTTTAAGGTTGAACTAAATCTTCATTAGAAAAGAAAAAAAGTGTCCTCTTTTTTTTTAAAGACCAGTCTGCACTCTAAAAACATGATCTTAACCCTTCCTCTATGAAAATCTTTCTTACAGATAATGATTTTAAATGATATGATTTGTTTTTTGCTTTTGCATAAGAGGTAATTAAAGAAAAAGGACTAGAACACGTTACTGTTGATGACTTGGTGGCTGAAATCACACCAAAAGGCAGAGGTAAGGAATACAAATTGTGTGAAAGGAAAGGTGTGCTGAAGACCTGATTTCTCTCTCTCTCTCTCTCGCTGGTTCAGCTTTTCTTTCTTTTTATAGGGAAAAACAACCTTTCCAGAATTATTTGGGTACTTGCATTTCCTCATTGGGAAAGATTATAATTGCCTTCCTGCTTCTCTAGCATAGTCTTGAGTAATACATGAGATAAGAGGTATAAAATGTTTTTGGACTCTAAAACAGTATACAGATATAAGTTGATAATAGTGGTTAAGACAGATAATTTTTAAAATGTGGGATTTTTGTAGAGGCGAGTATTACCTGAAGCTAGGATTTATAAATTTTTATTAGATATGGCCCAATTTCACTTAAATATTTAATAATTCAAAGTTTTACTCCAGCCCCAGGGTCAATGCTCTTCTCTTGTTTTTCTTTTTAAAAATAAGTAAAGCTCTGTCTTCTTAAGTGTCTAAATTAAGAATTTGGTAGCTCTAAAACTTTGTGTTCTGGGTAATCTGTATTTAAAATTCACACTACCATCATCTTCATTTCCTTACAGAAGGCAAAGGAAAGAGATGAAATAGTATATTAACATTTATGATATGTAATAAATATTAACTACATTACATTGTTAGCTCAGATGTGGCTACATTATTTTCATTTATTTTGTGAAAGGGTTTCTTTTGGTAATTTTAAGTGAAAGCAGATAAATTAGATAATCCATTATCTGTTTTGTCACACAGAAGTAGTAAAAAGAATTTAAGTGTAAAAAGTAAAAAAGTTTGAAAATTATTACTAGAGAATACTAATTCTCTGAACTACCTGCTGGGATAGAGCTACAGAATCCTGTAGTCCTTTCCAGCCATCTGTAGGCCTGTTTACAGCTAAAAAAAAAAAAAAAAAGACTTTTTCATCAAGTATGTCTCAGGGAAAGAAAAACAAAACATAGTATTTATTGTTCCCCAGATGGATTTACATTTTAAAATAATATTCTCCAATTTCTTTTTCTATTTTCCTTCTGTAATTTATGCTTAAGCTATTATCATTTTGGAGCTGGTTATACAGGGTAGAAATTTTCTTTGCTTCTCCTTCAACACTTGTATCTTAGACATTTCAATCCCTTATAGCTCCACTGCTAGAAAATGAGCAAATACACAACAGAGAAATAAAAATAAATCTTTTGTTTTATGTTCTTAGTCTTCTTTATAGCCAAGAGAAGTATTTATTTTCTTTTTTTAACTAAAATACAGTAGAATTGACCATTTTTTAGTGTGCAGTTCCATGAATTTTATACACATGTACAGATTCATGGAACTACCCTCCTCCCCGCAAAAAAACTCCCTCAAGCTATCCTTTTATAGTCATACCTTATCCCTAACTCCAAGGCAACTAATCTATACTCCCATCACCTTAATTTTTATTAATAATGTGTTTAATATATGTACTGATCACGTTTCCAGTGGTCTTGAATTAATTATGTAGCTTTTACTTCTAGCAGGCTTAAACTAAACATCTGTAAAGAGGAGTACGTGTCCTATTTAATTTGTGTACTTATTTTTGGAATACTGAACTGTATCTGAAATATTTCATTTCCTTTGGATACAAGCAAGTAGCATTAGAAATTTTAGTTAATTCACTATTGTCCTTATTTATTAGTAGCCAAGAAAAGAAAAAAAAATAGTGTAGATTCATTTGTTGACATTTAATAGTAATTTAAAATTACTAAGAGCAGGGCTCTAAAATTTCAAAGAGCAGGGCCTTTTTTTTTTAGTGTGATACCCTGAATAGATAATAGTCACATGGTTCAAAATTGAAGAAGTAAAAATACCACAAATGTAACTCCTGTTGCAATTTTTGCATCTTTGCTGAGTCAGAGAGTATGTGCACTTACTTCAATACAGTATTGCCAAATTACCTTCCCAAAAGTATGGTACCAATTTATATTCTCCATCAGCTAATATAAGAGAGCCAATTTTCCCTCAGTGTTACCAACACAGGATATTACTGACCTTTGGTTTTTAACCAATATAATTGGCAAAACATGCTGTTTGTGGTTTTAATTTACATTTTAATTATGAAGTTACACCCCCTGTATGTTCAAGAACTGTGTTTTGCCTTTTCTTCATCTCTTTTGCTCATTTTTCTATTAGTCTGATCTTTTATCAATTTGGAGAAATGCAGTGAGAGATCAGCCCATTTCTGTAAGAGTGGTTTCCCACTTTCTGTCTTTTGCCTTTCTTTATGGTGATTTTGACCCACTTACTAAATTGCCATTGTTGATTTATATCAAATTTATCAATTTGTTATAACCCTCTGTTTCAAAAAGGTCTTTTCCACTCCTAGTTTAAAGAATTTTCCCATATTTTATTCTCATTAGTGTGCAGTATATTTAGGTATTGGATAGTTCACTCAAATAATGAATTGCAAATATAGTTTATTTTTTCAGATATCTTTACCTCTTTCTTTTTTGAGGCATATGGGTTATTCATGAAATTATTTTGTTAATTCTGAATAAAATATCAAATACCAAATTGACATATATTAATTGGCATCTTCTTACTCCTATATTTTTATTTTTGTATTTCAGCCCTGGTACCTGACAGTGTAAAGAAGGAGCTCCTACAAAGAATAAGAACATTCCTTGCTCAGCATGCCAGCCTTTAAGATTGGATGAGATTGTGTTGTTTTGTGGTTTTATTTCTGAAAGTAAAACTTGCCATAAATTAGGAATCAATTTCCCAAAATAAAATCCTTTTTTGTATGATGGTATACAGTTTTCAGTAATGATGTATACATTGTATTGATTTTTTCCCTAAATGTGTTATTTTAATAAATATCTCATGAATGAGTTTGAAGTTTCCTTGGATTTTGGAATAAAAGGGACTTTATTAATAATATACCAGATTTGTTCAGAGGAGAATTCAGCAATTGATATAGTTTAAGTGTTAAGTATGTGCATATCTCTGTGCTAACAACTGAGGAGGAGTAAGCAGGCTCTTCTTAATGTCTGGATGTGGTGTATCCCTCTTTTGAATCTCTGCTATTTTATAATACATGTCCCATCTTGTACTACGGATGTCTTATTTCTGATTTGTTATAAATGCTGAGGGTTGGGACTGGGTCTTACTCATCTTTATGTGCCTTCCTTATTCCTCAAAGAATTTACCATCCTATTGGAAGAGAGAACATTTGCAAACTGGCTCCACACCAAGCTCCTCTTTCATACTCTACTCATCTGAACTTTGAGAGCAGAAACTCTAAATTGCATCCCCACATACTAAGGTCAAGAAAGAACTTTATGGGAAATAATCTCCACCTGTAGCTTTACTCTGACATCAAGATTGCCAAATCCAATGGACTTTTGTCTGTTCTTATGTGACCTCTGCTGGAATGAGAATGTTGACCATCCTGCCACTTGGAACTTTCTTCCCACTACTCACATTGTGTATTCCTACCACTGGAAGTTCCTTCTGTGTCTTGTGGATACCTTTTGCTGTATGGGACTTCAAATAATGGTGTTTCTTAGTGTTCCCTCCTGGGCCCTCTGCTTGACTAATGATATACTTTCCCTGGGCAAATCCCAGGAAACTTGGGTTGGACCATGGATTCAAATACAAACTTGTTGATAAATGGTAAATTGTTTCTCTAAACCAGACTTCAACCCAGCCTCCAGACCCGTATACCCAACTGCTATGGATCAGCTTGCTTGGATGTTCCATAAACACCTTAAACTGACCACACCTAAGATAGTGACTTCTTTTCCTCCAGTAACTGCCCCTACCGTGTTCCTTATCTCTGTGAGTGGTACCTCCCAGACCTACAGATTACCAGAGCTTGTTAAAATACTGATTCAGAAGGTAAGAGATAAGGCCCAACATTCTCTATTTCTGACAAGCTCCCAGTCAATGCTTGTGCAGCTAATGGAGGACCAGTTTGTAGCAAGGTTGTCGACTGTCCACTTCTGCAGCGGGCTCCTAATGTTTCCTGCTGTTGTTTCATGCTTCCTCCAATGACTCTTCCACACTATTACCTAAGTGACCTTAACTCAAAGTCAAACCTTGTCATTTTAGTCTACCTGAAATTTCTCAGTGGTTCTTAGTTTACAACGTAAAAGTCAAGCTTGACCATAGCAACCAGGTCTGACATTTACTTCTAGTTACTCTAGAGAGTCTTCAAAAGTATCAAGTTAATTCATCCCTAAATACAAAACTTCATCAACCTAGAAAGCCCTTTTACTTCTCTCATTCCTACTTTACCTTCACAATTCAGCTTGAGTTGTTGCAAAAACATTCTAACATTCCTTTGTCTGGTTTAGATTCTCAACCACTTTTTTTCTATAAGAAGCACCTGTGCATAATTTCAACACTGGTTCTTGAACGTCGCATACATCTGGAGGAAAGGAAACGACTTTTTGACTTTGCGTGATATGTATTTGTAGATGGATGGACAAGGGAATGAACACTATGCGAGCTCAAAATAAGGTAACAATACAATTGGGTATCGTTGAGAAAAGACTTCGTGTTAATTTTTGGTTTACTGTTCCAGAGATAGAATTTTATATTTCTGATGAATTTATATTTTAAATGTAGTCTTTGAACTAACTGGACTTAATTATGTAAAGTGACCTCTCTCACACACACACGCAAAATCACAAAACCTACACAAGAGTTTGTTTCATCTCTTATAAAGCAATGATCGTTACATTCATTGTTCTGTTGCCCATAATCAAAAAGGAAACAGTCTTAAATGGTACATCAGAAATGTTAAGAACAATAGATCTTATTTGTATGTGCAAACAAACCAAAAATTGCTCATGAAGATATTTTAGTAGCTTAAAAGGAAAACGAGAAAATGAAAACAAAATACTTTGAAATGGAGCAAAAGAAAGTTGAACATAGCAATTGAAAGTACGAAAGAACATAATTTTAAAGTGATAGTGCCAAAAACTGCCCACCTCTGCGCCCACTACCTCTCGGTTTTTTTTGACTTCTTAGGAATGTCTTGTTTGCATCTAGAACCATTGATATTTTTCAAAGAAACCAACTTCTGACTCCCATCATTGATTTATGTAAACTAGGAATACCTTCTTTAAAGACCTTGCACCATTCCATGCTCAATGTCAGGAATTGAAAAGGAGAATACTGTTACACAACTGCACTGGGTGAGTACAATACTAATTAAGATTACTATAAGCTTCTCTTGTATAGGATTAAAGAAGACCTAACTAAATTATTTATGTAATCACTTTGCTTTGGCATTAAGAGTGTATCATTTGGTTGAGCAGTGCCAAGCCAGGGCCTGGGTGATGCTGGGGATTGGTAATTGGATATGGGACTTTTCCTAACTTGGTAAAACTCAAGAGAATTATGACAGTTGCTCAGTAGCTGATGTTGGAAATGATGCAGTGTGTGTGTGTGTGTCTCTGTGTGTGTGGTGTGTGTTTTAACCCTTCTTGTAAATGGCTGTGTCATATTACTCAGTGACTTCATAAGACCCTTCATATTACCATTAGACACCACACAAAAGTCACTGGATGAATCCACCAAGAAAACTAACAGGTGCAGTCAGGCAATTTGAGTTCCAGTTCCATCTATGACACTGAATTATCAGGTAAGACCGACTCTGCTGCATAATAGGTCTGATAATGTTATCTGGCAAGAATGAAAATAATTACAAAACTGCTAATACTGTTAATAAGGTAATCATAAAAGCAATATGGATTAGAGTTACTCCTAGGAAAAACTCTAGAAATATGTAATTATTTACTATGTGTTTTCTAGATTTATAAAGATAGATGAATTACACCCTGTGTGGAAAATAGCTGCTTTTATTTTTCAGGAATTTCCATATAATATTAATTACCATGATAATACCTACAAGAATGATGGTAACCAACATATCTTGGTTGGAATAGAATAAATCTCTCTGTAACAGCACTCAGGGAGGATTGAAATTTTCTGTAGTCAGTTTTACCCTCATTCTACTATTAACTCCTCTATTACATAGACTGTATACCATTTATCTTTGGATCCTAAGTGCCTAACAGAATAAATTCTTGGTAAGTTTTTTTAAAGAAATGAATAAATAAACGCAACAGAGAATGAAATTTGGCATGTGCCTGTTTATTCCAGACTCCAAATTGTATTTGGTTGTTCTGTCTGTCAGCCACCAGAGGGCACTTGAAGCCCGTATTTTGGTTCTACCTGGGGCTCTCTCTAAGTGTGTTATTTGGACAGGCTTAATTCCAATGCAAGCCAATCAGATTTTTCAAGATGGAAGTGTTATTGAATTAAAACTTAATGCGAGGACCTCAGAATGTGCTTCTGGTATAAATTAAGATGAAGCTACTGTGAGATGTGTTATTTTACCACTATCATTTTCTGATGCCAATTCAGTATTTCAGGCAGAAATTTGATTAAAATAGCATATGCCATGACTGAAATAGTTCTATTTCAGCCATTTCATCAAAAAAAAAGAAGCATAGTAAATTTTTAATAAAAAGTGAAAGAAAATGTCCAGTGTTATTTCCCTGTCATCGTGCTCCTCTTTTATAGTCCTTTTAGAAGGGAATAATACTCATATTTCCCTTTCTCATACTTATGTCAGTGTTTAAAAAAAGAAAGTGTAAATAGAATATTATATAGTGCCAAAACCCTGTAGACGTTCATTGAATGTTGGCTTATGATAACAATGGTAAAGAATGTCAGTTAATGAAGGCAGATAGATTCTGCACTCAGGGTGCAGTGTTTTTCATAAAATAATTTTAAATCCAGGACCTGGTGCCAGTACTCACCACATCCATAAATGCTTTGGCTTTGTGCCTGGGATCACCAGAATTGAGTGCTAATAAATGGCTTTCAGTTACTGCATACCTCCTTAATCTAAAATTATTTGTTGAGGGCACATATTTGAGAATTTATCCTTTCTAGGCAGCTACTTATATCAATATTGGCCTTTGACCAAATAAGAGGCATAATGCAGAGTAATTGAAATAGAGACGTCCATTAAACCCCAGCCTGGCAGGTGTGCAGGCGATCTGGGTAGTGATAGACATTGTGTAATCTGAGGAGCATTCAGTTCGGCTAATACATGTGAGTGCGCACTCTGGTTCTCTTCTTGGAGCTATTGTCGATGGACTTAATGATTTCATTAGTCACTTACAAGTTCTACCTGACAGTTGCCTATCAACAACACGATTCCTTTCTGCTAGGGATGCTGAGAATATAATAAAGTATGAGAATCACGAGTGCTCTTCTTAGGAGGCGTAACATAAATTCTAAGTTATGGTAAAGGACTTTACAAGTCCTTATGTATATAATATATGCTGTTCTTCTAGCAATGGTGCTCATAAAACAGTTTTGTGTATAGCATCTATCCCCTGCATCTTACCTCAGGTGTAAACACAGGCTTTCAGCAGACCTGTATAGTGAAAAAGCACAGATGTATTCACTGATCAGCTGCCTTTCCTATGTTCCTGACCCAATTCTTTCGTGTTACAGAGACTTTGTAGAGATCTCCAGTCATCTAACCACCCCTTTATCATTACCTTCACTCCATTCATGCTCTCGTTCCCTCTTACCCACTTAGAGGAGTTATCATTCGAACTCCCTTACAATTACCCTTCACTTCCCTCATCCTTTTGTTCCCAATCACACACAGTCCTGCTTAAATATAACTACCCCGAGAGCTTACTCCCTGCATGCATCTGATCACCTGAACTTTGTTGAAGAAAACTACACAACCTTCTGGTAAGTCCCATTCTAAAATAACAAGTACAACATTCTGAAAGACAGTTAACCTGGGCTTATCAAAAATGTTAATGTCATAAAAGAATGAAAGACCAAAAAAATTGAAAAGGGAAAAAACGTCAAGAACTGTTTTATGTTAAAAAGAGAACAGAGACATTTGTCTTTAAAGGAATATGTCAGTCTTGATAAATAAAATTATAAAGAATATTATCAGGGCACTCAGAAAATTTTAAATATTGGCTGTAGTATCAGTGTTTTAAATTTGCTGAGTGTTACATTTGTATTCATGAAGAATGACTTTGTTCATGTTGAAGTGTTTAGGGATGAAGTGTTCCATTGGAACTAACTTTCAAATGGTTCAATAACAGCAGCAAAGGTGTTTGTACTTGATATGGAGAGAGAGAATGACAGAAAATGTGAATCTAAGGGAAGGAAGGGTATACTTATCACAAACAGGCTTGAAATTTTTCAAAATAAAAATTTTAAAGGAAGTAATGGTCACAAATCTCAAATGAATACTTTTCACTGCCCTGGAACTCCACTACACTTCCCTAGTATACACTTCCCACTCCCCAAAATGCCTGTTTCACATTCCTCTCCCAGCTAACAACACTGCTTCATGCTTTACCAGGGAACAGCAACAATCAGACAAGAACCCAGCATCAGCAGATGACCAAACCTAACAGCCTTCCTGAATCTGGACCCAGACTTCCAGACTTTCTTCCACTATTGCTCTGAATCCCAACACTCTCTCTCAGTAATTTCTCTCCTGAGGTTATTCCTCTCTAGACTTTTCCATCAGAAGTTTCTCCCTGTATTGCATCAGCCCTAACAGCGTAATGTGGCCTGGTATCTTGCATCTTTTATAAAAAACCATGTCTTGGTCACAGATCTCCCTCAAGGAAGAGCCCCATTTCTTTGTTCCCATTCAAAACAAGGAAAGCTGCTTAACTGATTTGTCTATAGGTACTGTCTCCACTTCTTCTCTCCCACTCACTCGCTCAATTTGGGGTTATGGAAATTGTCATTCCACTGAAGATATTCATGTCAAGGTCAAGAGAAAGCACTACCTTAATAACCTCTCGGCAGCATTGATAACAAATGACCACTCCTTCCTCAGACACGTTCTTCTCTTGATTTTCATGTTGCAAAACTATCCTACTTTTCTCTTAACTCACGGCTGTTGTCTCTGAGTCTGCTAACTTCTCTTCTTCTAGACTTTGGATTTCTCAAACCCCAATCATGTGACCTAAGTTCTTCTCTGTCTCAGGGGTTCTCGACTGTTTCGTGTTATTTGGCACTCAAGTGAAGCCTATCAGTTCTGTCTAATAATAATATATTTAAGTGCACAAAATAAAATTCTTAGAGTTACACAGGAAACTATATTAAAATATAATTATAAATATATTTCCAAATAAATGCATGATACTCATCTTTATTAACACAAAAATAAGGCAATGCATTTCAAATATAGGTAAGCTTAAAATCATGTCTTATTTTCAAAATAACAATTTAAAAGCTACTTAAGTTATATCTTAACGTGTATAAGAACATTAAATGTGAGGTGGTGTTCAACCAGACAATCTGTATTATGTATATACGTATACATAATACATATATTATGTTGGACATTCCATCAATTTCAAATTTTTGCTTTAATGGTTATAAGTACTGAAAATATTGATTAGTTAAGATACATATTTTTTTGCAAATGGAATTAAAGCTCCTTTAGCTCACGTTGCAAGGCCAGGAAAGCTTGTTTCAAAGAACACCAAGATTCTCAAAGGTTTTTTTGAGTTAAATTTCAACTATAATAAGATTTGGTCCTAAGATCAAAGAACATGGTCTAGGACAATACCTTCAATAGAGTTTATATCAGAAAGAAAAGGACTGTGGATCTTTGGTTCAGCTTTAATACTATCAAGATAAAAGTAACTTCTGAAAGAATCCTCAATAGTTTCCAATTGTCCATAGATTTCCCTTTTTGAAGAAATCGACAGTCATCTGAGGATGAAGCACCTACTGCAGCATTTCAAAGTTTGGCATTCCTGACTAGTTGCTAATCCTAGAAACTATATATATATTTTAAAGTAGAAACCACAATGGACTTGAAATGAAAGCTTTATCTATTCATGTGGTTAAAAATAACTGCCAGGTGAGCCAATTCATAGATAAATCATTTTTTTTTCAAAGTGTTCCAAACGTGGAGTTTCTTTTCTTTTAGAGAAGTTAAAGCCAACTGTCCTTAATTCAGACATGCATTTAAGTCTTGTTCTCTGGGAAATTCAATGGACTATTTGGTAAAGCTGTACTTCATATTCTGATCCTGTTTTTGACAAATTTATAAATTCAATTATTCAGAGTAATTATCAGAGGATAATGTTGATAACTTTTATGCTTGTTGGTAAAGCTTCTCTCAGGATTGTAAGAATAGTCTTAATTCCTAGCACATGTCTGTGTTGAAAAACAGAAAGTGATGACATTATGAGGTGCTTCTTTTCCCATGAAGGTAAGAATACTGGGTATATTACATTACCAAGTATTACTGCAATCATGGGAGGACTGTAGTGCTTTTTTTCCAATTGAAGTTTTGTTTGGAGAAATAATCCTTATAAGAAAACAGAACAATAAAACAACTTTTCACATCTTTGAGCCTCTCAACGGTCTTGGTCAGTTCCAACAGAGACTCACAGACTAAGAATTCTTCCAGCCACATACTCCAGGGGAACAGTAAGGCGGGCAAGTTCCTCCATTGCTTGTTTCAAAATTTTACGATATTTTTATAATTCTACCCTGAATGAAAACATTTGACTTGAGAACCTCTCCTAGATTTCTGTTGGTTTGCAACCTTGGGAGCTTCCAGGTAAAATCTGAAATTAGCCTCTCTACATGGAGGGCAAGGAGAGACGGAAGGAAGGGGCAGACCACTCCAGATTAGTAGGCGGAAGTTTTAATAAGCAAAGGAACTTACACATGAGGCTTGTCTTGGGTAGCAGCAGAACAAGTAGATTTCTGTACTACCTGCTGGAATCTTAAAAGTTTATATGGAGATCTTAACTGGGTTCAGTCATGTATACAGCACAGACGGTCTCAACAATGCCTCGTTCTTTGGAGGCTGTGTCCCTGTTCCCACTGTTCACACTGTTTCAGGGACACAGAAATGGTGGGCAGAGTGTGCATTCCAAGGTTAGGGGAGTGGGTCAACTGGTGGTCACATCCTCTCCATCACCTGCTGCAACAATTTCATCTGTTCCAGTTCAGAAACCAACTTGAACATTTTCAGTGAATATGGCTGAATTAGAGTCTCTCCCATTTTATAGGAGAAAAAAATAATTTTGTTAAATGGAAATTCCATTTTGGAAGTATCCTAGCTTTTCATCTTGAGATTTTCTTGCATGAAGAAAGTGCTATTTGTAAGAATTTTTACAAATAACACTGTGGTGGCACGATCCATGAAAGAACTAATTGATGAATATGACTTCATTCAAATTTAAAATTTCTGCTCTGCAAAAGACACTGTCAAGTAATTGAAAAGACAAGCTACAGACTGGGAGAAAATATTTGCAAAAGGCATATCTAAAGACTGTTATGCAAAAATTTATACAAAGAATTTCTTAAACTCAACAATAAGAAAACAAACAAATTAAATTAAATTAAAACATGGGCCAAAGACCCCACCAAAGAAGATATACAGATGGCAAATAAGCATATGAAAAGTTGCTACACATCATTATTTCATCAGGGCTATGCAAATAAATGAGATGCCATGATACACCTATTAGGATGGCCAAAATCCAGAACACGTCAAATGCTGGGGGAGATGTGGAGCAAGAGGACTTTTTTGCTTTAATGGTTATAAGTACTGAAAATATTGATTAGTTAAGATACATATTTTTTTGCAAATGGAATTAAAGCTCCTTTAGGAATGCAAAATGGTACAGCTACTTTGGAAGACCGTTTGCTGGTTTCTTATAAAACTAAACATACGGTAAACCATGTAATCCAGCAATTATCCTCCTTGGTATTTACTCAAATGAGCTGAAAATTATATCCACATAAAAAATGCACATGAATGTTAATAGCAACTTTATTCACAATTGCCAAAACTTAGAAGGAACCAAGATGTCCTTCAGTAGGTGGATGGATAAATAACCTGTGGTACATCCAGACAATGGAATATTATTCAGCACTAGAAAGAAATGAGCTATTTAGCTCATTAGAACCTAAAGGGATACTACTAAGCGAAACTTAAATGCATATTACTAAGTGAAAGAAACCAATCCGGAAAAACTACATACCGTATGATTCCAAATATGTGATATTCTGGAAAAGGCAAAAGTATGGAGACAGTAAGATCAGGGTTGCCAGGGATTATGGGGAAGGAGGGATGAATAGGAGGAGCACAGAGGATTTTTAGGGCAGCAAAACTAGTCTTTTAAAAAAAAATTTTTTTTTATTTAAATTCAATTTAGTTAACATATAGTGTATTATTACTTTCAGGGGTAGAATTTAGTGATTCATCAGTTGCATATAACACCCAGTGCTCATCACATCAAGTGTTCTCCTTAATGCCCATCACCCAATTACCCCATCCCCCACCCAACCCACCTCCTCTCCAGCAACCCTCAGTCTTTTTCCTAGAGTTAAGAGTCTCTTATGGTTTGCCTCCCTCTTTGTTTTTATCTTATTTTTCCTTCCCTTCCCCTATGTTCATCTGTTTTGTTTCTTAAATTCCACATATGAGTGAAATCATATGGTATTTGTCTTTCTCTGACTAATATCACTTGGCATAATACCCTCTAGTTCCATCCACGTCATTGCAAATGGCAAGATTTCATTCTTTTTGATGGCTGAGTAATATTCCATTGTGTGTACATTGTGTGTGTGTGTATTTTTTTTTTTTTACAATTTTATTTATCTATTTGAGAGACAGAACATGAGCAGGAGGAGAAGCAGAGGGAGAGGGAGAGGCAGACTCCTTGCTGAGTGGGGAGCCTGACACGGGACTCAATCCCAGGACCCCGAGATCATAATCTGAGCTGAAGTCAGATGCTTAACTGACTAAACCACCCAGGCACCCATGACAGTGATGGCAGGGGGTATATGGGAAGTCTTTGTACCTTCTGCTCTACTTTGTGAACCTAAAACTGCTCTGAAAAATAGTCTATTAAAAAATGACTATATTGGGGCACCTGGGTGGCTCAGTCGTTAAGCGTCTGCCTCCAGCTCAGGCCATGATCCCAGGGTCCTGGGACGAGCCCCGCGTCGGGCTCCCTGCTCAGCGGGAAGCCTGCTTCTCCCTCTCCCACTCCCCCTGCTTGTGTTCCCTCTCTCGCTGTGTCTCTCTCTGTCAAATAAATAAATAAAATCTTAAAAAAAAAAATGACTATACTGTAGCCTTTGTGTCTCATCACATTTAGTACACAACTAATGCACTAGCATCTGAGGCAGGAAGAGCATAGTTATGTTGTTGTGGGTCTGATAATTCCTTTAAGTAGTGATGAGCATAAATGATGTTTCAAGATCTCTCCAACAATTACAATATTATATGAAAATATCTATGATTTCCATTGATATCATGGATCCAACAACACTACTGTGGTTTGTCGTCTATATTAGTAATTGAAGGGAATGCAAAATGAAGCTATAATTTTTTCCCCATCCAAGTTCATAACCCTCTGCCCTCCTGAGATCTTAGCTGCTCTTATGGCTTCAATTCCATCTATACGCTGCTGAATAATTCCACATTTTGTTTACTTAACTTGATGTTTACACTCGGTCTCTAAGAATAGATAGCGTTTATTGAGCCCTTACTGTATGCTAGGCACTATTATAAGCATTTTACATTTACTAAGTCATTTACTTCCCCAAAACAACACTATCAGTTAATGTTCTATTCTCATTTTATGTAAAAGGAAACCTGAGGCACAAAGATGTTGAGTAGTTGGTCCAAGGTTTCCCCGTTACTAAGTGGCAGAGTGAAGCATGGAGCCCTGGAAGTCTGCCTCCAAAGCTCGTGCTCTTAGCCTGTAAGCAACCCTTCTAATCAGCACCTCAGACTCAAGTTGGACAAATCAGGCATCTGGATCACCTACCTTAAACTGTACCTCCTCCAGGCTTTGCATATCATAGTAAATGATGCACCATCCACCTAGGCATTAACATCCCAAACCTAAGATATCCTAGATTTCCCTTACCCCACCACTAACCTATATCCAGGCATCTGCCCATTTCTTAACAATTCCAATACTTCCTTTCTAATTCCATCCTCATCACCTCTGGTCGAGACTGCCACAATAGCATCCTAATCAGTCTTGTGTCCATTCTTGTCCCCAATATAATCCCTTACCAAGAGTGCACTCTTGATGCACTCTTCCAAATCTACTCTTTCCAAGATTCTTCACGAGCACTTAATGGCCTCCACATTTCTAGATGTTGAGGACCAAACTCTTGCAGTTATATTTTACCCCCTCCTTTTTCCTCTTACCCTACATACTCCTTGTCAGCAAATCCTATCAACTTAGTTCTCAAATATACACACAACCTGACCTCTTTGCACTATCAACACTGTTACCATCCAGGTCCAAGATGCCATTATTCTTGCCTGGATTATTTGCATTTATCTCTGAATTGATCTCCCTGCATCTGCTCTTGCCCTAGTTCAACAAAATAGCATCTGGGTGTTTCTTTGAAAACATAAATTTTAGCTTAATATTCTACAGTGGATTCCCATCTCACTCAGAGTCAAATTCA
This sequence comes from Mirounga leonina, assembly GCF_011800145.1. NCBI lineage: Eukaryota > Metazoa > Chordata > Mammalia > Carnivora > Phocidae > Mirounga > Mirounga leonina. The sequence goes on from NW_023270415.1 coordinate 54,109,843, forward strand.
TGATCCTGCATGATTGGCCCCTCCTCCCATTACTTCTCTGACTTTGTGTCTTATACCACTCTGGCTTCCCTGCTCCTTACACATCAAATACACTCCCTCCTCATGGCATTGACATTTGTTCTAAAATGCCTGGAATGCTCTTCGCCCAGATGTCCACGTGGCTAAGTAATTCCCTTTAGACCTTTAGATCTTTACTCAAAATTCACCTTCTCTGTGACAACTTCCTGGTCTTCCTATTTAAAACTGTGTCACAGGGGCGCCTGGGTGGCTCAGTCGTTAAGTGTCTGCCTTCGGCTCAGGTCATGATCCCAGGGTCCTGGGATCGAGCCCCGCGTCGGGCTCCCTGCTCTGCGGGAAGCCTGCTTCTCCCTCTCCCGCTACCCCTGCTTGTGTTCCCTCTCTTGCTGTCTCTCTCTCTCTCTGTCAAATAAAATCTTTAAAAAAAAATAAAAAAAATAAAAAAATAAAAAAATAAATAAAACTGCGTCACACTCAGCCCCACCCCCCACCCCCACACATATATGATATTCTTCCTTGCTTATTTGTTTCTCTCCAGCATGTATCACTTTCTAACATACTATATATTTCATTCACCTATCTTATTTATTGAGTATCTCCAGTAAGAATGTATGTTCTGTGAGGAAACAGATTAAAAAAAAATTACTGCCCAATTTCTACTGCCTACCATATTGAATACTTGTTGAAGGCATACTAAGAGAACAAACCTATTCCTACAGGTACCTCAATTTGTTCATCATCTCTCACAATTAGGTCTAGATTCAAAATCAGTCTCCCATGCACAGCTCATTTTCCAAGTTAAGTGAATTCACAAGTGAACCCTTTATGCCTTCTAGCTCTGCGAGAGTTCTTACTCTTTATCACTTTCTAATTGCTTTTATTTATTTTTTTTAATAAATCGATTCCTTTTTTAAGATTTTATTTTTTTATTTGAGAGAGAGGGAGAGAAGGAGAATATGTGCCCACCAGGGGGTGGGCAGAGGCAGACTCCCCACCAAGCAGGGAGCCTGACATGGGGCTAGATCCCAGGACTCTGGGATCATGACCTGAGCCAAAGGCAGAAGCTTAACCAACTGAGCCACCCAGGTGCCCTTCTAATTGCTTTTAAATCGAAGGATTGACAAATTTATAATCTCTCTTTTTTTTCATCATCAAGGCAAGCAGGACCAGGCAAAATAAAAATGGGGATTCCCTCATTCAAAAATTATTAAGGATTTCACAATGGTGCCAGCAGAGCATTAAACAAAGCATGGGGTCTATGAGACTACACATGTCATGTGCCCATGATGCTGGCCCTAATAGCGGGGTTTTGTTAAAGCTGGACTTTTTTTTTTTTTTTTAACTTACAAAAGCATGGAGTTTAGTGATCAGGAGTTGCCTTTTCATGTCCATGGTCCATGATGAATCTGTATTATAAAGGTTTAAATATTCTAAACACTAATATAATTTAAATCATTAGTTATATAAACTACATAATCACTTTTTCTGGTTCCAAGTTGACTTTTTGGTTATACAAATTTCTATCTAGTTATAATTATTTATTGTCACATTATCCCATCCACTTATGTTAATAATTTAAGGTAAAAAATACCACTGGTGGGATCTTTTGCTAGACATTGACTTATCATATAAATAAGCACTTTTAAAGGGAGAAATGTTAAAGATGCTCATTCATTCAAGAGTTGAGTAAAAATCTATATATGCAAATTATAGTGCTTGGCTTTTTAAGAAATTTAGGCATTATATGACAGGAAAGCAGGCTTTTTGCTGAAATATCAACTTTTCTAAAGCCAATTAGCCAAATGATCAATTTGCTGAATGACCAATTTGACAAATTTGTCAAATTAAATGAATGTAATTTAACATAACAGCTTGAATGAGTTGGTGAAATATATGGAAAAATTATACACACATTTTTAATACTGACTATCACAATTGGATTATGAATTATATATGGATATGTGTATATTTTATATATATATATACTTGTTTCATACTTACATATATATATTTATTCATACATATAGAGTTAACTAGTTATATATGCATATTATATGAAACATATATAAGTTACATATATAGTTAATTGGTTATAAGAAGACTAGCTATAAAGTAAGTAAAGATATCTGAAAGGGACTACTATAATCTGGAAGGGACCATGTCATTAGTATGAATTAAGTAGAAAGATGAAATAGGACAGAGTGGGAATAACCATATTATATACTAAATATTGTATGACATTTTCTGGTTGATATACTCTGAGGATTTGGTAAAAGAATCTTAAAAATATTAAAGGTTTGGCAAAACAGTAATCAACATAAAAAGGTTCCTAATCACTTATTAATATATCCAAAATGTAGAACAGTTTTCCTCTTTGTTATAAATAACATGGATTCCTTCGACAGCAAAGTCTGCCTATTTCAATGGTTCCTGATTAGAAACCACTCCAGTATATGACATGGGACAAAGTTTTTCACCTACTTCTGATTTATTTCATAGTACCTTTGAATGACATTTCCTACCTTTTTAATACTAAAAACATTTAAAATATTTTAGTATTATCTCACCTATTCTTCATACTGTTTTAATTTATAAATTCAAAAGCATCTGAAAAAATCAGAATTTTGAATTAAATTGCCCTTAAATTACTTTTTAATGAAATCATCCAAAATTTAATTTAGGGCAACTTAATTTAATCCTAATTTGAAAGCATCAGAAAGAAATAAGAATTAACCAAATAATTCCAATTTTTATTCCCACATTACATTTTATTTTGGTTTTTGATACTGAAATACATACTTCTACACATTTCACAGCTAATAACTTGGAGTGAATATTTTTGTTAATGCTGCTAAATAATTCTTGATAAAGTTGCTAATTATTGCACTACAACATTGCAGTCTTTAAATTTAGTAAATTTGGCAAATAGTTAATCAGCAAATTGGCATTCAGCTAGCTGATTTTCTGCTAATTGACCTACTTCCAGATAGAGGAGGGAAGGGTGAGTAGAACCTGCAGGAATACCAATTTTCAGGAAGAAGATGTAAGAGAAAAATATGAAATAGAAGTGATTGGAGAGGTAGGAAGAAACCCAAGCCTCTTCAGAGGAATGGAATTTCAAGAAGGATGTTAACAGTGTTGCATGCTGCAGAGTTCCAAGAGTAAGAAGTTCAGTGGTACTTTGCAGGCACTATTTTCGGTAGGGTGGTGACATGGGCAGTCAATCTGCAGAAAATTATGAGATGAATGAAATTAACCAAATCTAATTAACCTCCAATGAAATAGATATCAACTCTAGAAGAGCAAGGACCTAATTTTATTATTGTAGAGTTCTCTCTTCTATTTATACTCTCTTCCCTCCCAACTAGAGTAGTCCGATTTGGTAAATACAAGATGCTGAGTTAAATGTGAATTTTAAATAGCGAATAATTTTTAGTATAAGGATGTCCTAAGCATTGCAAACCCTCACTAGAAGTATGCTAAATTGGGGACAATGGAGGGGGTAAGAGCACTGTCTCTGGAGTCACTGCTTGAGTCCTCACTCTGCACTTAGTTATATGGCCGTGGGTAAGTTACTCAAACGTTCCGTGCCTCAGGCTACAGCTTGGAACAACGGGATAATAATAGTAATCGTAATTAGTAGTAATAGTAACAGTCCTTTGGGGATTATTGTGAGTTGAAGTCTCTAAAGCATTGGGCGTGGTGTTTGGGACAGGCAGAGAAATCAATACCTATAAGTATGATTGTCAATTAAGGGAACAGCCCTAATTTATATGAATGTGAAGGGGGGAAATGTGTGGGGTTTGTGTATTGGATGGACTTGCAGGTCCACCTGGGGACAGTTAATAGCCAAAGCATGCAGGCAAATGAAAGTATGTAGGCCTAGAATTTTTAAAAAAGGGAGGGGACGGGATTCACGGACAACTTGCCCACTGATCCCTCTCACCAAAAGGAGTGGAGTCATTACACTTATGGGGACAGCCTTGAGACGTCAGGACCCAGGTTTGAGCGTGGAGGTCTCATGACCATCTGATGACCACAGACCGGTCGGGGCCGGTTCGGTTCTCCAGCGCTGGGGAGTGTATCTGCGTGCAAATCCCGGAGGTGCAGCGGGACCGCCCGGGGCGGGGCGGGGCGGGGCGGGCGGCGGGCGGCGGAGTTCGCCCGCGCGCGTTGGAAGAGTCGGGCGCGCGTGCCAGTCGCGGTCGGCGAGCAGAGCCCGGCGCTGGCGGAGGCTGCGAGCGAGCGGCGCGCGCGCACTCTGCGCGACTGACGCGGCGATGGGACACCTGTGGCTCTTGGGAACCTGGGGCCTCTGGGGGCTGCTCCTGTGCGCCGCAGACCCCCGCGCAGGTAACTTATCCGGGGCGCCAGGGAGGCGAGCAGAAGTCTGTGCAGACGCAACCCCTGCTCCCGGGGCCGCGGGAGAGGAGGGACTGACTGCCTGGCACCAGCCCTGCGCCAAGGCTGCGGGTGCGGCTGCATGGCGATCGTGGGGACCTCTCTGGGACCCGGGACCTGCAAGGCAGGCCTAACAGACAGACAGAAGAGAAGAGGGATTGCTCTTAAGTCGTTAAGAGTTACTGCTTGAATTATGGAACCTCACTGCCCCCACCCACAAGTGGCTCAATTGAAAAAGACACAAACTTGGCTGGGGGTGGAGGTAGGGGACACAATCTGAGTCCGCTCTCTTCTCTTCTTGGGTGCCTTTACCCCATCGAAGGGAGGACAGTGTCCCCCAGTAGGACAGGAATGGTGTCTGTGGCTGGTGTCAGCCCCTTTAAGGGGCAGCTGCCCTCTGCCTTCAAAGTAATACCCAGGAGAGGGTTAGAAGAGACTGATAAGATAGAAATTGGAGTTGTCCGTTGAGATAAGGGAGGATGAACCTGAGATAGGTGGAGAGCAGCACGGTCTTGGAGATAGGATCCAGAGTCCTCGCTGGAGTTTCCTGCTCTTGGCTGCTCGAAGTTATAAATGTCCCTGAAGCAGGATCAGCCTTGGAACTCTTGGCAAAGTCAGACCCGTAGTACAGAGATATTTGAAGTCCATGCTAAGCTTTTTGCGGGCAGGAATGAACTATATGATTATAATTTTTTAATCTTTTCTCATACATCTATTTCAAACAGTCATTTCTATAGCGCTTCTTTTTGTGTCCACTTCAATTTTTCCACCTACTTTGAGAATTGTTACTGAATCTAATAATTACCAAATTTGTACAGCTGAAGCAGAAAACAAACCCTTTTAGCCACTGTGTATCTTTGAGTTGTCAGAGAAGCAGCTTGCTCACTCTTGTGTTTTGCATGGGCTCCTCCCTCTTTCTGGAACTCTTTCTCTCTCCCATAGTTGGTCCAATCCAGCTATTCATATTTGCCCTCCAAGATGCAGCAGGGACACCCCTTCTTTGAAGAAGCTAGTAGGACCCAAGCAGTGTGGATGAAATGCCCTTTCTTGGTCACCCATGACCTCTGTGCTCTCTTGTCACTCCATACAGTCTAAGCTAAGCTTTTGGAAAGTTGAGACTGTTAACACATTTTTATATCCCCAGGACCCATACACCGTTCGTTGAATGAATTAGTGACCATTAGAGTAAGAACTTACTATCATCAGGAGGCTAAAAAGATCCCAGAAATTATCTTTCCTGAAGTCTTACTCTGTCACAGAAAACAATTTCTTCTTAAAACACACCATTAGCTTTTGTACCTGGACTATTCTCTTCCTTTTCATTTATTCTTTGCATTTCTTATGTGCTTATAAAATGAATGACTTATTTCTCCAGCATTGTCTGCTGCTGTGTGGGCTGCTAACTGTAGTTATAGACCTGCAGTTAGTTGAGCAATACATGAAACTAAGGGTTTAATAAATGTTTTATAATATGACAGGTAAGAATGATGAAAATGATCATGGATTATTCCTGCCCTTTGTGGCACCTAAGGTAGTGCTTTGCTATGATTTATTTCCCTGTCAAGTCACTGGTTAGTAGTAGAACCACAAATAAAATACGGTGTATTTACTTTCAGTCCTATAACCTTCATGATGTTTTTCTTACAACATGGTTAAGATGTGGTACCGAATTTGCTGCTTGAATTGAAGTACTTGACGCTTTTACCTTTACTGTGTTTTAATATCTTTCAGATGGCTCTAAAATAATTCCCAAAGTCACAGAAATAATACCTAAATATGGCAGCATAAATGGAGCGACAAGGCTGACTATCAAAGGAGAAGGTACAGTTGCCTTTTTTGGGGGGGGGAGTCAACGTTGAGGTATCTTAAAGACTATTTCACATTTAGACATTTATGGTTTAAAAAAAAATCCAGAAGAGTTATTTCTCCATTTGCCCAGAGTAGTAAAACTCTACCCCTTTGACAGCTAACAAAATCCCCAAGAGTCTCTACCATCTGAATTCTTATTATAATTACTTGCTTAATTTAACTCCCAAGATCTGGATTATAATGACTGAATTGAAAGAAATGTCTTTAACCCAAATTTGCAATAATTTGCTTTGTTCTTCATGGGTCTAATAACATTTAATTTATCTTTATATGAAATATAACATTTGGGGGGCCTTGGAGGTAGAATGTTTAAAAAGAGGGAATGATGGAGAAATAGAATGTTAATGAAGGCAGAAAGGTAATTGAAAACAAAACTTTGGATCCCTTCTCCTGCCACACAGTCCTTATCAAATGCTTCATCAAAGCATGGGTTATGTATGACTCTTTCTCCTTGCCTGGTCTTGGGAGGAAACATAGCAGGCAAGCAGTGAATTTATTTAATGAGCAACTCTTCCTAAGATTAAATAGAAATATGTGGTTCTTTTAGCCCTAAGGTCTTCACAATCTAAATAATAGTATTCAGCTTATGAATTTTTGAAGGATAGGAAAGAAAAATATTTAAATACAAAAAGCTATTATTTAGTCTATAAAATCAAAAGAGAAATGAGGTTTTTGGAGTTAGAATCGACAGAGCAAGATATTTAAGTATTCTGTCAGATATATTGAAATGTCTTTCAATACTTCCAAATAACATTTCTGCTGAATGCAATCTCACAGTGATACACTTAAAATGGTTTATGCCTCTAAATTGTGAAGAATATATTTTGGATTGAAGTTTGGTTGTCTTTGTCATTGTCTAAACACCCAAAGGCAATGTATTTGTTAAAGACTATTTTAAAAGTGTCTTTATCCATAGTTTCCTTATATTGTGAATTGCTGTTAAGATAGTGTGCTTGAAAGCTATTAGGTTTTTAACAGAGATTTAAAAGCCTTGAGAAAAAGGCCCAGATTAAAAGAAAACAAAACAATACAACCACTCAGCTGTTTATTTCTGCCTGGAGACCTAAACTCTTTCTGATCCAGGACCCATGGAGTTTAAGTACATAGACCCAGATGGCCCTTAGTTATAAATACAAAACAAAGCATTCTATTCTCAAGGCATTTTGGAAGAACATCTTTATGAATTTAGCTCTAACCTTTGCTCTTTCATGGACTTTCTGAGTCACAATATATCCTTGTCACTGGTGTCGTGGTGAATTTCTAGTGTTCCTATCTGTCTCAATTTCTGAATGCTCTTGACAGAGAATCATACAACAGTTAAATCCTATTGGAATGGCAGATATGTGCATATCCCCAGCCTGATTTGTCTTCCCTCTTCTTGCCTTAACCACACATTGTAGGTGACTAAGAATGTGTTAGCATATGTCTTTTTCAGAGGCTGAGTCTAAATACTATTTTATATAGGTTTTCAGGGCCCATGATATTTACAGAATGTGTATAGAGCAATGTAATTAATTTACAAAACACACCAGACCTCCAAAGCTACATGAATGTGCTACTTGAACAAAATTTATTTGGAGGAACTACATTCACATAATACATCAGTGCTGTCTCGGACCCACACTTCATGTTTAGAATTGCATGCAGAGCTAATTTATTAATCACTCAAGAAAATTTTCTAAATGGAATGTAACTACCAGATGATTACTTAAATAGTGGTCCCATATGACTATAAAAAATGTTTTATTTTTGTAAAAGTCATGATGTAAAAATTAAATGTTCTAGAAATGTTTGACTTAGAAAGTGAGTTCTCTGAGATTCCACCCTCTGGAAAGATCTGTTAGTATTTTGGTGTATCCACGTGACTTTTGGCCATTTCCAACATATCATATTCACTTTTACAGGCAAAAATTTGCTACTGCATCACTTTGTTTTAAAGGCTGTGCTTCAGGAGCCAAAGCCATAATTTTACAATTATGATCCCCAAGTTAAAGTGTTTTGAGCACTTTATTTCCACGATCATGGAAATGATTGTGTCTCCATCTAAGAGGACTGATTTAATGAGGAGTGTTATCATTTTGATTATTAGTTCTGGAGTGTTTCTAACTTTATACCTGTATTTCTCAACTGTCTTTCTAATAGTTCCCTTTACTTAAAAAAAAATCAGTAAGATGGAAGGAGTAGTATTTTACTTTTAGTTTTTTTTTTCTAGATATTTCACTATTGCATGTTTTTATCTAACTGAAGTGTTGAATGATATATTTTTTATAATGTTATGGAAAACACAGGGACTTTGGTCCAGTCTGACTGGTTTTTAGTTCCATCCTTGCCCTTCCAACTCTGTGACTGGGGCAGGTGACTCCCCTAAGCCTCGGCTTCCTCATCAGTAAAGAGGGATATTAATTCCTACCTGTTGGGGCTATTGTGACTATTGAAAAGGATGATGTATCTAAGGTACCCATAGATATTATCTGTTCCATAAATTAGAGCTACTTTATTTTTATCATTTTGTTTTATTTTTTATCATTTTTTTGTATTTATGTTATAGGTTTGGTTTCATTCTTTAGGAATCGTCCTTCATCACGCTGTTCTTTTCTTTCTCATTGTTTTTAATGTTACAGCTTTTTGAGTAGGTTTATACTCTCTCACCCCTGCATTTTTTTAACTAGAGAAATCCAAACAGCCTGCATGGTACGTGGCAACTGCTGGCTTCAATGACACAGCATTTTCCATGATACCAGCTCAGGCTGCTATCAGAAGAACCAGGTTTGTGTGTCTGGCAAGTCTTGTCTCCAGTGTTTCTGCAAAAGAAAAAATACATCAACATGCCAGGAATTTCCATCTGAAGCCTCAACCTTTTCTGTATCCAGGGTACACCCAACCCTTCCTGTAATCTTTGTGCTTTGGAGTACTTCCAGAGGTATCTTCTTTATACCCAATTTTTAATTTAGAATTATACTTTTTTATTGGACTTCTTTTTAGAGATGATTCCTTTGTATTGCTTTTTAACTCTTTGGAATTAGCTAAAAAATTAGAAATATTTCTATAGTTTTTTTAAGCAATATTGTAATGAGAATATTTACAAATCTTAATGATTTGGCTCATGTTTTTACTTCTGGGAGATAGGTCTATATATATGACATAAATATGATGTAAAAAACATATATGACATACATATATGACATTAAATATATGTATGTGACATTTAAATATATATATGACATTAAAACAACTCCTAAGCAAAAAACAGTATCATCTTCTGTTGGTTTTGTTTTTTACAATTGTATTTGTCTCAGGAATGCTGAAGAACAGATCTGTGTTGCTGTACCAATTTTGTGACATGTGCCTAAGAGGGAAATAAATACATGTATCACATCCTGAGCCATCCCACAAGTAAAACTTTCCATACTTTAGTTAGTTGCCAACAGCCCTTCTGTGTATTTCAAACTCAACATGAACACCAAAGATAAGCAGAAGTTGGCAAAAGGAAAGAGCAGGTTTACAAGTAACTTGCTTCTCTGTGTTTTCCTGTATCTTTTCAAAATTCCATTTTAGCAGTAACTGCTGTCCTAGAATCAAAACTTCAGATTCAATGCAAATATCTTTCACATGTTAAATTGATGCTTATATTTGTACTTTAGCCTATATTGGATGAGTTCTGTTTGGTTATGGTTTGAGCTTAGAGGAAGAAGTGGTGTTTATTAAAATCCCTACCTTTTGTTGAGTTTCTGCTTACTTTTTCTACCTAAAAAGGATAGGAGAAGAGCTAAGAACATAGGGCCTGGAGGGAGTTACATATGGTAATGGCTAATAGCTTTATAATGTATGTTTTTAAATATTGTTTTTCTCCGAATTATCATAGGTGCCAGGTTGACATCTACAACCTGGATTCGAGTCCTAGCCACCCATTTATTTCTGTGTTATTTATCAAAAGGGATGTTAACACTGAACTTAAATTTCAGGATTTTTATGACCGATAATAAGAGCAAATATCAACCGAGCTCTTAACATATGAGCCAAGCACCATGTTATGCAATATAATAATCCTCATTTTGTCTTCCTAACAATCCAATAAGTAGGTGATTATGGTCATTTTCTTTTTTTTAAAATATTTTATTTATTTATTTGAGAGAGAGAGAGTGAGAGAGAGCACAAGCAGGGGGAGTGCCAGAGAGAGAAGCAGACTCCCTGCTGAGCAAGGACTCTATCCCAGGACCCTGGGATGACCTGAGCTGAAGGCAGACGCTCAACCGACTGAGCCACCCAGGTGCCCCTAGTCATTTCTCTGATGAGAGGACTAAGAATGAGAGAGTTCATATCTAAAATTTGAAGGCCCAAAGTCATACAATAAGGACATGCCAGACTGGGATTCGAATCCAGGACATTAGGGTTCCTTTAAAGAGCACCATCCCAAACAAGCAGCTTTACTAGAGCTAGAGTTTTAGGGGCTTTGGCATTTGATGAACATCTGGCACAGTGAAGTCCTTAAACTAGGCAATATTTATGTTTTTAATGGACCTTTTTAGAATGCTGAAAATGTTCAATAATTAAAAAGCAATCACACAACAATTCAGCCACTTTAACTATTAAAGGTTATTTAATGTGAGCACATAAGGTAGTAGTGATTTTTTTCTGAAACATACTGCAAAACTTCTTGACAATTGAAAGTCAATACCTAATATTTATTTATTTTTTCTAACATAAGTAATATATATACATAGAATTTAGAGTTAAAGCTACATCTTTCCTGGCTTACTAATTTTAAGTTTATTATTGTACTGTGGAACAATATGCACTGTAGATAATTAAGTTCTGAAATTCAAATAGCTTATAAATTTACATTAATGACATGGATGCAAAGGAAAAAGTTTTTGTAATTTCAAAATATTGTTAGTCATCAATTTGGCAATAGTGGTGTTTTAATGGTAAGCACTTGCGATATTTAGAGAAAAGTAACATTTAAAAACACACATACTTTTACAACTCAGAATTTAGGAATTTTAGATTTTGAAGTGATCAAGGCAAAATTTGTTTATTTACTAACTTAACTTTAGTCCAGAAAATATTATAACATTGACAACTTCATAGATTTACTCTGCATATTAGAATATTATTATCTTTTAAACATTTTTATTAGGAGAATATTTAATTATAGGATTTACTCAATGGAACAGTATCCAATTAATCTTTTTTTTTTTTTTAAGATTTTATTCATTTGACACAGAGAGAGAGAGACATAGCAAGAGAGGGAACATAAGCAGGGGGAGTGAGAGAGGGAGAAGCAGGCTTCCCGCGGAGCAGGGAGCCCAATGCGGGGCTCGATCCCAGGACGCTGGGATCATGACCTGAGCCACCCAGGCACCCCAGTATCCAATTAATCTTAACCATAGGTTTTATTTCTAGGGTTTATTTTGAAGTTGAATGTTGTTCCAGCAATATAAAATGCTTTTATGTGGCATAAAATTACTTAATGGATATTTAACTACTTCCAAATCTAGTTTTGAATTTTCATGTATTCATAGTAAGATTAAAATAATCTTCATCAATTGAAAAATAATTTTTTTCCCTCTGTTTCACATCATCCATTTCTCTGGTTCTGTTGAATCGCACACACCCATTAGCATGCAAACATAAGTCTATTTCACCAACCTGAAAAAAGGCGAGAGCAAAATCATCAGGCTTCCTCTTGCTCCACACCCCCTTCTAACTACCACCCATGTCTCTGCTTCCCTTGATAATAAAACTCCCCCAGAAGGTACCAGTATTTGTTCTCCTCACTGATTATCCTTCAATCTTCTCTTGACCCCATGCCAATCACTGAAACAGCATCTTCTCTGCTGCCCCTTGTCTATACTCTCAGAACAGCAGCTAGGGAATCTTGGAAAGTGTAAGTCATATCATGCCATGCCTCCGTTGTGAAGCCTCCAGCGCTTCCTCACTCAGAAAAATAATCTGAATGCCTCAATTTCTGGTCTCATCTCCTACCACTCTCCTCACACATACTTCTTCAACCATGCTTGCTAATTCTTGAATCCAGAAACATGCTCCCACCACAGGGCCCTGTGAACAGCATGTTCCCTCTATCTAAAATGCACTCACCATAGGTATTCTCCTGGCTTACTCCTTCCAGAAGGTTTCCTTGACCATTTATGTCACATGCCTCCTATATTCCAGGAATAGGGTTCGGAGATGAGAAGCAAGAAAGTCCTGGAAAGAGGCACGTGAAGGTGGTATGAGCACAAAACATGCAGATCTATGTCTCAAGTTAATTCCTACAAGAGAGGATCCCCCACAGAGGAAACAGAAAAACCAGGTTGATTGAATGACTCGTCCAGGAGCTTCTCTCTTTGGCTCCCTCAAATCTTGTACAGCAGGCCCAGGAGCAGAGGTGCCACAGGGAGCCTCCATAAAATAGTGCCTCAGAACAAAGAACACATTTTATAGTGAAAAAGTTGTGATTATGGGCACATGACCGCAAAACCTGTGTCACTCTGAAACATGTGGGCTAGTAGAATGAGGGAATGGTCTATAAAAGGCAAGCCTAAGATACCAGCTTGGGAACATCTTGCGGGATGGGGTGCCGGCCTCCATCATATGCCATATGCCTTGACCCCATGGCAGATACATGCTATTCTTTCCTGATAGACAGAACACATGGAGCTGGAAGTGAACGGTTACTCTCGGTCATTATCACTCCCAGTGATCTGGAAATGGCATCTGTGCTTTCTGTCCTTGCAGTTTTAGATTCTGCTGGATTTGGGTCTGAGTTTCCAGTGAGAGAATGCTTTTGCCAGGGATCCCTATATGGGCTCCCACTGAACTGAAACTACCATCACTAACTGATCAGTTTGAATTCATCAAACATAATTAGTAGCCTACCAGAGATAATCAGTTCTGATGATCATGAAGAGGTAGGGTTGCTTTACCTAATGGAGATAGGGAAGAATATGTCTGGAATTCAGGCTATTCCTGGGGGTATCTCTTGGCTTCCATGTCCAGATGACTGTGAATAGGTAATTATAACAACCATAACCTAACAAGGGTAAAGCAGCTAAGGGCTCAGACCCTCAGGTTGAAGGCTGGTGTTGCTCCATCAGCTTAAGTGCTGGTTAAGGGTAAGGAAATCTACAATGGGTGGTAAAGAGGGGGTATGGTGAATATTCATTATAGCCTCAGGACCAGTTGTATCTTGTCCCACTAACCCTCTTGTATTAAATCTTTAGCAGAGCTTTTGGCTGGTTACCACCTTGGAGACTTGATACTGGATTATATTTAAAATGTGGGGCATGCGCATGTCCATATGGTGTGAGGAGTCAACTGTAAGAGATGCCTTTTATATTCAGCTTCACAGTCTCTTGTTCTCACCTCTAATTCTAGCCACAGCCATGGCAGATAGTCCCCCATAGACTGTGACTCAGTCTATGCTTGCAGCTCTTGCCTTCTGTTCCCATAGCACGTCTGTCTACTGTCCCAGTAGACAGGGCTTCACCTATGCAGTGACATGGGACATTGGAACCCCTATGGCATATGGGCATATGTGCAGCCTGAAAGTGCAGGAGAAGCTATTTCACCTGGAGAACCCCCAACTAATGGGGACAGGATTTGATGAAGAGATGTTTGATTCTTTGATTCCTAGAGGAAGCCCATATTTTCCTTGGGAGTTTCCAGCAAGATTGTGCTCCATCTGTGCTCACAGCCCAGGTTTTCTTTCCTCAGGTCTTATTCTCTTTTCTCCCAAAGGGGTCACTACTCAAATAAATCATATGCTTACAAGTCCTCACCTCAGATTTTCCTTTATAGGAACTGAAGGTAAAGATCCCATCCCTTATAAAATACTGTTCCCCTCATCTACTCTTTCTATCCCATTGGGCCTCCTTTTTTACATAGTAGTTATCCTCAGCAGACATAGCATCTGACGGGGAGGACGGGGAGAGTCTATTTTCTCCAGCCTCCACACCCTACCACTGGAATATAAGCTATTCAGTTCTGCGCCTGGCAAGTAATAGGTGCTCAAGCATTACTTTTGTGAAGAAATGAGTTGAAAGTGAGTTTTTAAGCTTCCAAAAAGGATTACAATCATAAGGATAAATATAAAATAGGTTAACTGCTTATGTCAGTACTATTTCTTATTATTTATTGATGATTCAATACTGAATGACAATTGTGAGATCTTTGAAAACAATTCCAGTAATAATTCAGTGTTTTTACTTTTCCAGGTTTTGCTCAAGCAAACCAGTTTAACTATGGAGTTGATAATGCTGAGTTGGGAAACAGTGTGCAATTAGTTTCTTCTTTCCGATCAATTTCTTGTGATGTAGAAAAAGATTCAAGTCATTCAACTCAAATTACGTGCTATACTAGGTATGTTTTATAGTATGTTTATTAAGAGCATTTTTATCATACACATATTAGTATTATATAGTTTTTTATATACTCTGGCCATTATAATATTTTCTGAAGATCAGCTGTTTTTTATTTCATGATGTTTAGACTATTTTATAGCTTTATTATATTCAGTTGTAATGTTCTTTCCACATATTGGCACAATAAAATAAACTCTATATCCTCCCCCAGGTTATTGGAGCTATTATCTTATCATTATTGATCTATTTCAGAAGATAAATGGCTACTATTAAATTGTAATGATGCTCCTCAAAATATCAAAATTATGCTTTCCTGTCCAGTTTGATTAATTTCATTCAAAATCTTGACATAGTCATTAAGATTAAAGATGATCATTTTGTATAGTGACATTTCAAGTTCTTTACCATCAGTCCAAAATGATGTTTGTTATTAACAACTTACAGGAAAAATTAATCATTTTAAATGGCAACTTTTATTTTATTTATTTATTTATTTTTTAAGAAATTATATCTTTGAGCCCTTGGAGGCCTTTTTTTTTTAAATATTTTATTTTATTTATTAGAGAGAACGAGAGAGAGAGAGAGAGAGCATGAGAGGGGGGAGTGTCAGAGGGAGAAGCAGACTCCCCGCAGAGCAGGGAGCCTGATATGGGACTCGATCCTGGAGTCCAGGATCATGACCTGAGCCGAAGGCAGTCGCTTAACCGACTGAGCCACCCAGGTGCCCCAAAATGGCAACTTTTAATAATAAAACAGGTGGCGCATTTTCCAGAGGATTTCATCTTTATCAAGCTTGTTGGCTGTTTTTCAGCAGCAAAAGCTTTCTTAGAGAGAAATTTGATCAGAACTTTAAAAAAAAAAAAAAAAGCATAACATAACTGTACCAAGGTGATGTATTATTGTTTTAAATGGTTATTCCTACGTTTGTTATTGCATTTGTTGTCCTTTTCAGTAAGCACCAGTGCACTTAGAATAAGCATTTGCCTGAGGTCCATGATGTTAGAATCTGCAGTACAGAGTTCAAGAGGGAGATCCTCCATAATCTAGAATGGAATTCTAATAATTTAGAATTCTAATAATATAGAATGGAATTTAGCTGTACATCAATTAGAATTTTAGACACTTTTTTTTTTTCAAAAGTGACTTGTAGTCTGGGGCAGTATTTTTCCTTAATAATATACATTAAATAAAAGGGTCATTGCATTCCTTACATGTTCTCCATTTGCTTTGCAGAGCAATGCCAGAAGATTCCTACACTGTTAGAGTCAGTGTGGATGGGGTTCCTATTACAGAAAGTAATACCTGCAGAGGTCGCATCAACAGCTGGGAATGCACCTTCAATGTATATGGGAATCTCCTCTTTTACTTTTGGATGATCAATCTTGTGCTTGCTTTCTTGCTGAATTGGGCTTTTATTTTTTAATTTTATAGATTGTTATCTATTTCCACACTAAAAATACACTAGCATGTAGCGAAGGATAACTTCATTCAGTTTTAATTATTTTCTATGGTAGTGGAATCCCTTTTATCATTTCTTGTTTCCCTCTTTAAATTAATTTTATTAATGAATTAAATTTTATACATTAAATTTTTTTCTTGTTCACACTATTTTTTCTCTTTCTCCATTTCTACTCTGAGTTTGATTTTCCTTTTCTTCATTTTCAATAAGATCATAACTATTTTTCTTTTTTTTATAATTTCTAATGCAATGAGATAAAATATGATTGCACATAGCATAGAAGTCATTCAAAATTTAGTTACCCTATATGTAGATATTTACAATAATACATTTCTTCTAAGGACCATCCCATGTATTTTTTAAAATTATGTCTGTCTATCAAAAGTATTAGAGTTTCCATCACCCTTGTGGGCTCCCTGGGATTCTCCTCTCTCCCCATTCCTATTTGATGTCACAATTCTTAAGAATTATACTTGCATTGCTCTAGAAAATTATCATTAGCTTCATTACTAAAGCTTACTCTGATGGACTTTTTCCAGGTTTTGCTTCTGTTTTGCAATGTGCTTTGTTATTTCTTCTCCATAGGTTTAAATAAAAGAAGACTTTCTGTAATTTTATTCCCCCAAATTCCTAAAAGTTGTTACGAGAGAGCCTTATTACTAGGGTTTGACTTACCCTGATAACAAAGGAAGATTAAATATTAAAATTCCAAACTAAAAACATTGAAATGAAAGAGAATTTTTAGTGGGTAAGGAAAAGATCTTGAATAAGCAGAATAATAATATTCTAAACTTTATTTTTTATATGTAAAAAGAGGTATTTTGACAGTCATATTGTAGGATTATTTAAATGTAAATCATGTAAGAAGCAGAGATACTAGCTTATTGACAGTATTATTTTACAGGCAAAAAGTTTCAGAACCCCAACGATAAAGAGCATCACACCTTTATCTGGGACTCCAGGTCTGTTATATGACAGCTGATATAATATCTTTTTTGGTTTCTGGTCATTAATTTAATTTTTAGTATATAAAATTATTATATCTGATAATTTATAAATAATATATTTCTGATTATACAATAACTCCCAATATTATTTCAAAAAATGATTTTCAGTGATTATATCTGAATCTGCTATAAAGTATTTTACTATCCCCCTATTGGACATTCAACTGGCTTCCACTTCATTACAGTTATAATTATACCAGTTTATAATCCCAAAAGGAATATGTGAGAATGCCCTTTTCTATAATCTTGACAATTTTAGGAACTAATTTTTTCAAGTATTTATATGAAAAATATAGTAGCTTATTTCTAATTTTTCCAATTCTTGATTTATGCAATTAAATTTACTTATTTATGTATATTTATTGGCCCTTTGTATTTCTTCTTTTATAAATTACTTATTCATCTCCTGGTTTAATTTAATGCTAGTCAATTTTTTTCCATATTAAGTTATAAGAATTCTTTATATTTTAAGGATATTAACTATTTATATATCATATACGTGGGAAATATTTTTTAATTTACCATTTGCTTTTAAATTTTATTAATGGTTTTTCCTGTCATTTGGACATTTTTAATTTTTTAAATTCGATCTATAGATTTTAATTATTGTTATTTCTTCCTTCATTTTTATGCTGTAGAAGGCCATACCACCCCAATTATATAAGTATTATATAAATTTATACTTATTTTCAAGAGTTTTTATGGTTTTATTTTTATATTTAATTTTTATTTCTCCTAGGATTTATTTACTTTTTTGGCATAAAGTCAAGTCGGAGCTTATTTATTTTTTCAAATAGATCATTCATGACCCAGGCAATATTTATTGAATAATTCATTGTTTTCCATAAAAAACTTCTTTAATTTACAAATACTTATAAATATTGATTTAATACTATACATACTCACTCATGTTTTATTGTATTTGTTAGAACTTTCAGAACAGTGTTAAACAATAGTCATGAACATGGGATATAAATGTCCAGGTCCTGGTTTCATTAGGAATACCTCTAATGTTTTCGTATTAAGTGTATGGGTGTGTGGGTAGGTAATCTTACACAGAATTTTTTGTTTGTTTGTTGTAGGCACACTAATAACTATCCAAGGCAGAATCTTCACTGATGTCTATGGAAGTAACACTGCATTAAGCTCAAATGGGAAAAATGTTAGGATTTTGAGGTAAATTTTCGATCTGGAAACGTATTCTTATCACTCAGGTGGGATATGGTATTCCAAAAATAATGGGCTCAATGATATTAAAAAGCACTACAGTGTGAGGGGATTAACCAGCATATTTTCAGCCATATTATAGGAAGAAAAGGAGACTGTTGGATGATTCATTGACATGGAAGCAGTGGCCAATATGTCTTTCTTTTTTGGTCTGACATAATTCTTTCATTTTCTGTGATAGATTTTATTTTATTATTATTATTTTTTAAGATTTTATTTATTTATTTGACAGAGAGAGACACAGCAAGAGAGGGAACACAAGCAGGGGGAGTGGGAGAAGAAGACTCCCCACTGTGCAGGGAGGCCGATATGGGTCTCGATCCCAGGACCCTGGGATCATGACCTGAACCGAAGGCAGACACTTTTTTTTTTTTTTAAAGATTTTATTTATTTATTTGAGAGAGAGAATGAGATAGAGAGCATGAGAGGGGAGAGGGTCAGAGGGAGAAGCAGACTCCCTGCTGAGCAGGGAGCCCGGTGCGGGACTCGATCCTGGGACTCCAGATCATGACCTGAGCCGAAGGCAGTCGCTTAACCAACTGAGCCACCCAGGCACCCCGAAGGCAGACACTTAATGACTGAGCCACCCAGGCACCCTTTGTGATAGATTTGATTAATAGAAGGCACATGGAAGCAAGCCCAATAGTAAATGAGTTAGTCATAGAACTTTATATTATTCAGTAATAATATATATATGCCTCATTTTGCATATATATGTAACTGTGTAGCCTGGAGGTCCATAGCTTAGTCAAGATCCAAGAACTGGAGTCTCCTGACATGCAGTTTGGCCTTTTTTCTTCTACTGTAGTGGTGTATGGGAGAGGGCTGAAACTAAAAAAATGGTCAATAACTTATTAACAGCCTCGGGTTTGAATGCTGGTTCCTCCATTTACCAGCTATGGACCAGATGGTAACATTGGCTAGTTACCTAATATCAAAAAATAATTGTCCACATTTTGCATTGGAAGCTAGCTTTGTCACTAATCTTTCTGTAGCATGGGTGTGGTTTTCTTAGTGCTGCCTTTACTGACAGCCCTGTTCATTCCCCACAGAAGGAAGTTCAGAATCAGCTTTCAAAAGGCTCCATGCTTATTAAATACCGGTGTAAAATGGATAAATAGATAAATTAGATAACAATTCATACAGCAATTAGAGAATTTTTTTAAATATTAAAAAGGTGATATGTATATATACACACATACGTGTATATAGTTTTATAAAACAAGTAATTTGAAAGGTTTTACTAAATGAAATAAAGGTAATTTAGGTGGCATTCTATGAGGTAGAACTCAAATCACATTTGTATGCATCTATAATATTCTGGAAATGTTCATACTGGTTCCCTACATGTAGTAAGTACTAAATAGAGAAACAAATGTTAGCATAAATATTTTGTTTGCTTCTATATAGTTGAATGTTATGAATGGTTTATATTCCAATTCTTAGATGGGGTTTTCTAAATCATCCTTTGCTATAATAATGCTAAGAAATAGAAAGCTTAATCTTTAAGGAGGTTCCTTCCCCACCCCCCACTGTAACTGAAATTTACTTCTGTTCAATACAAAGGAATGGATAGAAACTATTTCATGGAATCACAGAATTGCAGTCAGCAGGGACCTCAGAGATCAGGCTACCAAGCCCATGTACTCTGAAACCCTGAGATACTGTATATAAACACAGAAAAACTTTCACACACCTATTAATGTGAGAGGCGAAGGCCTTAGAATTGTGTCTATCCCATTTCTACATTTCACTGTGCCTGAATCCCGTTAGCAGGGAGCAATGGGCCATGTACTGGGCAGGAAGTAGGACCCCAGAGTGTTCAAGCTGCTTCTGTTTCTCACAAATCTTTCAATTCAGCCTAATCTCCAAATTCAGACTAGGTACAAATTATAAAGGACATGCAAAAAGGGCTTGGTGCCCGCTAAGGAGATTTTGGTCTAAAAGATAAGATGAGAAAAACTTAGAAAAAAAAAATATACATATGGCCAAATAGTGTAGTATTGCCATTGATAGGCAAACCCAGACCACTGTGGGGATTATGGAGCGTGGGTAATAGCACCTGCTGGAGCCCAACTGCCTGGGTTTGAATTCCTGCTCTATTCCTTACTGGCTGTAGGCTTGAGCAAGCTATTTAACCTTCCTGACTCAGGTTTTTCATCTATAAAATGGAAGGGTAAGATGGTTGTGAGGATTAAACATGGTAAGTGCCATTGTTAGCTGCTAAAATTATTTAGACACAAGAAAGCGGGAGTTTAGAAGGAGAATATGTATCCATAAATCTCTACAATGGGTACAGTATTGTACTTGTATTACAAACCTAATGTAATGATAAATGAAAGGATTTGTGTGTACACGTTTATTAAAAAGTTTAAAGTTCTCTGCAAATGGAAGTCCTTACTTTAAGAGTTCAGGTTTGTATCTGCAGTTACTTTGAATCTGGGATTTGTTGGCACAGAAGCTGGGTGGTTTATTCTGAGTGTGGCCAAGAATACAATACCTGTGGGTCCCGCCTGCAAGCCTCCAATAGCATCAGGTTCTAACATCCTTAAAGCAGTAGTCAACCTGGTCAGCTGGGAAAATGCAGACCAAGGTTTCCCTTCAGCCCGACCCTGCCTCTTCTCAGTTTGGGATTTCCATTTCAATGGCACTGAGGATGTTAGTTGTTCTCTTCATCCTGATTACTTGTGGGGCTTTGGCTGTGGCCCTCCTTTAATTCCTACCTATAATTTGAAACTTACTGTATGTTACAAAACATAAAATTCTGTTTTGTATTTGAATTAATTGAACTGCAGGTGGAAGGGTCCCCATTATCTGTTTCCACATTTTCTATTCCTGTAGTGTTATCACTTTTTAACACACCAAGTATCCTATAATTATCATGTCTATTATCAGGTCTCCCCCAGTTAGAATGTCAGTCCCACAAGGGCAGGATTTTTGTTTTGTTCCCTGATGTGTGCCAGTGTCTACAGCAGAGACTCTGCAACATAATAGGTAATAAAACAGATGTTTGTTGAACGAATGTGTGATGGATAATAATAAGTGATTGAGAGAAAAATATAAGGTGTTAGTGAGCTTGGTGGGAGGAGAGCATTTTGAAATGATTTACTAAATATAACTTGATCTTTTCCAATAAAATATTTATACAGAGTTTATATTGGAGGAATGCCCTGTGAGCTTCTCATACCACAATCTGATAATTTGTAAGTTATTCAAATAATTTTCTTTGGAAAGTAAACAGTAGATATAAACATACCAGTTTAAGTAATAATATCTAGCAATACTGTATAGCTGAATCCCTTAAAATACAGTATAAATTATAATGTTTTATATAGTAAATTAACAATCATTTATATAGTTAGATGTAACCTGATAACCCCTATTGTCTCCAGTCGAGATGATATGAACTATTGATATGAACAAAATGAACTATTGTTTAGATTATTATGTTTTAAGATGTTTTGAGAAACATTTTTATCAAATAGTTGTTTCAGTTGGTAATATTTAAAAATATTTAAGAGGAATATCAATGGGGATAGCCAAATTAACTACAAAATATTTAATTGTAAAAGGAAGCTTTCGGCAAGTATCTTCAACCCAGGCTGGGAAATATTTTCATTTCACAGAAATTTTTGTTAAAGAGATAGTTTCTAGCCTGATACATATTCAAAGTACATAAAGTACTTTTAAGGGAAACACAGTATTTTATTTATTTA
The DNA here is from genome assembly GCF_011800145.1 of Mirounga leonina. Lineage (NCBI taxonomy): Eukaryota > Metazoa > Chordata > Mammalia > Carnivora > Phocidae > Mirounga > Mirounga leonina. Next base: position 54,131,903 of record NW_023270415.1, read on the forward strand.
TTTATCTGACAATAAATGCATCTTTATTATACAGATACTTAAGAAGGGGAAACATATTATTTTAGAACTTGAGTGTCAATATAAACTTTGAAATTAACATATATATTTTATTAGGTATGGTCTAAAATTAGATCATCCAAATGGAGACATGGGTTCTATGATTTGTAAGACGACTGGAACTTACATTGGTAAATGTTTATCACCATTCTTCATAATTCTCGGAAATGCCTGACTCTATTTCCTTTTTTTGCATTCTCTTAGATCTCCCCTGCAGCTTCATCCCTTTTTCTAAAATTAACATTTCCTCTTTACCTTGGCTCCTCTTCAGTTTCATGTGAGCATGTATGAATTACCTTTTTCCTAAGGTTTATATTTAAGGTTTATATTTCCTAAGGTTTATATTTCCTAAGGTACGCTTCTTCAAATTTCTTTCTCTCTTTTTTTATTCTTCTGTCCTCCAGAAAATTCCATTATTAATTTAGCTGTTTTCCCTGTAGCTTTAATTTTATGTCGTTTTCTTCCCCCTTGCTCTATGTACTCCAGGCACATAGATCTTATAGTTCTTTTTTTTTTTCCAGTTTTATACTGACATACATCACTGTATGAGTTTAAGTCATATAACATGATGGCTTGATTTACATATATTGTGAAATGATTACCGCAGTAGTTCAGCTAGCACCCATCATAATCTTTTAGTTCTAGAATGGGCTTCACTTTATTCTGTCTCAGAGCCTCTGCAAGCCTCCCATCATGAGAATTTCAGATACAATGTCGTGTCGTCAAAAAACTCTTCCCTGATGCCCTGCCTTCCACTCTCCAAGTTCATTCTCCTTTTCTTTGATAGCTTTATCGCAGTTTTTAGTTCTGCTCTTGACTGACTGAATCCCTCCCTGCACAATATGCTCTGTTAGGAGAAGAGCAAACTGAGTGCTCACCCTGCATGGCCAACCCCCTAGCAGAGTGTCTCATCCAATTAAGTAGCTGTTGAACGAATGAAAGAAATTTGAGGGCAGATGATTATGTATATGTTGTTTTTATCATTCTTCATTCATTATTATATTTTGTCAAGTTTTTCTAGTTATAACCTCGAGAGACCTTAGTATGTATATTTTAAAATACTAGATACTCCTTTCAGATAGTTCATTGTCATGTCTTTGAGGATTAATAAATGGTTGCATAATTACAGTTTTAATTTTAAATTTCTTTGCTTTTAAATCAGATTTATAATATATAGTTCTTGTTCTCCTGTGATTGGAAATTTAATTGTGTATTTTAATTAATTCCAGGTCATCACAATGTCAGCTTCATCTTGGATAGTGATTATGGAAGGTAGGTCATTTTGTAAATAATAGTTTTCATAATTGATTCAACTGGGTAAATAAAATAAAAGTATATATTTACTTTATGCTATAGATCCAGAGATTAAAAAACTAATCACTTTTTTTCCCAAATTAACATTTAAGGGGTCTATCATTCCCTTGCTCTACTTTGTGCCTCAGACACAGTCTTCCAACTGTTGGGAAATTTAGCATTACCTAAAACAACAAACAAATCTTTGATTGTAATATTGAAAGTGTTCTTTTATGTCTTACAGCTCTTCTGACTTAATTGTAATTTTTTTGATAACTGAATAGTTCAGTTTTGATTTGAACTAATGTAAGAAAAAATAAAATCCCATGGTAAATATTACCTGATAAAGGTGTTCATTTAAAGTATCAAGACATACAGAGTGATGAAAGATAGTAGTTACAGCTTACAAATGTCCGTCTTAGCACCATATGTTAATAACTTTTATTCACGATTTTTAATAAAGCTAGAAATCAGTTCCAGATATCCTACATCCTAATTTCACTAAGAAAGATTACCATATATTTATAGAAATATCAGAATATGCAAATCTCAACACATGTTGCAACCCTCATATCATAGATAATCATAATACAGAACATTTAGTGGCAGGCATGGTACTAAGCACTTTACATATATTGTCTGGTTGAAGACTCCCAAAGAACCTATAAAACTGAGTGTTATCATCCCCTCTGTGTTGCACACTGGGAAAAATGAGATTCAGGAAAGTTGAATAATTTGCCCATGGATATTCACCTAGTTGGAAGCAGCGTTGGTGTGTGAACACACACAGCCCAGCTCCAGACCCTGAGCTTTTCATTTCAGGGCTCTGCCAAGAGTGGTGGAGGCTTTCAGCCATAGAACCACATCTCCTCACTACTTAACATCCTGACACAGGATTCTTTAACCATGGCAGGATTACCCCACTTCTCTGTGCATTTGCAAATGTGTGGGGGGCATTTGTTGGCTATCATAGTAACTGGGGCATGCTAATGGCCTTTTGTGGGCAGGACTGAGATGCTCCAAACCTAAATGAATTATTCTCCCCAAAATGTCATAGTGTCTCCCAATGAGAAAATGAGCTGGTTAATAGAAATTCAAATAAATCACAGTATTTAGCCATCCAATACTAATATAGCTGTAGTAGATCAATAATAGGATATGTCTGTTGATATTTTTTTGTTGTTTCTGAAGAGAGATGATTAGAAAGATTGAAAAAGATTAAAAAGATTGAAAAGAAAGGCAATATTACAGTCAAAGTAGATGTTATTCCTGGTTAATGCTCACAGACGCCAAGAGAAGGGTGATATTTGGTCCCTGCATGCATGAAGCTGCAATTGAGGTGGTGAGCCCCAATCCATTATCATTGTATTTAAAGATCTTCTGGTTCCAGACACCTAGAGGCAATAGGTTTATAACAAAATGATGACTGGGTTGCACACTTTCTCATAGACCAATATAGACTGGACCAAAACCATGAAGAATATTATAATTCAAGGGCAAACCATTGTGGATGGTATGTAAATGGTACTAAGATTCACCTTTGTGATTTACATGGGGCAAATGACTTAGAGTCCCATGATTTACCAGTTATTTTCTGCAAGGACATGACCTGCATACATATAACTTGATACGGATAGGGCAATAGGATTTTATTGAAAATACTAGAAAATCAGGTTAGAAGCAATAATTATTGAGTTTTAAATGATTTCCTGAACTACATATACTTTTTTTTTAAATGTTCTCATTGTCATTCTTCTTCAGGTGAAAAAGATGAATTCTTAATTCTGAGTCTGTATGAAAGGTATTAATTACCAAATCCATCATATATTTCTCAAAGAAATAATTACCCAAAAATAGGTTTGAGTGATCAAGCTTGAATGTGATTGATAAGTATATATAAATCAATGTGTTGCATTAACATGCCCTGAAACTTTCCATTTTAAAAAGCCAGAAAATTTGCACATAATATAGGCAAAAATATGGCTTAAAATAGTTGATTCTGTGATCTTAACTAATAATTCTTGTTTTAAAGCCAGTGGCTGTTCTTTTGTATTAATGTCTCAAAATTGAGGAAACTCTGTTTCTATATAAAACAATCTTAGGAATTTTAAGATAACTGTTAAAAATATGGCATTTACTACTTAAAAGCAGTTTCATGATCACATGGCATTTAAAAAAATGTTAAATCATCCTTTAAATTAAAAAATCCATATTTTACAAATTTCAGGAGCATTCCTGAATATCAAATGAACCAATTAAAGACCATTGTGACTCCCATTCTATATTTCTTTGAATAGCTAACCTTCTCTCCTCTATTACCCCAAGTTCAAACAACAGCTGTTCCAAACTGATAAGGTTCAGATGAGTCTGCCTTAATTGAGAAATGCCTAGTCATTATCAATGAATTAGTGAAAATCACCTCAGGGTCATACCAAATAAATTACATTCAAATTTTATTTCAGGAGGCAATTTTCCCACCAACTTAAGAAGCAGGGTTAATTTTTCAGATCCAGAATCTGACCACAGACAATATTGTTGGAGCGGGCATCATTTCAGATCTTTGAGAATTCAACGGAAAGGCTTATAGCATACAAATATAAATCCAGTATGAACTTCTTAAGTAACTAATATAGCATACAGAATTTCCAGAGACTCTTTAGTCTTGCAAATGCCCATTATAATGCTTGGGTTAGATTTATACGAGTTTACTGTTGGTCTCAACCACAAGATTTGCATTATCCTTTTAGATTCGAGTTCAGTGTGTTATAAATATAATGAATGGGTTCTGAGTCTTAACATTTCAATTTCTTAATTTCTCTATTATGAATTTCATTGAGGTAATTGAGGAAACAGTATTTAATTTCTAGGATCAGATTCTTTCCCTTCCTTGCTCTCCAGGCTATGAAGTGCAAGTCTGTATCCACCAAAAAATATGAATAGGTTCTGTGTTTATTAAGGGTGATTTAACTCTGGATTATTGGATTATTGTTGACCTGCTTTCATTCATTGTGCTCTTACAAGGATTAGTGACAGGAGAAAACTGTATAGGACACAGGTGAGGAGCCAGGGCTCAGGACTCAAACTGCCAGGCTTCAAATTCTGTTTCTGCTACTTACTCCCTTTGTGATCTTGAGTAAGATAAATAGATTCTCTGAGCTGAACCTACCTCATGGGGTTAATGTAGGATAAAATGGCATAATAAATTAAAAGCTTAAAAAAATCTTAGGTTAAAAGCTTAAAAACTTTAGCACGATATCTGATAGGTGTTCAGTCATGTTAGTTATTCTGATGCTAAATGGGTTATAAGACAGGAGAGAGGAGGGTGGTTAACACAAAAGCCTTCATGAAGACTTCATGTTTTTTTCTGTTAATATGAATTCTTTATTGAGGTATAATTTGCATAAAATAAAATGTGTATAATTTAAGTGTGCAGTTCAGTAAGGTCTGACCAAGGAATGTTTGAGTATTTGTGTACTTGTATATTTGTGTAATCAGTAACTGTATCAAGATGTAGAACATTTTTATCTCCCCAAAATGTTCTGTCCAGCTCCTTTGCAAATTATGACATGATTTATATCACTAAAAAAATAACATTTTTCCTAAAATAAAGTTCAGTTTTAAAGTAAGGATTTTTACCTTTTTTTTTTTACACAGGAGTTTCCCACAAAAAATGGCATATTTTGTTTCTTCTCTAAATAAAATTTCAATGTTTCAAACATATGCAGGTATGTGCACTCTGTGTGTGTGTGTGTGTGTGTGTGTGTGTGTGTGTGTGACAGAGAGAAAGAATGAGAGAGACAGATGTGTGTACTTCATTTCATCAAATCAATGACAATAAGGACTTAAGGCATACTACATTATTTTATGTACTGCTAGGAAAGGAAAAACATCCAAGATGGGGAGTCTAATAGGAAGCTCTGACATTAAGCTAGGACCCAGAAAACTATATTTTTAATATAAGGTTGATTGAGAAACCAGCTCATCACTCTAAAAGAGACAGAAGGGTAACTTGCATGTCTCCACTTGGGCTGTTGGTCAAGGGAGGGGGAAAAAAAAATCTCCACTGTCAATTTAAACTATAAGCCAGGCAGGACTCTCTCAGATTTATGGTCTCAGTGTGGTCCAAAAGAATACTCAAGCAGATTATTATTTATTTTAACTTACAGAGATCTAAGGTTGGTAGACTCTTAGGAGAGTGTGGGAAGCAAACACAAATCCTCCTGGAAGAATTACACTTCATTCTAGGTCAGGAGTGATGGAGTGGCACATTCAAATTTCAAAGATGTTCAAATGTGAAAAAAACTGTCTTGGAATCAATCAAATATGCTTTTTCTATTTAATGTGAAACTCGTATGTAAAAATACATAGAACTTTGATAGATAGAACTTATAAGAAAAAATCTGAATAAGAATCTACCATATATCATGCACTGGGCTATTTTACTAATGTACCTGGAACTTTTATATATGAAACCGGAAGACTTACAGTCATAGTTAATGTATTACTATATGAGAAAAGTATAAGATGTTGACTTAGAAATAGAAGAAAGATTTATTCTTTAAGAGCATAGGGGAGAAGAGGCTGTTCTCCTGCCTTCCTGTGTTTTCTTTTGGAATCAAACATCTATCCTCAGCCCAGATTTTCCTTAATTCCTGCATCCTCCATTACCAGTGTCTCTTTAGTAGCAGTCACCACTGAAACCTGGTCCCCATGAGATGTAGGGCTCTGTGAAAGCCATGCTAACTGTCCTCTTTGCAGGACAAAATTGAAACACCCAATTCATTCATTTGGTCAGTCTACTACCTATGCTGTGCTATGTGTTAAAGCGAGGTAATATGGAAAATTTATAAAAATCAAGCTTTTGTGTTGATGTGTAATATTCAGAACATTTTCTTTAATGTGCTTCTCCTCCCTCTCTCCAGAGGTCACTATGATTTCCCCTTCACAAGGAAGCATTCAAGGTGGCACCGTGCTAACGATAAGTGGACAGTTCTTTGATCAGACAGATTCCCCTGTCAGGGTTCTTGTTGGAGGTATTGTTTATGACTTTTAATATATTACATTATAAGAACAAGTCCTGGCTTTTATTTAATAATTTGTAAGAAGAATAATAGTTCTTTTTCAATTAATGTCTTAAATTTAAAGCTGCGTATTTTCACATGGGCATTTGGTTCCAGGGTGTGATACTTTTCCCACTGGGACCTTCCAGGGAGGGCCTTACATGACCACGACTTGGGCTCTTAGGTCATCATCAAAAGGCATTTTATGGTAGCAACATGGCTACCTTCCACAAATTCTCACCACACTTTGAGATACACATACCCTTTATTTAACAAACTTTTGAATGCCCTTCTTGAACTGTTGTTAATTCTCAATGGGTTCATTAGTTATGAGAAAATTAAAAGTATTTGGGGATACTCTTCTCATCCCCTTTTCATTTATTGTGACTTATCTGGACATCATCAGGAATTACTGATGATATTGGCCTTGGAAAGAACATTAATTGATGTGTTATATTTTTACAAATGTGAATAGAGCTTGATTCTCTGGTTATGCATCGTTTTTATGTATCTAGTTTAGGTCTGTTCAAGGTAGGGAGCTGTGCAGCTCAAAAAGGAGATGGAGGATGAATATGATAGTGGAGATCTTCCCACTCAGTCATAATGGCCTTCCCTACCTTGAGCAAACGACTACGTGTCTGGCCATGCAACTGGACACATACTTTTTCTGATACATCCCTCTGCTTAGGTGCTTTCTACTTTTAAGGAATCTGCCCATGAGCCTGCCAAAATGTGATTTCAAGAGAAGAAATTAATATAAAGTAGCCTCATCTAACATTTATACAATATCTTTCTTACCCCTGTGAATCCTTGCTGGTCACCTGCATAAATATTAAAACCTAGGCAAAAAGATTTTTAAATATCATATATGTTTTCTGAAATTTTAAATATAAATGTTTTCAAGTATTAAAATCGGGCACAAAATATCTTTAATTTATATACTGTGTTTTATGATATTGTGATACAGTTGATATGCAAATATGACATGTTAATTTTTTATTTTTCATTGCCATCAATGTGACAAGGTTTGAGATTTTGAATCCTCAGTAATTTCTTTTTTAAAATTACATGACTTTTTTAAGGTTTTTTTAAAATTTTAAATTCTAACTAATTTATTGGAGTATAATTACATATAGTAAACTGGGTGTATTTTATTTTTTCTTCCAAGTTTTTATTTAAACTCCAGTTAGTTAATACACAGTGTATACAGTGTCATATTAGCTACAGGTATACAGTGTAACGATTCAGCACTTCCGTGCAACACCCAGTGCTCATCACAACAAGTGCACTCCTTATCCCATCACTTATTTAACATGTCCCCCCACCTCCCCTCTGGTAACCATCAGTTTGTTTTCTATAGGTAAGAGTCTGTTTCTAGGTTTGCCTCTCTCTTTTTCTCCCCCCTTTGCTCATTTGTTTCTTTTTAAAAGATTTTTATTTATTTATTGAGAGAGAGAGAATGATAGAGAGAGAGCATGAGAGGGTGGAGGGTCAGAGGGAGAAGCAGACTCCCTGCTGAGCAGGGAGCCCGATGCGGGACTCGATCCCGGGACTCCAGGATCATGACCTGAGCCGAAGGCAGTTGCTTAACCAACTGAGCCACCCGGGCACCCTGCTCATTTGTTTCTTAAATTCCACATATGAGTGAAATCATATGGTATTTTTCTTTCTCTGACTGACTTACTTTGCATAGCATAATACTCTCTAGCTCCATCCATGTCATCACAAATGGCAAGATTTCATTCTTTTTTGTGGCTTTATATATACTAGATCTTCTTTATCCATTCATCACTTGACGGACACTTGGGCTCTTCACACAATTTGGCTATTGTTAATAATGCTGTGGGGATAAACATTGGGGTGCATGTATCCCTTTGAATTAGTATTTTTGTTTTCTTTGGGTAAATACCTAATAGTGTAGTTGCTGGATAATAGGATAATTCTATTTTCAACTTTTTGAGGAACCTCCATACTGTCTTCCACAGTGGATGTACCAGTTTGCATTCCTACCAACAGTGTAAGAAGGTTCCCCTTTCTGCACGTCCCTACCAATACCTGTTGTTTCTTGTGTTGTTGATTTTAGCCATTCTGACAGGTCTGAGGTGGTATCTCATTGTAGTTTTGATTTGTATTTATTGATGATCAGTGATGTTTAACATCTTTTCACGTGTCTGTTGGCCATCTGTCTTCTTTGGAAAAATGTCTACTCATTTGCCCATTTTTTAATTGTCTGTTTTGGTTCAGTCTGCCTCTGAAAATACCATTTATGCATATTATCTCTGTTGTTTTCATTTGACTACAATGAACTTGTACTAAATGAACTTGTACCTTGGACTAAACCACCATCTTATGTATTTATTTATTTTATTTTAAGAGGGCTGTGATCATCTGCTTTTGCAAATTCTGAACATCATGGATTTATTCAGCAACTTTTCTGTGGGGAACAGAATATATGGCTTCACTCTGGACTCAGAAGTGAAATCTTTTACAGTGACATAGTTTTGTCAAGTTTTTTATTTTGTTTCTCAGAAATCACAAAATTTCCTAACTCAGACTTGTGATGTGTTGCCAGGAAAACGTTGCCATGTAAAAGTATGGCAATTAAGGAGTGATAATCTTTGTGGAGAACATATAAAGGAAATGAAGAGCCCTGGCTTTGCTTCTTGCTTGTGCAACTTGGTTTTCATCAGAAAGTACTTCCAGATAAGCTAATTGTGATCTGCATTCTGGAGCTCTGTAGTAATAGCTCTGCACCTTGCTTCTCTCTAGGTCAAGCCTGCGATATTTTGAATGTCACAGAAAACAGCATATGCTGCAAGACACCCCCTAAGCCTGAAGTTCTCAGAACTGTCTATCCAGGTAAGTTGCCAGAAGAGAGAATTGCCATTTCTACATTTACATAAGAAGACATATCCCATTAGTTTTTTAGTTCATTCAGGCTGCTGAAACAGAACACCACAGACTGGGTATCTTATAAACAACAAACACGTATATCTTACAGTTCTGGAGCCCGGGAAGTCCCAGATCACGATACCAGCAGATTGGGTGTTTGGTGAGAACTTTCTCTCTCATAGATCGGCACCTTTTTGGGGCTAGAGAGCTTGGTGGAGCCTCTTTTATAAGCCCTCATGAATGAGGGCTCTCGTGACCTCTCATGACCTAAGCACCTCCCAAGGGCCCCACCTGCTAATAATGTCACATTGGGCGTTAGGTTTCAACATCTGAGTTTTGGAGGGGATACGAACATTCAGCCCATAACAATTAGTAACAAAAAATATTTGAACTTTTTAGAATTTTTTTTTAAAGATTTTTTTTTTTCTTTTTATTTATTTATTTGAGAGAGAGAATGAGATAGAGCATGAGAGGGGGTAGGGTCAGAGGGAGAAGCAGACTCCCTGCCGAGCAGGGAGCCCGATGAGGGACTCGATCCCGGGACTCCAGGATCATGACCTGAGCCGAAGGCAGACGCTTAACGACTGAGCCACCCAGGAACCCCAGGTTGAGTCCTTTTTATTTTTTTATTTTTTTTTTTAAGATTTTATTTATTTATTTATTTGAGAGAGAGAGAGTGAGAGAGCACAAGAGGGGGGAGCGGGAGAGGGAGGAGCAGACTCCCCGCTGAGCAGGGAGCCTGACGCGGGACTCGATCCCGGGACTCCAGGATCATGACCTGAGCCGAAGGCAGTCGCCCAACCAACTGAGCCACCCAGGCGTCCCTGAACTTTTTAGAATTTGTAATGAGAATTATAATAAATTTCATCCTAGTTTTTCTCCTTACACTTTCTGGATCAGGGAATGTTTGTGTTAACTGCCTCAAAACTGCAGCATGGAAATAAATTCAGCCTGAATTCTTGGAACACCCTACTGAAAACAGCACATCTCTATTGAATGAGTTTGATGGGGACTTTATTTCAGATTAAATGAGATTACTGAATGTTGGTGCAGGCTACATGGACATTTTATAAATGCCTTTTTGTGGTTAAAAAATAAATGGCAGAGGTTAGTTTTAAGAGTGATAACAGGGGATGAGAGAAATAGAACTCAGAATTCTTTCCAGACTTTGGCCTGGAGCCCACAGTAAGAGCTTGACATCTGCAGTGAGACCACTCACTGAGAGGCGCTGCATGGTTTTGAGGGTGTGTATTGCATATCTTGTGCACACCCTGAAATTGGTTCATGGTTGTATGACTGGTTGGTATTTGAAGCCAAGTAAATTATGTTTCTCAACCTCTTAAGTTTCCTTGTTTTGAATGACATTAGAAAAAAAATGCCCAGTTTAGGAGAGTATTTTGATAATCACAGTTGGTAACTTTAATGAAAGTTGTATTCATCAGAGAACACCGCTGCTGCTGAAGTTTGAGGTGTTCAAGCTTTTCTCCAGACAAACTCAGCTGAAGAGGAGGAGCCATCATTTCCTAGATCCAACCATTCCAGACTAGCTTAAGGCTGCTGGAAGAAGACACCAGTCTGATGGCTGTAGTTTAGGGAAGAAAAAAAAAAAAAGTGAGATGGCTCCCTGAAGATCAGGAAAAAACTTAATCAGAATTTATGTTGGCAAGTGTAGGTTCACGTTAATGAGAATAGTCTCTCTGATTCTGTCCAAGAAAGAGATGAAATCATAGAGCAGAAGTAATGTTACAAAGAAGAAGAACAACAAATACTGACAAAAATCTTAAAGCCAACACTGTCCATTCTTTGATTAGCTGCAAACCATCAATTGGGTAACTTTTGTTAGAGAGAGTAGTCAGGCAAAGGTTTTGAAATCAAATGGCCTGAATCATGAAGTTTTGAGATTTAACTATATAAAGCAGCATCAGTCATATCAGGGGTAATAGTTATCATATTATCTAAAGTAAAGCACTTAGTAATATCCAATCCCCATTGCAACCATGCAAATAATAATATTACTCCCATTTTACATACGTAGAATCTGAGGTACAAATATATGCATTAATAATAAATAAGTTGTAGGCTCTCTTAACAGCACTCTATCCTATAGGTACAGGTACATGTATGGGTGTGTGTAATTGTTTTGTTTACAAGCATGCTCTAAAAACGTGAATAGCAATAGAATATCTATAACCACCACCCAAATAGAGGGCCATTGAGACAACGCATCAAAATTCTGATGAGAATATTTTTTTATTTTGTTACATTCAGGTGGGAGAGGCCTAAAGCTTGAGGTATGGAATAATAGTCGGCCAGTGCACCTTGAAGAGATACTTGAATACAATGAAAAAACGCCAGGGTACATGGGGGCCAGTTGGGTAGATTCAACTTCCTATATTTGGCCCATGGAGCAAGACACGTTTGTTGCACGCTTTAGTGGATTTTTGGTGGCTCCAGACTCTGACGTTTATAGATTCTACATCAAAGGTGATGACCGTTATGCTATTTATTTCAGCCAAACTGGACATCCAAAAGATAAGGTAAGGAAGCTACGGAATATTATTTAATATTATAAAAGCAATATGACAACTTTGATATGTATCTCATTTATGAGATATATTTTCACATGGTTGGGTTCTTGGTCTTTTTTAACATGTGTAATGGGAACTATAAAGTCACCGTAGAAAACCCGTGGCCTAAAAAAAAATGCTTTCCTGTATCTACATTTTCTCTAGGAAGGAAAAAATATATATTTCCTTTAAAGATTATTTTAATTATGGAAGAACTATAACCATACATAGGAAATTTGGGAAAGAGTAAAAATAGTTCACTATTCTACTAGATCTATTTCACTATTATGTGGCTATGTGATTGAACTCTGTCATTTCTTTTTGTGTCTTTTTTGCTTTTATATAAATAAGATCATACATCCAATTTCATAGTCATTTTGGTCACATATTAGTATTTCCACGTTTTATTAAATAATTTTCACAGCACAGTTTTTGATGACTGAATAGTGTTTAAATTGCTGCCTGTAATATATGAATTCTAATTTTACTGTAGCTTTTTGGCATGTTTCCTCCAAGGATGATATAGTCATTCCTGATAGGGAGCCCAGAGCTTTCTCATTCTAGCATGCAGACCCATTTAGTGATCTGTAGCATCTTTCAGACCTACTTTTAGTGACCTCATTTGGATTAAATCCCTAAAAGCTCTCCACAGAGCAAAAGGATATTTTATTTAACAATCACAACCTTCCTCCTGGTATGTATCTTTCTATTTTTCACTGCAGTTTTTTTTTTTTTTAAAGATTTTATTTATTTATTTGACAGAGAGAGAGCACAAGTAGGCAGAGTGGCAGGCAGAGGGAGAGGGAGAAGCAGACTCCCCACGGAGCAGGGAGCCCGATGTGGGGCTCAATCCCAGGACCCTGAGATCATGACCTGAGCTGAAGGCAGATGCTTAACCAACTGAGCCACCCAGGCGCCCTGTCCATTGCAGTTCTAAATACAGTTCTAATTGTGGAAAAGCTAGTTTGTGTGTATTCATGGTATAGTGGTGCTGATGTTAGATAAGGATGGAAAGTATGAAGTGAGCTTTGATAATTTTTAAAAACTTCATTTCACCATGGATAATAGATCATAGGAGAAAAATATGGTAGTTTCATATTTTTCTATTTATAAAAGTTCTAGGATTGACAAATAATAAATGAAAAATAGATAAAGGTTGAAAAGATCTATTAATAAGTTCTCCTCTCTCTCTCTTTCTCTCTCCCTGTCTTTCTTTTTGGGATAAGGTGAGGATTGCATATCATTCTTCCAATGCCAATGGTTATTTTTCCAGTCCAACACAAAGATCAGATGACATTCATCTTCAGAAAGGAAAAGAGTAAGGTTTTGTTTTTTATTTTCATTAAACTATTGTGTGGTATTTAAAAACTGTAAGTTTATATCTAAAAATATTTTTAATTTGCTTTATTGGTAGAAGTGACATTAGTTTATTGGCTTAATTTATAATTCATCATTCTTTATAACTTTGTTAAATATGATGTCTATATTTTCAAGAATCCTGGCATTCAGCCAGCCTGGGAAATTTGATATCTAAATTACCCCTGTTGCAGAAATTATAAATTTGTGAAATTTACTTAATCCTGTTCTTAGTGTCCTAGTAGGACCTTTCCGTCAATCTAGCCATCTAATTTCCCTGCTCAAGCACCTGAGCTCTTGAATATTTCTAGAGAAAAATCACAAAACCACATGCATTGGTACCACAGCTAATATATATTTAATATTCATTGATTTATTTTAGACCTTGAGCCAGGAAATTTAGTACAAAAAATATTAAAATATACTACCTGCCCTTAAGGAGTACATCACTTTGTGCTGAAAGGACAAAACCAGGGAGAAAATGAGACTAACATTCAAATAGCAGATAATTCCATTCAAAAAGTCATTCAGGATTGCTAGAAAGCAGGGAGGTTAAAGACATGGTATATTCAAAGTAGCTAAGTTTCACGGAGGTCAATAGATTCAGCGAGATCATCTCCATTTATCATTTGTATCTGTTAGGTTTTGCTGCATAAGAAACTACTCCCCAAAATTTAGTAGCTTAAAGCAACCCAATTTTGTGATTGGCTGGGCAGTTCTTTTGGTCCTGGCTAATTTAGTTGGTGATTGATGGCCTAGGATGACCTTACTCATATGTTGGGAACTTCAGTTTGTATGATTGGATCTTAGATATTTGGGATGTCCCACTCCACATGGTCTCACCTCCCAGGGGGCTAGCCCAGGTTGGTCACATTGGTGAATGGGGTTCCAGCAGTAAAGAGAGCAATTGCTATGGCACTTATGCTTTTTAAGACCCTGCTTGTGTCACTTTGCTAATATCCTTTTGGCCAAAGCAAATGGCCAAATCTAGATTCAAGGGGTGAAGAAATAGACTTCACTTCTAGATGGTAGGAGGTTTTTGTTTTGTTTTTCGTTCTACCACGCCATCCTTCCAGACATCGAGATTATGCACACAGATAGCACCACGAAGATCTGATGGAGCTAGACAGAGAGGGTTGGGATCAAAGGTCCCTGAGAGCAATCATACTCCACGTTCTCACTGAAGTCTTAGTACTAATGACATGGGGAAAGCATCCCATTCTCTTTCTCCTCCGCCTCCTCCTATCACTTCTTTATATACTTAAACATTTGCTTTTTTAACCAGGATCACCGGGCCAATCTAGGGTAAGTGGGGTTCCTAATTAATCCCTAGTGCTATTAAGTGTTAATACACCTTCAGGCTTTGCCTTGGCCTTGGAAAATGCGTTCAGTTTACCTCCTTGGCAGAAGCACAGAGCTTACATGAAAGTGACTTGTAATACATCTGCTGTCTGATATCTGTCCTCCTGCAAGGTAGCTTGGAATTTGTACACTGACACTTATAATGGTGGCTGTGAATTCTGAAATTGAGGCCACTCTAGCTGCCTTATTACACAGTGGTCCCTGGGACCTTTCCACAGGTAGCTCATTTGCCAAATTCATCCTACTCAGATAATATAGCCCCATCTTTGAGTGCATATCTTTTTGGTCACTCTGTTTTACTTTGAATCATACCTCAGTTACTAATTTTTATTTTTTATTTATTTATTTATTTATTTATTTATTTATTAAAGATTTTTATTTATTTGAGAGAGAGAATGAGCTAGAGAGAGCGAGCACATGAGAGGGGGGAGGGTCAGAGGGAGAAGCAGACTCCCTGCCGAGCAGGGAGCCCGATGCGGGACTCGATCCCGGGACTCCAGGATCATGACCCGAGCCGAAGGTAGTCGCTTAACCACTCAGTTACTAATTTTTAAATAACCTTTCAATCTTTAAAACTCTCTTAGTTCATTCATATGAACAAAGAGAATAATAATATAGGTTTTATAGGATTTTGTGAAGATTAAATATAATTACATCTGCAAAGTGTTCAGTTTAGTGTCTCGTACATAGAAAGTACCTAATGAATGTTTTTAAGCTGCTATCAAGGATACAGAATTTAATGCTTCTTTGAGGTCTGCTTCTTAGTGTTGCCTACATTGATTTGGCGGGGCTGGCAAACAGGTTCTCAGGGCAACCAGGAGCCTGATGTAATCCTCCAGTATCAGTTCTATGAGGGGGATGACCCAGAGCCCCGTCATCCTAGAAAGATGAGAGGTGATACATGTCCCTCATTCAGAGGCTTTCATGAATTGTGAATACATACTCTTCACATACAAGAGGGTATCTGTTGAATGATGTGAGGCAATTTAGAGGAACTCCCAGCTGACCTCTCCAAAGATGGGAGCAGTGGCGACATTGATAGAGATTTAGGTGGGTAAGGCTTTTCAGTAGCTTTTCATCACCTGTATTGGCTGGTCAGTGAATGCTTTATCCTGGATAAGCAGTTGGATGATCCAGCTTGTTGGAGGGCCATAATCAATCTAATCAGTAACAGTTTCCTGAAACCATGTTTTATTTCCCAAGTTATAAGTGGAACCATTCTTTAACGAACTAGAGAGAAACTTCCATCCCTGATACATTTAACCACTCCAACACAAAATATGTGATACATCCAAGTCTGCCTGTCGTTTTCTTATACATATTAAAGTATTTATTTATTTTTTTTATTTTTTAAAGATTTTATTTATTTATTTGAGACAGAGAGAATGAGAGACAGAGAGCATGAGAGGGAGGAGGGTCAGAGGGAGAAGCAGACTCCCTGCCGAGCAGGGAGCCCGATGCGGGACTCGATCCCGGGACTCCAGGATCATGACCTGAGCCGAAGGCAGTCGCTTAACCAACTGAGCCACCCAGGCGCCCTACAAAGTATTTAAACTCCATATGCCCTCTGTGTTTTATGCCAGGGAGTTTGCATTACAATGTAAATGTAATTTTGTTTTAAACTCCATGAAGATAAGGGGTAGTCTCTCTTTCAATAAATACTTACTGACAAAACTGAATGAATCAGTCATGAATGGGGACAACTCTGTATCTCTCTAGTATAGATAGCCTACATAATTCATTTTATTTTAACAAACCACTATGAAACTTTAATATTTAAAATCAGGGATGCTATAAAAATAAATAAAATAAAATAAAATCAGGGATACTATAATATAAATCATTGTATAGGCCAGTGTTTTATATAGTGTTGAAATTTTATTCATTGGGAAAAAATTCGTATTTTCCAGATATTACCTTGAAATCTTGCTGCAGGAGTATAGGCTGAGTGCCTTCGTTGATGTTGGTCTGTACCAGTATAGAAATGTTTATACAGAACAGCAGACAGAAGATGCAGTGAATGAAGAACAAGTTATCAGATCCCAGTCGACAATTGTCCAGGAAGTGCAGGTTTGCTATGATGATAGATCTGCTTCGTAGAAAGTATATGTTCAAAGATAGGAGCTCTATTTGGTTATTAATTTTACTCGGGAAGATACCGTTTAGGGGCAAGGCAGTCATGGAAGATTATTGACTTTGTGGCTTGGAGAAACCGTATTAAAACTCAAGAGGCTGTTATTTGATAAGAGTGAAACTTTAAAATATTTTGTCATTTACAGTAAAATAGAGCAATCAAGAGGCATTGAGTGGTTAACTATCATGCTTTTAAAATGTATTTTTCTATACAGTAAAGCTATGTTTTGTTTTTTTTAATTGGGAAACAGGTTATAACATTGGAAAACTGGGAAACATCTAGTGCAACTAATGAAGTTCAGAGGATCACGGTAACCAGCCCGTGCGTGGAAGCTAATTCGTGTTCACGCTACCAATATAGATTAATCTATAACATGGAAAAAACTGGTAAGTTGAAATAACAAAGGAGATTTTATTTCTCTTCATTTATAAATGAAATGAGTCACTTTCATGTAAGCTCTAGTCAAATTCTACTGTCTGGAAAATATCATTTTAATAGTATGCTAGACAAAAAAGCTAAAAATATATTGTGAAGAAAAACCTTTAGACTTCTAGGGATAAAAAATGGCATCAGTAAAAACAACTTCCTGGTATATGATATCATTTTCTTGTATAAGGATCATGATAAATGTATATTTAAGTGCACATAAGGAATTTATATATCTGTGACTCACAGGTGTAAGTTAAGATAGTAAGAATTAAATTCACCATTACAGAGAAGTAAACATTTCTTCCAATTTCTTCTTCAAATTAAGTGATAAAGCTATGAGACGCTAATTTATCTGTTAACAAAGACATTGCATCTCTATATTTTATAATAAACTGAAAATATAATTTTTGCTATTTCCATTAATTGTTTCAATAAGTAAATATTGATAGGTACTTACTGTTTTCCAAACACAGTACTTATTACTATGGGAATAAAAAAAATAAAATGTAATCTTGCTCTTCAAGAGATCAAAATCCAATTAAGTAGTCATTATTATTGAACTTGAATTAGTTTCAAAACAGTTTCATTAAGTGATAACATATGATACAGACTATAGGTGCCTTAAAAAATTCAAATATAAAACATCAGTGCTGGCTATGGTAGTGCAAAAAGATTTTTTAACTCTTTTTTTTTTTAATTAAAGTCTCTAATCATTTGACTTTTTTTTTTTTTTTATCCAAAAGTCTTGCTACCTGGAGATGCTTCTGACTTCATACTGCAATCAGCTTTAAATGACCTCTGGTCTATAAAACCAGATACAGTTCAAGTAGTAAGAACACAAAACCCCCAAAGCTATGTTTACATGGTAATTTTTATATCAACTCGAGGTAAGCATGTATATCATTTTGTACTTCTGTTAGGATTTTTTAAGAAACAAACTTGTGTCCTGTACAACTCCACTGAAAAAGGTAAAAACTCCATAAAAATGACAGGGGAAAAGAAGTGGATTCATAGCCTGGATTAATTTTAGGAGAAATAAAAATCGAACGGTTAATTTTTTCTATTGTAATTAAAACTTGAATTGTATTTTAAGTATTATACAACTTCAGTGCATGGGAAATATACTATGTATACTACAGATGCCCTATCTGGATAATAGCCTACTTTAATTTAGCAAAAATTAGTGAAGGTGTGAATTCTGGAACTAAAGTTTAAGTACTCAGTATTTCTCAGGAGACACTAGTCTGGCCAGATCTTGCCTGATGAAAGGATTCTGTGGTCACATCTACATGGGAAGCTGCATACTCCAGCTTCTTCTTCTTCTTGAAGATTGACAGAGCTCCTTAATATTAGTATCCATGGACTCTGAAAAACAAATTGAGGATTCTAGAGATGGGGGGGATGGCTTAGCCTGGTGATGGGTATTAAAGAGGGCATGCACATATTGAATGGAGCACTGGGTGTTATACGCCAACAATGAATCATGGAACACTACATCAAAAACTAATGATGTAATGTATGGTGATTAACATAACATAATAAAATTTTTTTAAAAATCCCCGAGGAGTCCTACAGTGAGAAAACAAACATACAAAAACAAAAACTGACAGAAAACATTTCACCTGTGTTTAATACAGCATTTTCCAAAATTATTTGACCACTCTCCTTTTCAAGTGATAGCTATTAACTTCCTGAAAATGTTTTACATTTTTAGGTCTTAAAAGCCAAGTGTCACAACCAAGTTTAGTATTTGGCCTATCTAGCTCAAAAATAGGTCCCTCAATATGTTTTGTTTTGTTTTGTTTTACTTTGGGCAATCAATATTTTCCAATTCATGTAAGTAAAATATTACTTCATTGTTTATGTCTCATTTTATACAATTGTTAATTTGATTGTTGAGTGGAGGGCAAAGAATTTTATTTAATATGAATTGAAGTTCTAAAAATTTCCCAAAGGTTAGATTTTCAGAATGCTGCATAAATGAAGATATGATTATCCATGTTCTCCCAGAAACATATCTACAGTTTAGAGAGAAATTTTAAGGCTTCAGCAGCAACCTTAAGAAATATGGTACTGGGGTGCCTGGGTGGCTCAGTCGTTAAGCATCTGCCTTCGGCTCAGGTCATGATCCCAGGGTCCTGGGATTGAGCCCCGCATTGGGCTCCCAGCTCTGCGGGAAGCCTGCTTCTCCCTCTCCCACTCCCCCTGCTTGTGTTCCCTCTCTCACTGTGTCTCTCTCTGTCAAATAAAAAAAAAAAAGAAATATGGTACCAAAATCATAACTGGGCAAATTCTAGGACATTATCCAACAGAGAAGGTCAGTGGGATTCCACTGTTAAAGCATCTTCCCAAAGCAGAGATACATCTGAGGACAAGCCCTTATTGTTTTCAAAGTGAGATTGTATAAACAGGCCACATAGGCCTGGGACTACTTTCTGGAATTCAGCTTTGTGCTGTATTCATGTTTAAAGAAAATAGCAATATCTCAGCCTAGCCCTTTAGACTACGATAATGGTACTGGAACAAAACTAAAAGAATTTTTGGAATATCCCACTGCCTGCCCATTGATCTTTACCTCATGGTCCCAATACCTCCTTCTGTTTATCTCATAATCCTTTCTTTTAAGCCATGGAAACTGAACCTTAAATGAATAGCACTTTATTTGCTGTTTTGCTATTTCTGTTACAGTTAAATCTGCTCAAATTCAAAGATCCACATCTTCCCCATTCATCCTTTTTTTTGGTGATAATACAACTAAATAAAACTCATTTTATTTACTTTAAGTGTCTATTATGGATAAGTTGGTATTTTATTAATTACCATCTTGAAATTCTGTTTGGTACTTCATTGCAGGAGACTTTGATCTGCTTGGTTATGAAGTGTTTGAAGGGGACAACATCACACTGAATATTACAGAACAAATCAAAGGAAAACCCAGTTTGGACACATTCACACTGAACTGGGATGGGATCACTTCTAAGCCTCTGACCGCATGGTCATCAGAAGCTGAAGTATGCTCTTTGTTAACAATTTCTTAAGTAGAAAGCTATTTAAACATCACCTTTCTATTAAAAAAACCCCCAAAACTCCCATACTTTAAGGAGTGGTAATATGCTCTTTCACTTGGCATGGTGGGTTGGAGCCAACCCATAAAGAGCAGAGAAGGGAGGAAATAGAGGGTTTGGAAGGGAGTTCTTAGAACTGTGTCAACAGGATCCAGTGTATCTTTGTAGGGGGCAGCTGTTCCTGGAGAAAGAATGTTTGCTTGGGAGTTACTGGATTTTGACAACTACCTGCACAATGAGTTTAAGTTAATATTTGTTTGATGATTAAAGATCTTATATTATTTCCTTAATTCTAAACATTATATCTGTGCTTTGCCAGAGAAGTAGATGTGGAAATTACAGGAGAACTTGTGAATGTGTACCAATTCCTGAATAATCCAAAATGATTTATTATTTTTAAATAAGCATAAATACATAGTGTAAACAAAAGCATAAACCAAAGAGACTACCATAGTATCTGAATTTCTTCTTTTGAAAAACAGAATGCATTAGAGTGTATAGTTCTTTCCAGTTAATTTTGAGTTAATTAAGAAAACTATTCATTTGGAGCCTGTTTAATTGGGTGCTAATTCATTTAGGTTCACCTCATTGCCTTCTTTTAAAAAACTGCTAAACAAATATGTCTGCCTTATGTAACAACTGTGTAAGTTAATATTACCCAATTGGATGTAACTATTGTCATTCTAAAATAAAACTCTTGAAAAAGTCATTGGACACTAAAATTATTACAAATGAGCTTAAAAATATTTAGGAAATGATCTCATAATGATGGCTAAAGTATGGGAATTATATTATGCAAATGTTTTATTATAACTAATGAGTGAAATTAGTGGTAGAATTATGAATGTTCTAACTATTCATGAAAAAGAAGTTACTAAAGCTCATATTGTTAATTTAGTTTCAGGCAGCCGTGGAAGAAATGGTTACCGCCAAGTGTCCACCACAAATTGCAAATTTTGAAGAAGGATTTGTTGTGAAATACTTTAGAGATTATGAAACTGATTTTAACCTGGTATGGAATGTTAAATGAACTGAAACTGGCTCAATAAGAATTCACATAAATGCTTGTAATTTTGTGATTTTCTTTGTACTAGCACTAATTCCTATTGTCAAATTGCAAAAATAATTTTGTTATACATTTATTGATAAGGTCTGTTTTAGCATCTCCCTGCATCATAATGTGATTCATTTGTGAAAGCAGCACTTCCACCACATATGAATTTTCTTGATCAAGGGAAAGTAGACAAGATGGACAAATGTAAGATCTATAGGGTATTTTATTTGTTTTCTTTACTTGGATGCGGAGTATATCCTGTTTTCTCATTGGCTTCAGAGAATGCAATTTGTAGTAAGGCATTATATAATAAATTGCTTCCCTTGAAACGTGAAGATTCAACAAACAGACAAACAAACAAAAACCTGGCACACAGTGACCACTGAGTAAATATTTGTGGAAGGAATGAATAAATATCCTTAAGAGTTCATGATATAAGGAGAAAGATGAGATTTAGGAAATAGTCAAATACAGGTACAAGGGATTATATGATTATGGAGCCAAAGGAGTGATAACAGAATGGGAGCTCTAGAGTTTCAAAGAGAGAGAATGTTTCAAGTTAAAGTACCGTGGGAAGCAATGGATCCAAGTTGGAACTTGAACGACTTAGGTGGAGATGTGGGGGAATAAAGCAGGACCGTAAAGCATGTTTTCATTTGAAATATTATTGTTTCTGTAGGAACATGTTAACAGAGGGAAGAAGACAGCTGAAACTGATGCTTACTGTGGTCGGTATTCCCTGAAAAGCCCAGCTGTTCTTTTTGACTCAGCAGATGTTAAACCAAACAGACTACCATATGGAGACATTTTATTATTTCCTTATAATCAGGTAAGGGTGATTTGCTAATTTAATCTGTAAAATACCTTGGTAATAAAATTTCATGAAATTTTAAGACAGGGAAAAGTGTCATGTGAAATCATGTCACATTGGACAGGTACTGTGGTTCACATTCTAGTACTTGTGATTTCCTCTTCTGTTTGTTCTCAAAAAAAGAAATTTAAAAAATATGTAGTATCATGCACATGTATTCTGCTTTATCTTATAATTTCAGAGAAAACTATTTGCACATAAATTTGAATACTAAGATCATTATAAATATATTCTCTCTTCAATATTCCTTCATTTATTAAGAAGAAACAAAAATGGATAGCCATCATAGAGTGATCTTGGGTATCCAATCAAGGAAACGTGAAGGAAAAGCCTGAGCAGAGATGGTAGCTTTAGGATAGGTATTTAAGACTGGAAATCATAGTCTTGCTTACCCTTTTTCTTGTTTTAAAATTCTCAAATTGTGATGCATGTTCTCAAGTTCTAAGTTCTTTTGTTTTGTTTTCACATTGCAAAAATTTTATTTGGAAAAGATCTTTAAAGCTCAAGTTCTAAGTTCTGAGTATATTTGGTATGCTTAAGATGTTATAGACCGTTAAAATTGGTATTTAATTACTATTTTACAGTGACATCTCCACCTCTAAATGCTCAGCTACCATTCACATCCCAATTAATCTACTTGAGGGTTTATCTTCTCTCTGTGGGTGATGAGCTTTTAAATTCACTGGAGATAGAGTTCAGTTAGAGCTGGATTTAGATTTTACATTGCTCCATGACTATAGGCAGTGGATTATTTCCATTTTTAAGGAAACCATATCTAAGAAAACATTAAAGAATTAATCATTAATTGTAAGGTCACTTCAACTCCACTTCCTCTTCTAGAAAATCTTCCCCGATTCTTCTGTACCTAATTGGCTGAAATTAATTATTCTTTCTCTGTGTTCTGAAACATTTTGTACAGAAAATTCTCAATATTTATTTATTGGATTAGGTTGAATTGATTTGAATTGCTATAAAACAACTTAAAGGTAAGATATTATTATTGATTTCTTTTTTAATTTCCTGTGTAGTTATGTTTGGCATACAAAGGATTCCTGGCAAATTATATTGCTCTGAAATTCCAATACCAAGACAGAAGCAAGTTTACTAGAAGCAATGATATACAATTTACATATAATTTTACTAATGGAAACAAGTAAGTTATGCTATGAATTTAAAACTTAACTTACACTATAGTATATAAACTGAATGTAAAACAAACCCACTTTTTGTTTGGTTTTTTTTTCACTTTTTTGTTAGTTTTTGAAAAATCACGTGTACCGTAGATCTGACTGAAGTTTTCCTGTCTTCTACAGAAGCATCCTAACAGAAAAAGTTGTGCCAAAAATAAATCTATAGATTGTGAAAATAAAAGTTGGTCTAGTGTTATCACCCATAACCATTTAAAAGATAAAAGAATGGTAAATTTTATAATTTAAATCATGTATTATTAAATCTAATAATGTTCCTACTTACTGAAGGAAGGTAGAAAGAGACTGCCTTATCACAGTATTGTCATTAGACTTTGATCCCTGCAAAGAAGGTGCTAAGTGAGAGTGGAGGAGATACAATATTTCAACGAATATTCCAAAATTAAGGGAGAAAAGACACTTTTTAATGCTTGGTTTGCCAAAAGTCAGACACATAGAAATGCAAGTACAAACTATAAGGGGAGAAACTAAATAATCCTAGAGAAAGCTCCTTAACGATTATAATTGCCATAGCCTCAAGCACAATTTAGTTCTGCATAATTATGTTTTAATTTTTATTAATTGTTGTATCTTCTGAAATTTATGTCAATCCACTTTTGCATTTCCACATACAATACACACACAAATTTCACATACTATAAAAGTAATAATGAAGACACATTCACACACATAATACACTTTTTTATTTTAAAAAGTATTGCCCAGGTACATATTGCTATAACCATTCCCTGCATACCTGAATTGAACAGTAGAATCACAATTTGAGTTTTGAAGAGCACCACCTGCGTGCATTTCACTCCTCCACTGTAACAAGATTTGGGAACGTTTTCCAGACCTCGGTTCTTCCATGTTAGTTAAACCATCACTTTACCATATTGCTAAATAGGTTTTTCCTTTTAACTTGTAATGTATCTGCTGTGAGGTAATTTGAAGATGCACTACATTTGATAGAACTGATGGGCTTCCTTTACCCTAAATGCTACGAGATCTGTAAGCAATAATAGCATTATTTTTAAAGGAATAGGGTTCACTGGTTAAAACTATTGCCAGTCAAGGCAAAATAAAGTCTCCTGCTCCTATTGGGTATTTCTAGATCTGCTTTTATTTAAGTCAGACAGATCACCTAGATCAAATAGATGTGTTAGCATTAGATTATTTTCAGGACAGTCTTAGTGTTAGAAGTGCCATTTTCTCCCAAGAATCATTCTATAATCTTCCAAAAGCAGCGATGTTTGTAACTGTAAATCAAGTTTCAAAATCTGAAAAGTTAAATCTTATTTTCTTTTAGAAAACATTATTATCTATCCACAAAAGCCATGTGCTATTCACTTGAGTTTTGATACCATTGTATCAAATACATGCATTTGATGTATTTTGATACCATGTATTTTTATACCATTTGTAGTCTCCTTTTGTCTGATAAAGGGTTCTGTTCAGTAAACCAAATTTTCTAAGTAGTTTTAAACTTCAGAATTATATAATTAGAGTAGAATTCTGTTGAGGCCCTAAGTACTTTTTTCATATTTATTTAAAGAGCACTTTAACTTACTGTAGTTTTGTGTATAATTTTCTAAAAATGATACATCAGTTTATGCTAAGCTTTGATGCACTGAGGTGGATCCCATGATGAGTTTATAAACCATGAAGGAAATTAGAATAGAAGGTGCCCAAGCAAACTAGTCAGTTAATAACTACAGTAATAGCTGAGTAAAGATTATTGTTAAATTGTATTTAGTTATTTCCATGACAATATTTATCTCTTTGTTGCAAATTCTCATAGCTGAATTGCTTAATTGTAATTTATGGAATTCCAATGCAGTTAATATATAGTGCAAAATCTGAATCTAAATTACCCATTTAAGAGGTATTATATTATAAATCACGTAGCACTTTTTGTCACTTAGAACAGTGGACAGTGCAACTCCAGTGAGCTCTTTTGGGAGTAATAACAAGTTCCAGTTTTGCTTCTTAGTACTGAACTGAACTTACCGCTCTATCCCTCACATATTTTACTGAAATAGTTTACTTCATTCTGGCGCCTTGTTTTTATTTACATGCTCTACACCAAGGTGCATACTCCTTAGTTTACTTACCTATTGCAACAGAATATTTTATGTCCCTATGGCTACTGCCAAGTCTACAAATAAAAGAAAACCTGTACTTGCATGCAACATTAAATCTTTTACTACCAATTTAAGTTTCTGTCTGCGGTTTGTTGTTATGGCTGCTTTTCTGTGCTAATGAAGTATTCTTGATGGTCTTCTTGTGGGAAAAAACACTTTTACTCTTGAGATTTTAATGCTTTTTATAGTGGATTGGTTTACATTAAACATAACAACTGACCTACGCACCTAATTAAGCAACCATATTTCAGCTGGACCTATGCGTGCATAGACCTTCTGGACCTCATACAAACCAAATACACTGGGACAAATTTTTCTCTTCAGAGGATTGGTTTACAGAAAGTGTCAGAATCACAGTCCTTCTATGTAGATGCAGTATACATTGGACAGACATCTACAGTCTCGGCATGGGATGGTATGTTGTATCATTTCATATCTAGTTAAGCCTTCTAAATCTCTTGTAGTAAAATCTTATCATGGAAATGATTTATATCCCCTAATTCAGATAGAAACATTAGTCTCTAAATATTTATGACTCATTCTTTTATCTCAATATTATTATTTAAATCATATTATTTTTTATTCTAAGGATAAATGTACCCTTACTTTAAACTTTGTCATTATAGCAAGAATTAGTTTTAATGGTCCTGGATTCTGTTTACAGATATACAAACGGTGGCAAACATTTTCATTTTGCTTTGTTTGATTTTTGAGAAACTAACTATGAAGATATCTGTTCCTAAAAGGCAACTGTTGACTTTGACAAAAATTCAGCTATTTCCACGGACTTCATGGTGATAATTAATAATACTTAAATGAAGTATTCTGGTAGTCTAAGCATTGTTTTTTTAGTCATGTCAGTAGACCCAAATATATGAGCTGTGATAATAAAGTAATTAAAATTAAACTGTGATCTTTTAAAAAAAATCAACCTAATTCCACTTGATCTTAGCCAAAAGGCCGAGAAGCGATAAAAATCAACCTAATTCCAAACGGTCACCTTGAAAAGTGACGACTACCATTTTTCAGTGGAATTTTAGAATCCTTTCCTTTGGAAATATTTTCAAGTGCAAGGTCATGAGTCAACTGGTAACAAATTAAATGTTAACTATTTTAGAGTGTCTTCTTTTGAATCTGCTCTCACCAGGCCTACATTATGATTGGTGGAGCACATATATAAGATAGCTCACTTGTGCCCAGGTAAATGTAGTTCACTAAATAACATGCATTTAGCACCTATCATGTGGCAGGCACTGTGCTGGGTACTAAAGAAATTGCTGTGAACAAGACTGTCCTCCTGGTGCTGTCGTCATGGAGCCCACATCCTAGTGAGCACCACTTTCAGGAACCTAGAGCAGAGCAGAACTAACAGGTGCACAGAAGGCTACCTGGAACCCAGGGTCTGGTGACTTTTAAATATTTTCTTTTATCTGATGAGGCTTATATGTTGACAGACTTTAAAGCTTTATATTCTAGAAATAAAAGTTTACCAAGCTCCAAAATCTACTTGCCTTAAGATCTTTCCAAAATTTGATTCTACACAGCTTATTCCATGACATGGATATAATTTGAGGATTTTTCTTCTTAGCAGCAAAGTCCATGCAATTTTATTTCCCATTTATTCTATGTTCCTTAGAAATGCCAAAGAGAAGACTTCCAGCATTAGCAAGTAAAGGGATATTTTTAAAGCACTTTCAGGTGAATCACACCAAAATTAATGGATCAAGTATGACCAACCAATATTCTATCACCATGACTTCATATAATTGCAGTTATAATATACCCATGATGAGTGTGAGCTTTGGGCAGGTAAGCCTAGAATTTTACAAGTTACTATTTTCAGTTTATGGGAAATTAGCTTTGATTTAGTTTCTTACTTTTTTACATTTTTCTTTTACTTTTTACCCATTTGTCCCCAACAATAACATCTCGTATAACTATAGCATAATAGCACAACCAGGAAATTGATACTGATACAATCTACCGATCTTTTTTTTTTTTTTTTTAATTTATTCATGAAAGTCAGAGAGAGAGAGAGAGGCAGAGGCAGAGGGAGAGAAGCAGGCTCCCCGCCTAGCAGGGAGCCCGATGCGGGACTCGATCCCAGGACCCTGGGATCATGACCTGAGCCGAAGGCAGACGCTTAACCATCTGAGCCACCCAGGCGCCCCACAATCTACCGATCTTAATAAGATTTTACCAGTCTTACAGGTTTTCATTTGGGTGTATGTGTATATAGTGAATATATGTGTAGTTCTGTATATCTGACGACCATAAAACCGTTCCATTCCAAGGATCCCTTGTGCTGCTACCCTTTTATAGCCACAGCCAGCTTCCTCCCTCCTGTTCCCCCTTATCTGGCAAACACTACATCTCGTCATTTCAACAATGTTCTGTAAAATGGAATCAGATCTTACATAATCATACCAGTATATAGCCTTTTGAGATTGACGTTTTTTATTCAGCATATTACCTTTGAGATTCTTCCAAGTTGTTGTGCTTGGAATTAATACTTTGTTCATTTTGATTACTGAGTAGTAGCAAATGGTATGGATGTACCACAGTTGGTTTAACCACTTACTCATTGAAGGACATTTGAGTTGTTTCCAGGTTTTTGCTATTATGAATAAAGCTGCTGTGAATGTTTTATCTACAGGTTTTCTGTGACATAAAATTTTCATTTTTCCAGATTAATTGCCCAATGGTGCAAATATGAGGTCATGTGGTAAGGACATGTTTAGTTTTGTAAGAAACTACCGTATTCTTTTCCAAAGTGGCTGTACCATTTTACAATCCCACCAATGTTTGAATGATCAGTCTCTGCACAAACTTGCCAGCATTGACATGATCACTACTTTTTTAATGTTAGCCATTCTGATGGGTATGTACTGTAGCTCATTTTGGTGTTAGTTTGCCTTCCCTGATGGCTAATGATATTGAACACCCATATAACCTCTTCTGTGAAATGTTTCTTCATGTCTTTTGCACATTTTCCACTTGGGTTATTTACTTATTGTTTTTTAAAGCTCTTTTATATTCCAGATATGAGTCCTTTCTCAGATATGTGGTTTTGCAAATATTTTCTCTCAATGTGTACCTGGCCTTTTCGTCTTCTTTATAAGGTCTTTCACAGAATGAAAGTTTTTAGTTTTGATAAGATCCAGTTTATCAATTTTTTCTTCTATGAATGGTGCTTTTTGGTTTCAAGTTTAAGAAATTTTTGCTTAGCCCGAAGTCCTAAGTGTTTTTCTATTTTTCTCTGAAAGTTTTATAGCTGTCCATTTTATATTTAAGGCCATGATTCATTTTGAGTTAACTTTTGTAGAAGATGTGAAGTTTTAGGTCGATGTTCCCTTGTTTGCCTGTGGCTCTAAATGATCCAGCACCATTTAATGAAAAGGCTATTGTTTCTCAGTTGAATTACTTTTGCACCTTTGTCAAAAATCAGTTGGGCATATTTGTGGAGGCATATTTCTGTATTCTCTATTCTGTTCCTTTGCTCTGTGTGTTGATTCTCCCACCATTCTCCTTACTGTAGCTATATAGTAAGACAGCCCTGGATAGAGTGATTCCTCTTACTTTATTCTTGTGAAAAATTGTTTGAGCTATTCTAGGTGCTGTGTCTTTTCGTGTAGATTTTGGAATAAACTTGTGAATGTCTACAAAAATCTTGCTGTAGATTTTGGAATAAACTTGTGAATGTCTACAAAAATCTTGCTGGCATTTTGATAAGAATTGCATTAAACCTATACATTGTTTTGGAGAGAATTGACCCTTTTATTGGTCTTGCAATTCATGAACAGGGTATGTCTCCATTTATTAGATCTTCTTTGCTCTCTTTCATCAGCATATTTAGGTCTTCTTTGATTACTTCCACCAACATTTTCCAATTTTCAGGTCAGATCCTGTACCTGTTTTGTTACATTTATATGTATTTCTTTTTTTTTTTTTTTTTCTTGAAATAATTGTAAATGGCCTGTGTTGCTAATTTGGGTTTCTACATACTTGCTTTTGTATATAGCAATTATGTGATTGGTTTTTGTGTTGATCTTATATCCTGCAGCCTTGCTGAATTCCATGAATTTTTACAAAGTAAATGCCCTCACATAACCACTACCCAGATCAAGATAAAGAAAATCATTACCTCCCCAAGAGCCTTCCTTGTGCCTTCCCTTAGTCATTAGATTACTCACTCTTTACCCCTGGATAACCACTGTTTTGACTTCTACCACCAATAAATAATTTTGCTTGTTTTTAGTCTTCATATCAGTAAATAATACAGTATGTGCTCTTTTGCATCTAGCTCCTTTTATTTGCTATTGTGAGATTTATGTGTTGCATGAAGCGGCAGTTCATTCTTGGTCATTGCTTTACCATATTCCATGGTGTGACTATACTACAATTTAACCATCCTATTAGTGGACTTTTGCCTTATTTCCAGTTTGGTACTATTATGAATAAAGCTGCAATGAACATTCTTGCATATGTCTTTTGGCAGTTATGTTTATTCACTTCAGTGGGCAACTGAGGCTTACAGTTTTAAATTCCACAAGATACACAGACAACTGTGAGGGATCAGAAGCAGGAGACTATCATTTTCACTATTAGAGTTACAATCTATGAATTTTTAGAGCACGTGTTGCTTTTGTCAGTTGATTGGCACTCAACCTTAGGTTTTCCTGAGTCTGGATCAGTCTCTGTGCCGATTATATACTATTGTATATTGTTAGTTTTATAGTCCCCATATGCTATTTCTCCAAAAAGAACTTTAGTTTTCTGATAGCTAAGGCTTCATCTTGTGTTTCCCTGCCTCCCCACAGTGATTAGCACTGTACCTTGAATGGAATGCCTGTTCAATAAATATTTGTTCATTGAGTGATGGAGGGTACACTCTGAATTAATGAGGAATTACTGTGGTTCCAGCTTATTGCTGCCCAGATGACTGAGTTGACTTTGGCCTCATTATTGCAGCTATGTAGATATGGCCCGTGTTGATTTATGTGACTCTCCTTAATGTTCTGAAGGATCCTGAATACCTGAGCCCCATTTATGTCATGTCACAGGATTGTACAATAGGGAAATAGAAATCATGTTAGCCGTTCTTATGTTTAATCATTTTATCAATATTTATTTTGGAAATTAGATAATCACAAACGAGACAGAGAATGAGTCTGTTTACAGAGGAAATAATTGGCCAGGGGAGTCAAAGATTCGTATTCAAAGAATTCAAGCCGCGTCCCCACCTCTAAGTGGCAGTTTTGACATTCAAGCTTATGGACACATCCTCAAAGGTATATGACAAAAGTTCAGAACATTGGCATACATACATACATATATATATATATATATATATATACAGTGCTGATCTAGGCAATCATAATGAATATTTTGGTGTATTTCTTTCTAATATAATTTCTCTACATAATTTATATAGTTGAGATAATGTTAGTAATGTAAAACTAAATTATCCAGAACAAATTATATTTTCACTTATTCTTCATCGCCTCTCCATATATAATAGGTTATATTTCCAAAGGTTTGTTTTTCTTTTATATCCCTTGGCTTATAAGGTTATCTATAACGTTAATCAGTATTCAAAATAAAAATATTTGAGCCAAGGCTATAATCTGAGGTATATTACTCATGTAATTTTTGCTTCCAAGAGATACATAAATTCTTGGCATAAATGAGATACAAATTTCATTTTCACTATATTGAAGGAGGACAGTTGGCTTATAAGTGGTAATATACAGTACACATTTCCTGTATTTTAAGGGTGAAATTTATTTGTGAATTTTTCACTCTTCCTATTTCCTGTCCTTGTGTGAGTGCAGGCCTTCCTGCCATGGTGTCAGCTGTGGATTTACAATTTGCACTCCAGAGCGTGGAAGAAGTGGGCCGTGTCTCAGTGACACGTGAAGGAACCTGCGCTGGATACTCATGGAACATCAAGTGGAGAAGCACATGTGGAAAGCAGAATCTTCTACAGGTTCCCTCAGCTGGCTTGGTTTTTGTTCTCTTCTGGGTGTTGCTTGCTTATTTGCACCCTGCCTCATTTTTTTTTTCACCCTGCCTCATTTTTATAAGAATTTGAGGCTGCCTATACTTTTAAAAATGCGAACTATAGACTAAACATGAAAAAAAGGAAATTGAGGATAAGATTGTTCTCAATTAAGTTGACAAGATGTTCTCTTTTGTGGAGAATTGTTCTTGGTACTTTATTTGCTGTCCCCTCTGGAGAGAGTCCAGGAATATGTGTTAGAAGACCCTTGACAGGGGCAGGAAGAGGCCAGGCAATGCCAGTCTCAGAACTAAATCTGGGTCTACCTAATGGGGGGACCAAGTATAATCACCCTTGCTGTCTATAATTCTACCACCATCCACTAGAGCTGCATTCTGGGGACTTGGATGCTTTTCTGGTTATGAACTTTAAGTTCATAAGGGAGTCACATGTTAAGTTGCCATCTAATAACCTTTGCTTAGTTAGAGTGTGAAGGGGGCAGGGAACAGGGGTCAGGCCCAGAGTATGTGAAGGAGAGGCATCCAGAGGTGTCTGGGGGCTCAGATTATCAAACATTAAAAAGATGATGCTTTCCAGTGACAGAGAGAGAGAGTCTCTCTCATGCACCATTGGTGAGAAAGTCAATCAGTATGACCTTTTTAGGGGATTATGTAGTAGAGTCTGAATATAGATACCTCCTGATTTAGCAATCTCAGCTGTTTAACTCTATACTACCGAAATAATAACACAAATATGAAATGATATAGGCACAGAGGTAGTCACTGAAGCAGTATGTGTAATAGTAAAAACCTAGGAACCTATCCTCATCAGTAGAAGAATGCTTCCTAAAACGCCACAACCTTAGTGTGACTGCTGTGCAGCCACAGGGAGACCTGGATAGTCACCTGGAAAGATGTTCATGACATAAGGTGGAAAAAATACAGCCGTCTACTTGTGAAAACATTGTGGGGGAAAAAAAGAGAAAAAAAAAGGTATGTAAGTGTAGCATATAATGTACACACATAGGCTCTGGATGTGGAAAATAGTGAGTCATAAAGAAATGGAGGTTATTTAAGAAAATGCATGGTCTAAAATGAGAATTAGAAGATTCTGTAGCTGAGCAGCTCTAGTGACTGGTCTTCTTCTTGGTATCTCTGCTGGTGTCTGTGCACTTACCCCCCTCCTCTCTTCTGATCGGTCTCCTCTGCTTGCTCATCATTTCTGCTTCTCATCACCACTTCGGCATGCACAAGGCCCAGCATGGAGACTTCTATCTCTTTGTTAGCCGCTGTATATATCAGAAGCCTGCCATCTTGGCAGAGGGATTTTTGGAATGACCAAGTTGTACACACTGATTTGATTTGATTCATTTTTATTATTGGCCAAAAAATATAATTCCACGAGTGAGTGAAAAACCAGGATAATCAGGGGTGAAAATGCTGATTGAAAAAAGTTGACTTTCGGGTGGAAAGAGGAATAAATTGTTCAACTATTCAACAGTCATTTGTCAAAGCAGTCATATTCAGAAAAAGCACAGAATGTTCTGGGAAAATAAAATTTATTAAATTCATTTTCCTGAGACATATTTTACTCTAAAAATTCAGGTTAATTGTAGTCATTTAATTCAACTTGTAATTGATACAATCTATGGTAAGACAATAATCTTAGCATTTTATTGGGGGTAGATTATGCTCATTTGTGAAGAGGCTCCTTTTTCAAAAAATGTGACTAAAGTGTTTTCAAATGCTTTTTTTTTAAATCCTTGGCTTTTATTCACTTTCAACCTTGCTTAATTTTAAAAGAAAAACTAGTGTGGTCATATTTATCATAGCCTTTCTAGTAAAATAATTTTGTATAACAATAGATTAATGACTCCAATATTATTGGAGAAAAGGCTAATATGACAGTTACGAAGATAAAGGAAGGTGGCTTATTCAGACAACGCATACTTGGAGACCTACTTCGTACACCCAGCCAACAGCCACAGGTATTCTTGAAACTTTCCTCATAACATTTAACATAATTTTAAATGTGTAACTACTTTGTAATACATTAAAGACCAGTTAAACAGCAGGGATGATGTCTTTATTTTCATGTGAATATTTGGGTCAACAGTTGATCAACTCAATAATATTATTTTATGACTTTTGGGGAAATTATCATCCTTATGATAAAAGAGTGGATTTTTAAGCCTGTTAGAATTTGAAAATATATTCTTTCATTTAATCTTTATAGTCATTCTGTGAAGTAACTATTACTACTTTAATAATGAGAAAATTAATATATAAGGAGTTTAAATGACTTTCTCAAGAGCAACCTTTATTTTCCTTCATAGCACTACTCACCACTAGGGCATAATATGTATTTACTTTTTAAAAAAATTTATAGTCTTGGGGCGCCTGGGTGGCTCAGTCAGTTGAGCATCTGACTTTGGCTCAGGTCATGACCTCAGGGTCCTGGGATTGAGCCTCGCATTGGGCTCCCTCCTCAGCGGGGAGTTGGCTTGTCCCTCTCCCTCTCCCTTTGCCCCGCTCATGTTCTCTCTCTTGAGCTCTCTCTCTCAAATAAATAAATAAAATCTTAAAAAAAAATTTTTGATAGTCTTGTGCAACTGTCTGTCTCTTCCCCACCAGAGAAGAAATTGAGTGACAGCAGGGATGTCATCGTTTGTGTTTAATGTTGTATTACTGTATTTTAACATTTATAACTGTGCCTTTGCGTAGTAGGCACATTTGCTGAATGAATGAATGGTCAAGCAGAAGAAATACAAATGAGTAGATTAATTTTTATAAACACACAAGCAAACAAAAAAAATTCCATCATTTGTTTAAATCCTATGCATATTCTCCTTAGCCATGCTACCCCTGTTCTCTTTATTTGAAGGTTGAAGTCTATGTCAATGGAATTCCAGCTAAATGTTCGGGTGACTGTGGGTTTACGTGGGATCCCATGGCCACTCCATTAGTATGGGCCATAAACCCGTCTCAAGGTAATCTGCTTTTTAACTTGGAGTAGAGGGTGGAGGACAACTAACAAAACTGTATACTAATAATGATTTTTTAATATACTAGTTTCACCAACTCAAACATTTCTACATAGTTAAAAAAAATCTATCAGATCAGAAAGCTGTGAAAAGAGCATTTATTACTTATATTTGAAAAAAAAATCGTATTTGAAGTTGGACTCCCCAGTCTTCTACTTCTCCAGTTTCACCACGTTAGAATCAGTCTCTAAAATTTCACACTGATGAGGCATTTTCATGAAATTCTGCTTGCTGGGGTATTAACAGGAATCTTTGATCATATGAGACCACTTCTAGGAGATTTAGTACTACAACGCTGGTAATGAGACAGCTGCTGTTTAGTAAAAGAAAATAAGTAGGTCCTAGACCTGAGAACTGGAGAGAAAAAATATTGCCAAGATCTCAGTCTTGGGCGAAACATTGTACCATATCTTCATAATATGTTATTACTTTAAAAAAACGTGATTACACTTTGTGTCTGAACTCCCAAGTACTGAAGTAAACAGCAGGACTAAGGATTGTTCGGAGTGGCCTTTTGTTTCAGTCAGAAAGATAAGCTCAGGTGCTACCATCTCAGATTTAATCTTGGTGGCTAGTAGGAAAATTCATCTGCTAATTATGTATCAGGAGAAAAAAGGGAAATTTTAAAAACCACATCTTTGTGTTGAAAGAATATGTTCTTCAGACTTTTTTTTACAGTAATGATATTACTTTGGGACAATTCATGTCACAGGGGGTCAAAACCATCAAGGATAAGAATTTGATTAACTCTCATTTGGTTGTGGTCCTTTGGGGTATTTATATTTTTACATCTATCTTTGTATTTTGTAATGAATTTCCATTTTTATATGCACTTCCTGAAAAAAATTGTTTCTTAACAAAATAATTAATTATCTGAATTGCCTTTTGCCCTATTTTGATAAATTTAAAAATAAAGTATAAATATGCTGTAAAAAACACCTATATTCTCTTCATTGAAAATTAGCACTGTTAGCATTTTGTCATATTTACTTCCAATCATCAATTTAAGAAGGGAAATATTATAGGAATAGCTAAAGTCCTCTCGAGGCACAATCTCTGGTTCTAGTCCTTACAAATCTCCCTAGAGGCAGTCACAATAATTAATTTTGTGTGTATTCTTCTATGCCATTTTTAATACCTTTTGTATCTAACATGCAGATATGGTAATTTTGCCAGTTTTTTTAAGCTTATGAAAGAGATGTTGAAATGTAAATATCAGAGCTATTACACTGTAAATATCATTTGCATCTGACTTTTGTCATTCCAGCATTCATTTTGAGAAATAGTTATATGGTTTTATGTATGTCCAATTCATCATTTTAAAATACTTCATGAATATACCGATTTATTTTTTTCTCTATTGATGGACGTTTAGATTGTTTACAGTTTTTTGCTTTTACACATAACTGTATTGAACTTTGTTGCACAAATCTCCTATTGCATACATGCTAGATATGCCCAGAGACAGACTTGCTGGATAATAAACAAGCTTTTGTGTGTTCAGTTTATTAGATAACCAAATTGCTCTCCAGAGTTCCTGTACTTGCAGCAGGCATGAGAATGCCGTATTCCCCACATCCTTGTCAATACTTGGTATCATCAGCTTCCTAAGTTTGGTCAATTTGATGGGTGAAAGGGGTTATCTCATCATCATCTTAATTTGTCTGTTCCCTGAGGAGTAATGCATGTGAGCATCTTCTCATATGTTTCTCGGACATTTGGGTTATTTCTTCTGCAAATTGCTTGTTAACATCCTTTATTCATTTATCAGATTGTCTTTTTTCTGTTGCCTTATAGCTGTGTATTATATATTATGTTTACCAATCCTTTGCACATGTCTTCTCCCAGTATGTCACCTGCACTTTTAGTATCTTGCTTATGGAACCATTTCAATCACTGATTTAGTCCAATTTATTTATCTTTTCCTTTATGGTTAACCATGGCTTTTTAATCTTATTTAAGAAACCCATCTCTACATTAAAGTTAAGATGTTTGATTATGTTTTCTTCTAAAATTCTAGCGTTTCGCATTTTTCATTCTTAGCTATTTAAATCCATGTGGAATCCATGTTGTGTGTGATGTCATATAAGTAGGGTGACCGTATCATTTATCAATCAAATCTGGACACTAGAGTGAATGGAAAAACATTAAGTATAAGGTGCAGAGACAGTGGGTGTACTCTGGTAATATCTCTGGCACTTTAGGATGTGTGTCACCCTAGATAGAGGAATCTTATTTTATCACAAGTGGAAAGTGCCCACAACACATATTGTGCATGCAGTTCATCCTTTTCTCATGAATTTGTGCTAGCAATTCTGTCATTGTGAAAGTTACCATATAGAGGTGACTGTTTAATTTGTTTGTCATAACAGCAATTTTCCTTTCCTTATGTCATTCTATACTGCAGTCAGATGATTCTTCTGCTAATCCCTATCAACATAGATTTAAAACATGAAACAATGTAGAGGAATTCAGTGGAAAAAAATTACCATTGGGAAATATGTGTCTTTTTTCCCTGCTTGCTTATAGGCTTATTGTTTATAGTCTTTAGAAGATAGGCTTATTTTTCTCTGCAAAGCATTTGATTTTATAACAACAGATTCTGTGTTTTTTTTCATATTAATATTGTTGTTTAAAATCATCATTTTCAGGGACCTATGAAGAAAGCACAATTCTAACCATATCAGGCTCTGGATTTTCTCCCAATTCAACTATATCAGTCTCAGTTGGACCAATGGATTGCTCTCTTCTTTCTGTGGTTGGTAGGTTCTTTGTAAAATTATTATTATTACAGCTAATTGTTTTTCTCTAAGAGAAAGTAGACTCAAAGAGCAGTATTAGGATAATACTTCTCCTATAGAGTATGCTATGGGGGCATGAAATTGGCAAACTTCTCTGGATAAATGCACTTTTTAATCTTTGCTTATGACCACAAACTAATTCTTTTAGTATTGTACAGTGTCTTTATCCCATAACAGTTAATTTTTGTTCCTTTCCCCTCATAAAGTGATTATATAAAAGCTCTCCTTCTTTGGTATGTTTCTGGGACACAAAAATATATAAGCTGCTACTCTGGTATTCCATGGTCCTTTCTGCCCATGCTTTGACAATGTCACATTAGTAATGCAGAAAAAGGACATGGCCATCTTCCCTGACTTCTAGTCCAACAAAATCTCTATCCATTAACACAGAATTTCAAGATTATTCACATTTTCTACTCTTGAAAAAGTGAAAACCATGATTATTTATTTCCCTAAAAATTATCTTTCATAATCCTAGGTATTTTCTTTAACTTTAATTACATAAGCAAATTCACCTTCCATATAGTTAAGTTGTTTTTAATTTAGATATCTGTGCATTCTTGAGATCTAAGTCAATAATGCACTTGTAATATAAATGTACATATACTGTTCTAAATAAAGTGTGAAGGATAGGTTTTCATTTAGGTTTTGATCACCTTTCTTGATGAAACCTGATATTTTACTTAGTTTTGGACATAAATCATGTATTGAACCAACATTTTTAGAATTATTGATATAAATGATTTTACAGATTAGGACTTTTAAATTATTATTACAATAACCTTTTTTGTTTTTGGCCACAGTAGAAGTCAGGAGCAAATCATTCACTTTGCTTTTATTATTTTTTCACCTAGCTTTTTTCTAACAGTGTCTGATTCATAACGTCAGGTAGGTTGTAAAGACTTTCGTCCCATTAAGGGACGTATTCCTTAGATACATTTCTTGGGGTATAAAAATGAAGGCCAATGTTTATATTTACAAATATAAAATTTCAGTAATTTTATCTTACAAACATATTTAATTTATCATGCTTTTCTTTTTTAATCACCAGAAAATGAGATCAAGTGCCAGATTCTGAATGGAAGTTCTGGCCATTTCCCAGTTGCTGTGTCCATAGCTGATGTTGGACTAGCACGGAATGTAGAGGGTCAGACATTCCATTTCATGTATCAGAATCGGATCTCACACATCTGGCCTGCTTCTGGCAGCCTGGCAGGTAATAGTTAATTGTTCTAAACAAAGAAAATTGCATCCATTTCTGTCATGTCATTGTACTGTTTCTAGAACAGGGTGGAGGGAGAAGAACCCCAAGCTCCCTCAGAGAGAACAAAGGAGACTCCCCTTTTGGAAGGCACAGTGATTAAGTGGCTGACTAATTCTTTTGTTTCTTATGATGCACAAGTGAGGGCGACTGCTTATACTTACATCTTAAGTTATTGAATTAATATCATCAATTATTACATGTTTCTATAACAAGCTCATCAATTATGTCAAGATAAGATTTATTAGTTATTATTCTGCTTACAAGCTGCTCCATTTGTAACCATGGTCTCAGTGGAGCTACTTGACCCAGAAAAAGTTCCAGGAACAAATCGGAGAAAGGAAGGCTGATGCAGAAAATGGAGAGAAAATAACACATTTTTCCTGTGCTGCTTCATTTCCTTTGCCTTGGTTTGACCGTGCTCGGTTTTGGATTTTTGCTTTGGTCTTGATCTTTTCGGTGTGTTTTGTGTTTTTA
This sequence comes from Mirounga leonina, assembly GCF_011800145.1. NCBI lineage: Eukaryota > Metazoa > Chordata > Mammalia > Carnivora > Phocidae > Mirounga > Mirounga leonina. Next base: position 54,170,957 of record NW_023270415.1, read on the forward strand.
TTTTAATTTTATTTTTGTTTTGTTGGGATTTTTTTCTTAGTTCCTTTTACTTAGAGATAGTAAAATCTGAGATTTGGGAAGAGTCTTCATTCACTTTCATTCCCACCCACAGAATGGTTGAGCATATGGAAACAGCATAATTTCTCTTTAGGATGAAGAGGACTATATGGAAAATAGTTGCTGCTAGTGATGCCCCAAAGCAAAGGGTTGTTCCAAATCTGTTATTTCATGAAATCACTTAGCCCAGTTGCTTTATGGTTCCAGACTTCAGAGCTCTGGTTCCCAGATGGGATGGTGATTATATGCATCTCAGATCTGGTCCTTGATTATTTGCCAGCCCATCTCTTTGCCAGCCTAACTCTTGAATGATGAGTTAAATTCTTGCCAAAGTTTCCTTTTGTTATTGTCGATCTATTATTGTTATTGTTGTTTCCCTTTGAAGGTGGTACTCTTCTGAGTGTATCTGGATTTGGCTTTAATGAAAATTCAAAGGTATTAGTTGGAAATGAAACCTGCAATGTGATTGAAGGGGATTTGAATAAGATAACCTGCAGAACACCAAAAGTAAGGCATCTGATTTCAGTCATTTTTTTTTCCTAAAAACTTCTGAACATCTTAGTAGATTAAACAAGTGACATTTTTACCTAGAAACTGTGGCATTACGGTGTTGTTCTATACAATTATTTCTCCAACATCTCTCTGCTAAGATCCAAATATGAAGCATTATATCCACATTCTAGATACTCACCATTTAGAAAGACAGACACATAAACCAGTGTTAAACCGTGTGTTCCACTTGAAATAATAGAAATAGATACAAAGTAAAAATAAAATATAGTGACGAGAGGCTGAGAAAGAGTTTCACAGAAAAATTGATGGCCTATCAGAACTTGAAGGATGAATGAGAGTTGACCAGGTAAATGCCAGGATGAAAACATTCAGTACTAACAGTTTAAAAAAAATTCAGAGAAGCAAATCTAGACATTTTTTATTTCTCAAAAAAGAATTTATGTCTTAAATGTGTTAAAGTTTCATTTTGTCAACAATAAATAAATAAAGCAAATACAAAAAAAACCGTGAAATTTCTCATGCAATATTGTATCTTAGCACCAATCGTTGTTCTTTATCTTAAAAAATAGTGTCTAGATTTAAACCAAGACTCTTGTTTGCTTATTATGTGCAAAAGGATGCTGAATCCAGTAAGTAACATTAAAAAAAATTGAGCAGACTCAGTGTGGGTATTATGTAGTTGAAATCTGTAGGAAAAGTAAATTTGAACACGTGTTGGACCAAATGATGATGAAAATCTGGAGGATATGGTAAACAAAAACTGTGTTTAAATTATGTCATTCACTTAAATGCTGAGTGCACATTAAGCAAATACTACATTCTGGAAAAGCGTTTTTTCCTAATTGGGAAGTGTGTAGATATTCTATCAGTGAAAGCGCCAAACATTTTTCTTAGGGATCCAAGTGTCTTAGTCTCCAATTCTGAAACTAGGTCAGCAAAAAGATATAATAATGTGATTTGTCAGGGAAGAGGAATAAAAAATTACATTTGAGTATGTTTTAAGAACAAAATGTCAAAACTTTTAGCACCTTTGCTTTATCAATTTAAAAGAGTCACTTGTCCAGGGGCGGGCATCTGGGTGGCTCAGTCGGTTAAGTGTCTGCCTTCAGCTCAGGTCATGATCCAGGGTCCTGGGATCGAGCCCCCTGCTTGGGGCTCCCAGCTCAGTGAGGAGCCTGCTTCTCCTTCTCCCTCTGCCCCTCCCCCTGCTCCTGCTCTCTCTCTCTCAAATAAATAAAATCTTTTAAAAATTTTTTAAAAATAAGAGTCACTTGTCCAGAGCATCTTAACTATATTGCAGAGTCCTTAGGAGTCCAATAATTAATATGCATTTAAATTGGTCATAAACGTCCTCAAAACTACTATATCATATACCTTTATCTAAAAAATTAAAACATGTAGCCTACATTGGATACCACAGCTTTCTAAATATCTGAAAAATGATTCTGATTCATGACTTTGAAACCAAACATCTTCAGCAGTTTATTTTGAATAATTCTATTTGTTTTTAGCCACTGGATTTCTTTATCTCAACATTTAATATTTTCTAATTTTTTTTCCTTCTTATTTCAGAGAATTGAGGGTACAGTTGATATTTCAGTTATTACCAATGGATTTCAAGCCACAGCAAAGGATGCTTATAGTTATAATTGTTTACAGACTCCAGTTATAACTGATTTTAGTCCAAAAGTACGAACGATACAAGGTAAGAAAAATTTCAATAAGATCAGTCATTTGACATATATGTAAGATATATGTAAGATAAACATGTATATGTAAGATATATATACATCACATAGATAAATGTGAACTATTTGTAGAAAGGTTTTTGAAGCATAGTTTCTTCTGCAGTTGTTTCTTAAAGCAAACCAGGCACAAGTTTTTTTTTAAGCATACATTAGTCTATTTATTATTTCACTTTGAACATGTGTAATAAGGAGAAAAATGTTAAGTTTTTTAGAAAGTACTTTGCCATCTTTTTTTCCTGTGAAACAATTAAAAATGAATTTTATCTCTACATGGCAGCTATCAATTCTTTCACTGATTTCTCTTTTGCCTCTGCAAGCATTAGGATTTCCTAAATCCAACAAAAGATAAGAAATGAGTTAGTTTATTTAATATGCAAATTTTATGCCATATAATAAGTTGAATCTTCTTGTAAAAGTTTTATTCTCTTTTAAAATAATAGGAGAAGTTAATTTAACAATTAAGGGTTATAACTTTGGAAATGAAATCACACAAAACGTGGAGGTATATGTTGGAGGAAAACCCTGTCAGATTTTTCAGTGGAACTTCACAGATATTAGATGTCTTTTGCCCAAGTTGTCTCCTGGAAAACATGATATCTATGTAGAAGTCAGAAACTGGGGCTTTGCATCAACAAGGTACAGTAATGTCCATAAACTTGAGGAGTTGTGGAATACATGGGGCCAATGGTTTGGGGGTAAGAAAAGAAATAACCATTAACTTTATAATATTTCAGTTGCTTTTTTCACCTATCTACATCTCCTTTTGCAAAGTGTTCTGAGAATATCTCATACAGTGCAATCTGTGCTTATTTTTGAGGCCAATACCATTCAGGTTAGGTTGTAAGATTCTCTGTGGAACTAGGTTTATGTATATATCACATATTTTTCATTCTGGAAATACTTATCAAGCAGTTAGTAAGGGCCAGTCGCTTGCTCAGTGCTGGATTCACCGTGGAGAATAAGAGGGACATGTCCTCCACTCTTAGTAGTGCCCACAGTTTTGTTGGGGAGGCAGATTTCAAACAGAAGATTACATCAATAACTTAATTATAAGTGTGAAAAAGGCTATGAGTAAGAGGTAGCAGGTCTGTAAGAGCATATAATAGAGAGCACTAACTTTTCCTGAGGGACAGGAAAGCATTCTCTAAAAGGTGACAATTAAGCCAAGAAATGGGTAGGAGTTGCCCATAAAGGAGAGGAGGACAGAATCCTTCTCCAGCTATTTCCTTTAGGTTACTATTAGTATTTTCTTCCCGGAAGCTGTTTGTTAAAATTTTAGTAAAATTTTCGTTCTGGCATAAGAAAAGTATGGGTTTAGAATACTTAGAAAAAGAGGAAACTGAAATAGAGGGATTTGAAAAAAAAAAAGGAAGATACACCTGATGTCAGAATAGGAGAGATTATTGCAGCAGAATTTTGAGGTAAAGGAGGATAAGCAAGAGTAAATATGAACCCCAGAACTACATCCCCTCTTCAATTCACATGGCAGAGTTCACATAGGTTCCAGAAGAGCTGCTGGTTTGTGCTTTGGCATGAGGGAGATAATGAGCAGAATTGACAGCCTACAAAACTGGTTATTTCAGTGACAGTTCAAGAAATATGAATTCAGTTATGCTGAGGAAGTGAACTAAAAGTTAACACAAAGACTCATTTTCCTCATGGCGAGAGCTGGGATGTAGGAGTCTCCTCTAAATACCAGGTCAGAAAATCACTGTACATTTCGATGGTCTCCTAGCAGACACATTGTCTGTAACAAAGCAAAATAAGTTTAAAACTCTCTCATTGAAATACTGGGAAGGGAGATCATGACAAGTGTCCAACATACATAGAATAATAAATTTAAATTAGTTGCACAAAACTTTTATTTCTTATATAAAATGTATGGAATTTCATCTCTATTCCCTTATAGATAATGCAGCCTTTATGTTTTACTCTAATGAATATATAAAATATTTTAAAGGACATCATATATTTCTTGTGACCTCAGTTCTCATAACCACATCTTTCTCATAATATTTTAAGATTCTCCATCTCAAATTTTTCTTGCCATGGGATTTTCAGAAATCTAATTTTCATTGTTACGGGAAAACTATTATTATATATTATTATTTTATATAGTACATTACTACATATGCTATGTATGTTATTATTATACACGCACACACACAGACCATCCAACCAAATTAAGGTCATGATGATTATCAGATTATTTAGTTCGAAAAAGTAATGTCTAATTAAATATTCAACTACTTCCTCTTCCTAAATGAATCATATCCTAATAAGAGTTTAGCAATAGGACCTCATGGAAAACGCATCGAAACATCTATTAATTTTTCTTTTGCAGAGACAAGTTGAATGCTTCTATACAGTATACTTTGGAAGTGACTGCCATGTTTCCACAGAGGGGCTCTTTATATGGTGGAACTGAAATCACTATAATGGGTTTGGGGTTCAGCACAATACCAACTGAGAATACCGTGCTCTTAGGTAAGAGCACCCTCACAAAAGGGTGTTATCATTTTTTTCACTTTAAAAGATGTGCTTAGGGCGCCTAAGTTGGTTAAGCATCTGCCTTTGGCTCAGGTCATGATCCAGGGTCCTGGGATTGAGTCCCAAATCGGATCCCTGCCTCAGTGGGGAGTCTGCTTCTCCCTCTGCCCCTACCCCCACCCACCCTGCTCATGCTCACTCTCTCTCTCACAAAAATAAATAAATAAAATATTTTTAAAATATAAAAAATAAGATAAAAGATGTGCTTTTAGGTGCTGAGTTATTACACAAATATTCTCAATCATGGAAACTTTATTTTGCTATTAGCATATAAAAGGCTAAGTGTGTTTGGTTAAGGTGGTAAAGAGAAATTGAATAACTGCTTTTGATTTCAATAAATATTTTATATTTAATATGTATAAAACACTTTAAAAAGTGAAAGTCTCTGTTCTAAAATTAATCAATACTCAAACATGATAGCTCTCAGAAAAGTATCAGAGATTTTACTAAATGTGGAGCTTTTGCAGGGCCTTAACTGTTTACTTCATCTCTATGTTTTACAAAAAATATTTGAGAAAATGTTTTTTTCCCCCATCTTTTTTCTTTTCTTTCTAGGGTCCTTCCCTTGTGATGTGATTTCATCATCAGAAAATGTCATAAAATGTATTCTTCATTCAACAGGGAATACATTCAGGATTACCAGTATTGGAGAAGATTCAGGTATCAGCCAACATTTATATGTTGTAAATTATGGAACATAATTACAACCTGAAGTTGATCTGATTTTTATTTATTTAATACTTCAAAGTATTCAGAGGAAAAAGTATTGGTATTTCTTTCTATAATTTGTCAATAGTTTGTCTCTAATTTATCCCCTTGACATAGGGGGGCATATATAGAATGAATCAGTGGTAGACTTGAGTTTACAAGCCTAGACTGCAATTTGCAAGTTGAGGAATTGCCATTAGGTTTTACTTCAGTACAGAACCTCCCGAGTTATGGTAGTTTGTTATTGGCCATGTGTTTCTAAATAAATATTCAAATTGAAATTATATAGACTTTGGCATGCCTTTATGCCTGAGAAAATTCTTATGTTTAAAGAACTGAACACAGCTTTAAAAAATATTCCATGGGATATTTCTGAACAACTTATTTATTGACTTTCTGATTTTTTTTTCAAATTGTCTCTTGATTATCAGTTTTGGAAGTGTGTGGTTTATTTTTATCCTTCACTTCTCATTATGCACATAAAAATTTAAAAATGTGATACTTCAAAGATAATTATTAAGACTTTTTTAAAAAAAATGTGTCTCAATTCTTGCTTCCATTACATGGATTAGGTTATGCCTGGTCACCATCAGTCTTAAATATATCTGTGGGAGACACAGTGACGTGGCATTGGCAAGCACATCCATTTCTTAGGGGAATAGGATATAGGGTTTTCTCTGTATCCAGCCCTGGAAGTGTAATTTATGATGGCAAAGGATTTACGAATGGAAGAGAAAAATCTGCATCAGGTATGCTTAGACTTTGTTGCATTTTGTGTCATGCTTCTCTTTCCTAGATATAATAAAGCGATGTTGTATAGATTTAAAATACTTTTGCATAAATGATATATGTAAATAGTTGGCATTTTATTGCTGTAGTAAAAATGTTGCAGATTTATAAAAATATTATAAATGAATGTAAGCAAGGTATTTTATATATCAGAGACGAGTTCTGATTCAGAAATATCTTTATTCTGGAATAATCAATTCAAAAAATATCAAAATAAGCAAAATACAAAGAAAATTGGAGTATGTGTTTTAATCATACCAACTTGGTAGCAAGTAACAAACTTCGGTTGATTGGAATCAGCAAATGAGTATTTCTCCTAAGAGAACTCAGTGTAAGTGTGCCTTTTAAACTGTATGTTTTGTTCTATATATATAGCAGTTTGAACTTTTTCTCATGAATACAAAGTATTGTTTGTTTTTCACTGAATGTTGAAGTTTTCTTTAAAATGTGGTAAATTATGCCAGACTGGACATGATTTTCTAGAAAAATTAATGCTGGATCTTGTCTTCCTGGAATGTAATTTCATTATAGAAGATAGTTCTTTTATAGCCAGTGAGTCCTTTCTTTACTACTTCCTGTTGAAATATCACGTGCATGAAAAATAAGAATCCTGTCATCTGCATGTGTGTATAAATGATCATTTGAAATTTCTTTTGGAGGATGCGTTAATTGCTTGTGTTTATTATGTACGATCTTATTTTATGGCAGGTTCATTTTCTTACCAATTTACTTCACCTGGAATCCATTATTACAGCAGTGGGTATGTTGATGAGGCTTGCTCCATTTTTCTCCAAGGAGTCATTAATGTTTTACCAGCTGAAACCAGGCACATTCCCCTGCACCTGTTTGTGGGTAGCGCCGAAGCCACATATGCTCAGGGTAAGAGGGTTAGAGATGGAAACCATCTTTACTGTTTACTCCAGTGACCTAGGGTGCATGTGACCCTTTTAGAGTAGGAAGCAGATGACTGGGTATAACCCTGCTTTGTCTCTGACCAGCTACATGACCTTGGATAGATCTGGACAGTTCTGAGGCTGGAATCTATTCTATAAAATGAGGCCCATGTTAATGTTGTCCTGCCATTCTCCCAGAATCCTTCTGTGCCTCAGATGAGATGTAGCATGAAGAAATTTTGACACTCTGTATGTGCCCCCCAAAATATATCAAAATGTGAGATGATGTTATTGTTTTGCTTTCCCCATAAGACCTGGCCTTAGACAAATTGAAAAATAAATTAATTTTTATATTCACTCTTCTCTCTTTACTACACCACCTTTGTCCAGGTCTTTATTTTAACTTTGTACTGCCTGAGCCCCTCTTGTCATTAAAACAAAACCAAAAACAATTTTTAATAGAATATAAACCACCACCATTAAAATAAAGAGTAATGCAGTCTGAAAACAGTTCTTGTTTTAGAATATTATCTGTGACTTACAGGCAGTTCTTTTGCCTAAAGGACCTGTGAATTTGCACTTGGGGAGCTCTGTGGCAGGCTGCCTAGCAACAGAACCCTTGTGTGGCCCCAACAATACCAGGGTTAAAAACTCAGATGGATTGGTCTTTGAGCTTTCAAGTTGTTTTTCACCATCTATAAACAACATTAGTCCATCTGCTGGAACACGAAATGAATTGATAACAATTACTGGACATGGCTTCAGTAATCTCACATGTGCTAATAAGGTAAGAATATAAAGATCTCCCGTATACTCAATAAAAGGAAAATGTTTCATCCACAACCTCATAATTTAATTTCTAACAGCTTTATTACAATATAATTCATATACCATATGATTCACCCATTTAAGGTGCATAGTTCAGTAGCCTTTAGTACATTCAGAGTTGTGCATCCATCACCACATTCAATTTTAGAACATTTTTATTACCCCAGAAAGGAACCCCTAACCCTTAGATATCACCATCAATCTCTTCAACCCTCCCAGCACTAAATAACCACTAATCTACTTTCTGTCTTTATGTATTTGCCTATTCTGGACCTTTCTTATAAATAGAATAATATACATGGTCATTTGTGACCAGCTTTATTCACTAAACATAATGTTTTGAAAGTTCAACCATGTTGTTCCATGTTTATCAGTACTTCGTTTCTTTCTTTCTTTTTTTTTTTTTTTTTGATGCATTCAACAGCTCCTGGTGTAATGAAGAATGATTTCCCATAATGCCTAAGTATTTTTTATTATTATTATTGTGTTCAGTTAGCCAACATATAGTACATCATTAGTTTTTGATGTAGTGTTCAACGATTCATTAGTTGCATATAACACCCAGTGCTCATCACAACACATGCCCTCCTTAATACCCATCACCTCGTTACCCCATCCCCTCATCCCCCTCCCTTCTGTACTTCATTTCTTTTTATGGCTAAATAATATTCCATTATATAATATACACATTGTATTCATCCATTTACCAGTCATGGGCATTTAGATTATTTTTATCTTTTTGACTGTTATGAATAATGTAGCTATGAACATTCATGTGTGGTCATAATTTAGTTTTAAGATTAATCCAAGAGATGTCTTAATCAGCCCCCAAAATTATTTTTATGAATAAAAAAGTTTGCACAAGATTAAATTTTTAAAATTTGGTTGTTGTTAATATAAAATTTAAGTTCACACTAGAGTAATGTATTGACTTGTTTCCATATCCATTTTACTTTCAGGTTACAATTGGTAGCTACCCCTGTATTGTAGAAGAAAGTAGTGACAGTTCAATTATATGTCATATTGACCCTCAAAACTCGATGGATGTTGGCATCAGGGAAATTGTCACATTAACTGTCTACAACCTGGGCACGGCTATCAATACGCTGTCCAATGAATTTGACAGGCGATTTGTACTTTTGCCAAACATCGACACGGTGTTGCCAAATGCAGGATCAGCTACAGGAATGACAAGAGTGACCATAAAAGGCTCTGGATTTGCAGTTTCTTCTGCAGGTGTAGAAGTCTTCATGGGTCATTTTCCCTGTAAAATTCTATCAGTGAGTTATACAGTCATCAAGTGTGAAACATCTCCTGCTCCCCAACAGCTCGTGAAAGTGGATCTTCTGATACATGGAGTGCCTGCCCAGTGTCAGGGGAACTGCAGCTTTTCATACTTAGAAAGCATCACTGCCGTTGTAACAAGAATCTTCCCATACTCTGTTGAGGGACCTGTAAAAGTTCTTATTGAAGGAGGAGGTTTTGACACTACCTTGGAGGACATTGCTGTTTTCATTGGAAACCAACGGTTCAGAGCAGTAGATGTTAATGAAAATAACATCACTGTTCTTGTGAGTCCCCTCCCAGCTGGACTTCATTCTCTTAGTGTTGTGGTGGGAAGTAAAGGCTTGGCTCTGGGAAACCTTACTGTTAGCAGCCCCGCGGTAGCATCTGTCACACCAGCTTCTGGAAGCATTGCTGGTGGAACTATATTGGTGACCACGGGAAATGGCTTCTCCCCAGGCAATACCACAGTCACTGTTGGGGATGAACCTTGTGAAATTATTTCTGTCAACTCCAGTGAAGTCCACTGCTACACCCCAGCAGGGACAGCTGGAAGGGTCAGTGTGAAGATCTTTGTTAATGCAGTTGCCTATCCACCTCTGTCATTTACGTATGCCTTGGAAGATACTCCACTTCTCAGAGAAGTTGTCCCAAATACAGGTACTCCAATACTTCCCTTTTGTTGTCTTGATACGTTATTATCAGTAATATTTATTAGTGTAGAATTGGAATAATGTTTATAAATGATTATTAAGATGTGTTTTTAGACAATCCACTTAACCCAATAAATACATGGGACTTTTCTGTGTAGTTTCGGTTTGTAATTATTTTTTGCACATTCTTGGGATAGAATTTTTAGTCAAATTCCAACTTCTGGGGCACCTGGGTGACTCAGTTGTTAAGCGTCTGCCTTTGGCTCAGGTCATGATCCCAGGGTCCTGGGATTGAGCCCCTCATCAGGGCATTGGGCTCCCTGCTCAGCAGGAAGCCTGCTTCTCTCTCTCCCACTCTGCCTGCTTGTGTTCCCTCTCTCGCTGTCTCTCTCTCTGTCAAATAAATAAATAAAATCTTAAAAAAAAAAACACAACAAATTCCAACTTCTATTTTGAAACAAAATCCCCATTAACTTGACCTAAATTTCAAAATGAGGAAGAAAGAGATGGATATCTATGAATTAAAATTGATAATTAATTTATGTCATTAATATTGATAGGCATAGGAAACAACTGTAAAATTCAGAAGTAGGTTACTAGACATTGAGAGTTTTTCTGTATATCTTATTTCCACAAAACTACAATTGGATACTAACTTATTAACTCAACAGAGTTCTTTTTAAGGAGGTAATTGACCCATTCAGATAGAAATAAAATATTATGAAATAAGATTTACTTAATGATTTAACATAACTCATTTTTTCCAAGCTAAGAATAGATTGACATGTCTTCTTAATTTTTTGTCATTGTCCTATGCTGTTTCTGGTCATCTTTCAGCTCTTAGAATGCTTATCATCTACATAATGAATTCTAGAGAGGCTGCTATAATGTAATGATGAAACGTGACCTTGATGCCTAGGTTCAAATCTCAGTTCTTCTACTTTACAGTGATGCAACTTTGGACAAAGCTTTTTAAATATTAGTTTCCTTATACATGCAAGTACCTAAGGTTAAAGAAATTCATTTGTATAATGTAACTTCGAATGGCAACTTCAATAAAGAACTAATTAAATGTCAGCCTTTTAAAAATAGTCTTTTTTTAAGTTTATATTACCAGAAAATGTGGTCAGGTTTGGGTAAGATGTATTCTCTCCCTTCAAGAAGTTTGCTATTGGAATTTTCTTTGGTACATCAAGTTTTATCATTTAGAAAATTGTGAAAGAGGCAAACATGAATAATAGCAATGACATAGTTTCCCCCATATATTTGTAATCATTGCAAATGATGAACTGGATATTGGCATATATTTTTATTTCCATGAACCATTTCTGTCCCATCTCTTTCTTTGAATGTGTCTTTCAAACAATGTATTTGAAGATAGAAGACTTGTAGACAAGTGAGAACTGAGCTGTTTTATTTACTAAGGAAACAAAGTAATAGATCACACTTAGAACAACACTTCCATTTGAAAGGTGAAAATGCTAGACGAAATTAAAAATTTAAGGCCTAAAAAACATTTTTTGGCTCATATCTTAAAACTATTCCTAACATGAAAATCTCGTAAATATCTGTGGTCTTTAAAATGACAATTTAAATATCAGTGATCTTTACTATGATCAGTTATATGGTTCTTTTTACTATTGCTACTTGAATTAAAATCAGCCTACTACTTGGTGACTCTGTATGTGTAACAAGTTACATTGATTTGTACCTATTCACTTATTATTTAGGTATGTAGGTATTCATTTGGATGACCTATGACAAATTCTTTGTGTTTAATGCCCTCAATACATTTTTGTCAAAAGGAGGAAGGAAGGGAACAGAAGAATTGAAGTACTTTGTTCGATGTACATTTATTCAAGGCATCAACATCAACATTCATTTATAACTCTTTTTTTTATTATGTTATGTTAATCACCATACACTACATCAATGTAGTGTTCCATGATTCATTGTTTGCATATAACACCCAGTGCTCCATTCAATATGTGCATGCCCTCTTTAACACCCATCACCAGGCTAACGCATCCCTCCACCCCCATCCCCTCTAGAACGCTCAGTTTGTTTCTCAGAGTCCATAGTCTCTCATGGTTCGTCTCCCCCTCCGATTTCCCCCCCTTCCTTTTTCCCTTCCTTCTCCTAATGTCCTCCATGCTATTCCTTATGTTCCACAAATAAGTAAAACCATATGATGATTGACTTTCTCTACTTGACTTATTTCACTTAGCATAATCTCCTCCATTTATAATTCTTTAAATTAATTCCTTATTTCTGTATATACTGTCTTACATCTAATTATTTACCTATCATAATTTATCAAGTATATATATTGAAAATATTTAAATTAAGAAAACTAATCCATCCTCAAAAGAGTTGCCAATAACAGGGAAGTACCAAAAATAAAAAATAGTAAGCCCCATCCCTAAAATATACTCCAACCCACAACTCCTGCTGAGACATTCATAATTCTTGATTCTAAATCGTCTCTCTTCCCTTGTTTCCTCTTCTCCACTAGCCTGAACTAACATTAACAATAGCAGTAGAATAAGAATGCAGTGGAATGGATAGAAGGGCTGGGAAAGAATGAATGTTGAGATAACTTATTGTAAATATGCTGTAGATTGTAACATATGGTGCAGCCTAACTTTGTGCTTTGTTAATATTTATATATTTATAACATTTATATTTATATAAATATATAATATATATTTATATATATTAGCTTTGAAATACTGGGTATTATTTTGTTTATGGGAGTAATTAGGTGTATCTTTAAATGCATGTATAGGTACTGGAATTTAGATATATTGTTTGCTTTTTTTCTTTTTTTAAAGGTCCACCAGGAACCAAAATTCAAATCACTGGATCTAATTTTGGTATTGATATCTTGGACATTTTGGTAATGATAGACAACATTCTGTGTAACGTAACCATGGTCAATGATAGCGTATTGCAGTGCGTCATTGGAGATCATGCTGGTGGCACTTTTCCTGTTACGATGCATCATAAGACAAAAGGCTTTGCCGTGTCCACAGTTGTATTTGAGTACCCACTTGCTATTCAAAATATTCATCCAAGCCAAGGTAGTCATGAATGTGCAGGAACCTACAGATACTTGGTATTGTTTCAGTAAACACTTACTTTATTTAGAAAAAAAAAATTCTTCAAACAATGCTAAAATTTGTAGTTCCTATAACACATTAAAAATATTTTTGTTCATGCATTGAATATGCAAGCATGTGTATCAACTAATCATCTCTAAATATTCATTTATGGACTCTATTTCTCTTAGTGTTATATAATTAACTTCAAGTTTAATGCTACTTAAAATGTCCAGATTATATGTGAAAATATTTTATAAAATCATGCTTAGACATCACTGACCTGTAATTATGAATACACAAATAAGTATTTTTTTCTATTTGAAAATTATTTTAGTGGTTAAAAACCTTAAGAAAGTATAAGCAATGTACTCCTAATTAAAATAGTAATTTTACATTTATCTTTTGACTACTCTGAAATTCTTTTTTTGACATCTCTCTTAAATAAAGTTTTAGTTCCTAGAAGTAGTTTAAATAAATGATGGGATGTAACATTTATTCAGTAAAGGTTTTGTTGCATTAATATAATATAGTATAATATAAAATATAACTTCAGTTCTAAGAATTGTTTCATTTAGTGTAATTTACTTCCATTTCAGGTTTTAAAATAAATACACAGAGGAGGTTTTCTTTTCATGAACTGTGTTTTTCCCCCTTGTATGTCTTCACTAGGAAGCTTCGGTGGTGGTCAGACCATGACTGTGACTGGCACCGGGTTTAATCCACAAACCTCAACTATATTGGTGTGTGGCTCAGAATGTGCAGTTGACAGGCTTAAATCTGATCGCACAACACTATTATGTAAAATTCCACGTAACGATGGTGAGTAGTCAGGAAAAAGAATGGCAGTGATTAATGTTAAAGAAATCAGAGTCTGAATTTCTTCTTCCAAGTTTTTGTGTTTTGGGGGGGCAATTGAATCACCTTTATGACTACCTTGATTTTATTTTATTTTTTATTTTTTTTAAGTTTTTATTTAAATTTTCCCTTGAAAAACAAAGCCATAGGTATTTTTCTATTACACTATATATCAAAAATTAAAGAGAGAAATTAAAAATTTTTTTATTAAAGCCTGAAGAGTTTTTTTATTTTATTTTATTATGTTATGTTTTTAACAATTTCTTTAGAACTTTGTTTTCTAGGTTTATATGTCTTTCAAGATTCATAACATTTGGCTAGGTTGAATTGTTTATAATAAATTGCAGTTTTTCAGTTTATTACATAAACGGAGCATGCCAAATGGAGAATGCATTTTTAATTCCTATTGAACAATTAGTTTCCATTAAAGATAGGAGAGTATAATGGTCATGAGTGTAAACCCTGCTAATGCATGGCCAAGATTCAGACCCAAGCTGTGTCTTTGGACGGGTTATTCAATCTCTCTGTGCCTCAGTGTTTCCTCATCTGGAAAGTGAGATAACTTTCGCCTACTTTATAGGATTATTGTGACGTTTAATAAGCTAATGTATGTAAAGTGGATGGAATGCTATCTGAAATAGGATATGTGATTTGCTGTTGTTATTACTATTACTCTTATTATTTAGTGGATAAAGAGCCCAGGCTCTCAGGAGCCCTAAATCTCATTTTGCCACTTACTATGTCATCTCACTAAGTAACTAAACTCCTCTGTTTCAGTTTGTCCACCTATTAAATGGAGATATTATTAACCCTAATTCTTGGGTTATTGTGAAGTTTAACTATCTGACATTTTAAGTATACAACAAATTTTAATTACCCAATGAAATTTAAGAAGAACGAAAAGGAATGCTCTAGGTGAATAAAAGATATGGTTTATATGCATTTTTAAACAAAATTTGATGAAGCTTTTCTAAACATTTTTACTTCTTTTCTGACTTTTTAAAAAAAGATTCCATTTATTCATTGGAGAGAGAGAGAGATAGCATGAGCGGTGGGTGGGGGGCAGAAGGAGAGGGGGAGGGAGAAGCAGGCGAGCAGGGAGCCTGTTGCGGGGCTCCATCCCAGGACCCCGAGATCACGACCTGAGCCAAAGGCAGCTGCTTAACCAACTGAGCCACCCAGGTGCCCCTCTTTTCTGGCTTCTTAAAGAATATTGAAGAAAATATAACATTTTTGTGAATGAACTCATTTATCATTTGAACGTCAGTTTATATGCTGATTTTTTAAAGAAAAGCAGCAGTGCTGTCAAGATTTGTCAAGGTTTTTGAGTTGTCTTAACACCAGCTCTGCTTCTTCTTTGGACACTTTTGTACTGAGTGTCTGTGTTTTTTCTGTCTCTTACCTCGCTTCCAGCTGTCACGCCTTGCCGCAATCCATGCGCGTGCCTTAGCAGTTCTTCCTCCTTTCCTGCTCTGATTTGCAATGTTGGATCCTCTGGGGCTGGAACCCTACACAGGGAAGTTTGCAGAATTGTCTGCAATAAGAGGCTCCTAGGAAGGTTCTAAGGGTTTTTTCCCTTTGATCATGTGCATGAACTTTGTGATGTTTTTGGCTATTGCTAGAGATCCTTATTACTTGACATATAGCCTGTGTATATTGGAAGTGATTTCAGGAAAAGGAAGATGTTATGGAAAATGTTTGGGGGTTTGGGGAATGAATAAAGGCCTGATGGCAGAACTGTCCTCAGTTTGATCCTCTTCTCCTAGGCAGAGGACCTGAGCAAGCCTGTGAAGTGAGTGTGGTCAACGGGAAGGATTTGTCACAGTCCACGACTCCTTTTACGTATACCATGTTACTGACTCCACTCATCGCCGAAATATATCCCAAGAGAGGCAGTACAGCAGGGGGCACGAGACTTACAATCACGGGATCAGGCTTCAGGTACAGTCTTCACACACACATACATCAGTGCGTATATGCAGGCTCACGCCATTACTCCTGGCTTTCTCATGTGCAAGAACAGTGCTTAAATATAGTCATGTAATGTGTACCCATCTGCTCAAAAGTCATGCTTGAGGCACATCGTAGTACTAATAGCTAACATTTATCAAAGATTTACTCTGTGTCAGGCACCTTCTTACCCCATGGAAACTTCCTGCCTTACCCTCTTAGATATTTTTATTCCATTTTATGGTTAGGAGACTGAAATTAGAGAGGTTAAATAACTTGCCCCAAATCCTAGTCAGATCCCAAGAATAAATCACATCTTGTTATGCTTTCCTCACCATCTCATCACCAACCTTGATCTGCTTCATTGGGTCAATGAAACATGTCTTCATACATCATATCCATTTCATTGTAACTGGCCAGATTCCTTCTTCTTAAACATATTCATTATTTGGCTCAAATTTATGTACTGCACTGTCATCATTCTTCAAGTGGGTAAGGCTGACTTCAAAACCCCAGATCATTTAAATCATAGGAGGCAATTTTAATTCCACATGTACATAATTTCTCAAGACCTTGGACTTGCATTTTTACGTGGATATTAAATTCTAAAGTCTTTGAATGTGGTGAGAATATCACATAAACAAAAGAATCCTTGAAAGTCACTTACAAAAGTAGCTGTTTAGAGACTAACAAAAAATCTCTCAATAAATTGAACCCGGGCAGTTTTCCTCCAATATTGGAATGCCTGCTAATTTGTACAGTTTTATTTCCTGGCTTCTTAATCTTTGTTTACTTTTTTCTCAACAAATATTTTGAAGTCTTAGTACTGAAAAAGTATCAGTCTGCCTTTGATGGATCATAGAGTAAGGTTATTATTTTTGCAATAAGGCATATCAGTAATAGTGTTTGACAATGTGACGTAGAAATCTGAGAAAAAAACATCAGTGTTTTGTTTTCCCCCTTTTTTCTTCACAGTGAAAATATGCAAGATGTTCTCATCACCATAGCCGAAGCCAAATGTGATGTTGAGTATTCCAACAAGACATATATCATCTGTATGACAAATGCCCACACCTCTTCAGGGTGGGCTCCAGTGTGTGTCAACATCAGAAGCATTGGCATGGCCAGACTGGTAAAAGTGCTGTTGGGTATAGTAATCACAGCAATAGAAAAATGGGGGGGGGAAGGAAAAATAGAAAAGCATTATGGGAGATTAAGTAATTGGTAATGGACTTTTTACTTTGTTAATGTCTCCAAAAAATAACTGAGATGTAACTATACTAAATTTTAAGTTATATGTTTTTGTTGCTTATTAGTAACATTTTAAGATTTCAGGTTTTGAATTATTCTGGATTGTGGTGTAATCGGTCATTGATTTTTCACTTTATTATTGTGAAATAAACCAACAGGCAGCTATAACATTTAAAGTAGATTATACTTTATTACTAATGAAAATGTTTACTCATTTAAATTTCTTCATTTTGAGAAATTGAACGAAGAATTCTGATAAAAACTCTCAATTTAAAAGTCTCTCATGTTTTATTGCAGGATGATTCTGACTTCCTGTATATTGATGTTTGGTCCTCCAACTTCTCATGGGGAGGAAAATCTCCCCCAGAGGAAGGGTCTCTAGTTGTTATTACAAAAGGACAGACAATTTTGCTGGATCAAAATACACCTATTCTGAAAATGTTGCTTATTCAGGGTAAATTTCTGAAAGTCTGCTTATTATATTCTGTCTATGGTATATTTTTGTGAAGTAAATTTAACTAAATGTTCATGATTATGAACACCCATAGTGGTATGAGGTTTTGAATGCAATGTGTAGTACTGTGTTCTTTAAATTGAGCATCAGAATCTGTTTGCGGTATGCAATTATTTAATGTGTTGTGAGCAGAATCTTTTAAGGAAATAGAAAAGAAAATATCAGAGTGTCTTGCATTTTTGTTGGTAAGCATCTTTTAAAGTTAAATGTTTTATGAAACTTTTGTTTTAATAATAATGTGTATATGTGTATCCACATATGCATACACACTTGCAATGGATCATAACAGTGAAAAGTATTTCCCGTTTAGGAAAAGACTGGTATAGTGGGTCCCAGAGGTTATAAAATCATAGAAACTTGCTAAATTCTATACTAAATGACCCTCAGACTCCCATTGGATGCCAGTTGTGATTCTCACCTTTGCCTTTGAACATACTCTCATTGTACTTGGGGTTCTCGCTGCTTCTTGATATTCTGTTACTACTATAGAAGACTAAATAACTCTTATAACTGCATGTAAAAGCAATAATGATTGGCAAGAGTAAAATGCTTTGGGCTTTCGTGTATAAACTTTGCCATAATGGTTTTAGCTGCTCAAAGACCTTTATATTTTGTTTTTGTTTTAACTTCTGGGTTAACAGTAGTGTTTCAGTTGTTTGAAGTTATTATCTGTTGGACTTTTGGACAAGTAAAGTTTTACTGTTCACAAATTTACATCAGTCTCATAAGAATGTATCTTAGCACATTCTTTAAAAATGTCAGTCAAGCTATAGGTGTTGCTAGTGCATATTAGTGGATGGAAAGTTCAGAGGTAATGTCAGCATTATAATAATTTGTATAAAAAGTGCTTTTCTTTCATTTTAATTGTTTTTGTTCTTTATATTTTGAGGCCCTGTGTTTATAGAACTTTAATTCTATGTAGCTGTACTCTTTAAAAGCATTGAAAATAACAATGATCAAGGGAAAATAATGTGCCTAGACATTTAATTTTCTATTAACTCCTGGGTCTTGTCTGAAGTTTTTATACTTTATGTTGCCAAAGAACTGAAGTTAAGTGACATACAAAATGATATCAGATAAGAATAAGAATTTAAATTTGTATGTGTAATTTAACAAATAGCATTTAATGATAATTTCCCTTGTGTTGTATTTCAAAATTGTATGGTTCATAGGTGGGACTCTAATATTTGATGAAGCTGACATTGAACTGCAGGCAGAAAATATTCTAATTACGGATGGAGGCATTCTTCAGGTATACAAGAGAACCTAATATATAATCATCGCTAACCTTTCTCCATTTCTTTGTAAAATACCATGTGTAAAATAGTTAGGTAATTATAACAGACGCTCATAAGTTCCTCTTTATGTAGGTCTCTGTTATCAGTCTAAAATCCTTTTCTCTGGGGAAAATTTTCCAGAGTATTCTTGTGCTTTTTTTTAAAAAAATATTTTATTTATTTATTTGACAGAGAGAGTATTCTTGTGCTTTTAATGGAAGGATAATAGTGAATTATCATAGAGCAGAATTTTAAATAGCACAGAAAAAAAATTGCTCAGGGATATGGCTAAAGTCAATCAGTATTGTTTCCAAAGATCTGACATAGTGTATTTGGCTGCCTAGAAAATTTAAGGTTTATCTTTTATAAGAAAGATACTGATAACTGAACAATGGGTTTCTCAAAAGAAAGGATGACTTTTGAGTGTTTAGAATTGTGGATATTGAGTTTTAACTTTTGAATGATGCTTGTGAAATGCCTTGCAGATTGGGACGGAAGCATCTCCATTTCAACACAGGGCAGTCATTACTTTGCATGGACACCTGCGATCTCCCGAGCTCCCAGTATATGGCGCCAAAACTCTGGCCGTGCGAGAGGGAATCCTGGATCTGCATGGTAGGGCAGCCAAAAGGGCTCAGGGAACTGGTACAGGAGATACTAGCCAGAAAACCAGAGATAATTCTCCTGATTATCCTCTCTAAATGAAACCTTGCCAGGCCTCTCCTGTCTTTATGTATACCCTCTTTATCTCTGGCCTCCACTTATCCAAGGCGGGTCAGCCCCTCAGAGTACCAAGACTCACAACCGAGGTCACTCCTGGCAAAGCCCTTCTGGATCTTCTCTACACTCTTCTGCTTATTCCTTTCCATGTGTTCCCATAACAGCTTTTGCCTATTTTAGCACTTTGTACATAGTGATCATTTACTGCATCCGTTTATCTATATAAAAGGGCAGTAAGTCTGGAAGCAGAAGACTGTAACTTCTTATATTTGTATTTTAAAATAGGCTCTTTCTAAAGTATAACTATAAGTTTACAGTTGTACTTTTTTATATAACTATATTCTGGAAATGCATCAGCAAATAAAAACGACTATGGTCATGTTTGAGGTATCAGGGTTACTTATTTAAAGGAAGCATGGTGTGAATCCTTTTTATATAAAAGTCTTCTGTATTGCAATAATCTGTTTCTTTTATAAATTTAGAATGTATAAACGTCCCTATTATGATGATAACTGTTGCCCTGCGTTATGCTAAATAATATCCTAATATAATTTTCAGAAATTTTCACATTTCATTTATCTCCAGATTACCAATTTAAGTGATTTCTATCAACAGTGGCAAAGATAATAGGCCTCTGCCCCTTGTAGCAACAGTATCACCACCACGTTTATATTGTGTTCCTATAAAGAAGATTGTTTTAAGTGGAGTATATCATTGTAGGCAGATGTTTTTAGTTTTGTAGACCCACACATGTTATCATAAACCTGTTACTTTTATAAAGCAAACATTCTAAATATTCCTTTTTCTTTTTTGAGGAAGGTATAAAATGCTAAGGTAAAACGAGCCTTCCCAGCATTTATTCAATCCAGGCGAATATTTAAAATGCATAAAGCTCTCACTATGCAAGAGAATGCAACTTTAGAAATACTCAGTGTGTATGTTGGCTCCAGGTCTGCCTGTTTCTGTGATCTGGACTCATCTGGCTCATACTGCAAAGGCAGGAGAAAGAACTTTGATTTTACAAGAAGCAGTAACTTGGAAACCAGGAGATAAGATTGTAATTGCAAGCACAGGTCACAGGTATGATGTCTTCTGGGCATGATCATTTTAATTTAGGACAGAGATTTTTTAAACTATGTGAAAGAGGGATGATTCAGAAGATCCACAACTATTTGATTTAAATTTGAAAGCTCTAATAAAGAAATATGAACAGCCAAGTACCTTTTTGCTGAATGTTAACACTGGGTTGAACACCAGTGTGTTGTTTTCGTTGATTAATTTACAATAAGGAAAAGTATAAATTTGAACCTGTAAAATGTATACTAATGAAATGTTTTTCATGGTTAGATTCTCATGTAAGATTTTGCTTGAAAAAAGCATTCTGCTATTAACAGCCATTTAGAAACATCTGACTTAGAGCTTCAGCTAAATACATTAATGAATGCAGAAATGTAAATGAACTGCTTTATTTGGGGTTGCCAAAGAACATGGTTGAAAGCAGCTCTTTCATATCTTATAGTCTTGACAGTGGTTCCCATGGAGTAAGACTGTTAGTAATGATTGAATCAAAGAGAAGAAATTATTATAGAATGAGTGATGATTAACATGACCTTTTACATGTCTGGCATTTTACAATTGAAACAGCTTATGACCTTTAATTTCTGTTTAATTATATGTATTAACAAGCAAGAAATAAAAGGAACAAGAGTAATATAGCTACACCAAGAATACTGGGGGGGAAAGAGAGCAAGAGGAGCTTTCTTTTTGCTTTATTATTCAAATTATGGGTAATAGCAAAATTGGATATGATTATGCTTATCAGGTAACAAATAATAATTTATGATAAGAAACAGCTGAATTATGTTAAGGTTGTGACTAAATTTAGAATTAAAATTCAAGATGGCATTTTGAGTTTGCCGTTTTCCAAGTTAAAAATAGACTTGCAGATGTTGGGAAGAGTTAAATATATACTTAGCTTGATAAGTGCCCTTTTATTTCTGGCTTTGGAAGAAGTTTTAATTATATAATGGCAAAATAAAAAGCAGCAAAATGACAGGGCTTACTAATAGAATAGAAAGTTCTCATTTATAGCTTTTCTATATGAAGTAAGAGGGTAAGTTTAGAATTTAGCTGAGGGATATTTAGTTTTAAGAAACAAAAATTAAGAAATTTCCCACCAAATTTAACTCACTGTTCACTATTTCATTTGCAAGTTGTATTTGAGAATTTGTAAAGCAAGTGGTCGAGACTACTACTTCTAAAATTAGTCAGCCTGGGTCCAATCATCCTCAGTTGAGAACCATTGGGTGTGATCTTCAAAGTTATAAATGAATAGTTCTTTTGAATACTTTATAGGAATTAGTACAGTTCTCTGAACAACTATAGCACTTGGAAAATATTTATTTAATTGAGATGCTTTTATAAAATTTATTCAGTTACTCTAAGAAAGACTTAGAGACCATCTTCAAATTCCTCTTCAGAATATTATATGACATTTGAAACTTTCCTATTTTACAGATGAAGTGTTCAAAAACTGTGAGACAAATGCACTAAAACAAGATTATGTCGATTTAGATTAATTTTGGAAGTTTTTTTGTTAAAATTTTTACAGACACAGTCAACACGAGAATGAAAAGAGGACCATCGCATCTGTATCTGCTGATGGCCTGAAGATAATGCTAACTGAGCCACTGAATTACACACACTTAGGAATCACCGTCAGACTCCCCGATGGAACTCTGTTTGAAGCGAGAGCCGAAGTCGGAATTCTTACAAGAAATATTTTAATAAGAGGATCTGATAATGTGGAGTGGAATATCAAAATTCCAGCATGTCCAGATGGATTTGACACTGGTAATTTTAGCAGCCAGAGCGTGTCAAATTAATTGTTTCCAGGCATTGCAAAAAATGGTCCCTGGGAACAAAATCATCCCCAGTTGCAAACTGCCAGGCGAGGTTATGCTGTAGTAATAAATAAGCCCCCAATGGCAGGGATTCAATTGAGAAAGATGTATTTCTCGTTCATGCTGCGTGTGTCCGAAATGCTCTTTCTAAAGATTCCAGGATCGGGGCTGCGGGAGGCTCTACTTCAACAGAGGCCTCTGTGATCTCTGGGACAGAAGAAGTCATGTGATGGCGGGGAGTCAAGCAACAGCACTTACTTTGGTCCTGAAGTGACATGTGTCTCTTCCACTCAGGTGTCATTAGACAGAACTGATAACATAGCTATGCTTAACTTACCATAGTACTTCTATGTGTGCCTGTGTGTGTAGCAGATAGATGACATTGTGATTTAACAATAGATAAATAGATGGATGGATGGATGGATAGATAGATAGATAGATGATACTTTTATGTAATAACTAATACCATCACAGTCCGATATGGAGTTAAATACTAACAAACAGAGCTTAAGTATAGCCTTTCCTTCGATGGGATAAATGAGACAAGGCTCCCTGGATCCAGTGTCAAATAACCTACATTCTGATTCCAGTTCATGAAACTTAATTTCATCCTGTTTAAAATAAGAATATGTCCTGTTCTGTCCACTTACTGTAGTTACAGGAATTAAGTGACAAAATGCATATTCTAGTGCTACACAAATACAAGATTGCATTATGTTACTTCCCAAATCTTGGGGCAAAGCTTCAGAGATAATAAGACAAAGTACCTTTATCAGTATTCATTCAACCATTCAAATATTTATTTAGTATCTTTGAAAAATTCTGTAATAGGTGCTTTAGGAAATGCAAAGGTGAACAAGACAAGGCACTCACCTTGCTTGCTATTTAGAGGAGGAAATGATATGAATGCAAATAATTATGTCACAGGATGAGATTAAAATTATATATGAATAAAAAGACATAATTAGGTATGGGAGGAAATCTTAATATAATTAGAGGATTTTGCCATGGTTTTTCTTTATGTTTTCTTAAAAAATATTTTTAAAGGTGAATTTGCTACACAGACATGCTTCCAAGGAAAGTTTGGAGAAGAAATAGGAAGTGACCAGTTTGGAGGCTGCATTATGTTTCATGCTCCCATACCTGGTGCTAACATGGTAACTGGAAGAATAGAATATGTAGAGGTAAGAAGCATTACTGTTAAATCACAATGGTTTGCCGGAGGTTATCCATACAATGAATAAGCACTGAATTCCTGCTTTTTGCCAGATGCTGCTTATAATCTGGTAGAGGAGACAGATAAGTAAACACACAGTTTTGATACACCAATTATTCACCCATTTAATCATGCCAAAATTTTGTTTCTCTATTTTTATCGCATCCCACATCAAATTCATCAAGTTCTATCCATACTGCCTACAAAATACAATGACCCACATCCACTCTCTCTCCACCACTGCTACCTGATCCCTCAACCAAGCCACTATCCCCTCTAACCTAGATTATTATGATTTTCTCCTAACTCAACATCCTGTGTCCACCCTTTCTCCAATAGAATCTCCACACCACAGTCAAATACAAATTTTTAAGTATAATGAGATCTTGTTGCACTCTGTTTAATGGCTTCATATTACACCTAAAACAAAAAGCCCAAGTCCTTCCCATAGGACCCACACGATCTGTCCCCCAGCTGGCCTCTGACTTTACCTCCTATGATTTCTACCCCTGGCTCATGCCATGCTAGCTACATGGGCCTCCTTGTATCTACTGACCATGTCAGGCATATTTTTGTCTCGGGTTCTTTGTGCTTGCTCCTCATTATGCTCGGAATGCTCCTCTACCAAATGCTTGTTTAGTTCACATTCATTTCAGTCAGGTGTCTCCTCAAGTGTTCTCTCTTAAGAGAGGCCTTTCCTCACCCTCTTTATTTGAAATAACTGCCCAAACCTGTTTTCCTTTATTTACTCATAACTCCTGACATATATCTATTTTCAATCTCTCCCTCCAGAACATAAATTCAATTAGTTCAGAGATTTTGTCTTTCTGGTTTTCTGCTGATTCTCATGTGGCTGGAACAGTGCTTGGCATATAACAGGTTCTCAACTGATTGTTAATTGAACCAAAATATAAATAAATGAACAAATATGCAAGTTATCTGCAAGAGATTAGGAGCCCCTCTGTATCTTATTCATATTCAGTCTATATAATCAGAGTTTAGCCTAGTTTTTGTCAAGTATTTAGTAAATGGGAGGAAGAAAGGAAGAAAGGGAAGTGGGGAGGGGAGAGGGAGTGTGTGAGAGAGAGAGGGATAGTAAAACCTATAAATCTATTACACTGGGAACACCTAGACTACAAACAACGTATGGAGGGTGATAGAGTCCACATCTGTGTTTTATGAAACTTCCCTCCTCCTAGAATATGTTACACATATGTGACATCTAAGATATAGACTGAGTGAGGTTGTCAGGGTCAATCTGTGTATTAATTATTAATAATAGTTAATTTGTAATTTTTAGATGGAGAATGAAAATAAATAGGTGCCCTAACATCTTCCTCCCTCACCGTCTAGGATCATATTACACACACACACACACACACACACACACACACACACTGGCATCCTCTGTATTAAATTACTAGATCATAGACCTATTGAAAGAAAGCACAGCACAGTAGTTAATAACAGCACCAAATGTAGAATCAGACCACCTTGGATTTAAATGGAGTTTTATAACCATGAAGAAGATACTTAGCCCTTGTGAACTTCAATTTCTTCATCTGTAAAATGAAGCTGATGATCACTGGCTCCTTCATAGGACTGTGGTGAAGACCGTGATCGTGTATATACAACAGAGCACAGTATCTGGCACACGGCAAACATTCAGGCAATGTTTCCTATTATTATCTAAGAATCAAAGTGAAGGAGAAAAATAAGCCTTTGAGAGGTTTTATTTTGCTAAACATGGAAGTTTACTAATAGACTAAAGTGAAAAGCAGAAGATTCAAAGATGGCTTTTGTTCATTCATTCATTTGGTAACAAGTATGGGCTGTTATATGTTGAATAAAACAATGTAGGTTGAAGGTCACTTAACATTTTTGAATGATAAATGTGAATAATATGGAAGATATAAATATTAATAATTCTTATTATAAAATTGGAGATTATTTTGAAACGAGAAGATAGAAGCCAGACAAATTATGAGTATATGTGTATCACTAAATAGCTCTGATTTCTGGGCTTGACAGATATTCCATGCTGGCCAGGCTTTCCGGTTGGGGCGTTATCCAATACATTGGCACCTGCTTGGAGATTTACAGTTTAAATCTTATGTAAGAGGCTGTGCAATTCACCAGGCCTATAACAGAGCCGTTACTATCCATAACACACATCACCTGCTGGTGGAGCGGAATATTATATATGATATCAAGGGAGGAGCATTTTTTATAGAAGATGGTATTGAACATGGCAATATCTTGCAGTATAACTTGGCAGTATTTGTGCAGCAAAGTACCAGTCTTCTGAATGATGATGTGACCCCGGCTGCATTTTGGGTAACGAACCCAAACAACACCATACGACACAATGCAGCTGCTGGTGGCACTCACTTTGGCTTTTGGTACCGAATGAACAACCACCCTGATGGGCCATCCTATGACCGAAACATTTGCCAAAAAAGAGTTCCTCTTGGAGAATTCTTTAACAACACTGTTCATTCTCAAGGTTGGTTTGGAATGTGGATATTTGAAGAATATTTCCCCATGCAGACAGGATCTTGTACTTCTACAGTGCCAGTGCCTGCGATATTTAATTCACTGACTACTTGGAATTGTGAAAAAGGAGCTGAATGGGTCAATGGAGGTGCCCTTCAGTTCCATAACTTTGTGATGGTAAATAATTTTGAGGCTGGAATTGAGACCAAAAGGATTCTGGCTCCTTATGTTGGAGGATGGGGTGAAACCAATGGAGCAGTGATTAAAAATGCCAAAATAGTTGGGCATCTCGATGAACTGGGAATGGGGTCTGCATTTTGCACAAGGAAAGGCCTGGTTCTCCCATTTAGTGAAGGCTTGACTGTATCATCTGTACACTTTATGAACTTTGACCGTCCCAACTGTGTAGCTTTGGGAGTGACGTCCATCACTGGAGTTTGTAATGAGAGATGTGGAGGCTGGAGTGCAAAATTTGTTGACATCCAGTATTTCCACACACCAAACAAGGCTGGCTTTCGATGGGAACATGAAGTGGTACTGATTGATGTTGACGGTTCACTTACAGGTAAATGTTATGTTCCAATTTCTGATAACATACATTGGAAATATATTTGTGTTAACACACAGAGTTGAATTGTCAAAGCAGACTCACATGAATCACAGATCTTACCCAGCACCAAACTTTGCAAGTGATTTAAGGATATAGGTCAACAATAGGCTCAGATTAGACGTTCTTTCCTGGAAGAGACCCAAATCGTCAAATGTAGCCTCCCCAAATATCCTTTTTTCTTGCATTTGCACTTTGGTTTGGAATTAACAGCAAATTCTGAGCAATATTTATGGAAACATTGACTACAAAAGGAAATCATTTCAGTTTTAGAGCTGCTTCATTTTATATATATTCAGTTAATTATACAGGTAAGAAACTGTTTACATGACTACCCAAATTCTCCAGCCAGTCATGCCCCATAAATATATATATTCCAGGTTTATTTACATAAGCAATGTGGGTAGACTGGATATATCCTACTAAAATACTTTAAAGGAAAGGAATAAGTTACAGGCCTGCTGTTAACCCTTTTCTTTCCAATCTAAATTCTGAATTTGAAATTAATTAAAAGAGTATGTTAACTGTAATATACAATGCAACATAATTTATAGGTTAAAATTTTTTTACCATTTCAAGTTTAGAGTATGCCACATTTTCTGTAAAAATTCATAATTTCTAGAATTTAGTGTCTTTACACATTTTTAATAATAAAGACCTGTCTAAGATAGCGAGGATGTATGTGTGTGATTCTACATACTACTTAAGAGATAATTGACAAATAAATCTACAGATATTGACAATTTACTTTTGAAAGACTTTGTAAGATGGAATAAGATTCATCTCAAATTCAAACAGGCTGAGTTCTCAACTATAGCTGTTGATTTTTGTCTCCTGTTCTAATTGTGGATTTAAGAGGGAGGACATTTAGGTGGTTCTAATATACAAAACTTTGTGTAATTTTTTACAGTTTATCTAATTCAGCTTAGATATTTAATGTTAGTTGGCAGTCTGTTGGTTAAGAGTATGGACTTTATGGTCAGACTGCCTGGATTTGAATCCTTCTGTGTGCCCTTGAGCAAGTTACTTATCCTACTTCCCATCCCATGTTTGGCTCTCATGGGTGCTTCAGATCCTGTGTTTCAGCTACATCTACAGTAAGCTCCCTGACTGAAGAGTCCACTGCAAAGCCTTTGCATGAGGTCCTCTTGCCCCATGCCGCCCCCCGCCAAAATGTACCAGGACTTTTAGATTTTGTTACTGGGACTATCGGTCACAGTAGCTATATGTTGTAGACAGTTTGGGATTTTGTTTTGTTTTGTTTTTTAGTTTTCTTACATGATATAGGAAACATGCTGTTTATGTCCCTCTCCTAGGTCACAGAGGACACACCGTCATTCCACACAGCTCACTGCTGGACCCTTCTCATTGCACTCAAGAAGCCGAGTGGAGCATTGGGTTCCCAGGGGCTGTCTGTGACACCTCAGTCAGCTTCCACCGTTTGGCATTCAACAAACCTTCTCCAGTATCTCTGCTTGAAAAGGATGTGGTTCTCTCAGACTCTTTTGGTAAGTGGAATATAATAGTTTAAGCCACTAACTTAAATACGTTTTTCTATTTTCATCATCATCTTGTCACTCACTGTTTGGAACATGGAAAAAGTATATTTGTATCAGTCAATAACCAGGCAGGAAAAAAATAACACAGCCAAAATGGGCATGTGAGGAGTATTGAATAAATACATGGACCAGCATGATGTTCTGCTTGCTCAAGGAGCACCCAGACAATATTACAACAGAGAGTAGGAAAGTTGACATAGTCCTTGGAGCAAGACAATAAAATATACCATCATCCCTGCCAGTGAAGGCAGACCCTTTTGATTATCTTTGTTGATTGAAATGGGACGAGGGAGCATTTCTTAGGTCAGTAGCTGTACACCAGGTGCCAAGGATTGTTGATTTGCTGATTTGTTTCAGTAAAGATACCATACCTGGAATACCAGATGAGCTTGACATCATTACCAGACTAGGTTGCATTAATTTGCTGTCATTATTCATGATCCATTTGGCATTTGCACCAGCCAAACATGCAAGTTAAATGGGGATATCCCTTTGGTTGAGAGATACAGGAGCCCACCAAGAACCCCCTACTTCCTCACAGGGAGAGAGTCAGGGGAATAAGCTCATTTCACATTCCTCCTTGCCTAGCTTCTCCTTCTCTTTCATGTGTTTCCCATTGTCCAAACTCATGGAGAATGGCGAACCATGGATCTGCAGGAAAAACAGTAAGTATACAATGCCTCTTTTGTTGTTTATTATGATGTTATCAGTTATTATAGTTAACTTTAAAACATTCTTACTAGAATTTCTTCATCCTATGAATTGAAAGGGCCATACACCTACTCTCTGGGCAATGGTTATACCCATTGTCTCACTGACTAAATGACATGAACCTGGCAGCCATTTCTTTTCTTCTGATAACCAGATGTCCAGAATGGAGCAACATTACTTAAACTTTGAGAGACTATGGTACAATAAACAGTATTTTAAGCAGAATATCTGTGAAAGTTTTCTGACAGGCTGAAACTAAAAGAAACCAAAACATCAAAAACAAATGATGTTATTTTATCTGGTGAGGTAATATGTTAGTATTTCCCATTACTATGTCATAAAATAGTTACTTATGATAAAACTTTTAATCATATCTCCAAATACTTTATGATATACCTATGAATAGACTGAACATTAGCTTTTTATAAAACACAGTCTAAGATAATTTTAGAGGACTCAGAGATGTAAAACCACCCTAGATAAATTATTTTAAATATACAGAATGATAAAAAAAGATATATACCTTACACTATTAATTTTTAAGCAGTAATATTTAAACATTTTAAATATTTTGGGTTTTTTTGTTGTTATTAGTGGTGGTGGTAGTGATGATTTTAGAGAGAAGTTTTTGTGTTTTTATTTTTGATTCGAGAAGTCTAATACTTCTGAATTGATGAGATTGTAGCTTTCTTGTGAAGTCTCTCTGTGCCTTTTTGCCTGATCCTTTCAGGAATGAAGATTTTTATTTAATTACTAAACTGAACATCTTGGTAGCAAGATCTATAAATTTATCTTTCTGTCACCCACATAACTCAACACAAGACATTGCAAATAGTAGGAATTCAGTAATTATTGAATTACAATGGAATTAGTTGTAGTCCTCAGACCAAATTATGAGTGGAGAAAACATCACTCCAGGTACTTTTCTTTTTAATGTGACATAAAGAATAAAACAACTTTCAGAGTCAAGAATATTTTACTGTTTTTATTTTATCTCCATTAAAGCCAAATAAAATTATTTAGTACTAAAAATTAAAAACAGAAAAAAGAGATCACTGTTTTCATTTTATATATATATATATATTTATAAAAATAAGATTTGGTATAACTTTACATATATCTATTAAAGTGTCTCATGCATGATGTTGTGTGTAGCTCTATGTATATATGTGTGAATATATGTATCTTTATGAATATATATGTAAAGTTAGACCAGATGGCAAATTAATTTGAGATACTTACTATTAGTGATACTATAGACCAGATGGCAAATTAATTTGAGACACTTACTTTTAGTAATATTATTTTTTTAAATATCAACTTCAAATTTCAGTCCAAGATGCTTAAAATCAACATACTGAAAATGAGTGCATTTGAAAAAAATTAAAGAAACACAAATAACTATGAAAAATGACAATTAGTTTTTTTTAAGATTTATTTTTCCATTTTAGAGAGAAAAAAAGAGCATGAGCAGGGAGGGACAGATGAACAGAGAGAATTCCAAGCAGGTGCCATGCCCAGCAAGTGTGGAGCCTAATGTGGGGCTTGGTGTCAGGACCCTGAGATCATGACCTGAGCCAAAATCAAGAGTCGGTTGCTTAACTGACTGAGCCACCCAGGTGCCCCACAATTAGTTTTATTTACAAAAAGAGAATTATCAAGCAAGTTCAGGTTAAAGTATAATTCCATGCATCAGAAAACTTTAGTGGAGGTTGGTTCTGCCAAACATAGAGCAAATTCCGGAGGTTTTGGATGATTTTCATGAACTCTTATGTAAGTCAGCTATTGCTTCATGACAGATTATCCCCAAACTTAATCCCCAAAAGGGATTATCCCCAAAGCTTAAACCTACAATCATTGTTTTCACTCTCATGTCTGAGGACTGGGTTGGTTGATCTTGGATGTGCTCAGCTAGGATGCTCTGCTTGAAGGTGAGGATCCAATGGGCTTTGTTCCTCCCCAAAAGTTGAATTCAGGTCTCCACATGTGTTTATTCCAGAGTGTAGGCTGAAGGAAGAGCCAACTACCTGGGGCAGGCTCTTTGCATTGTAATGGTAGAGGTTCAAGATGGCAAGCTTCATCCAGCAAACACAAATGTCTATGACTGTCACATCACCCAACATCAACAGGTCAGGGAAGTCTACTCAGCACTCAAGGAGGGGAAAGGAATGAATATTTGCTGAGTAATTCAAATCATCATAGTTCTTCTTATACACTGCAGGTCTTTTGGAACTGTATGTTTTTAGAGTCTCTGCTCATGGCTTTTTTAAATGTAATGCTAATTCACAAGCCTAAGAATTAATAAATTTGTTCCTCCTTGATATTGGAACTTTTTTGCCTTATTCTCCAAAGAAAAAGGATGACAGTTTATTTTATAATCTTTCATCTAGCTTTCTCCCCCTAAATTTGTAGGGGAAGAGTTTGCAAATTTAACATAAAATTCAATCAGAGATGAAAAGAGAGAGGGGATGGAGAGGAAAAAACAGAATATGGGCAATTAATCATGTCTTCTTTATATTCTAAAAAATCTTTTCAAATCTTTAGCTAAAGTTGTCAGGTACTCTTTCATGAACAAAGCATTACTAAATTAAGTATTTTTTCCCATAACAAGTAATTTATGTTCCAAGTTTGTCATTCACAAACCTAAGGGTATCATGGCCAGTGTTCGTGGTAAGTCTGGTGGTAGCCAAGATTCTTAAGAGCTTTACATCAAAACTTTACATTAGTACTTGTTACGTAGATTTTGATTAACTCAACAAATACAAGAGAATCTAATAAAGAATTAGAACTTATATTTGCATATCCTGTAAATTAAGGATCCTGAAATAATTAAGTTCTGAGTTAATTTAAGTTCTTAAAAGAATAACAACAGAAAATTATTTTAGATCAATATTTAAAGAATTGTATTAATATATTTAAGCACTTTTGTCATAGTAGTCATTAATCATCATCATGTTTGATTTTTTTCTTTCCCTAAGGAATAAAGACTTCATCTCAATTCAGAATTCCAAGTGAGAAGGCATTTTTATGTTTCAGTTAAGTGTAATATGAAACATTGGGGCCTTCAGTTAACAAAGACCTTTAGAACATAAGTAATGAAATGCTATTCTGACCTCTTCAGAGACTTCCATAAACTAGGCTAATATTTCACTTGTTTGTAAAAAAAGGAATTTTCTAGAGGTAGAGAAGACTGTTATTTGTTTGTTTTGTATTCTGCTATAGGCACAAGCATTGTTCCCTTTCAGAAGAAACGACTGACTCATATGTCTGGATGGATGGCTCTGATTCCAAATGCAAAGCACATTAACTGGTATTTTAAAGATGTAGATCACATAACCAACATATCTTATACGTCAACATTCTATGGATTTAAGGTAAACAAAGAGCTATTAAATTCATCTTCTAATAATGATGATTGCATAGTATGCGAATGCAACCTATGTCCTGTCCTTATACCAGTTGTTAGGCCCAGAATGTGCTTGCCTCACATACTGACCTGGTGAAGTCCTGCACACACTTCATGACCCACCCTAAGTCTAAAAAGTAAGCTAAAAAAAGAAACCTTGTGTAGAAATCAGAAGTAAGCAACATCTTTGCCATATTCCCATAATACTAAGCTTGTGTCCTGTTATTATTATCGTGATCATAACTAACATTTATTGAGTGCTTAGGATATTCCAGGTACCAGTTAAGGGCTTTAGAAATTGTATTTTAAAATATACCAAACACAGACAATGACGGGCCAAGTCCTGTGTGCCCACCACCTAGCTCCATCTGGATCTAACATTCTGTGAATCTTTACTTTTGATTTTTTTTTAAGAAATAAACATTTTTGATGAAATGGAAGTCCCCTGTATGGCTTACTCTCATCTCATTCCCCACTCTCCACTCTTGTGGTAACCAATATCTTGAATTGGGTGTTTTCATCCCCATTCATGTTCTCCTAATTATACTACATATGTGTAGCCATAAACAATACCTAGGATTGTTTTAAATGTTTTAAAATATTACAGAAATAAAATATTCTCTAAATACGTGTGTGTGTGTGTGTGTCTGTGTCTGTGTATGTGTGTGTACAGAGAGATTTTCATTGCCTTCGGATAGAGTTAGCATTATTGCCATAGACATATAAAATGTTACTAAACAAAATATGAATTCAAGATGACAAACTAAAACCAAAACTTAAGTCTAAATATAAGGGCTAATTGTATGTCATCAAAATTAATGTATATTATGCAGGATATTAACATATAAAATCATATTTGGGGGCAACCACTTACAGGAAGAAGACTATGTAATCATATCTCATAATTTCACTCAAAATCCTGGTAAGTTTAATGTTATTGACATGAGGAATGGCTCTTCAAATCCGTTGAGTTGGAATACTAGCAAGAATGGAGACTGGCACCTTGAAGCAAACACAAGTACTCTATATTACTTGGGTATGTATTCATTAGGCAAAAGTGATTATTTTATCTAATGCTTTGTCTAAAGAAAGAGAAAAATTGCTTAATGGGCAAATATGTTATACAGTGTCCTCTGTATAGTAGGATTCAATAAATGTTTGCTGAGTAAAAGGATTGGAGACTAAATTTATGTCGAAAAAGGCCTTGAGTTGAGTCAAGGACTTACATTTTATGTTTGGAGATAATGCCAACACTCTTACAGATGGCCCTAACATTTACTTCACAAAATTAGAGGAAATGAGTACAAAGGAAACTGTCAAATATTTTGTTTCCATTTCTATTATTTTATTACTTGGGGGAAATAAAAATATTTAAGAATAAATTTTGAGTTCCAAAATATTGTCAAGACATTTTGACTGTGTGCTTCTCAGTAAGACATGTGTATTTCATCAGAATTTTTCCATATGAAAGGGGAACCCTCCTACACTGTTGGTGGGAATGCAAGCTGGTGCAGACCCTCTGGAAAACAGTATGGAGGGTCCTCAAAAAGTTGAAAATAGAGCTACCCTACGACCCAGCAATTGCACTACTGGTTATTTACCCCAAAGATAAAAATGTAGTGATCGAAAGGGGCACCTGCACCCCAATGTTTATAGCAGCAATATCCACAATAGCCAAACTAGGGAAAGAGCCAAGATGTCCATCAACAGATGAATGGATAAAGAAGATGTGGTGTATATATACAATGGAATATTATGCAGCCATCAAAAGGAATGAAATCTTGCCATTTGCAATGACGTGGTTGGAACTGGAGAGTATTATGCTGAGCGAAATAAGTCAATCAGAGAA
This sequence comes from Mirounga leonina, assembly GCF_011800145.1. Taxonomy (NCBI): domain Eukaryota; kingdom Metazoa; phylum Chordata; class Mammalia; order Carnivora; family Phocidae; genus Mirounga; species Mirounga leonina. The sequence goes on from NW_023270415.1 coordinate 54,205,398, forward strand.
ACACATGTATCATATGATCTCACTGATATGAGGCATTCTTAATCTCAGGAAACAAACTGAGGGTTGCTGGAGTGGCGGGGGTGAGAGGGATGGGGTGGCTGGGTGATCGACATTGGGGAGGGTATGTGCTATGGTGAGCGCTGTGAATTGTGTAAGACTGTTGAATCACAGACCTGTACCTCTGAAACAAATAATACATTATATGTTAAAAAAAGAAGATAGTAGGAAGGGAAAAATGAAGGGGGGAAATCGGAGGGGGAGACAAACCATGAGAGACTATGGACTCTGAGAAACAAACTGAGGGTTCTAGAAGGGAGGGGGTGGGGAGATGGGTTAGCCTGATGATGGGTATTAAAGAGGGCATGTATTGAATGGAGCACTGGGTGTTATACACAAGCAATGAATCATGGAACACTACATCAAAAACTAATGATGTAATGTATGGTGACTAACATAACATAATAAAATTTAAAAAAAGAATTTTTCCATATGTATTCCATACATTTGAACTCTACCGAGTTACCATCTAAAGAATATTTTCAAATTGCCATTTTCTTTGTCTACATTTGATATCATATTAATTTAAACTACTTCACTTTCAGTGTCAGGAAGAAATGACCTTCAGCAGAGCCAGCCCATTTCTGGGACCCTGGATCCTGATGTGAAAGATGTTATTATTAATTTCCAAGCTTACTGCTGCATTCTCCAGGACTGCTTTCCTGTACATCCCCCATCAAGAAAACCAATTCCCAGGAAGCGACCAGCCACATATAAGTACATAGGCCTTTTGTTTATTAATACCTTCAATAGCACTTGATAGAATTCTTTTCACATGTCACTCTTGGGTGAGAAAATAATGTCCTCATCCTGCACAATGCCTTGTAAGTCACAAAGCACTTCCATACTCATTACTTCACTTGGGCCTTATAACCACCCTGATGAGAAAATGGAAAAATCTCACAAAAAATTTTGTGTGAATGTTACTGGTAATCTTAGACTTGCAGAATGTTGGATATGGACTATTAGACCAACTCCCTTATTATAAGGTGAGAAAGCTGAAGCCAGTGACCTTTAGTGAATTACCCAAGATCACAAAACTTCTTGATGACACTTCCAAAATAGCACCAGAAACAAAGTCTCCTCATTAATCCAATGCTTTCTTAGTGGGTGGTGTCTCTTTGTCTAGAATAACTGTCATGGTCAAATCTTGTAGCACAACTTATTTAATTTTGTTTCAAATGTTTGACCCCCTAATATATGTTAATTCTTACAGTTAAAAATGATTTTTCTATCTTTGAAACTTACATAGCCCTTTACCTTTATTTCTCATGTGGAACATTGCTCTCTACCTTGAGTTATAGTAATAACCATACATCATAGCACTAGCATGTGATGGTTGGTACTAGTCTTTAAGGCCCTTAGAGGTATTATCCTGATTTGATGTATATTTGTGTCCTTTATGGACAAATGATAATCATAAAAATAATGATAAGAGCCCGCTACTATGCATCAAGCACAACTCAATGTTTTTTATTACGTGAATTACATTTCAGAATATACAGATGTAGTAGTAACTATTGTACAAAAGAATAATAATTGATTTTTTTGATATATTAATTTGATCATTAAAAAATATTTGAACACCTGCTATGGCCCAGGTACTGTGCTAAGCACTGGGGAGTCAATTGTAAACAACACAGATGTGGTCCCGGCCCTCATTACACTCACATTCTATCCAAAGAGACAGATCCAGCACAAGCAAGCAAAGATATAAAAGAGTAAACAGTATGAGTGAGTGATAAAGGTTATAAGGGGAATGGGGAGGTGTCTGGGACAGAGAGCAGTATGGCAGGGACCTCCTTTGGGTAGGGGGATTAGGAATAGCCTCTCACAGGAGGTGATATTCCAGCTGAGACCCAAAGGGTGAGGAAGAGCTAACCATGTGAAGGGTGGGGGAGGAAGGTTCTAGGCCCAGGAAGCATCTTGGGCAGAGGCCCTGATGTGGGAAAGAGTATGGCATATCTAAGAACAGAGAGAAAACAGCATGGCTGGACCCCGGTGAGCAGAGGAGAGTGGCCTAGAAATGGTGTTGGAAACAGGTGGAAATCAGACCATTCAGGTCATGCAGGCAGTTAGTATTAAGAAATAGAAGAAGCTTTTAAATGATTTTCAGCTGAAAAGTAATGTACTCCAGATTACATTTTGGAAAGACCACTTTTGCTATCTGTCAGTATTATAGAGGGACAGTGGAGAAAGCAGGAAGGCTCATGAAAAGACTTGAGAGAGCTGTATTAGAGACGTGCACCATCAAGGTTATTGACCAAAAAGTCCTTATATAGTCTAAGGTAGATAGAATTATTGAAAATTTAATTAATATTTATCATTTACACACATAATAGATTTAGATTGGTCTAGACCAGGATGTGACAGAGGAATATGTTGGTATGCTACATGTATATGTCTTAGCATAGGTTGTTTCCCCCCATGGTATGAGTTCTGCTCACTAGAAATAGCTATAATTGGATTTATCAATTTATATTATACAGAGAGATATCAGTGAAAACAAACAGAATCTTGATCCAGGATGGGTACCTCAAGATTAGGATATAAAACTCTAGTATGCAACATACATATGCTTTGTTTCAGAGGTGTTAGGCTTTATTGATCATAACAGTGCCCAATAAGAAGAACAATATATAACGTGCATAGTATAGTGCTGTTGGAGATAAGAATGAAAGGCTATTAATCTTGAGAAAAACTAGATAGAATCAGTGATCGAATCCATACAATGCTGGTCAGGTTTTTTAGAAAGATACAGCCATTAAACGTAACTTGCTCTGAAATTGCTTCATGAAAAATAATGTATTATTGTAAGTCTAATTTAACTGCTGACCTTTCTTTTAAAGCCAGTAAAACAAATTTTTATAACAGAATTTTTAACATATTTCAAATGTATAATACAAGTACACTTTAACCAAACTATATATTGACTGTTTTATAGAATTCAAGAATTTGTATCATGAAATTTTAAAATTTTTTACTAGTTCAGGAAACAACCTCTAATTGTGAACATTTTCCAGTGGGAAAAATATCATCAACTTTATAATAATATTCTTTACAACAATTTGCATGGGGGTGGTTTCTGGAAAGTATAGCAATGAAAAGTAGAGACTGCCTCTCCTCTAAAGCGTTTTTTATATCTCTTTCAGTTTAACATAACCTTCACTCTGGTTGCAGACCTGCCATCCCTGATCCCATCCCAGGGGCTTAACCTCATTTACTCATCCTTACCAATTCAGAAGCCATCCTTCCATCCCTCCCTTCACAGAATCTAGTGACCATATCCTCTTGCCCCCTTCCCCCATTCAGTAACACCATATGTAAGGGTCTTTAAATGGACAAAGGATGAATTTCTTTTCAGTTTCTACCATGTGAAATCTTTTTTTTTTTTAAGATTTATTTATTTTAGAGAGAGAGAGTGCAGGCCAGGGAAGAGGCAGAGAGAGAGGGAGAGAGAGAATCTCAAGCAAACTCCCTGCTGAGCATAGAGCCCAAAGAGGGGCTCAGTCTCACAACCCCTGAGATCCTGCCCTGAGCCAAAATCACGAGTTGGACGCTTAACCCACTGAGCCACCCAGGTGCCATTCTACCATGTGAAATCTTGTAAGGAAATTAAATAATTTACATTTTAGCCAAAATTAGGGTATCACAATGAGGATTTAGTGGGAGAAAAGGTGATTCAGATTGTAGATGGAAAGGAAGTTTTCTTTAGAGAAAAAAAAAAGCCATTGTGTAGTCGTATGTGTTGAGTATTCTACCAATTGCACATATTAGCTTGCCTACTTAGCAAAATTATAAATTCTCTAATTTGCATTCTATCATCCCAAAACAGCTAGTATAAGGAGATGGTCATTAAGTATATAAAGATAATACTTAATGGAACTATTTCTCTTCTCTTTTCAGCTTATGGTCAAATGATTCTTTCTGGCAATCATCTCGAGAAAATAATTATACCATACCTCACCCAGGAGCAAATGTGGTTATTCCTGAAGGTAAGTACGTAAACATAAACAAAATGCCTGTGTTTGTGTGATATTGATAGATAGCACAAAGTTAGAATTCCACCTCTATGCAACACACCTTGGGAAAAGAGCAAATGTGAAGAGATGGATTCTAGTAGTGTGTCCTGGATACCAGACCTAGCCTTCTGGGTTTTATGTGGATTTAAACGTGAATATTAAGGATAATAGATTTTCTGGGAGAGTCAAGAATAAGTCATTGTGTGGGAAAAGGGTTGCAGACTTCGAAACCAGGACTCACTGGTAAGGTGTCCATGTTTTTATCTATAAGCTATAGTATGAATTGTGTTATATTTCTTATATTAAAGCATTGTTTTTATAGGAACATGGGTTGTAGCAGACACAGATATTCCACCAATGGAAAGTCTCATTATTTGGGGAGTTCTAGAACTGGAAGATAAACACACTGTGGGAGCTGCAGAGTCTTCTTACAGAAAAGTTGTTCTGAATGCTACCTACATATCACTTCAGGTAAGAGGGAGGGTCTTATAATTTATACCTTTATTAGTCAAATTCTAAGATGTTGGAGATTTGCTGAAGAAAAAATGTAAGAAAGCATATTCAATTGATGTGAGTAAAAAACACAACTGGCTCTAACCCATGAGATGTGAGCCTCATGTAAGTCCAGCATATTTCCACTGTCCTTTCAACTGGTGGCTACATATTCCTTAAGGAGTAATTATGCTACTTTTACTGTGAAGTTTGCCCATTTTTAATCCTACGTAGAATATTTGTATACTGTTAGGTAAAGCTAAACCCACAACTTGCTCTAAGAACCAGAAAATCCCCAGGAGTTCTGGAAAGAAATAAAAGGTTTTAAGTCTTTTCTTTTTTTAGAAAACAGTGTTTCTTAAAATGAATGGACATAGATGGAATGAGGAAAACAGGAGAAGATTCATAAAAATATTTCAACTGCTTGGAACAATCACCTCATTCTCTCATAAACTTCAGGTGGTCTTGAACATGTAACAGTATAATTAGTTGAGTTGTTCTGTCAGTCTATTATTATTGTTAATTAAAAAGAATGGCCTAACCAAGAGCTATGAAGTTAGGTTGAAAAGTAAAAGTGTGTAGGGATGCCTGGGTGGTTCAGTCGGTTAAGTGCCTTCTGCTCAGGTCATGATCCCAGGGTTCTGGGATCCAGCCTACATTGGGCTCCCAGCTCAGGGGAGAGCCGCCTTCTCCCTCTCACTTTACCCCTCCCCCTGCTCATGCTCACGCTCTCTCTCTCTCTCTGTATCTCAGCTAAATTTTTAAAAAAGTAAAAGTGTATAGTAGCTTTTCTTTGATAAAAATAGGCCTTTACTGCTTTAAAGATATGCAATATTTTGGTATTTAGATGCATGAGCTTTGAGGTAAATTAAAGCAACGACTGAGTCCTTCAGCCTCATTGTCAGTTGGGAATTTGCGTAAGATATTTGACCACTTTCAGCATCAGTTTTCTCACCTATTAAATGAGAATAATAACAGCAATTCATGGGTTTAGTGTAAAGGTCAAATGATATAATATACATAAAGCCTTACACATTATGGCTGACATGGAATCAGCAAGCATTTAGTAATAGCTGTTATTATTCACAGTGGGGGCTCCTACTTGGCCATAGCTTGGATGTAAGTGTGAACAGTGTATTTCATATATGTCACATGGTGCTAAAATAAAACGTGATCTGTCCAAATGGCACAAGTTTAGATGTAAGCAGGTCTCAGTTTTAGGTATAACACTGACAATAAGTACCTATTGAGTCTGACCTTGGAAAAGTCATTTAAGCTACCCATCGCAAAGTGACAGCATTAAATCAAAGTCACTTCCAGATACAATACTGTTCTTTGTATAACAGATTTCATTCATTTTTATTAGAGGCTGCCAGTATCTTCCTAATTCCTTTTTTATGGGCAAATTTTTTTTCTGCTCAATTTTTAAGTATTAACAATTTTCTGCTTCACTGCAGGGAGGTAGATTGATTGGTGGCTGGGAAGATTACCCTTTTAAAGGAGAATTACAGATTGTTCTTAGAGGAAATCATTCTACTCCAGAGTGGGCTCTTTCAGAAGGACCAAATCAAGGATCAAAGGTCTTAGGTATGTGTTTCCAGATACTGATAGTATCATATCCATTTTGAAAATCTATTTTAAAACATATAGCACTAAGTTGCCTGTTATCAGTTCAAGATGTTATGGTATCAGAAACTTTTACAGACATTTATTTATAATAAAGGATTATAAAAATAAAATTTTTTAAATTAAATCATGTCACACTAAAATAGGTATATGTGGGTATATTTGAAACCAAAATGTAATCCACTGCAAAACTAACATAAATCTCTCTATATGTATATTATTTCTCCAATCTGGTTTTCTTTATAGTCTTCCCTTTATATAAACAAGGATACTTTTTCATATTTTGGTGCCTTTTCCTTAAAAGGTAACTTTTCTGCACATTATTCCACTTACAGTATTAATAATCTGAGGATCAACTGACTCTGCTATCCGTTATCCCGTCATACCTGTTGCTGAACTTTCTGTTTTCCAGTTGGATTTGTATGGCTGCATGTATTCCTATCTAAGCCTGGAAAGTAAAGAAACTAAGAGGGTTTATTTGGTCATAATTACCAACTACATTTATTAAAGCTGCTGGATATTCATTGAAAAGATACATACAAGCATGTGCTGTAGTTGCCTTCCCACATAGTTTCTAGAACAGCAACAGTCAGGAAAGAGGAGCATTAAAAAATGGCATCAGAATTGAATTAGTCAGCTCTCCACTGGTAAATGCCCCAAAGCAGACAAATTCAATCTGGAAAAAATATTTGCTTTTGGGAGTTTATTTATTTTTTGTTTCAAAAGTAACATTTCAAACAACACAAATAATACCAAGAAAAACTATTAAGAAAAAAATACATCTGGGGCGCCTGGGTGGCTCAGTCGTTAAGTGTCTGCCTTCGGCTCAGGTCATGATCCCAGGGTCTTGGGATCGAGTCCCACATCGGGCTCCCTGCTCGGCGGGAAGCCTGCTTCTTCCTCTCCCACTCTCCCTGCTTGTGTTCCCTCTCTCGCTCTGTCTCTCTCTGTCAAATAAATAAATAAAATCTTAAAAAAAAAATACATCTTTCCAATTCTACCCCATCATGAGGAAACGAGTGTTGATAGTTAACAGTTGTCTACATGTCAAACTAAAGATACTAAGTTTTATTTCTCAGTTAACATATTGTGGATATCTTTCCAGATCAATATTTACAGATAACAGTCTTCCTTTTTAAACCATATTACCCTACTGTATTAGTTTCCATCATTCTCTTATTGATGTACACTAGATTTATTCCAGTTTTCCAATATTTTCAAATATTATAGTAGTAGGCATCCTCATTCACATATCCTTGTGCACTGGCTTTAATTTCTAGGGACCAGATTCCTAGAAGTGGGTCAGAGGGTCAAAGTTTTCTTGTATCACCCTGAGCAGATAATCCAAATTCATTCCATTCATTCTAAAATGTCCAATCACTTATTAAAATATATCCGTGTATTGTCTCATTTTATACTAGCAACTAACTCAGTACTATGTGGTAAATAAATAGAAGTTTTTCTCCTTCAGGGGTGTTTGGTGAACTGGATCTTCATGGAATTCCACGTTCAATATATAAAACTAAGCTCTCAGAAACTGCAGAGGCAGGTTCCAAAGTCCTATCTCTAATAGATGCTGTGGATTGGCAGGTACGGGAGATAGTATGTGGTGGGAACTGAATACACATAGTGGGTCAGCTTAAAAAGGTTTCTTTCTTATTCTCATGGACATTTACTTTCTCATAGGATTAATCAGATGAGAAATGTGTATTTTGTATTAGCTTGTACTCAAAAGCTTACCTGATAGCAGGCATTTAAAAATTGGGATCTTTAAAGGGCCTTCAGAATATATAAAGAGTATTATTTATATATTAGTTATGAAAGGAAAATAGGGAAGTTTTTGAGTAAAAAAAAGTTTTTTATGTGTGTCTTTCCCACATTTCAGGAATACCAAGTAATAAGTAATTGTGTAAAAAGAAAAAGTCTGGGGAAATATTTTTAAGTCTTAAGAATATTGTACTGACCAGTTTTTAATAAAAATATGAATATATTTGCTTTGATCCATTTAATTTTTAAAAAGTATATTGCCTATGATTTTATTTAATGACTGAATTAAATTTGAGGAAATGCTGAGATAAATCAAAATTTAGAGTTCTTAAGATCAAATAATACATTATATGTTAAAAAAAAGAGAAGAAGATAGCAGGAAGGGAAAAATGAAGAGGGCGGAAATCGGAGGGGGAGACGAACCATGAGAGATTATGGACTCTGAGAAACGGTGGGGGAATGGGTTAGCCTGGTGTTGGGTATTAAAGAGGGCACGTACTGAATGGAGCCCTGGGTGTTATACGCAAGCAATGAATCATGGAACACTACATCAAAAACTAATGATGTAATGTATGGTGATTAACATAACATAATAAAAAAAAAGATCAAACCCAAGCATATTTATTTTTAGAGACCTCAATATATAGTTTGTTCCTTCTGATAATACCATGTTGCTAATCAGATATGAACTAAATTAGAATTTTTTAACAGTTATTATTAAGAAATAGAAACCTATTTTAAAAATTGTTCTTGAATTTGGCACTTGAATTTTTCTAAGGAGGGAGAAGAGATTGTGATAACAACCACAAGCTATGATTTCCACCAGACAGAAACTAGAAGTATCGTTAAAATCCTGCATGACCAGAAAATTCTCATTCTCAATGATACCCTTTCCTACACTCACCTTGGTAAGTGGCTGTTTTTTAACTAAATAGATATGTAATTAAAATGTCTTGAAATATTCACATTTTTAATGCTCTCCTTTGTAATTATTCAGCAAATATTCAGTGAAGACTACTGTATAGCATCCTGTGGGGCAAGGCTAGCACTTTCTGCTTTAAGCAAGCTTCTAGGTGATTTTTTTTAAGATTTATTTATTTATTTATTTGAGAGAGAGAGAGTGTGTGAGCACAGGTGTGGGGTGGGGAGGGTGGGGGAGGGGCAGAGGTAGAAGGACAGAGAGAATCAGCAAATCTCACACAGACTCCCTGCTGAGTGGGGAGCCCCACACAGGGCTTGATCTCACGACCCTGAGATCATGACCTAAGCCAAAATCAAGAGTCAGACACTTAACTAACTGAGCCACCAGGCACCCACTAGGTGATTCTTATGCACAGTGAATTTTGAGAACCTTTGATTCAAGAGCATCTTTGTCCTAAATTAAAAAGTATCATGGGGGGATCTAAGATAGTTATTAAAAGATTGCTGATTATAATATTTTTTTGGTGTAAATAGAAGAAATGCTTTTAATTGCATTTCATGTTATAAATTAAAAAATATCATGAGGGGATCTAAGATGGCGATGTAGTACTAGGACCCTAGACTCATCTCGTCCCTCAAACACAACTAGATAATTACCAAGTCATTCTAAATACCCAAGAAATCATTCTGAAGTCTGACAGAACAAAGTTCACAACTAGGAGAGAAGAGGCCACACCGAGGAAGGTAGGAGGTGCAGAAATTTGGTTTGGGGGAGAAACAGATCCCAGGTGTTGCATAGGGGAGGAAGCCCTGATCGCAGAGAAAGGCAGGAGAGTGCCTAGCACACAGGGGAGAGTACATGGTGAACGTTTCCCCAAAACCATTGGCTAGGAAAGCAGAGGGGCTGATTTTCACAAGTTTTTGCAAGCAGTGGGGCTTGAAGAGTGGAGTTTTAAAGGTCGGCTGGGATAGAGCCCTGAGGGCGCTGCCCTGTTCCTGGAGAGAAGACAGGCAGGCAAGCAAGGGGAGTGGGGCAGAGACGGCAGGATCTGAGGAATGCCTAAAACACAAAGAGACTGTTCTCTCTTCTTGGAGCATTTTTGTGAGAGGTAGCTTTCTAGGACATGCCTCTCCATGGACAAAAGAGCAGCAGGCGCCATTTCCCTCACCGGCCCCTCAGCATATGCTGGTTCAGAGGCACCTGCAGAATACAGCTCAGCCCCAGCACCCCGCTGCCTAGCCTGCGTGCTCCATGTCCCACAGCCCTGCGCTCTGGCATGACTACCCTTCTGGGTCAAGCCTGCCTCCATCCCAGTGCAGTGAGACCTCCCGCGGAAGGCCAGCACAGGCCCCTGCCCACATCACGTCCACAGAGCCTGGAGTTTTAAAAGTCAGGAGTCTTGGCTAGGATAGAGCCAAGGGGACACTGCACTGCTCCTAGAGAGAAGAGCAGGCATACAACCCGGGGGTGGATGGTGTGGAAACAGTGCTCTGAAAAATGCCTGGGACACACAGTACGGAGATTATTTGCCCTTCTGGGAGTGCTTCCCTGAGAGGCAGTATGCATGATGATTCCTCTCTGGGGACAAAGGAGCTGCCTGGTGCTATTTCCCACTCCCACCCCTCAGCATAAATGCAGAGCCACCGGTGGTAAACAGCACAGCACTGACACTTGGCTGCCTAACCTGCTTACACCAAGTTGCACATCCCTGTGCTCTGCCAGTATGGCCCTTCTTGGTCAAGTGTGCCTCACTCCCAATACAGGAGGCCCTTCCCCAGAAGACCATCAGAAACCCCTGCCCACACCATGTCTTCTGAGTAGAGAGGTCTGCAGGGTTTCAATTCTAGTGGAAGTAGCATCAGGTCTCATTTAACAAGCAGACCAGAGCACACCTAGTTAAAAATTTGCCATACTCTGGCCAAGGACCAAACACTGCCCACTGCAGGCAAGGAGAAACTCTGCAGATGACAGGCCTGAAGGATAGAGCAGCCAACACACAACAGCAGAGTATACACAGCACGCACTAGAGACACTCCTTTAAGTGCCAGGGCCTGGACACTATATGACCTCCTTCTTCATAAAGCCATTGCTCTAAGGAGCCGGACATATAACAGGCTTTTCTAACACACTGAAGAAGACAGAGATTTAGACAAAATGGCGAGATGGAGGAATTCATCCCACATGAAAGAATAATATAAGGACATGGCCAGAGATCTAAGGGAAACATACATAAGTGATGTGCCTGATGGAGAATTTAAAGCAACAATCATAAGGATACTCGCTGGGCTTGAGAAAAGAATGGAAGACTTCAGGGAGACCCTTAAAAGATAAAATAGTAAAAAAAAAGATGAAATAGTTTTAAAATGATCAGTCAGAAGTGAAAAAGGCAGTAACTGAGATTCGAAACAGATTGGATGCAATGAACACAAGGATGGAAGAAACAGAGGAACAAATAAGTGATATAGTAGAATAATGGAAAATACTGAAGCAGAACAAAAGAGAGAAAGAAGAATTATGGATCATGAGAATAGACTTAGGAAACTCAGTGACTCCATCAAATGTACTAACATTTGTATCATAAGAGTCCCAGAAGAAGAGAGAGAGAGAGAAAAGCAGGTAGAAAATTTATTTGGGGAAATCATAGCAGAAAACTTCCTTAAGCTGGAGAAGGAAACAGACATCCAGATCCAGGAGGCACAGAGAACTCCCATCAAAATCAACAAAAGCAAGCCAACACCAAGACATATTTTAGTTAAATTTGCAAAATATAGTGATTAAAAAATTCTAAAAGCAGCAAGACAAAAGAAGTCCCTAACTTACAAGGAAGTACCCATTAAGCTAGCTGCAGATCTCTCAACAGAAACTTAGCAAGCCAGAGAGAGTGGCATGATATATTCAATGTGCTGAATGGGAAAAACCTACAGCCAAGCATACTCTATCCAGCAAGGCTGTCATCCAGAATAGAAGGAGAGATAAAGAGTTTCCCAGACAAACAAAAACTAAAGGAGTTTGTGACTACTAAACCAGACCTGCAAGAAATATTAAAGGGGAATCTTTGAGGGGAAAGGAAAGACCAAAAGTGACAGAGACAAGAAAGGAATGTAAAAATCTCCAGAAACAATGACAAAACAAGTAGTAAAATGGCACTAGATGCATATCTGTCAATACTTACTCTGAATGTAAATGGACTAAATGCTCCAATCAAAAGACATAGGTTGTCAAAATGGATAAAAAAAAACAAGACCCATCTAAATGCTGCCAACAAGAGTCTCATTTTATTTATTTATTTATTTATTTATTTTTTAAGATTTTATTTATTTGAGAGAGAGAGAGAGCACATGAGAGGGGGTAGGGTCAGAGGGAGAAGCAGACTCCCTGCCGAGCAGGGAGCCCCATGCGGGACTCAATCCTGGGACTCCAGGATCATGACCTGAGCCGAAGGCAGTTGCCCAACCAACTGAGCCACCCAGGCGGCCAAGAGTCTCATTTTAGACCTAAAGACATCTGCAGATTGAAAGCGAGGGCATGGAGAAATATTTATCATGCAAATGGATATCAAAAGAAAGCTGGAGTAGTGATACTTATATAGACAAACTAGATTTTTAAAACAAAGACTGTAACAAGAGATGAAGAAGGGCACTATATCATAATAAAAGGGATTATCCAATAGGAAGATCTAACAACTATAAATTTTTATGCCCTGAACGTGGGAGCACACAAATATATAAAACAATCAATAACAAACATAAAGGAACTCATTGATAATAATGCAAGAATAGTAGGGGACTTTAACACCCACTTAGAGCAACGGACAGATCATCTAAGCAGAAAATCAACAAGAAAACAATGGCTTTGAATGACACACTGGACCAGATGGACTTAACAGACATATTCAGAGCATTTCATCCTAAAGCTGCAGAATACACATTCTTTTCAAGTGCACATGGGACATTCACCAGAATAGATCACATACTGGGTTACAAATCAGGCCTCAACAAGTACAAAAAGATTGAGATCATAACCATGCATATTTTCTGACCACAACACTATGAAACTTGAAGTCAGTGACAAAAAAAAGTTTGGAAAGACCACAAACACATGGAGGTTAAGCAACATGCTACTAAACAATGAATGGGTGCACTAGGAAATCAAAGAAGAAATTAAAAAATACATAGAAACAAATGAAAATGAAAATACAATGGTCCAAAACCTTTAGAATGTAGCAAAAGCAGTCATAAGAAGGAAGTATATAGCAATACAGGCCTACATCAAGGAGCAAGAAAAATCTCAAACAACCTAACCTTACACCTAATGGAGGTAGAAAAAGAATAAGAAACAGGGGCGCCTGGGTGGCTCAGTCGTTAAGTGTCTGCCTTCGGCTCAGGTCATGATCCCAGGGTCCTGGGATCGAGCCCCACATTGGGCTCTCTGCTCAGCGGGAAGCCTGCTTCTCCTTCTCCCACTCCCCCTGCTTGTGTTCCCTCTCTCGCTGTGTCTCTCTCTGTAAAAAAAAAAAAAAAAAAGATTAGAGCAGAAATAAATGATACAGAAATTTAAAAAAGAACAGATCATTGAAACCAGGAGCTAGTGCTTTGAAAAAATTAATATAATTGATAAACCCCTAGCCAGACTTACCAAAAAGAAACGAGAAAGGACCCAAATAAATAAAATCACAAATGAGAGAAGAGAAATAACAACCAATACTACAGAAATACAAAAAAATAGAATATTACAAAAAACTATGCCAACAAATTTGACAACCTAGAAGAAATGGATGAATTCCTAGAAACTTGTAAACTACCAAAACTGAAACAGGAGGAAAAAGAAAACTTGAATAGACCAATAGCCAGCAAAGAAATTGAATCAGTAATCACAATCCCCCAATAAACAAAAGTTCAGGGGCAGATGGCTTCACAGGTGAATTCTACCAAACATCTAAAGATGAATTAATACCTATTCTTCTCGAACTATACCAAAAAATACAAATGGAAGGAAAACTTCCGAATTCATTCTATGAGGCCAGCATTATCTTGATACCAAAACCAGACAGACTTCCCTAAAAAGAAAACTACAGGCCAATATTCCTGATGAGCATGGATGTAAAAATTCTCAAAAAATACTAGCAAATTGAATCCAACAGTGCATTAAAAGAATCATTCACCACGGTCAAGTAGTATTTATTCCTGGGCTGCAAGAGTAATTCAATATTCATAAATAAACCAATGTGATACACCACATTTATGAAAGAAAGGATAAGAACCATATGATCCTCTCAATAGATGCAGAAAAAGCGTATGACAAAGAACAACATCCATTCATGATAAAACCCCCCAACAGAGGAAACAACATAATAAAGGACATATATGAAAAACAGCTAATGTCATCCTCGATGTGGAAGAATGGAGAGCTTTTTCTCTACACTCAAGGGATGTCCACTCTCACCACTGTTATTTAACATAGCACTGGAAGTCATAGCCACAGTAATTAGAAAACATAAAGGAATGGAAGGCATCCAAATTGGCAAGGAAGAAGTCAAATTCTCACTGTTTGCAGATGACACAATGATCTATATAGAAGAAACAAAAGACTCTGCCAAAAAAATGCTAGAACTAATACACGAATTCAGTAAAGTCACAGGATACAAAATCAATATACAGAAATCAGTATAGGAATAAACCTAACCAAAGAAGTAAGAGATTTGTACTCTGAAAACTATAAAACACTGGTGAAAGAAATTGAAGATGACACAAAGAAATGGAAAAACATTCCATCCTCATGGAATGGAAAAACAAATATTGTTAAATGTCTATACTACCTGAAGCAATCTACACATTTAATGCAGTCCCTATCAAAATACTACCAACATTGTTCACAGAGCTAGAACAAACAATGCTAAATTTTGTATGGAACCACAAAAGACCCTGAATAGCTAAAGCAGTGTTAAAAAAAAAAAAAAAAAAAAAAAAGCAAAGCTGTAGGCATCACAATTCCAGACTTCATGCTATAATTACAAAGCTATAGTCATTAAGACAGTATGGTGCTGGCACAAAAACAGACGCATAGATCAATGGAATAGAAGAGAGAACCCAGAAATTGACCCGCCACATGCAGAAGAATGAAACTGGATCACTTTCTTATAACATACACTAAAATAAACTCAAAATCAATGAAAGACCTAAATGTGAGACAGGAATCTATCAAAATCCTAGAGGAGAACACAGGCAGCAACCTCTTTGACCCTGGCTACAGCAAGTTCTTGCTAGACACTGTCTTCAAAGGCAAGGCAAACAAAAGCAAAAGTGAACTATTGGGACTTCATCAAGATAAAAAGCTTTTGTACAGCAAAGGAAACGGTCAACAAAACTAAAAGGCAACCTACAGAATGGGAGAAGATATTTGCAAATGTCTTATCAGATAAAGGGCTAATATCCAAAATTTATAAAGAATTTATCAAACTCAACACCCAAAGAACAAAGAATGCAGTCAAGAAATGCGCAGAAGACATGAACAAACATTTCTCCAAAGAAGACATACAAATGGCCAACAGACACATGAAAAAATGCTCCACATCACTTGGCATCAGGGAATTACAAATCAAAACCATAGTGAGATACCACCTCATACTGGTCAGAATGGCTAAAATAAACAGGTCAGGAAAAAACAGATGTTGGTAAGGATGTGGAAAAAGGCGAACACTCTCACACTGTTGGTAGGAAGGCAAACTGGTACACCCACTCTGGAAGACAGCATGGAGGTTCCTCAAAAAGTTAAAAATAGAGCTACCTTATGACCCAGCAATTGCACTATTTTAAGTATTTATCCAAAGGATAGAAACATAGTGATTCAAAGGGACACCTGCACCCCAATGTTTATAGCAGCAATGTCCACAGTAGCCAAACTATGGGAAGAGCCCAGATGTCCATCAATAGATGAATGGTTAAAGAAGAGTTGGCATATATACACAATAGAATATTACTCAGCCATCAAAAAGAATGAAATTTTGCCATTTGCAGCAATGTGGATGGAACTAGAGGGTATTACGCTAAGTGAAATAAGTTGTCAGAGAAAGATAAATATCATATGATTTCACTCATATGTGGAATTTAAGAAACAAAACAGATTAACGGAGGGGGAGGGATTGAAAATTAAGATGAAAACAGAGGGAGACAAGCCATAAGAGACTCTTAACTATAGGAAACAAACTGAGGGTTGCTGGAGGGGAGGTGGGTGGGAGAATGGGGTAACTGGGTGATGGGCCTTAAGGAGGGCACTTGATATAATGAGCACTGAATGTTAATGCAACTGATGAATTACTAAATTACTTCTGAAACTAATAATGTAGTATATGTTAATTAAATTTAATTATTTAATTAAAATTAAAAAACAGTCCCTTCAAAAAATGGTGTTGGGAAAACTGGACAGCAACATGCAAAAGAATGAAACTGGACCACTTTCTTACACCATACACAAAAATGAATTCAAAATGCAGGGGCACCTGGGTGGCTCAGTTGATTGAGCATCTGACTCTTGATTTCAGCCCAGGTCATGATCTCAGGGTCATGAGATTGAGCCTCAGGTCAGGCTCCATGCTCAGTGGGGAGTCTGCTTCTTTCTCTCTTCCTCTCCTTCTCCCCCCCCCCCAAATAAATAAATCTTTAAAAACAAAAACAAAATCAGTGAAAGACCTAAATGTGAGACAGGAAACCATTAAAATCTTAGAGGAGAACACAGGCAACAACCTCTTTGACATCAGCCATAGCAACTTCTTACTAAATATGTCTCTAGAGGCAAGAAAAGAAAAGCAAAAATGAACTATTGAGACTTCATCAAGATAAAAACCTTCTGCACAGTGAAGGAAACAATCAACAAAACTAAAAGGCAGCCTTTGGAATGGGAGAAGATATTTGCAAATGGCATATCTGATAAAGGGTTAGTATTCAAAATCTATAAAGAATTTATTAAACTTAACACCCAAAGAGGACATATAAATGGCCAACAGACACATGAAAAGATGTGTAACATCATTCATCATCAGGGAAATACAAATCAAAACTACAATGAAATATCACCTCACACTTGTCAGAGTGGCTAAAATTAACAACACAGGGAACAACAGGTGTTGGTAAGGATGTAGAGAAAGGGGAACCCTCTTGCACTGTTGGTGGGAATGCAAGCTGGTGCAGCCACTCTGGAAAACAGTATAGAGGTTCCTCAAAAAGTTAAAAATAGAACTACCCTATGAACCTGTAATTGCTCTACTGGGTATTTACCCAGAGGATACAAAAATACTAATTCAAAGGTACACATGCACCCCAATGTTTATAGCAGCATTATCAACAATAGCCAAATTATGGAAAGAACCCCAATGTTCATCAACTGATGAATGGATAAAGAAGAGGTAATACACACACACACACACACACACACAGTGGATTGTTACTCAGCCATCAAAAAGACTGAAATCTTGCCATTTGCAATGATGTGGATGGAGCTAGAGAGTATTATGCTAAACGAAATAAGTCAATCAGAGAAAGACAGATACCATATGATTTCACTCATATATGGAATTTAAGAAACAAAACAAATGAACATAGTGGTGGAAAAAAGACAGAAAAAAAAAAAAAGAAAAGACTCAACTATAAAGAACAACCTGATGGTTACCAGAGGGGAGTTGGGTGTGGGGATGGCTTAAATGGGTGATGAGAATTAAGAAGGGCACTTGTGATGAGCACTGGGTGTTATATGTAAGTGTTGAATCACTAAATTCTATACCCAAAACTAATATTACACTATATGTTTACTAACTGAAATTTAAGTGAAAACTTGGAAAGAACAAAAATAAAAAGATCATAATTTCAGTCTGCCATCTATGTATGTTTAAGCGTGCAAATCTAATTAATTCATGCATATTAGAAAGTTATGTGGCCTGTGAATTACAAAGGGACTAATAAACACAGGGATTTTTCAGCATTGGTAATAATCTAGCTGTCCTTCTGTTGCAGCTGAAAGATACCATGTTCCTGGAACAGGTCAGAGCTATACCTTAGCAGCTGATGTTGGAATACTGAGTAGGAACATCAAAATACTTGGTGAAGATTATCCAGGTTGGTTCAAGGAATCTTTTGGTGCACGTGTCCTGGTCAGCTCATTCACTCAGAATATGATGACATTTAAAGGTTGGTACAGATTTGAAATATAGCATGGTCTCTTCTATGTTCAGTCAATTCTTAAATTATTCACACTTCTTTTTAGGATCTCGTGTGTTAAAAAAATTCAATGAGTACATTTTAAAGATCATACTGGCTTTATTCAGTGATTCATGCATCAAGCAGTATCTGATCTAGCAGATAAAAAGGAGCTCCAAAGAGCTGTGCAAAATGAAAGACTTTTATAGGCAGAAGAGAATAGGAACAGGGGAGGAATACTAGGCAAAAAAAACAAACTGGTTATTGAAAGTTTACTTTCCCTTAGGGGATCGCAGGGGCTAATCAGGCACCTTACCTAACTAGTGCTGATCAGGTGATTCCTGATGGACTGGTTTAAGATTCCATTTCTGGGGCGCCTGGGTGGCTCAGTTGGTTAAGCGACTGCCTTCGGCTCAGGTCATGATCCTGGAGTCCCTGGATCGAGTCCCGCATTGGGCTCCCTGCTTGGCAGGGAGTCTGCTTCTCCCTCCGACCCTCCCCCCTCTCATGCTCTCTCTCTCTCATTCTCTCTGTCTCAAATAAATAAATAAAATCTTAAAAAAAAAAAAAGATTCCATTTCTGAGAGAGGAACTGTAAGTTCAGTCTCGGTTTGGTGATGTGGGTTGAGCATAATCAACTCTTCAGTTTGCGCCGGTTGTCTTGTTTTTAACACAGAAAAATATTTCTTGAGAGGGATTATGTAAGCTAACATGCTACCCTCCAAAAGCAAATCTGTAACATTTTTCCTACTCATTTTATCTTCATAGACAATAAAAATTATCAAACTAACAAAACCTTAGGTAATAGCTAGCCCAGCCTCTCACCCGAATAGAAGTTGTTTATGAAAAGTGCGATAGATCTGTTATTTTTGTGTGAAGGAAAATTTAAAACATATACAAAATTTTCAAACATAGAGAAATGTATCATGAATCCCAGTGTACCCATCACTAGTTACCACAGTGATCAACTTTGGTCAATCTTATTTCAACTGCATGACCACCCACTCTCTCTAAGCCCCTGGGTTATTTTGACACAACCACATATATATTTGTATTGCCATATAGCACTGTGTAAGCTTAAGGTATGCACTGTATTTAGTTTGATACATTTACATATCACAATATGATTACCACTGTAGTGTCAGCTAACACCTCTATCATGTCACCTAATTATTACGTCTTTTTTGTGGCAAGAACAATTAAGATCTGGTCTCTTAGCAACTTTGAAGCTTATAATACAGTATTGTTGACCGTAATCACTATGTCGTACATTAGATCTCCAAGTCTTATTTATCACTAGTTGCAAGTTTGTGCCCTTAAACAATATCTTCCTAATCCCCCCCACCACCACCACTAACTTAGCTCCTGGTAACCACCATTCTACTCTCTGCTTTAATGCCTTTGACCTTTTTAGATTCTACATATAAGCATCATACAGTATTTGTCTTTCTCTGACTTAACCTTACTTGGCATGATGCCCTCAAGGTCCATCTGTGTTGTAGCAAATGGTAAGAGTTCCTTCTTTTTATGGCTGAATAATATTCCATTGTTCATATATGCCTCATTTTCTTTATCGATTCATCCATTAGTGGATCCTTAGGTTGTTTCCATATCTTGGGTATTGTGAATGAAGCAATCACATATTATTTCATCTAAAAATATTTCAGTATGTAACTTTAAAAGACTTCTTTAAAAATATCAAGAAGTATCAGACATAAAAATGTTAATAATATTTCCTTATCATCAAGTGATTATTCACATTCCCCCAGTTCATTCTTTCTCCTTCCTTCCTACCCTCCTTCCGTCTTTCCTTCCCATCGCTTGTATTCTTTTTGTTCAAATCAAGATCAAAATAAGACCGTGCTGCAATTTGTTGTGAATCTCAAATCTCTGATTCATTTATCTCCCCTTATAGTTTATTTAGAAAAGAAGCTAGATCATCTCTTCTATAGTATTTCCAACAGTCTGGAAATTTAGTGGCTCATCCTTAGAGTGTAAGCCTGTCTCCTTTGTATTTTCTATCATAGGTAGTGTAGAACTAAAAAATTGATCATAATCAAACTCCATTTTTAGGCAAGACTTCTTCATAGTTGATGGTATATTTTTCCATTAGTAGACACAATGTTTGATTATGTCTCCGTTTGTGAAGTTAGCAGCCATTAATGATCATTGCCTGGATCTATTAAATTATGGAGGTTTAAAATGGTGATATTTTAATTCTACAATTCCCACCTAATTTATAATCTAGAATATTTCTGTAAAGAGAAGCTTCCCCAGTCAACTATTTGATTACCCTGAGAAATATTTTATATAGGAAATGTAGGGAAAATGCTTGATTCTTTCCTATTATTAGCTAGTTTTTGAAATAGTGAGTTGATTCCCAGTCATTCTCCAAAAGTGACAGGCATTTTTTTTGTTGTTGTTATTAGCGTCATTATAAGCTCTATGGATTTAAACATACTGTATGGTCTAATCCATATATGGATTGTGATTGTTAATCTTATTGATACTGGAAATGCCCAATTGCCATTCACAAATGAAAATGCCCCACCACTGACCTTCAATTTTCATGTTGATGCCTCTGTCCTTTTAAGTTTCATTAGCTTCTTCACTTTCTGATATGACAAACACATGTTTTTTTGTTTTTTTGTTTTGTTTTTCTGAGCCTGGAAATAAGTCATCCCTCCAAGTAATGCTGGTTCTTTTTATTGGAAACTGATGTTTGGATCCCACAATCTGGGTACCAGAGGCCAGTCGTTTATTCTTGACTTGAATGTTTTAGCAGGTCCTCGTTCATAATTCTGCCTATTGCATTTTGCAACAGCTCTATTTTCAGAAAACCTTTATATTGAGCAAGCAGCCGTCTCACTATAGCTTCTACCTATTGGTCATAATTTGTCAACAGGAGCTTAACTAATGATGATAACAGTAATGATGATCCTGATATTCCAGGCACTATACCAAGCATTTAACACATATTATCTCATTTAATCTTCATAGTGCTCTGCATTTTAAAGATAGATAAATAGATTATTAGACGAATCAAATTGCTCTGACCTTGGATACTAATCCACACCTTGGAGACTAATCCACTTCAAATCCCATGATGGACTTGTTCCCATGACAACCTTTCCTTGCTTCTGTAAATTGTTTTGTGATGTTAGTAAACATCTATGGCTTTTGTAGGCCAGATGGTCTGTAGTAACTATTTTTTCTCTGTATGATATTATTATTATATTTTCCACCGTATATCCAATTGCTGGCTCATGGATTCTGAGACAGGCTTTTCCCTTCTAATACAAAGCAACTCTTCTCTAATGCATTTTATTAAATATCAGTTTTTGAAACAAGGAATACCCCCTGCTGTTTTTTACCAGCCATGAATCTCTGTGCCTCCATTTTCTTATATCAAATATAAGAATAGTAAAATTTCCTAACTCACAGGACGTTGTATGAGAATTAAACCACAAATTGCCTTTTAAGCACTTAGTGCAGCACTTGGCACAGAGTACTCTCCCATGGATTGCTGTTGCTATTATTACTAATCTGTGAAATTGCTTCTTGTCACCTCAGTGGTACTTATGACACACTGATGAGCAGATACTTGGTAATGCATATTCTGGAAAGGATTATGTAAAGATAATGCCCTTCAAATCTCTTTAGATCGTCAAAACTGAACTGTCAGGTAGATTATATCTTGTGCTTTATGTCATGCGTTCTCAACAGGAAGAATATCACTACCAAGGGGATGAAAACTTATTCTTGCAGGACAAAAAATGTAATTTTTAAAAAGATTTATTTATTTGAGAGAGAGCGTGAGTGAGAGAGAGAGAGAGAAAGTGCGAGCGCACATGTGCATGAGAAGGGGGAGGGGCAGAGAGAGAGGGAGAAGCAGACTCCCTGTTGAGCCAAGAGCCCGAAGCAGGCTCCATCCCAGGACCTGAGCCGAAGGCAGATGCTCAACCAACTGAGCCAGCCAGGTGCCCCAGGACAGGAAAATTTAGATGAGCAATAGTTTGTGGCCCTCCAAAGAGGCACTGTACATTAACAGATATATAGTATATCTGAGGTATTAAATTCCATGGGGAGGGGAGGCTATTAGGAAAGAAAAAATCTAAAAAGGCTCTCGTGGGGGGCAGTGAAAAAAAATTCAGAAACACTGCCTGATTTGGATTAAAGGAGCAAAGAAAAATGAATGAGATTTCCGTGAAAAAGTTGAAAGCAAATTTGCAATTTGGAAAATTACAACTCGTGTAGCTTTTCAAAAATTTTTATTCTGTTTCAAGAAAAAAATATTTTCACTCTTCCTTCCTGCCCTGCCAGGAAATGCAAGGATAAGTAACGTGGAATTTTATCACAGTGGTCAAGAAGGCTTCAGGGATAGCACGGATCCAAGATACGCCATAACATTTCTTAACTTAGGACAGGTTTGTACTTCAATTTTCGCATATATTCAAAATAAAGTATTTTTATTTTTATTTATTTTTATTTTTTTATTTTTTTAAAAAATATTTTATTTATTTGACAGAGAGAGACACAGCGAGAGAGGGAACACAAGCAGGGGGAGTGGGAGAGGGAGAAGCAGGCTTCCTGCAGAGCAGGGAGCCCGATGTGGGGCTCAATCCCAGGACCCTGGGACCACGACCCGAGCCAAAGGCAGACGCTTAACGACTGAGCCACCCAGGCACCCCTGATTTTATTTTATTTAAGTTTACTAAAAAGTCATATCTTAGAATTGCTAAGGTGATGATCTAATATAACTTTCTTAGATACATTTTCCATCAACTTTTTTAGACTCATAGCAGCATCTGATTTACCCATTTCACACATTTTTTTTAAGTCAGTAAAAAAAACAGGCAAACAAAAAGGAGCACAGAAGTGAAAAGAATTAAAGATCTATGATATTATTTCATAACTCCACTTTATTTTGCAGTGATCAAAACTATTTACAAATAGTTTCTATTGAACAAAGTGAGTTGCTTGCATTTCTCAAATGAAAAGCATGTCTGTATATCCATGCTTCTGTCAAAAGTGGGAAAAGAGATGTGCTTAGAAGGCTGGTGATTGAAGAACAAATAAGAGAGAACATATTTTTTATGAAAATAAAAAATAATCTTGTAGGTTTGAGGTTGGCTTACTTACTCGTTGCTTACTTACTTACTCGTTGGCTGGTTCCTACAGACCTTTGAATTGTAACCCCCTGCCTAGAGTATCAACTTTTGTAATTAAAAAAAGTCCCTGCTTATCGTATAATAAAGTATTCTGAAAAATAATTTTTAGCTCCATAGTGTTTTATAGGTAATGATAGAAATAAAAATGCATAGAAAAGTATTTCAGAATTTTTTATCTGCATTTAAATCTGCATTTTGCTTTATTTAATCATAAATTGAAGATATGGAAATTTCCCAGGATTAAAAGATCTACAGGGAAATCATCTTCTTTGATGGAATGTGAATTGAGTATTTTATTTATCAAGATTTGTTTCCTGAAAATCACCTACTTCAAATTTTTTCTTTAAATGTATTTTAATTTTATTTTAAAACGTTCACTGAATCCTGATGTTTTATAGATTCAAGAACATGGCTCATCCTATATTCGAGGCTGTGCCTTTCACAATGGCTTTTCCCCAGCAATTGGTGTGTTTGGGACAGATGGATTGGACATAGATGACAACGTCATTCACTTTACAGTGGGGGAAGGTAGTATGATAATCTTTTTGTCCAAATAATATGCTTTCTGAGACAATCTTATCTGAAAACACTCGAGCCATGCCGTCCAACTGATCTTTTTCAGAGAATGGAAATGGCCTCTATCTGTGCTAGTATGGTAATTACTAAACCACATGCAGCCAACGAATACTTAAAATGTTGCTACTATGATTGAAGAACTGGATTTTTCATTTTAATTGTACTTAATTTACGTTTAAGTAGTTACACGTGGCTATGGCTATCATATCGGACAGTACAACTCTAGAAGAGTTATTTACCAGACCATGATCTTGTGTGAATTATCTAATCATCAATAGTTTAAATTACTATGACTTTTTTACTATGACATTTAAAATGCTCCTTACCTATCAGTCAAAAAGATTACTCACAAATAAATGTTACTATTTTATAAAAATTGGGCTTGATTTTAGGAGGTAATCCTTTCTTGAATATCTGTATGAAGCATAAAACAAACTCATTTAATGTATACAGAATTGGTGTTTGTTAAAATCTGAGGTGGATCCTCATATGTGGAACCCACATATTTAACAGGCACCCCAGAAGAGTCTAAAGCAGTTAGATTATTAAAGAGGTAGAGTTCAAAGGGCATACTCTAAAATTTAAGAGATTGATTAGTCAAGCTCGAACTAGAAAAACTAATTTCATGGAAATGTGAAAGACATTCCCCATAGTACTCATTACAAATCTGTATGTATTTGGGGGGATTTTATTCATTTTTTGCAGGTATAAGAATATGGGGGGATGCCAACAGAGTTCGAGGAAACTTGGTTGCACTTTCAGTTTGGCCAGGAACCTACCAAAACAGAAAAGATTTAAGTTCAACTCTCTGGCATGCAGCAATTGAGGTAGGGTGATTTATAATTATATAAAATAATGACATAACTTTACAAGAGTATCCTAAATTATGATTTGTAATTTCTTTACAGATTATATACCACAGATTATAAATTCTGTAGAAACTGTCTTAAAATATTATTGAAAACTGTTTTCTCCTTAGATAAAGATTGATGAATTAATAAAATGAGCTAATGAAAGGAGTAAATAAATTTTCTTGAGAGATGTGAGCTCCCACAGCCATTGAATTTTTCTTTGTGTTGATGTCCAGTGGTTTAAATAATTCTCTTACTTCCTTGCTTCTCAGGCATTAATTATCACTTCCAAGTCCTGGTACAGGGTCTTCTGCTGCTCATTGACTGAGTGTCTTGCACATATTACTACTTAACTCTGAATTTAGTTTCCTTCATCATACGGAAAATTAGAATTGATAGACTACAGAATCTCTAAAGTTCCTTTCTCATCTAAAATTCTTATGATTATGTGAGGTTATTTATTCTTATCTAGTATTACTAATTGGACCCTTCTTGGTCCCCATGAAGTTTCTTCAATCACTGTAGGCCATCAGGTGTAGGATGAGATTGCAGGCAAGCAAACAGAAAGTACAGAAAAAAGGTTGAGGACACATGGCTCCATCTTGTTTTTTTTCTACTTCCTATGCCATAAGAGCCAAAAGAAATTTAAAAAATAGCTCTTTGGGAAGATGGGATAAGGAGTGAGGTTTGTTTTTGTGCAACTAGTAATAATCACCTTAAGTAAAACCTGAAGGCCTGGAACTTGGTATACATTTATGAGAATGTTCTCTTTTCATCCTATTTATAGATGTGAGAATATAATCCAATGTCAATTCCAAATCTTTAAAGTTTTCTGTATCTTTTGAAAGAAAAGGAACTGACTTTACTTTTATGAATTTCATTTAACTCTGTTCTCTTATCATAATATATCAAAATAAAGGTGCTTACCCTCAGAGCTACTCTCCACCCAGGATCCCACACACAGGCCATCTTTAAATTTCCTGCAGAGGGAGGGGCTTGCCAAAAAGTGTAGTAGCAATTTCAACCCCAGCAGGGTGGTGCTGGGATGCACGTGGCCCTGCACAAGGAGCAGGAACCAGTCAGGCCCCAGTTTCAGAAACATCTCTTCCTTTGTCCTGTGGGGGTCAATAAATGTAATAAATTATCTCTCAGTCTGTGAGCAAATAACATGTCCAGAAAATACAAATAATGTCCAGCCTCACTTGTCACCTAGGAGAGGCAAATTAAGGTTAATCTGGATGTTACTTAGTGAAGAACATGTTAAATTTTTAAAGAATGGTAAAATAAAATGCTGGCAAGGTTGCTGTAAATAAATAAATAAATAAATAAATAAATGTGCTTAATACTTTAAATAGTTGAGATTTTGACTGTTTTGCTGACACCAGAGGCAAGAATTAAATCTTCTTTGCTCTATACTTTTCATTTTTTTGCCCCCTTGACTGGGCTCGTAAAGTAAAATTGTTTAGTAACTACCTAACACTTGTGTTCAACCTGTTTTTAATATAGCAGATTTTATTTAAACTAGTAAGTGCTTCTACTGAGTCTTATGATCCACTATAATTGCCTTAGTTTTCTCTTAATAAATCAAAGTGGTAATGTAATATAACCAAAGAATGATAAAATCCTACTAACCTTGCTCTAATATTGGAATTTGGTCTATGGCTTATAATTTTGAATGAAACCCAGGGGATTTTGTGACTGAAGTAAAAAAAAAAATCTCTTTAATGCTGTTTTCTAATGAAATCTAAGGCATAGAGTGTCTAGTGATGATTTTACACCAAGAACTTAAGGTAATTTCAATACTTCATTTGTAATGTAAATGTGAATGGGTTGAATAATGAAATTAATTTTTCCTCCTACAGGGTAGTCATAATTAGTTTTCCTATATGTGTCGCAGACTTGCTCTCCCTGTACCGTTGTGTAAGAGCCTGACCCATAGCCTTTCCCTTCTCACTGTACTAGATAAACAGAGGGACCAATACAGTCTTACAAAATAACGTCGTGGCTGGATTTGGAAGGGTGGGATACCGCATTGATGGTGAACCTTGCTCAAGTAAGTCTTTCGGCACAGAGTCACTAAAACTAAGAAATACCTTGTCCAAATTTGTTAGAAATAATTATGGTTTGTTAGTTCAATATGTAATATCTCCTCCTCCAGGGTACTGAAAGAACTCAACAAGCATTGAGTCTATGCAAAAAAAATGAATAGGCTTTTTTAAAAAAGATTTTATTTATTAAAAAAATAAAGAATTTATTTATTTATTTATTTATTTATTTATTTATTTATTTATTTATTTGAGAGGTGGGGAAGAGCACAAGTGGGGCGGGAGAAGGGGGTGGTAGGGGGAGGGGCAGAAGGAGAAGCAGACTCCCCACTGAGCCAGGACTTGGGATCATGACCTGAGCTGAAGGCAGACGCTTAACCGACTGAGCCACCCAGGTGCCCCTGAATAGGCTTTTAAAGATAATTTTACATGCTTATGATCCAAAAACTCTAGCAGCCACTTCAGTTCTTGATGCAGCTGGTGTTGGAACAGTGAGTACCTCATCCCACTACCACTTTCATAAAAGCAACACT
This sequence comes from Mirounga leonina, assembly GCF_011800145.1. NCBI lineage: Eukaryota > Metazoa > Chordata > Mammalia > Carnivora > Phocidae > Mirounga > Mirounga leonina. Next base: position 54,232,645 of record NW_023270415.1, read on the forward strand.
TTAGAGATACATGTGTACAGGGATATGACACTGTTGCATGTTTCCTCTTGACAGGAATAAATGCTCACTATTTGTGCATTTAAACTTGCAAGCATGGAATAAGCCAAAGGACATGAACAGATAGTTCTCAGCTATATTTCTATTAGAGGAGTAAAACTCAAAAGTTAACTGAACAACTACTCTTTTGGCAAGTCTAGGGAAACTAGAACATTGTGTAATGTTCTGGCTGATTGAATGACAAAACAATATAACCCCTACAGAGCGGAACGGGGCAATAGCTGCCAAAATTATAGGAGCATTTGCTTTTGCCTTAACATTTCCACTTCTGGCAATCTAAGTAATATTTGCCTCTGTAACACTTACAAAATGATTTGTGAACAAGGTGACTCATCACAACATTGTGTGTGCTAGCAGGAAACTGCAAGCTGCCTTGTGTCCAGTACAGTGGACTAGTTATATAAAGCCAGATATTGGAACACTAGGCACCTCTCAAAATGAGGGAAGAAGATACATATCGATGTATTGATATGGAGAAAGAAATTTGCAGGATATTCTTAAGTGATAAATGGAGATTGCAGAATATATATATAAAACAATATACAACTATATATAACTCTATATACAACTCTCTCTCTATATATACTGTTTTGTTTATCGTATGTTTTGTGGAAGAAAGGAAAGAAAATAGGAGTATATATGGTTATTTGTGTTTACATAAAGCGACACAAAGTATAAAAGCAAAAAAAACCAAAACAGGTGAGTAGTAACAGGGTGACTGGTGACTTAATATTGTATAACTTTTTATAACCTCTTGGTTTTCCAACTAGGTAAATGAATTATCGGATCAAAATAAAATGAGTAATAGAGCTGCAGACTTTACCTCTTGAGAAACTCAGAGGAAATGGGGTTTTCTCTGAAAACTTTATATCCCTTGTACAGCTGATTTTTTTTTATCTCAGTGTAGTTATTTTTAAGATTCTTTGAATCAGCATTTTGTAAATCAGCATTTTTCTGGAAACTCAAAAATTATTGGGCTTAAGCTAATTTTATTCTTGTGTAAATACATTTTGAAGGAATAAAACAACTGCCAACAAATGTAACTGATTCCTTGATATATACTGTTATTAAATATTTTAGTTCTCAGCAGCTTAAAAGTTTTCTTTGACTAAAATTTTAAAATATGTCATTTTTCTGCAACTTCTTTGAAGTGTTGTCCTGGATTTTTTCAAGTCAAAATATGATCCGTGAATATGAATATTTACTAATATGTATATTTCACTGACTATATTGATATTCCTAAATAATTGAGAGTGTTTACAAGGAAGTTTGGGATTAAGAGAAATTGAAATAAGAGACATCACTGAGGAAATGAGGGTTTAAGTTCCTGGAACAGGGACACCAGCCTATCTAGTGAACCTCCCAGGCAAGTGAGAGACTGGGAGCCGGAGGCTGGGAGGCTGGGAAGGGAACCATGACTCACACTGGGTCCCAGGGGCAACACTATATGGAACCAAGGGAGAGACATGTGAACAGCTTCTTAAGGAGAAAACAAAACAGAATCCAGGCAGTTGACAAGTAAAATTTCAACCCCAAAGTATTAGGAAGAAAGGAAAATCAATAGAGGATAGGAGGAATTCAGATACCAGGAGACTTGGTCAAGAGAGCTGGTACTAAGTAACCTGTAGGGGGTGATGCTGCTCTTTATAGAGATGCCTCCAATATGTGCATGGTTAGGAGGGAATTATTAAGATTGCTGATCTGTTTTGTACGTAAGTAAAGTTTCATAAAAAAATCTACTTCAGGCTTCCTATATATTAATAATGAGTATAGCTTCCGTTTATTGAGGCACTTTATGTGGGTTATTTCATTTCATTCTGAGACTACTCTAAATTAGGTATTAAAACTTTTTATATTTGAGGAAACTGAGGTCTTAAAGGTTAAACAATGTTCCAAGGTCATACGTACATCAATTCAACAGATAGTTAAATGAACACCTATCTCTGCATGACCTTCTAGGCCCTAGGAATATGGTGGTGAATGAGATAAACACCGTGTCCTCTCTCATGAAGCTTACATTTCTAATAGGAGAGAGGAGATGGATAATTCATGAATAAGTAATAATAAAATTTCAAGTGAAAATAATGTTAGTGGCCTTGTGAAGGAACTGAGGTGCTACTTTGAATCAGGTAGTCAGAGAAGGCCTTGTAAGGGGGTGACACCTAACTTGAAAATGAGATGACTGGGAGGCACCAACAACAAAAAGGTGTGCAGGGGAAGCATTTTATAAACAGCAAGCGGTATCATTGTGTTTCAGGGTTAGCCTTCTTTGAATCCAAACACCATGCACTTTCTCATGAAATTCGTGTTTAATGAGAGATAGTAAGTTAAATGTGCTAACAACTAAACCAAACTTTTGCAGTCATACTAATGGTGAAGGGACAAATTAGGTAAGATTAAATCCTGAGTAGAGTAAGCCATAACAATATTTAATTTTCATGTTAAAATTTACATAAGATTTATACATTTAATTAAAAAAATTTTAACTTTATCATACTTCTTATAAAGCTCTAGGACATGACTTACAATGTTAATTCTCTGTTTTCATATTTCTTTACAAGGTCAGTCTAATCCCATGGAAAAGTGGTTTGACAATGAAGCCCATGGAGGTTTGTATGGTATTTATATGAACCAAGATGGCCTTCCTGGGTGTTCTCTTATACAGGGATTTACCATTTGGACATGCTGGGATTATGGAATTTATTTTCAGGTAAATGTGATCCAGGGTGGTGGTTATTTATCTTGTTTTATGATTGTATTTTTTACTATGTAAACTACAAGTTGTTTTACAGACCACAGAGAGTGTGCATATCTATAATGTGACTCTGGTTGACAATGGGATGGCCATTTCTTCAATGATTTACATGCCAGCTGCTGTATCTCACAAAATTTCCAGTAAAACAGTGCAGATTAAGGTAAGAAATGAATACAGCCACAATAAGGAGAAAGGGTAAAATTACTGAAGTTCCGATAAGAATGATCTCCTTGACCTCTAAGCCCAGCAAGTCGAAACCTCCTTGTCTTTGTTCTCATTGTCTTCCTCCAGGAAGTGCTCTATCTTTCCCTCTCCTCCCTGCTCCCCTCACCTCTTCTTGCGTACCACCTGCTAATCTTGCCACAGTTAGTGAAATTTTCCTTCCCTCTATGACACCTTTCCTGAACTAGCTTAGATGGTATTGATACTCTCTCCTCTTTTTGTTCTTGCTCTTCCCTGGGCATATTTCTATCACAGAAACGTAACATGTCATTATAATAATTTACCCACCTGTCTTCCCCTTCCCAGTTTGACTGTCATTCCACTCAGGGCATAAAGTCATATCCTTTTCATCTTGGCTTTTTGAATGATCCCTTCCTCAAACTTCAAGGTTGTGTTTTGCTATGGTGGAATTCAGTATTATCCATTATCATATTTTTCCTGAGGAAAAGCTATTATTTAAGCTGTACTGTTTGAATTTTTTTTAAATAGAGTGCATTAATTGTTGGAAGTAGCCCTGGATTTAATTGCTCTGATGTCCTAACTAATGATGATCCCAATATTGAACTTTCTGCCGCCCATCGGAGTGCTAGACCTCCATCAGGTGAGAATTTTAGAAGTTCAGTTTTGGTGTTCATGTGGGTGCATATTTGAATCTTATTAACTTTCTTTCTTTCATAAAAGGTGGGAGAAGTGGGATTTGCTGGCCTACCTTTGCTTCAGCACATAACATGGCACCCCGGAAGCCCCATGCAGGGCTCATGAGCTACAATGCCATTAGTGGCCTTCTGGATATCTCAGGCAAGTTTAAACATAGTCTTGACAAATCTACTCCATTAAGTTCTATAAAGAATATGTAGAATATGTCTAATAATGTTTCACTATTAGTAAAAATAATGATTTAAATGAATCTGTATATGAATCTGCTCAGTGTGAGAAGCCAGGAAATTAGACATCAGTCAATTTCAAGAATGGTTCCCTGGCAAAATTTGTATATGTTAAAGAAGTGACATTTAATTTTTCCTTCTAAAACAACAGAGGAAACACTGATATAGTGATTTAATGTTCATTTCTATAAATTGTAAAAACCCTTTTATATAAGTAGGGTTATATATTATTATCTCTTTTTACAACTGAAGAAATTTAAACTCATATAACCTAAGAGCTTAGTAACATCTATTGGCTCTATCATCCTGTTCATTTATTTCTTTAGTGCTTCTTCCATAGTTGATACACTTTGGTGATCACTAACATGCCCTCTGTGCTTACTCCCAGAGACCCATGCACATGCTTTTCCCTCAGGCTTCATTTTACCCAGTCATCCAGTCTTGTTCCTTCCAGGCCCCTGACTAATTAGCTAAGTCATTTTTTATGTTTATCCTTACCTCACACCACTTCTCTCTTCACACAAAGTGGGTCACCCTGGGTACTACCCAAATTTCTATCCCATAGTAGAATCTGCCCACGCCACACTCTTTCAAGGCCATCCCCAGGTGGGGCTGAAATGCACTGGCCTTATATAATAGACTCATTCCAATATTTCATTTTTCAGAGACTTTTGACCCCTTCTCCTACAGTTTGCCGTTTCTTATCATCCACTTCATTTAAAGTGGAACATGACATTTTCCAAACTTAGAAAAGCCATGACAGCAGCATGGGAGAATACCCCAATCCATAGTGACACTCTCCCTTATCTAGCTTTATATTCTTTCCCCCTTGATCTAACATCATCACAATTTACTCTCAGATATATATACTCCTGATTCCTGCCAGTACATGTTACTCAGTTCCTGCAGTTCCTTTGGTCTATAATTCCTCTCATCCCATAGCAGGCTTAGCACTGCCACAGTCAGACCATGTTGAGACTTGACCAGACTTACTGCTCTGTTTGCCAGAAGGGGAGATGGGGACAGGACCTGAGAAAGGCAAGATTTGCCTTTTCTTCTGAGGTCTTGTCATGATTTCAGCAAATGGGGCAGGGAGCTATCCTCTAATAAGGGAAAAGCAGACCACTTATACAGATCTGGAACATTCAAGGGGAACCCAGGGTTTCAAGGCTCAAGTTCATCTTCCTTATATTCCCATCCTAACTCAGAGTTCCATTTCTTTTCTATTAGAGCCCTGTCTTTGATGTAGGAGACTTGCCAGGGCTAAGAATTCAACCTTCTATGAATGCTGTGCTGGTTTTGTGATCAGATCCTGAGGTTTGCCTTGAATTTGTGATTGATTACCACAGCTTACAGTTTTTTTCTTCAAAGCACCAGTGATGGTCAACAGTCACCTACTTCTAGTTTCCTTGTAACCACTGTTTCCCCTTTACCACTCCAATGCCAAAGTTACTGTATAAGCCAGAGCATTTCCTTCCACCTAGATATTATCCCAGTTCACCACGAGTGAAATCTTAACAGTTGCACTGTTAGAGCATTCTAGGGACTATCAGTACTCCACCTGCCACCAGTAAGGGCATCCTCTTTCCCATCCAGACAGCAAGTGAGCTAAATTCATTATTGCATCACTACAGTGTGTATCCTAGGACCACTTTGGTACTCACTGTCTAAATCAGGTGTTCTAAAAGTAAAGCCAGAGATGGGATTCTTGTGCAAGTGGTTTATTAAAGGTGTGTTTTCACAAGAAAGGGAGTGAGGGAAGTAGGATAGGGCAGAGCTAAGCAAGGATATGGTCTCAGCTGGAGTCTAGCTCCTTCTTGATACCTTAGGGGGCTGTGTAGTTTAATTTCCCCCTCTTGAGGCAAGGGGACCTTCTGTATCAGTTGCCAATTAGACATGATAGCCCTTTGGTGGTGGTATTAAGGAGTGCATAATCTCTTAGGAGAGGGAGTTGTCATCTGGTCAAGGGCAATTCTCTGGAGAAAGGGGCAGGTGTGAGTAGTTGGCAGCCAATACTTATAGGAGCTGAGGACAAGTGCACTGGGCCAGTAAAGCAGATCTGTACAGGTTACAAACAGTGTCTGCTACTATGGTATTTTATTAATATTCATCTACAAGCTCATATTCATGTATATACAATATCATCTTAGGAAAAAATATCATCAGGAAGAATAGTAGTAGTACATAACTGATTTAAGAATTTTGGAGTTACCTTTTCCTTTTTTTCTATTTTTGAGCTATTGGATTTTAAGTACAATGGAAATTAAGTTTGAATTCAATAAACTTTATCTTCTGGTCATACAATATATGCAATAAGGCCAAAAGAACCATGTTTCAATTAGTCTTTGCTGTGTAACAAAATACCTCCAAAATTTAGAGTCTTTAAACAACCATTTATTAGCTCATGATTCTGTGGATTGACAATTTGGGCTTTGTTCATTTGGATAGTTCTTCTGCTGGTCTCACCTGGGATTATTCCTTAGGCTGCCCACAGTTTACAGGATGGATAGGGGCTAGTTGGTCTAGGTAATCTCACTTCCATGTCTGGTGGTTGGTACTTGCCAATCGTTGGGTTGGCCATTAGCTGGAGTAATGGGGGTGATTGGGCCATATGTCTCCTAAGGTTATTCACATGCTAGAAGTCACAGAATTCCCCAAAAGCACCAAAAGAGAGTGAGCCCTAATATGCAAGCACTTTTCAGATCTACTTATATCACAATTGCTCTTGTCCCATTGGTCAAAGCCAATCACATAACTAAGCTCAGAGAAAATATGAGAAGACTATTCAATGGTATTAATATAGGGAGGCAACAATCTAACACAAATAGTGGTGGACTATCTACCACATAAGCTAAGAGCTCCATGTTCAGAGTGGTGTTATATGATGTGTTTGCTGGAATATACATGAAATGAAACTGATTTTATCACTTTCTCCTTAGAAAATAATTATTTTTTTGTTATTTATGTTTTAGGTTCAACATTTGTTGGATTTAAGAATGTTTGTTCAGGTGAAACTAATGTGATATTCATTACTAACCCTTTAAATGAAGACTTACAGCATCCAATCCATGTGAAGAACATACAGCTGGTTGATACTACTGAACAATCAAAAATATTCATACATAGGCCTGATATAAGGTACAATGTATCAAAGTCCGTTTTTTTCTTTCCTGTATTTATAGCTTTCCATTGTCTTTTTTTCCCTGCCAGAGATCTGAGAAAGTTGTTATATTAAAGTAACTATTAATTTCTATAAAATTGTAATCAGGATCATGAAAATTAAGAATATTTAATGCATTTGTGTTTTCAGTTAAACTGAAGAAGCTAGTCTTTAATATGTATATTTTCTCATACCTTTTTTTCCATGCATCCCATCATAAAAGAAAAGAGACCAAGTTAGAAGTGTGTTGTACATTAGTATCTCTCCACTAATGGTCATTAGCAATGAGAGACATCTCTATCATTTCTGCCCTTTGCCTTACTTCTTTTGTTTCCAGTTGCTTTCCAAATATCTTACCATGTTCACCCCAAAATGCACTTTGAAATTTAACATCAATCATTATAATCACTGTGACTGAGAAGATGCAGAAATGCAGAAGAGTGACTTTTCAATCACAAAAGTCAGTTGGAGTCAGAATATTTATAGAAACTGAGCCACTTAGACCCTAAATCTTAAAAGAAGATAGTCAGTAACTGCTACACTTTTCTAAGAGAAGCAGACCAGGAATTCAGATGTAAGACAAGATTGGAGGAAAGAAATTTTTTATGAGAGATCTTTGACCATTTTCAGCATAGGAAGAAGACAAGGAATAATGCTGTCTCATTAGATAGACATCTCTTCAGACAAATGCAGTGTTTCATAAATAGTTTCACTTCATCTGATTTTGTTTTGGTGACAACTGCACATCTCATCTAGGAATTACTGAACTGCAGTAATTTTGGGCTCAATAGAGCCTGTCCTCACTAGAATATTATTAGCTTCTGTTTAATTATCATTGAATCTTTCAGATGTAATATATAATTTTAATACCTAGGTCATGAAGAAAATACTACTTTTTTGAGAGAGAGAGAGCACGCAAGCGGGAAGGGAGAGGGGCAGAGGGAGAGGGCAAGAGAGAATCTTAAGCAGGCCCCATGGTCAGTGCAGAGCCCCACGTGGGGCTCGATCTTACAGCCCTGAGAGCATGACCTGAGCCGAAATCAAGAGTTGGATGCTTAACCGACTGAGCTACCCAGGTGCCCCAGAAAATACCACATTTTAAAATATAATGTCTTTGGCTCTGTGCTTTTGTTAAGATGCTATTGGCATTTTCCCAGATCCCTTTTACAAGACAGTTCACCCAGTCCCTCAATGATGTAAATGTTGGCCAATAATAACCTACAGTTGCCCTCTTTTCCAGAAAATTGCTCTTAGCTGAACAGGAATAGCCTTGGGGTGCTAAAACCTTCCCTAACACCACCTCCTTTCAAACCATGCAAAATGACTGGTTTATACAGGAGTACAAAAAGCCAACCCCCTTGTCTCAAGGTGGGAGCAACCCCGGGTGCAATTGATGATCCAGAGGTACCCTTGGGATCAGAATGAAGCTAGTCCACAGACCATAGAAATCTCGTTTTCTTTCCTTCGCCCTATGTGGCTTCTCTCCTTCTTTTTTGAGAGAATTCCTTCAATAAATCACTTGAACAAAAATCTACATTTTAGGCTCTGTTTCTTTGTAACATGAAGTAAAGATAGAGCTCTAAGTCATAATATAAAAGTGCCACTGGGTACTCTACCTACAGACTTGCTCACAGTAGCATCTTCACATACTTGAACACAAAGAACCCATGAGCTACAGAAATATTTATTCAAGTCATCTCCAAAGCTATTATTGTACAGTAAAGGGCAACTTACCCCTTCATGTTTCTCTTACAGCAAAAACGGAAAGAGATGTTAAACACTACCTAATAGTTCTGAGCTTTCCACTATTATTTTGTTGTTATAACTTCGGAATAAGTTATATTTCCCCATAGTATATATCATGACATAGTATAACTATACTGTATACTATGTAATGTGCAGTATATTGCAAATTAAGCATCTATTTTATTATTATTACCAGTTAACAATCAACACTCTAGGTAGCTCAAGATGAAGGTGGAATGCTATCTATGGTTGAACTACATGATAAGTATATAGTATTTCATCTCTTACAGTTTGGGTATTTACAGAATAGTTACTAAAATATGTAACATAGCAATAATAATCCAAGTATATCTGTTTGTATATACATAAACAAAATCTATATAATATTATACACATAATATGCAATTGATGATGACCTAAAAGCTTGAGATAAGGGGACTGAACTTTAAGTATTTAAATTATTTTATAGTAAGCATACAATACTTTTATAAATTTTAAAGACCCGTGAAAAAAAGAAGGGAGAGACTTCCAACATAGGGATTTTGTATGTCCGACACAACAGACTAACTGTTGGCCTGCTCAATGGGGCAATGTTGGTATACTGCGAGCAATGCACAAGGTTGAAATCTATCATTTAACAAAATATGGAATAACAAAATGGAACTCTAATTTTATATCTCACAGGTATAACTTGTCCTTTTGAAATGTTAATGAATTAATAATAATAATATAACAAACCAACAGAATGGAAAATCAGACCTTATTTCAATACTAATTACATATGTGACTTGGTCCCATCTTTAATCCTTTCTGAAATGATAAGATTCAATCAATCAAAAAAACTTTGGATACTCTCTTATCAAACACTCAACTGAAATTCAGCTCTCTAGAAACAGGGGAAGGGTACTAAATATAAATATTCATGTGTTTTGCCTTTTCTCCACAGTAAGGTGAATCCAGCTGATTGTGTAGACATGGTTTGTGATGCCAAAAGGAAATCTTTTCTTAGAGATATGGACGGCTCTTTTCTGGGAAATTCTGGTTCAGTGATACCTCAAGCAGAATATGAGTGGAATGGAAATAGTCAATTTGGAATTGGAGACTACAGGATTCCTAAGGTGATGCTCACATTCCCAAATGGAAGTAGAATTCCTGTCACTGAGAAAGCACCTTACAAAGGTTAGTTGGATATTCTCCTGTCAGTCCTCAAGTTTGTGAAACAAAATATATCTTTTATTTTTAGTAATTGGGGTAATCAACCAATAACATATTTTCTACTTACTAATCTTACATAAAAGAAAAAGTACATGGATGTTTTTGGAGAGATTGCTTTTCCTTTCTAAGATGTATATACCTGTTTCTAGGAATTATTAGAGATTCAACCTGTAAATACATTCCACAATGGCAGAGCTATCGGTGTTTTGGGATGGAATATGCAATGATGGTTATTGAAAGCCTGGATTCTGACACAGAAACTCGAAGACTCTCACCAGTGGCTGTAGTGAGCAATGGTTATGTTGATCTCATTAATGGTATGTGTTCAGTGTAAACAAGCTAGTAGTTACTCAAAGCATTTACTATTTATTACATGCATGGAGACGTCTCACAAATTATTTATCACATTAAACTAGCAAACATCAGGACTGCTTTTCCTTCTGTTTGTAAAAAAAGATCTATGTGCAGGAGGGCTGTTTAATGCTTCAGTAGATTCCCATATTAGAAAGCCAGGATAGTTATTCCAAATTGACCATTAGAAGAAGAAGAGGAGAGTTATTCCTTGACTGATTTTCATACCTATATTAATTAGGTGGCATAAATATTTTAAGGAAAAATTGGCCTGATTGTCTCCAAAAAGACAATTTGCCTTACATAAATTAAAACACAGATAATGTATTATTTGGAGTACTTGAGAAGGTATGTTCAGCCTACTCGGTTTTTATTTTCATGAATCCTTCTAAGACTTATTCTTGAATCAATGTGTTTTGGGGTTTGTTTGTTTTCATTCCTGATTCCTTTGACTGTCAAGAACATCTTGGCAAGCTTCAGAGTCTAGGCTCCTTACATTCTGGCCATGGGTGGTTCTAGTAGAGAGCGAAGGCAGTGGTCTCCATGAGAATTCAGATCAACTTAGGAGTCCAGGACTTTCTGAATAAATAAGATGAACTTCTAAGAGCTGCAGAAAATAGAGGGCAGGGACTTACTGTTTTACCCTGAAATAGTGTGGGGGGCTCAAAGGTAAGTCCCTAAGAAGGCTTAAGAGTTTTTCCAGTGCTAAAGGGTCATGTAACCTGGATCAGAAAGATTTCTGTGCCCAGGCAGTGTCAAAACATGGACTAAAATATCCTGAGATTCAACAAAATAGCCAGTACCTCACAAAAATATTCATTTTTTAAAATGTGTTAGCAGGGATCAAAAACTAATGATGTAATGTATAGTGATTAACATAACATAATTTAAAAAATGGCAAAAAAAATTTAAAAAATAAAATAAAATGTGTTAGCAGGGAAATTAAAGAACATCCAAAGAAATGGCGATATGCAAAAAAAAAAAATGTTTTAAAGAGAATAGAATGAGCTAAATCAGGGGTGTCCCAAAATTACATGATTTCAAGTCTCTCCTCACTTCTGTTGCCTGCAACATGCAATTTGCCTGGTTTCTCTGGCCTGCAGTCAACCCAGTTTCAAGTGCTGCCTTTCAGATCTTACAAAGCAGAGAGCTTGTGGGAGAACTTTAGACCAGTCAGTGTGAATAATGGAGATGTTTTCAAATTGCTCTGTTTTATATGCTGGAGAAAGATTTTATTCTATTTATTTTTACATTTTTCTTTTCTGAAAAGCAATACAAGCTTTCCACTTACAATAGTGACATGACATTTCTCTTAAAAATAAATTTTTAGAGTGTTAATTTAAAGAAAAGTCTTAAGTAAACGGTAGGATCGCAAAAATTATGAAGATGTTGAAAGAATCACTGAAGCATAAGATGCAACTGCATTAGATTGTGAAAAAAAATTCCTAATGTATGGGGCGCTTGGGTGGCTCAGTCGTTAAGCATTTGCCTTTGGCTCGGGTCATGGTCCCGGGGTCCTGGGATTGAGCCCCGCATCGAGCCCCGCATCTGGCTCGGGCTCCCTGCTCCGCGGAAAGCCTGCTTCTCCCTCTCCCCCGCCCCCCCCCCGCCCCCGTGTGTGTTCCTGCTCTTGCTGTGTCTCTCTCTGTCAAATAAATAAATAAAATCTTAAAAAAAAAAATTCCTAAGGTAAAAGTTATTGAATACCACTAAAGTTTCCTTTAAAATTTTAATACTCAATTTCATTTATTTTTAAAAACTGGCTTTGCTACTCTAAATTTTTCTTTTTTTTTTTTTTAAAGATTTTATTTATTTATTTATTTAACAGAAATAGCGTAAGTAGGCAGAGCGGCAGACAGAGGCAGAGGGAGAAGCAGGCTCTCCGCTGAGCAGGGAGCCTGATGTGGGGCTCGATCCCAGGACCCTGGGATCATGACCCGAGCCGAAGGCAGTCGTTTAACCGACTGAGCCACCCAGGCACCCCTAAATTTTTCATTTTATATGTAGAAATTTCTTTCTGTTTTCAAAACGCACAAAGAAGGTTTATTTAAAAGTAGATTTTACATTTTGGATGCTAAGAGAAAGTTGATATTCTACTTGAGCTTCAGAAGTTTATGTTTATTTAAAATTTGATTGAAGTTCAGTTATAAATATTGGTAAGAATTCCAGGTAAGCCAGGAAATTAAGCAAAGCTAATGAATAAATACATCAAGAAAATGTATCATTCCATATCTCACTCAGTGTTTTATAATCCCAGCCACTTTAAAACTGAAGTGAAATAGAGAAATTTGCTACAACAGTCATGTTATGCCTGTTCTGGGGAAATGTCTGGATTCAGGTAGAAAAGCATCGACTGTCTTTGGCTTTTTAGAGGATTTATTGGAGTGTTATTTCTCTGATTGCTTCAGCTCGTTAATGATGTTGACCCTCCAGTGGTGCCTATAATCACAGTCTTAAACAAAAAGGTATTAAAATAACAATGGAGGAAGATTAAAGACTTCATAAAAAGCAAACTTAAGAGTTTGTTGAATTTACAAATTAACTGATGAAGAAATGAGTGAGCGAAAAAATTAATGAATCCATGGTTTAGCCATACAAATGTCCACATTTCCAAGTACAGGCTCTGTTTTTAAAAAATTAACTCTGTAACCTCGTATTTCTCACTAAAGAGTCTGAGAAAGTTGGCTCCCCACCTAAACTCAGATTTGATAGGTAGGAGAAAGGATCAAAGCATTTTCTTTCTTAGCATGGGGCCTGGGCTTAAATATGATTGTTGAAGTAGAGAATCATATAAACCTACTATTTCCTTCAAGGACCCTTCCAGTGCAAACTCAACACATTTACTTACCTTTTTTACCCTACACAGTATAAAAGTAAGGGCCGTAGGGAGGAGTTGCTTCCCTGCCTTCTTTTTAAGCTAAGGATATATGGGTGGATGGATAATGGATGCAAATGCTGAACTTGACCCTGCAATTTATTTTTTTTAATTTTATTTTTTTTATTATTATGTTATGTTAATCACCATACATTACATCATTAGTTTTTGATGTAGCGTTCCATGATTCACTGTTTGCGTATAACACCCAGTGCTCCATTCAATACGTTCCCTCTTTAATACCCATCACCAGGCTAACCCATCCCCCCACCCCCTCCCCTCTAGAACCCTCAGTTTGTGCAATTTATTTTTAATACAATTAGTCTTCAGACTTTGTGCTAAATAATAGTCATAATATGGAATGTGAACTTTCATATATGTGGCTTTAGGCCCACAGGATCATGGCTGGTGTGCTGGATACACATGCCAGAGAAGGCTGTCCCTGTTTCATAGCATTGTGGCGCTGAACAAATCTTATGAAATTTACTTCACTGGCACTAGTCCTCAGAATCTTCGACTGATGTTGCTTAATGTTGACCATAAAAAGGTAACACAAGATCGAAATAATTTCTTGAGTTATTGGTGTTGGTTATTGACATCTATTTCTATATGCTAAGGATTGATCTCCTCCCCTGTTCTCTTGAACATCGTCATGAGGATCATCAGAGTACGACTAAAAATACTGTTAGTCCAGAAAGTTTTCATCAGCCTGAGAACACATATGCATCCCAAACACCTTTCCCCCATCATGACAGTGAGGGCTATGATTTGTGTGATTGGCAGCAAACCTGAACTTTTATATAAACATAGTGCACATCCAGAATTGATTACTGAAATTATATATTTATTTTTCCATGCTGCTATTTATATATTTCAGGAATACACCTTTGGAATTTACTTCAGAGATCACAGCACGTTATTTTAAATATCTTCAATAATATCAAATCTTTGCCATGAACTGAACTCAGCTGGGACAGTTAAGTTTATATATACTGTGTCAATGGGAAAAGAGTATGAGGTTAAACAATAGTCTCATAATTGAGTTTTTTTTTTCCAAGAGTATGAGACTCGAAAGTCCCAGAGTATTATGAATGTGAAGAAAGGGTGTGGATAAGATGAAGCAGAGAGAACAGTAGCAAAGAGAGACTCCTGCCCCTTCTCAGGTGATAGCAATCTCAGCCTTTCAGTTGCTGGACATAAAACCTTGGACCCGTTCTTGATTCCTCTTTTTGGGTCATATCCCTCACCCAGTCCATCTGCAAATCCTGTTGGGTGTCCCTTCAAAATATTCAGAATCTGACCACTTCTTACCACCATCACTGCTACCATCCACTTGGAGCCAACATTATTTCTTCCCTGGAATAAGGCAGTTGGCTCCCAGCCCATCCCACTGCTCTGCTTCTGCCTGCTCTATTGTCTGTTCTCACCTCAGGAGCCACAGAGAGACCTTCCAAATCTAAGTCACACCAGGTCACTCCTTGCCCCAAACGCTGCAGTAATTTCCCCATTGGGCTTTGTACAAGAGCCAGAGTCCTCACATCCTTAGCTCTCTGACTTAGACTCCTCCAGCTACACCAGGCTCCTTGCTGTTCCAGACCACCCCCCACCTGTTACCACCTGGGCCTTTGTTCCAGATGTTGAGTCTGCCTGGAACATTCTACACTAGGTGGCTAACTGCCCCCCCCATTCCTCCAACAGGCCTAGCCTGTTCACCCCACCTCAGTTGGCTCTCCCAATTATTCATACTCTGATCTACCTTTCCTTTTCTCCATAGCACTTACCACCTTCTAACATGCTTCATATTTTGCTTATTATTGCTACTATTTATTTGTCTCTCTCCTCACACTAGAATATGCCTCAAATAGAGCAGGGGCTTATGACAGCCCTAGAATAGGGCCTGGTTTAGATAGGCCCTCAATTTTTTAATGGAAGAGAATATTCTTAATTTTAAAAATAACTACAAAGTAATGTGACTGTTAATGTCCTGGGCCACTGAAGATAATCTCAAAAGAAGATTCCAAAACTGTGTATAGCTTATTAGATTCCTTATTAATTTCTCTCTGCCCTTGTAAAGGTTAGTCTCCTTCCTTACTTTATGATTATACCTGTAGCGTGAGATGTGAGGAGTATAAACATGGAAAATGAACAAAATTGAATCAGAGAGGGTAGCTATTTTGACTAATTTTTATCAGTCTTACTACCAAATTTGTCTCAGAGGTAAGCATTTTTTTTCAACATTAACTAATTTTGTGTGGTTGCATTATAGAGAGAGCACTGCTAAATTCCCTGTTTCCTCCTGCCCCTGGAGTTGAAAGCCTGTATTGGAACTTTGTTATCTTTTAAAAGAAATGTTTCTTTTAGAGATACTCCTTTAATAATTCTTTCTTACATTATGCTTTTCTACCAAGAATCATCAGTTAAGAGTTAAGTTATAACGTCTGTATGAATGGTTGAATGTAAGGCCATTTACAAATTTTAACTCAGTATTTATCATCAATCCATAAAACTTAGTTATACTATTTTACAGAAGGTATATATAGTTGAAGGACATTTTTAAGTGCCAAATTCTAAATATTCTGTTTCATTGTTCTCATAAGAAACAAAAATGTTGTTTATTTTTTAACAGGCTGTGGTGGTAGGAATTTTTTTTCCCACGCTTCAGCGTTTGGATGTCTATGTGAACAATGCATTGGTTTGCCCCAAAAATACAGTATGGAACCCTCAACAGAAATACTGTGAACCTAAAAGACATCTGTACACAGGTATTTCCTCAGAAAAATAAAGCATACACGTTACATATGGACTTAATTATGTATAAAATTATTTGGAATGTTTCGTTATTAATATTTTTAGTTCCTTAGCCATTGATGAGCACAAGAGAAGATATTGTTAGCCACGATCCACCAAATTCTGAGATGTGTTCATTTATGACATACGTGTCCTGAAAGATTATTCCTGATGGAACTCTTACGTACCTGCGCACATGCAGATGGAAGCTTTTGTGTATCATGCACATTCCTTTTCCCCCTGAGAACATTTACGTTCTACATGTAGTTCAGTTATTCCTATATACAGAAGAGATTTGGCTTAGAATTTTTACCCTATCTCTGCTTTACTTCTGTTTCATAGAGGTCAGAGCCAAAATTAATTGGCAGTTACCAGAAGTATTGCCAAGAAAGCTAGTATAACATCAACTGAACATAATGAAGTCAATATAACAAACTCTGGATTTAAATGAAATACATGGGGGGCGCCTGGGTGGCTCAGATGGTTAAGCGTCTGCCTTTGGCTCAGGTCATGATCCCAGGGTCCTGGGATCGAGTCCCGCATCAGGCTCCCTGCTAGGCGGGGAGCCTGCTTCTCTCCCTCTGCCTCTGCCTCTGCCTCTGCCTCTCTCTCTCTCTCTCTCTGACTTTCATGAATAAATAAAAAATAAATAAATAAATAAATAAAAAATAAATGAAATACATGGAAAAGGCTAAACTCACCCATTTACCAATATTTGCAAGACCAGGATTTCTATCTGCTCATGGAAGTCCTTTTCTTAAACAGGGTACTAATAAGGCCAGCACATTCCATTCCACATGTGCTCTTATCATTTTTAGATGTGCCCCATAATCTAAGTTAACAACTATATGAATGTGTGCTGTAGGTCATGACACCAGCTAGACATGAGAGTATGAAGGGATAACCCACATCCATTACTGTCCATGGAGCCAGTCCTATCTCTACTAATAGTCTGTATAGCTACTGCTTCCAGAAATGTTACTATGTGCCAGGCACTGATTCTAAGTGCTTTGTATATCCTAACTCATTGTTACTATATTCTCATAATAACCCTAGGAGCAAGGCACAGATGAGTAAACTGAGACACAAGGAGGTGAATCAATTTGCTTCAGTCTGTGCCTTAGCTCTGAGAGCTGCCATAACAAAATACCATGAAGTGGGTGGCTTAAAAGCAGAAATTTATTTTCTGACAGTTCTGGAGGCTGGAAGTATGAGGTCAGGGTGCTAGTGGGGTCAGGTTCTGGTGAGAGCTCTCCTCCTGGCTTGCAGATGGCTGCCTTCTCACTGTTTCTTCGCATGGCAGAGAGAGCTACAGCAAGCGGTCGGTATCTCTTTTTATGAGAGCACTAATCCATCGTGAAGTCCCCACCCTCATCTAAGGCCAGTGACTTGTCGAAGGCCCCAGCTCTGAATACCCTTACATTGGGGGTCAGGGCTCTAACATGTGAATCTGGGGGAGGGGGGCACAGTTCAGTCCATGGTAATACACAGATGGTGAGGGCAGAACAAGGACTTGAACCCAGAATCTAGCTCTAGAAGCCATGCACTTGATCATTATGCCATATTGCCTCCTTGTAAGCTACGAGAGTCCATGTTATCACTTTTTATATACAAATAACTACCCGTATTTACAGCTTAATTTTCATTCATTTTAATTCTTTTTAAAAACAACACTTTTGGTACCAAGTACTCTAACATTCAAATCGGCAAAATAGAAACTGTCTCAACAAACAGTATTTAATACAGGGAATTGGTTACGTAAGTGTTGAAGGGCTGAAAAACACTATTACTACCACCTTCTTATAAATATTTTTTCTGATACAGCATTGTTTTTAAATGAACATTTTGCTTTGACACTTTGAATGCAAAATTACTTCCCTGTATTATGAATCTATACATATTATTTTATTTTATTTTAAAGATTTTATTGATTTATTTGACAGAGAGAGATAGCGAGAGCAGGAACACAAGCAGGGGGAGTGGGAGAGGGAGAAGCAGGCTCCCTGCTGAGCAGGGAGCCCGACATGGGACTCGATCCCAGGACCCTGGGATCATGACCTGAGCTGAAGGCAGACACTTAATAACTGAGCCACCCAGGTGCCCCTATACATATTATTTTAGATTCCCCAAATTCTAAATATTCTGTTTTATTATGTATGTCTCTGCTTCCTTCCATTACTGTGGAAGACATGGAGAAGTTACCTGGGATAAATGGTGCATGCCCCCTCTAAATGTAGTTTGAGAACAGCTTCAATTCATAATATAAAAGCGCATTCTTCAGATTCACAGAATGTTTAAACCAAATTGCATCTAGAACTTATACTAGTAGATATGAAAGAAATACATGGTAATAATGAAATGGCTTCTTAATACCAACTGCTATGAATGTCTATTACATTCATAAGAAATATCTTCTTCCTAAAATTTAAATTTATTTCTCTTAGTAAGCCTCACTATGAAATGTGGTAAGAAGCTACATGTCCCATTCCAGTACTATTATATGATTCAGCCTTTGTCTGGGCTCAGTATGTGTTAGTAGATTTATAAGCTCTTAAGACATTTTTGATACTCTGCCATAAAATCATATATATATTCATTCATTTTATATATATAAAAATCTCAGCCACTTTTACAAAAGTCAGTTCCCTAGTAGAATTTGTTTTGCATTAACCAAAGGTTTTTCAGGCTGAAATGTAAACCTGCTTCAGTGGCATAAAATCCCTCTGAGATATTTTAGTATATACTTCATTTGTATTACATATTTTTATTCTTGGTAAAAATAGAAGCACTGAATTGTAAACGCTCCTTAAGAGTTGATATATAGCACTGCATAAACTAGATGGCTATTAAAGCTAAATTTACATTTTTAAATTACCAAATGCCTTTGGTAAAGGCTTTAAAATTCTGAACATGTAAACAGTGTTACCAGCACAATATAGGCTCCTGGGTTCATAATTTGATTTTATTTCTCATTTATACTGTATCTATAGCTAATTGTTTTTAAAATAAATATAATGTATAGTGATGATCAATGGTATTGACTTTAATTTTGCATGCCAGTTCTGTAACTGTTTTTGTTTTTAATATGCATACTTTCCTATGGAAGAATAATGTTGAATCTTTTCAGAATTTCCTACATTTAAACAAATATTAAATACTACATGGTAATTGTGATAACATAGGTATTTTTAACGGTGCTGTTTTGGCTTTTTTTCCTTCGTAGAGCAATTCCTTCCTAACCTGAATTCCACTGTCCTTGGTGAAAACTACTTTGATAGAACCTACCAGATGCTTTACCTTTTGGTTAAAGGAACTATACCTGTTGAAATCCACACCACTGCAGTCATATTTGTTTCTTTCCAATTACCTGCTGTAACAGAAGATGACTTCTATAGCTCTCATAATCTGGTTAGAAATCTTGCCTTGTTCCTAAAGATACCAAGTGACAAAATCCGTGTCAGCAAAATAATACCAGGGGAGAGTCTGCGAAGGAAGAGATCGATGGGACTCACAGTGGAATTGGAGATTGGAGATCCTCCTCCTCAGTTCATAAGCAATGATACTGCAGGTATGAAGAGTAGACATTTGAGTTGGAAGAATGTAATACCAGATCCACATTCACAAATAACCCTATCAGGGCCTGGTAAACCTGGGCTCAGGAAGTCCCGCCAACCCCATATCCTGAACCCTGTAAGGGCCTAAAGACCCTTTTCCCTACTCTACTCCTGTAATCCCAAACTATTTTGGAATTATGAAGGAATTTTAGCCTCTATTTCATTATTGTAGCAATTAGTAAATTCAACAAGAGGATTTGACCTAATATAAAAGATTTGAGAGGTGACCTAAGTAATTGAGATTATAGCTGAGAGATTAAGCATAGTCAGTCAATGAAAAGAGGAAGGTAAGAATGTTCAAGTCTACGGAAATAGTTGGTGGAAGCGGGACATAAGAAGAACTGGAGAAGGTCTCACTGGTCTGTGGTGGCAGGAGCCAGGAAGGGCAAGCTACTGGAGGTGAAATTGAGAATTAGGCAGGTCCTACCTAGATCACAGGAAACCAAAAGAAGCTCTTTTCTTCCTAAGCTAAAAGGACTGTGGGTATTTTCCTAAGGAAAAGAGTAGACCTTTGGAGATTCTGAGTTGTAGTAAAGTCACAGATTTACCCTAACAAATGCAAATGTGCAGGAATATCTTCTATCTTTAATTCCTATGACTGATCCAATCAGTGTCACCAGCTGTTCCACTTTTCTCTGTCCCTCACTCTCCATATCCCCATTTTCTAGTTATCAGAGACAAAAATAAGCTCACCTGTCTCATCAGAGGTCTTTGCCTCTTTAAATTATTTCCTTAGAGCGACTCAGTTTGGGCATTTAGGTAAATGCTCAGCCCTTCAAATTTTTTCCTTTCTACCTGCTTAAGTTGGTATCGGAATACCAAGACCCCCACATTGCCTCTTGTTTTCATAGTCTCTGCTACAGGGTAGGG
The DNA here is from genome assembly GCF_011800145.1 of Mirounga leonina. Taxonomy (NCBI): domain Eukaryota; kingdom Metazoa; phylum Chordata; class Mammalia; order Carnivora; family Phocidae; genus Mirounga; species Mirounga leonina. The sequence continues at coordinate 54,253,181 of NW_023270415.1, forward strand.
AGTCTTCTCTGCTCTTCTCTGCCCTGCACAAGCCTGTCTTGAGGTGCAGCTGAACTTTCCTGGCCTCTTGGCATCCATCCCCAGCATGCATTCCCAGCCATGCCTCCAGTAGTCAAGCACAAGTCTTAACTAGGCACACCCATCTCCAAAAAAACGAGACCTAGATCCGTGTAAGAGGAAGATTACCATCCAGCTAACGAAGCTTAAGCTTCAAGGCCTTTCACTTGTACAAGTCACGGGAGGGGCCTGGGAGAAGGGTCCATTTAATAATATGACCCAATCATTGTTACTATAAAAGTTGCAGAAATAAGACTTCCTCATTCTTTTTCTTAAAGAGAGCCTCCAAACTGTATAGATTTCAGATTCATAAAAATCTGCATCTGCCTTATCTCTCTTCAGCATCTTTTTCCTTAACCCCTGGGGCTCTCTTACATGTCAACCTGGATACTGGGTGAAGTTCTCGCCTTCTGCTTTTAGGGGTCATCACTCATGACCCCAGGAGGTTTGCTTCCAAGGATTGACCCAGTGCACCTGCCACATACTGTTCTGGAGTTCTACCAGCTAGGCAGACAGAGGTTCTTCCCTTATAGAAGTAAGCCTGTGGAAAGGCTTTGTGGAGTGGAGGGAGATGCTGATAAGCTCTCTTTGTTGAAGGAAACAGGAAGTATAGGCTTGTGTTGTAACGAAATCTCCCATGATGTTCTCTACCCAGTCATAGGTTACTTTCCTTCATCAGCTCCATACTTCCTAGTACTTAGAGGGTCACGGCTTTTGACTCAACACAGTCAGTTCATTTATTCTAGGAGTTGTAATGGTTCCATGGTACATATATAGATGGTTCACCAACTCTTAGAAATTCCTAGTAAGCCCTTACATGTAGTGGGGTCATGTAAGGCCATGTAGCCACTCAGATGTCCAAAGAAACTGACTTATTTCCCATATGTGATCTAAATTTCTTCATGCACAACCTCTTCCATCCCCTTACCCCCTTTAAGCAGTTTTATTTTGTTAGATTTATCCAGACTGGTATAAGACAGTCTAAGAACATGGAGATGGGGGCAGTCGGAGGGACAGGCTAATGGCACGTTTCTCAGACATATTCTGGGATAGGGTTTCAAGTCTCAAGAATGTCCTACAACTTGGCATAGAGGGATTTCACAGCAAAATATCGGGCATTGGCAAGGAAGGTGTGCATGTAGTAATACTGCTTGCTGGCTCTCCACAGCCTTTGCATGGGTCAGGGTATCCTGGCTTTCCCAGATTCATAGAAAGGGGTTACTGAAGTACTGAGGGGACCTCTGGATAAACAGAGATTGGTCAGGAGTAAAAATTCTTCAGGTTAAGGACTTTGGTTTCTTAAGGTGGCAGTCAGCAGAAATGGATGCCTTCACATGTCAGGTAGTCGGAGAAAATCTGTTAACAGTGCAGGCAGGTCAGACCCGCCACGTTGCACCAAAAACCAGTGAGGACAAGTGGTAGTAGCAGTCGGTGGATATGAAGCCTCTTTGTACCTGCTGCTGCTAGGTCACATGAGCCCTCATATCTGGAAAGCCATTTGGAGAAGAGTATATGGAAGGGGGGCGAGGGGAGGGAGAAGAAGAAATCTGAAAGATTAATCATTTGTCCAGAGGGTCTGAGTCAACCAAAAGAGAGATGTGTTAAACTGACAGGACGGAAATTCCCTAAGACCATGATTTTCAAAGTGTTATGTGAGATCAGCTGCCTCCTTCTTCCTGAGCACACTAAGCTTCATGGTTTAGCCTTAATGGAGGAAATGCAATGCGCATGGTCCTCAAGGCAGGCCTCTGGATATAGAAGGTGCTGGATAACTAGGTAGGAACTGTTGTCAAGGCTTACAGTACACCAAAAAGATCCTGGATACAGTTGTTTTTTAAAAGGTCACTCGGACTACAATGTATAGAATGGAGTGAAAGAAGGACAGAATGGATGCAAGAAAACCAGTATAAAAGTTGTTTTAGTAAATGATGGCTTTGACTAGGATTTAGACAGTGGGGACAGAGAGATCTAGAAACTATAACTGATTGTATGGTGTGGAGGAGAGATGAAGTAGAAGAAGGGATCAGGCAAAAGTACCAGGCTCTGACAAATGAGTATGTGGAATAGAGGTGCCACTTCTTAGGTACAGAGCACGGTGAGGCCAGTAAGTGTAAGAGGGCCTGCCAAGCTAGACAGAGACAATAGAAACTGCCTGTAGTGTTAAAATTAACTTTGAAATTTATCCACATCTGGAGCAAGCAACAATTTGTGAGTAATGTAGTGTTAACTTCAGAACTTACTAATATACATTGTGTAAATTCGATGATGCTAATTATTCTTACACTCCAAAATTAAAACTCTCTTTTTAAAAAATGGTACGTGATGATACACTTGCATGATGGTGCTTTACTCCTCAATAAAGAACGGCATGGGAGAGGATTAAATTAAAAGACGTATATTTTTCCACTAGGCTTTCATTCACTTTATTTTATCTACCTTTGGTTTTTCTTTAATTACAGCTTAAAAACATATTCTACTGAGTTCTTCATTTTCCTAAGCTCATTCAAAGGACTTTGTCATATTGAGCTCATAGGTGGTGAAAAAGCTACAGAATTCCAGAATGTGGATGGAGCTGTGCAAAAAAAAAAAAGAAAAAGAAAAACTCTCACAATCCTATATTCTTATTTTTTTGAAGATTTTATTTATTTGAGAGAGAGAGAGACAGAGCATGAGCATGAGCAGAGGGGAGAAGACAGAGGGAGAAGCAGACTCCCCGCTGAGCAGGAAGCCCGATGAGGGACTTGATCCCAGGACCCTGGGATCACGACTCGAGCTGAAGGCAAACACTTAATGGACTGAGCCACCCAGGCGCCCCACAATCCTATATTCTTATAACCCATATGCGATATTACTGTTTCCCCATAGGTCAGATGCAGTTATCTGAACTCCAAAAAATCGCTGGCTCTCTTGGACAAGCTGTAATTACAGGAAAAACCAGTAGTATCCTTGGGTTTAATATCTCTTCCATGTCTATTACCAATCCTATCCCCAGCCCAAGTGATTCTGCCTGGATTAAGGTAAGAAAAGGCAACTAGAAAAATGCATCTTAGCTATTTAAAACATTGCTGCTTATTTCTTCTTTTAACTCTTTATAGTTCAATACAATAATTTAGAGGGCATGTCTTCCTAATTAATGTTGGCTCGCTATTTAATGGTATAACTAAAATGATAAAATAGTTGAAAAAGGAGCATATCTGCTAAAAAATTATTTATTGGTATGAAATGTGCTTTGCTTTGAATATTTATAACAATGCTTCATGAATCTGGTCCAGAGGAAATATTGTAATAAAATTATTTCATATATTGGACATATTTTTATGCTTATTATTACATATTATACTTAGCCTAGCTAAGATGAATTTGCTCCTGACTAATTTATCATGTGAAAACCACTTCATCACTCATGACCATTGATTTCCAGGTGGCCGCTCAACCAGTTGAAAGATTTGCATTTCCTGTTCATCATGTGGCCTTTGTGTCCTCGCTGTCAGTGATCACTCAGCCGGTTGCCGCTCAGCCAGGACAGCCATTTTCTCAGCAGCCTTCAGTAAAGGCAGTAGATTCTGATGTAAGTTCTAACTCACTAAGCTTTAGTTGAGTGAGGAAGTTAAGCTATAAATCTTGGAGAGTGGGCCAATTTCAGTAATCCTGGTCCACTGGCAACCTGAGGGTGACACTGCCCCTTAAAAGCTGGACTGATACCTATGGATATAATCTTCCCCTGTTTTGAAAATGTTCCTTTTCAATGAACTTGTTCCAGTGCCCACCCATATTCGTGAACTCCTTGGGTAGGGAAAGAAGCTCCTGCAGATTTTAAATTTGTCATGAGGCATTTTTAAAAATGAAGTTTCACACATCTTAAAAAAACAAACAAACAAACAAACATGGGAACAGGACAATTAAAATTCTCTACTACTTTTTTCTTTAGGGTAATTGTGTATCAGTTGGGATTACTTCACTGACTTTGAAGGCCATACTAAAGGACTCCAATAATAACCAAATCAGTGGTCTGAGTGGAAATACAACAATTCCATTTAGCAGCTGTTGGGCCAACTACACAGACCTTACTGTACTTAGAACAGGTGAGAATACTATTTTGGACCTTCACATATATATCCATAAACAGGGACAATTATAATTGAACAAAGCATTATATAATACTCTGGTTAATAAATTAGACAAATTGGAACACTATAGGGGTGCCTGGGTGGTGCAGTCGGTTAAGCCTCTGACTCTTGGTTTTGGCTCAGGTTGTGATCTTATGGTTGTGAGATCGAGCCCTGCATCGGGCTCCGTGCTTAGCACGGAGTCAGCTTGAGACTCTGTCTCCCTCTCCCTCTGCCCCTCCTGCTCGTGCTCTCTCTCTTTCTCTCTTTCTCTAAAATGAATAAGTAAATCTTTAAAAAAAAATTGGAACTCTCTATCTTGTTTCAGAAAACATGTCAGATAACATCTAGTTTACAAAAAATATTTAATATGCAAAACAAAATAGAATTAAAACAAGCAGTTAAGGAAAATAAACATAATCTGAGGCTATGCATTAAAATTACATCATGATTTATATTTTTATCCATTTGTGTACTTTTGTATATTTTCACTAAATATGCATTACATTTATAATGAAAACAGTTAACATCTAGATTTTCAAATTAAAGATAAGGGAGGATAAGATAGGCTCATATAACTTGAATGCCCCATGCAAGAGTTCAGAGTTGGACTGAAAAGTGGGTTCTAGTCTTTCTGAAAGACAATGCAAAGGAGAAAACATAAGCATTATCATGATTCCACGGTGCCCATCAGGTAAACAAACCAGTTGTTGTGGAGACTTACAACTAGCTCTGAGATCAGAACAAATGTCTCCTATGAGTTCTCATAAAGTATACCCAATGAATCTGTATGAAGTGGTATCTTCAATATTACAGTAAATAGTCATAACTTCCATTGTGATGTTTCTTATATTGTCTTCATATGGGTTGATAGCATAACTTCAATTGGTAAAAGCCTTTCTACTGAGCCCAAGACAGATAGTTTGTAGAATATCTATTGGTGATAGATTGTAGAGTATCTAAAAGAGAGAAGTGGATAAACTGCTTATCCCTGAGACAGACTTCCATTAATCTGTTTACCATTCATCTGGGCTCATTTAAGACCTTTATAGGACCTAACTTCTGAAAAGTTATATTGGTACTTACTCCCCACTTCTTACCACTGTTCTCTCTCATATATATATACTAAAAGTCAAAATAAAAGTAAAAAGAGTAAAATAAGTAAAAGAAATTCCAACAATAGCCTGATTTTTTCATATTAAACATGTATCAAAAGCTCAAATCATTCCCCTAAATATTTTCCTTATTTTTTGTTTTTTCTTGCTTTGGTGATCCCCTAAACCACACAAGTTTGGTCTGCCTGCTAGGCACCAGTGTCTCAACCTGGTGTTTGATGGGACTCAGATGGCAATGAGTCCATAGTTGTGCTCCTAGACAAGTACTTAGAGTGTCCTATACACTGGCTGGTTAAGGGCAGAGCCGAATTCTTTGAGAGTCAGCCTAAATGGTGGGAGAACTGGGATCCTTTTCTGGGAAATGAGGCACTGAACAAGAACCCTAGGTGAGAAGAAAGTTGTCCACTTCCCCATGAAGGTGGACCCAAAAGGTACCCAGTGGCAAAGACCCAACCCGGAGACCATGTTCTTCAAACTACCGCTTCCAAATAGCAATGTTCCAAAATAACCAAGATCACTGGAGTGCTGAAATAATTATATAGGCTTTGGTGTTTTATTGTGATAACAAAATATCATTCTCCTTTTATAGAGTAAATTTTCCTTCATCGTTCAAAGCTTCCCTTAGTGTGTCTATCTGACCTGCTATGGTGAACCGCCATTGCTTCTAATCTCTTGCTTGCTTGCTTGCTTGGCCGCTGTCTTACTTTCTTACTGCCATCAAGTGTAGGGTCTCAGTTCCCTGGTTGTGTATAGTAAGGAAGACAAATACAGTCTTCTCTTCATTATCTTTAGATCAGTTAGCCAGTTTGTAGATTAACCACTATAAAATTGTAATAACAACAAAGTACATGAGAAAAAATTAACAAAGCATCATTTTTGTAACTCTTTCTAGTAGGTAGCCCCCCAGTTACTGCATGTGGGAAATCCCCTTGCAAATTAGACTGGAGCCTGACAGTGTGGTCCCACACCCTCTTCTACTAATAGCTCAATAAAAAGCAAAGCAGGGGCCACCCAGACACAGGAGGTATGGGTTGTTGTTTCTAACACAGAAAATGGGGATGTGAGAATGAGGTGAGAAAAGGGTAGAAGAAGAAGAAAGTAGTAAACAGCTGAGGCTGCATCTTTGGTCAACCTGAATAAAAATAGTATTACTACTGGATAATCATATTTAGGATGTGTTTACCTAGCAATCTATATGATATACAGTGCTTGTTTCTGTTCTTATTGATACATAACAAACCAGCCCCAAATCTAATGACTCAAACAACAACCATTTCACTTGCTCACAATTGTATGGGTCAGGAATTTGGGCAGGGATGGCTCCTGTCTGCTTAATGATGTCTGGATTTTTAACTGAATTAGCTTGATTGAAGTCATATCCCCAAGGTTTTGATTCTGGATTTTAGCTGGGTTCTTCAGTTCTCCTTCATGGAGTACATCTCTGAGACAAGGTTCTCTTGAGCTTCCTCATAGTACTGCAGGAGAAAAAAAAAAAAAAAAAAACCTAAAGTTTTTACACAGAAAAATGCTGCAAAAATTCACTTTTTTTCAAACTGAAAAAAGGAAAGACTTAAATATGCCATTGTCATGGATTGTAATGGTGGCAGAAAATTCTATAGAGCAATGACCATCCATCTTGAAAGTTATAGAATGCATTGCTGTTGTTTGTGAAAGCACAATGTGGTCAAGATCTAATTATATTCTCTGAGAGAGAGAGAGAGAGAGAAGGAGGGAAAAAAAGAAAGAAAACAAATGATTTTTTTTAAGGTAAATGGAGGAATGAAAACCTCAGCATTGTGACAAGGATTGCAAACTCTATGTGGTAACCATTATTGATGATAGCAATTAGTCCTAGAAGAAATTATATCAAGGAAAAATGTATTGCTTATCTCATGTTCAAAACTGTGGGAAGATTTAACTTATGGATTAAAAAGTATTTAGATGAGCTTTTTATGTTTCACACTCTAAAAATATCTAATAAGTTTCCTCAAACTTGTCTACCTGAGGTAAGAAGAAAGAAAGGGTCACAATCGTGCAACACAAAAAAAGCATCTGACTTAAGGGAAACGTGGAAAGCAGTAAAATTGCTGAAACAAAGTGGAGGGCATATGGGTGTTTGTTGTACTATTCTTTCAACTCTTCTGTATTTTTGAAACTTTTCAAAATAAAAGTTCAGTATCCATCCTCATCTCCCCCAACTGAGGCTGAGGCTTCTCTACTCCTAGGTCAAGTATCCAGGGATGGAACAAAGGCTCAGCATCTTCATTTCCCTTCCCTACTGTCCCTCCTTTCCAGCAACCTCTCTCTAGTCCTGGGCACTAAGAAGGCATCCCTAAGGAGCAAGTACTGATGCTACAGAAAGAAAATCTACCCAGATTCCGCCTGCCCATAGTGGATGGGCAAATGGAACTCTAACTCTGAGATCTTCTTTACACTTGTTTATACTTAAACTAATCTACTTGGGCTCAATTTACAAAAATACTTCATGAGGAATTATATAGGATTTTTAAGTCAATGAAAACCCAACTGGGACTGTGTGAAGACAAATCATAAAAGGAAGTCAAATTCTCTGATGGTTTTCCTTCCTAGGAAAAAATTGTAAGATTGAATTTATACTGGATGATGCTGTCCGGGTGGAATCCGGGCCCCTGAGCCTCCCAGCACAGTCTGTGTCTAGTGGCGGTGGTGACAGCAGCAGTGACCGGGCGTCAGCTGTGGGCACAACTGCCCAGATAATGGCTCCAGTGATTTGCTGTCTGATGGGAAGAGTGTTGCTCTTGGAAGCATTTATGGCCACAGTTTTGATTTTGAACATAAATCTAGGTAAGTGTAGTTCATCTTTTTTGTAATGTACGTCTCCACACACTGAGGTTCCAGTAAACGTTTACTGAAGAGAGACCGAGGGCATGACCACCGTGCATGGCACCACTGGGAACACAGAGACAAGGTCTTGGCCATTGAGAAAGTAATTGCTTCCATGCTAGAGATGAGATGACCCTACAGGAAATGCCATTCACATTACACAGTGGCACATGGGAATGTGGGGAATGGGAAGGGAATGTTGGACTCTTTCAGTTACAAGGGGCAGAAGCTCAGCTCGAATTGGTTTAGGCAGTGAAGTGAATCTCATTCAACTGAGAAGTCCAGTCGTAGTGTGGATTTCTGCTGTAGCTAGACCTAAGGACTCACATGATATGATCCAAAACTTGTGTCTCTCCATCTCTTGGCTCCATGATCCTTGGTGGTCAATTCACGCACAGGCAGACTCTCTACTACCACCCCCTACCCCAGACTCATGGCAAGGGTACCACCTGTGTCTTCATGTACATTCTACCAGCCCAGTAGCTAAATGCAGAAAGAGCAAACCTCTTTCTCAACTCTTTCAGCAAAATCCCGAAGCAATATCATTGACCTAGCTTGGTCACATGTCCATTCTTGGGCCAATCACTGGGGCCACCAGATCCTCTGTTCTAATTAACCTGGCCTGGCCCACATGGAGGGAAGTTCTGGGGATGGTGGAGATGTGGTTCCACAAAGGGAATCCAAATGCTAGTACCAGCACTGCAGGCAGACAAAGATGGTGACTATTAGGGAGGTTCAGAGGAGGGCGATGTCCCTGTGGGCGACGATGATTGGGATGACTGTTGGTGTCACCCCATCAGCAGCAGGACTTTACAGACAGGATTATAAAAGATGAATGAAATGTGGAAATGGAAGGAAAGGTACTCCAGAACAGGGGCATGATAGGAGCAAAGCAAAAAGTGGGAGTGAAAAAGGACATCTTTGACTATCCATGTTCAGCATGAATTCTTCATCTCTTCCTTCTAAAGGTGCTTCTTCCTGCTGCCCCATCCCAGTTAGTGCCAATGTCGTCCTTCTCATCTCTCAGGCTACTTCTTAGACTTCTCTCTTTCCTTCAAGCTCCACATCCCTTCAAGGTGCTCTGGGGCATCAATCTCCATCCATAATGTCACGTATCTGTTCCTCCTTTAAAGTCTTGCTGCTCCACTTACAAATTTTTCCTTTTTTACTTACATGACCTATTACTGTAGCCTCCTGGATTCCCTGCTTCTAAACTTCTCACTTTCAGCCTAGCTTCCATATTGCTGTCATACTTATCTTCCTAAAGCACAGGGTCATGCAGTAGTATGTCGTGTCAAATCCTCGAAGATTCCTTACTACATGCAAATTACAATCAACCCCAGAGTCCCTGAAACCAGTCTTGAAGACTGCCTCCTGTGCCAAATCATTCCTAGAGAAGATGCTTGCTGTCCCACATATTCCCTCCATCTTGGCTTTCCTCTACTCACCAGATCTGCTTTTCATGGCATGCTGCCTGGCCCTGCTCAAAATCTCCCTCCTCCATCAGGTTTCTCTTCTTCCATCCCTCTCTGTGATACATGTAATGCTCCTTTCCCTTGTTCTCCAGTTGTGCTTTGTTTATACCGTTATTTTGGCCTTTCCAGTGGTATACATTTATTAGACTTAGACATCTTCAAATCTATCTTCCTTACTAAATTGTGAGCACTCAGAAGATAAGACTACAAGCCATATTTATTATAGGTGCTAAAAATGAGATTTAATTGATTTTTAACTCTCAAAAGGGGAATAAAGCCTCCTTGCTACTGAGGGGGAAATGATGAGTAGGGGTATTATAGGCAAATTGTAAAAAGCTTTGATTGGCAGATACTGATCAATTTGCAGTTGATCTAATGGAGGGAATGATGGAGAGTTTCTGATAGATTAATGAAATGAAAGCATCACTTTAAAAATACTGATAAGATTTAAGAAGTTGAAAACAGTTCTGGAGATTGGTTGCATAGCAGTGTGAACATATTTAACACTACTGAACTGTCCACTTTAAAAATGATTAAAATTTTATGTTCTATGGATTTCACCCCAATTAAAAATAAAAAAAATAATCATTATTGATCTGTATAGAACCAATACAGATCTCCAAATATCAAAAGAAGATAAATGTCTTAAGTCATGAGATACCTAGTTAGATTCTTATATTTGAGTAAAAATCAAAGTTAAAAGAAGGATGTAAGAAGAATTTGAGATGGGGTAGTACTTTAAAAGGATACTGAAGAATTTCGAGGAATAAAAGCTAAGACTAGATTTTAAATTTAAATATAGGTAAGGTCAGGATAAAGGGATACATCAAGGCTGGTTCAAGAGTGGCAGAAAAAACTGGAGGTTGGGGGTTTCAGGAACAGTGATCAAACAGAAAGGAATAATCCTTTCTTTCCTCCCAATGGCTGAAGCTAATTAGGAGCCAGCTGTTGAGGGAGAAGTATGGTTTGAAGAGACTCAGTCCTGGCCTCTTATAGCTGAACATGGAAGGGTAGGTTTGGAGCTAAGGGACCATAGGTAAATGACTAGCACACAAGTTATTTTATTTTTATGCAAGTTTTCTTATCTTCAGAATTCTAATAAAAGTAAAACCAGTTGTCCATTTTATAATAGCATTACAGGCATTGCTTAAATTTGTTTCTTTTCAGAAGCATTAAAATATAAAGTGTAAGTACTGCTTACTATATCTTTGTGCTTTTTCTATTTCCTTGTTAAATGCATTGTTTTCTAATTGTCGTCACTGACTTTCAGCCTGCTTGTTCCTGACAACTTTGGGATTTTATAAAATTCAGAAAATTCTATTTTCAAATCATTAGTAAATGATATTGTTCCTGGCGTTTTCTTTAGGGCTTTTTTCGCCAGACAGAAAAGTCAATAAGGGTCTTCTCCTTGGCTCCTAAATAATCTGTCATTCTCCAATTAAAGCATAAGGTGATTTAAAAACCATAAGGTGATTTAAACACCATTGTCCTAATCCATTTGGGCTGCTGTAACAAAATATCACAGACTGAGTGGCTTATCAACAACGGAAATTTATTTCTCACAGTTCTGAAGGCTGGAAGTCTGAGATCAGGGTGCCAGCACAGTCAGGTGAGGGCCCACTTCTAGGTCACAGACTGCGTCCTCACCGGTGGAAGGGCCTAGGGAGCTCTGTGGGTCTCTTTTGTAAGAGCACTGATCCCATCATGATGGCTCCACCCCCAGGACCTAAGCACCTCCCAAAGGCTCCACCTCCAAATACCATCTCACTGGGTATTAGGTTTTCAACATAGGAATTTAAAGGGAATGCATTCACACCATACTAACTACTAATGAAATGAAAGGCTGGGATTTTTATAACTTTGCATTCTGAATTGACACTATTTTATTTGTAAGATGGTCACAGAGTTCCACTAAATGAAATGACAACTTGAATGTGAAAAATACAAAGTTTAAGCACCACTATTCTCTCTCCCCAGTTCTACAAAAAGAGTGCATTACTGATTCTAAAAGTACACTGGTAAACTTTGAAATACTTATTTTTAAATACTACCTTTGCCCGATTAACCATACCATGAAATACTAGAAATGTTAAATGAATGAAACGTATTTTAAACCACACTGGATGTTAATACTACTTAAAAAAGATATTTGTATTGTTTTCACTTTTCAGGATACAACTAAAGTGCTGTCCTGAAGAACAGGCTGAAAACAAAAATGCTTTTTATGAGCTATTTTGTTGTAGAAGATAAAGTCTGTTATAGCATTTTCAAGAAAATAAGCTGGACATATTTTTATAATATATAAAATGTACTAATTAGCTTTGATCACAAAAATCAGATTTCTTCAAAATATAAATTTTCTTTTGATTCCTTATATTTGTATGTTCTTATTTCATTAAAAAAAACTTTAAGAAGTCCTTGGTGTGGAAGCAGATGTGCCCTGTCCAAGTTGCTATACTCTTGGAACCCTTTATATTGTTGAAAGAGCTTGTCCAGTTTTGACTTACCCACCCTTGGATCAGATTGGAAGCATTTTGAATTTGTGTGTGTACTGGGAGATCTGACTTCCCCTATCCATTCATGAAACTCTGGTTTCCAATGATGTAAGTCATTCTAATTTATAAGGATTTTGGAGAAATGAGATTGTTTTAGACCTTTTTCAGACAAGTTGCTGATTTTCAGATCCATAGATAATCCCGGAAATTCTAGATTGTCCTGGATTTCTGGGCCTGCCAAACCCTGGTCACTATTCTAAGAAGAGTTTTTGTTGTTGCCTCTGGAACAACCTTTGGAACGAGGCCAAACTTTCTCTGCTCACCCTCCTTCCCACTCAAAACTGCCTCTACTAAGACTATGACTTCCCTCAACTCCATGCTATAACACAAGAGAGACTTATTTTCAAGAGAATACTAAGGGAATGCAAGAAAATAAATTAAATAAGGGACTAAAATAAGGGAATGCAAGAAAAGTCACACTTCATGTAGATAAATTAACCAAAGCTCTCATACTGTAAAAATTGCACTTTTTACTCAGAAAATCCTAAAGGAACTGCTTAATTTTGAGGAAGAACTCTCAATAAAGGCATTGTAGCCATGTCCAGAGCAAGAAGAGCTGGTACTCAGAAAGTACCTGGTACCTTCCAGCAAGTGACAACTAAGGAAGCATTTGGGAACAGCTGAGAAAATCCAACAAAGCCCAGATCTTTCTCTTCTGTATGCCATTTCCTAGTATATTTACTCCACATCATTGTTAATCGTGCTTAAAAAAAGTATAAACATTTACTGGGTAGCAAATCCAAATATCTGTGTATATATTTGGCATTTTATTCAAAGAAACATCTATTTAGCATTTACTAGATACCAGGCATTCTAGTGAGAAGACTGCAACAGGGAATAAGATGCTGTCTCTACCTTCTAACAGTTCCTAAGGCAATTGGGGAAATAGTGGTGGACAAAGATCACGTTGATACCATATGGTATGTGCAGGCCATAGACAGAGGGTGCTCCAGGGGCACTTGGCTGGGGAGAGGGGCCATCCTGTGAGGATGGAGATCCATGACGCCCAGTTTCCAAAGATGATACCTGAGATGAGTGTTAAGGAATCAAGCATGAGATGAGCCAAGGAAGAGAGTCCTGGCAGGAAGTGTGGTGGCAGGAACGAAGGCTGGGACACCAGTAGATAGTGGGTTCCTTGAAGGCAGCGCACTCCCTTTTTCAGCATTTCTTCCTGCCATGTAAAAAAAAAAAAAAAAACATCTAGTACTAGTAGATCCTGATACACCGTTTGGCGGACAAGTAAAGCATGGAAGGTGGAGAAATCAGCAATGGTCTGATGTTCCTGGAGCACCAATGTGACGTGAGGAAAGGCAAGAGGCAGGCTGGAAGGAGAGACAACAGTCTTCTGTGCCATGCCATCAGAAGGGCTTGGACTTATTCTGCAGGTCCCAGGGATGCGGTTTTAACTAAATGATGTATCTCCTCATTTCATAAGATGCTTAAAGTAAGCGAAATTTGAAAGGAACAAGAGAACAGGGAATTAATCCTTCCCATCCAGGGAGGCGGGTGGGGACAATATCAGGGCAAGAAAATAGTGTCAAATACCACGGGTACATCTTTGAAGTTATTTTACCTGTATCCTTCAAAACAGAAATGCTTAAACCTTGATCTGAATCCATTATGTATTTGGTTTGGGAAACCTATCTGAAACAGGTGAAGGGTCACACCTTTCTTCCGTGCTCATCAGTGGGCATTTTCAGCTTCCTCAGGCTGGCACCAGCTGCCAAATAGGGTTCAACCTCCAGTGAAAGAAACACTTCTCCGGAGAGTAACTACAGACACAATGTGTAAGACTAAAAAAAAAGGACCTGCTGTAGGGGTTACAGTAGGTGCTTGAATACCTGGGGGCACTCTGACCAGCTGTAAGCCTCTTGCCGTCTTACTTACAGGTACTAATATGCTAGTTATCATGATCAGATTATTCTAAAATTAGAAGACTCCCTATGAAAAACCTGCTCTTTCAGGAATTCTGTTCACCCATGACAAGCTGATTTTATTAGGGAAGTTCCTTCAGGTTAAGGGTTGTATATGCTTTTGACTTCTCTTAACATGCTTTGCATACACTGTGCCCACGGTAAATGTTGAAGAAACCGTTTCATTAAACAAATGAATAAGCTGCACGATGAAGCTTTTCCTCTACCAGATTTCTGAGATAAAGTAGTCCTTGCAAAATATTATAGAAATTGCACTTTATCCTGACTTACTGCCTTAACATTTCAAATAACAAGTGTATAAAATTCACATCCAATTAGACAACACTAGTTATGGTTGCTATGGTAATGGGCTCAGAGCCTATGAGCAGAAAAAAAATAATTCCTTTTGGGCATGATATTTATGAATGTGTCTGGTTACATGGCAAGAGTATTTTCCTTTGGCTTTTCTTTAGAGTAATTTATATATTCAGACAGATGATCCTTTATGCATATAAGTTCTCCCTAGGAAGAAAGAAAGTAAATATGTTAAGTTTTTTATACTGAAAATATCTAGTATGGTTATAACATGGATTTAATTCTCACTTATAAAGGATTTAATTTCAGATAAAAACTACAGCAAGAAATATATATTTCATGATGAGGAGGTGAGTAATGAAATGTACAGTATACACAGACAAATGTTTTTAACCAGAGTTTCGGGCACGTCTGATATTTTAAAGGGCCAGAGGTGGTCACCGGGGGATCCAGGAGCAGCAGTTTGAAATTAAGAGATTAAAAAGCAACAATTGAGACACATGTCCACCCAAGGGAATTTGAATTGATGGACAACAGTAAATCTCTCTTTATTTTGAACAGGACATTTATCATGAAGAAGCTTTAAAAATACTTATATTAATCATATAGCAAAGTACCAAGCTGATTTAGAGGAAGGGAAAAATAAAATACAGAAGATTAGTTAGGAGATCATTATGAGAATTCTGGTATGCTAAAATGATAGACACTGAAAAGAAAGAAAGGAAAGAACCTGGCAACAGACACCGTTATGGGCAAAATATACCATAAGTAGTGAGAAAAAGCACAGAGAGGGTAGGATTGTGAGTGCTTTCCTTTAACAGCTGTTTTTTCACCCTCTGTCTTTAAAATCAAAGGGGGCAAAGGAGGTAGGGGATGTGCTCAGAGTGAAACTTTAAAACACTTCTTTCCCCTTTTTTATGTGTAACTAACAAACATGTCTATTTCTGGTTGCTGGTGAGAGAAAATTCACTCCCTGTTTTCCTGGAAGCTCTATTCCCTGCTGTGAGCTGAAAGAAGATTCTACTGGACTTGAAAATGATAAAACTTTCATTGATCTGCTTTGTTTCCAACACATACGTTTTGCAAAATAATCCTACGAGGCAGGAATTATTAATCTGATTTTGCAGATGAGAAAACTAAGGCTCAAATGTGTTCAAGCTATAGCTATAGTTCATGTTATAGCTGAATGAATTAGGCTTTGTTGGTTCAGTGTTGTTTCATTTTTAAGTTTTCATGTACAAGGCAGATTGTATTGTACATATGACAAGCTGTTACTTGTGTGAATCTTAACACATTTACCCTTAGAAATAATAAATGAGGGTGCCTGGGTGGCTCAGTCGTTAAGCGTCTGCCTTCGGCTCAGGTCATGATCCCAGGGTCCTGGGATCGAGACCCGCGTCGGGCTCCCTGCTCGGCGGGGTGCTTCTCCCTCTCCCACTCCCCCTGCTTGTGTTCCCTCTCTCGCTGTGTCTCTTTCTGTCAAAAAATAAATAAAATATTAAAAAAAAAAGAAATAATAAATGGCCTTACATTGCAGATCTGCTCAGATCAAGTCTACTTAACTCATAATATAGCTGAACTATATTATAGCTCTAATAACAATGTGGCCAAGAGGTATTACATGGTTGCAGCTCACTACTGAAACACAGAAGTGTTTTCATTTGAATCCATTTCTTTCTTTCTTATTTTTTAAAGATTTTATTTATTGATTGATAGACAACGAGAGAGGGAACACAAGCAGGGGGAGCAGCAGAGGGAGAGGGAGAAGCAGGCTGTCTGCTGAGCAGGGAGCCCGATGTGGGGCTCAATCCCAGGACCCTGGGATGATGACCTGAGCCGAAGGCAGACGCTTAACGACTGAGCCACCCAGGCGCCTCCATTTGAATCCATTTCTAATAAAGGACATGGATTATCTCTATTCCTATCTAGGCATCTTCCGAAGGTTAATTTGGTTAACTCTAAATTCTCCTTAAACCTTGGGTCTTCCTTATTTAGCAATAAAAATCATTATAGAGATACATTATAGTAATATTTATGATGGAAAATATTTAAATGCTTCACAGAGAGTCAATTTTATTTTAATAGAAAGGAAATTTAAAAAGCTGCTTCAGACTTGTTGGTTTCTCTATTAAACATCTGATCCTAACTATTAAATGGTGATGTGGGGATTAAAAAATAAGTTATAATTTTTCAGAATATTAAAATGTATGATTTCGAAAGCAAGCACAAGTCTCTAGAATAGAAAGACAATGAAACAATCCATTAAAATTATCATCAGAATATCCTTTGCTCTCAAACGTATCTATTCAAAACTGTCACTGTGAGCTCCAAGGCTTTGTTTTGCTTGCTCAAGAAATGAATGTGACTTTATAATCTGTATTCAACCGTGGACAGCTGCTCATTAATAAAAAGCCATTAAAGACCAAGTCAGAACAGCAGGTCTAAAATTATGCTTGAGGAAAAAACCATCCCTTTAGTGAAAAGCCAGAGAACTGGGTTAGGGAGATTGGGACGCACTGGGCTGTGTTTGCAAGGTCTGCCCGAACTGCTGGGCAGGGATGGGAGGTCAGTTGACAAAACACTACTCAGACCCACGGGGGGAACTCAGAACAACAAAGCCTATAAAGCCTTTGACTTGGGAGATTAAATGGTAAGCTTAAAGCTGTTAAAAGTGAATAAATCAAGCTGGTGATTAGGGATTGGGCAGAGGCAAATCAGAGACCCTAAAGTGGGCAAAATGGTCTGAACAAAGAGCAGGTAGAATTAACTGTAACACATGGAGTACAGGCAATTCAGAAAGAAATCTTTGATATGCCAAGTCTATCCCTTATGCTCCTCTTGACATTTGGTGGTCCCTATCCCCACCCCACCCAAGCCTTGGGCAGAGGACTGGACTTCAAATTGCACACTCCCAAGAGGTGGTCCCCATGAAAGATCCCAAATTATTGGCACCTATGATCCCCAATTATGGAATTATTACTCAGTGACTAAAGATGGTTTTAAACTATTATTTCATAGATATTTTTAAAGTAAACTAAGTTTGCAATCTTTGACAAGTTTTGTTTTTTAGTGTGTTGGAAACAAATACTCACTACTAGTTGTTTCTAGAAAAAAATATCTTTTATTTCACTTGGAAATGGCAAATTTAATAAAGAAAACTGAAGAATGAAGAATGAAGAAAAAATATCATAAGGGATATAATAATTTGAAGCAAAGGTTTGTGTCTAAGAAAAAACATTTTGAAAACGTTTATGTCAAGATGTAGCCTATTTTTGATTATTGATTAGGGGAATCAAAAAAAATTGGAGACTTTGAATTCTTCGAATGTAGGCATTTGAAGAGATCAAGGTTAGAACAGGTGTTTAAAAGACTGCAGAGGATTTAGTGGATTTAGGGAGGCGTAGTAACTGGGAATGATGATGCAATAGTGCGGTGGTGGTGGTAGTCGTAGTAGTGAGTACTACTACTATTACTACTACTACTAGTACTACTAGTAGTAATAGTGAGCAGTTAGCAGCAGCTGCGGTAACAGCTATTAATCTGTGTATGTTTGCTATGTGCCAGGCTCTGCCCTAAGAGCTTTGAAAGGGTTAGCCATCCTATGAAGTAGGCGCTATTATGGTCATTTTACTGATAAGGAAGCTGAGCTTTCGAGATGAAATAATGTATCCAAAGTTACGTAGAATCATTCTAGAGCAAGAGTTATAAACATTCTCTTCCTTCCCCTCTTGGGGATAAACAAGGTCAATGACTAGAAATGTGGTACAGATTGGAGTGCACGGGTGGGTGGATACTAGAACGTAAGTGGGTAGAAGGAGGCTGGTCAGGGTGACAGGACAAAGACAGTTGTAGTGAAAAAGAGAGTAGAAAAACATGAACTGCTTTCAGCCTCTGACCATGCAACAGTGGAGCAGATAGTTTTCTGAGACCCCTCGCCCATAAGCAAAGAACCTTGGCCTTTTCATAGCATACGGGATAAAAAGAAGAAAAAAAGTAAGAGACTTTAAAGAGAGAACCATAGAAAGAAAATCTTAGTTTGGGAGAATGGCTAGCCGGCGAGGCAAGGGAGGAACAAATGCAGGGACAAGGTTAGGTTCCGTTTTTTAACTTCTAAAGGAAATTCAATCAAAAGTTACTTGGAGGACGCAGTCCTGAATTAAACTCAACGTTTCGCACCCCTAAAGTGGAGGAATGATTGAGATCTGGCCTCCCGACAGCCAAATCACCCTGAGACAGCCGCAGCTCCCTCAATTTTGCAACCTAAACACTGCTTTCCCTTGGCCCCATCAGGTAGGCGGAGTCTGTAGATCGAACGAAAAGGGGCATGGTTGGCGCGGAGGTACTCTGCACTGAAAGTAGGGCAACACAGAAGGAGCCCATGCACTTTGCAGCAGAACACCCTGTGCAGCCAGCAACGGTCACAGAACACCTACCCGTGACCGAGCCTCGGCCACAGCCACGCCGGCCGCCGCTCGCCCCGCCCCCCAGGCGCTCATTGGCTTAGCCCAGTCGCCGGACCCTCAGCCTCTCGTCTATTGGGCCAGACAGGACCTGGGCGGGGTGCGGAAGTGAGGGCCTGGAGACCACCAAGAACCGCCTTCCAGGAGGGCGAAGTGGGAGGGGCTGGGGGATGGTTTCCCGAGGAGGGGGCGGCCATGGCAGCTGCGCGGAGGCAACGGCGGCTGCGACGGAGCGCGCGCCCGGCTTTGAATGAGCGGGGCTGGGACTGAACGGGCGGAGCGCGAGCTCGAGGAAGCGACCGGCAGTGCGCGTGCGCGCGCCTTGGTTGCGCGCGCGGCCCGCGGCAGCTCGGAGCCTCCGCCGGGCGGGCGGGGAGGGGGAGGGGCAGGTGAGTGTGTGCGACTCGCGCGTGCCCGCGAGGGGCTTCCCCCCTCCCTGCCCCCCGAACCCAGCCTGGTCCTTGGGTGGGTTGGGGGTCTTCTGCCTTTCCCTGGTCAGCCCTCCTCTTCGCCTCGCACTTCCCGCCCTCCCACCTTTTCGTCCCTCCACCGGGTTTCTCCCTTCCACGGCCGACTGCCATTCTGGGGTACTGTTTCCGGGTCGGAGTGACCTCCGGGGTGAAGGAACTGCGACTGGGAGCGGGCCCCGAGCGCGCAGCCCTCACCATGCCGCGCTCCCGCGTGGGAGACACGCCTGCGGGACGCGGGCGCAGAAACCCTCCAGGCGCGGAATGGGCCTCCAGCAGGGAAATTTGCTCGTCCTTCCTGCCCCTCCTTTACAGGCCTTGCTCCTTCCCGGATTTTTCCAAAATCCAAATCCCAACCTACCCTGCACCCATCTCCAGCGATTTAGAGCGTTTCACAGAGCGCCGAGTGCATGGCGTCGGATTGTGTAACTTGAAAACGCTCTTGTCTTTTTTCTCATCTGTACAGTGGGTGTGATTTTTTTTTCATCAG
Source organism: Mirounga leonina (assembly GCF_011800145.1). Taxonomy (NCBI): domain Eukaryota; kingdom Metazoa; phylum Chordata; class Mammalia; order Carnivora; family Phocidae; genus Mirounga; species Mirounga leonina. Next base: position 54,272,996 of record NW_023270415.1, read on the forward strand.
CCAATTTCAGGTGGGTAATCAGAAGTTAAAGCATTTTAGTTATGCAACTCGTGCCTTTTGAGTCATTCAGGAGACCTTAACTCTGCCCTCGTAGGAGTCGGTGTCACGTATTTGAGGGCCTGACTTTGAGTGGCCAGAGGTGATACAGTCCACTTTTCAACCCGCTCCCACATTCTACTTTTAGTTCCCTTTCTCCTTGGTTTTTCACATAAGTGAGTTCAGGTAAATTTTATTTTTGGAGACTTGCGATAGTCCTTAGTCAGCTTGAGAGTTACAAACAGTTTGAGGCTGTTCTGTATTGTACTAAGTCACATGGTTTTAAAAATTTTGGTATTGAAAAATTTCAAACATATTTTTAGAATTACAGCAATTGAAGACTTATTTACTCTAGTGTATACGAAAAGATTTTGGCTTGGCTTGTTTAATGACTTGTAACACAGTGACTCTACTGAAAGGGTCTCACCCGCAGTTTACGGGGAATTACAAGAAAGAAAGATATATTTAATTTTGCAGCTTCTAACGCAGTGTATTTTTAAAATTGTAGGTGAATCTTCCTCACTTGACCTAGCTGAGCTCTCATTCCTGTTGATTTCCTAGAGATGTCATTTCTCCAAAAGCCCTGAGAATAGGTTGCTTCATAATTCTGATCCTTTTCCTGCTATATCTCAAGTTTTTGTATTTTCCACCTAATTTTAAAGGAAATTTTAATTTGAAAATTAGGTTATATTAGCAATTCTCAGTTTTAGAAAGTATTTTTAAGTGACCAAAGTGCAAAGTAGCCTAAGATGCCTACTTAAATTGGCTACCTAAAGGGCATTCAAAAATCAAACTGAGGGGGTGCCTGGGTGGCTCAGTCGTTAAGCGTCTGCCTTCGGCTCAGGTCATGATGCCAGGGTCCTGGGGTCGAGCCCCGCGTCGGGCTCCCTGCTTGGCGGGAAGCCTGCTTCTCCCTCTCCTCCTGCTTGTGTTCCTTCTCTCGCTGTGTCTCTCTGTCAAATAAATAAAATCTAAAAAAAAAAAAAAAAACCAAACTGAGGCAATGAGTATAAAATTAAAAGGTTTATCAAAGGGATATGGTATGAGGAGAGCCTAGACTTTGGGTCAGTCTCTTTAAATTGTGGGTGAGTAAATCCTCTGGAGCCTGTCAGCCACATGCGTTAAATGGGTATAGTGGAATTTACCTCCTTTGTCCTTAGGATTCCAGTGATATGATAGAAGATACATTGTCTAGAACTATGTTTTGAACATACTGAGTGCTCAAGGAACATTAACATTCCCTTCAACAAATAGTTGAGTACCTACTGTGTGCTTGGCATTGGCTAAGACCTAGAAATACCAAACCGAGCAAGACTGATTGGGGCCCTGTCTCCTCAGTCCCTTGCATTGTCACTAGCCTGTGACAACTGAGCAACAAACACTTGGTTTCTCTGTATTGGGTCAGTAGTTTTTCCCATTACCCAGGGTAGCATCTGTTAGATAGTAGGTGCTAAATATATATATGTTTGTTGAATTGAATTGGAACATTAAGTAACTGTGGGTCCCAAAGAATATTCCAGCTTGCAAATCAGTGTAATTGATAAAAAGTTTTGATAGTTAACTTGATTGCATTTTCCCCATTTCATTGCAACCGGCTAGAAAATTTAGTCCGTAAATTATAATATCATCACTGAATTAGTAAGAATGTTTGTTGTTAGTGAGATGTTCTTGGCTTTTGAATTAAATAGACCTAGGTTTAAATCTGAGTCATTGGTTGTAGGAGCATGGAAACATGCGCTTACTCTCTGTGCTTCAGTTCTATGAAATGAGAGCAGTAGTATCTATCTCATAAGATTGTTTTATGGGTTGAGAGACATAATTTTTAGATCATGCTTGGCATATAGGAGCTGGTCAACGAATATTAGATCTTTTTGATAATTACAAAAGAAAATTTTCTGAAGAATGAGGATATTTTTAATTGCTACGAAGAGAATTCTATTCTATTGTCAATAATAGTCCCATTTTCTGTTTTTATGTTGGGCAAAATTTTAAATTTTGTTTCCAGTTACCATTGAAGTCATTCAAGTTGACAAATACTGAACAATGACAATAATATTTGTGGCAAGGTGGTGACAGTGGTTACCAAGGCTCTATATGAAATGTATTTTCAACTCTGCATTCATGTATATATCCTGAGACCCACTCCTCTCCCCAGTCCTTAAATATTATATGTCTTCTCCCTTCAAAACTTCCTGATTATCTCCTCAGTTCTGTCCCCTTTTCCCCCAAGTGCCACATTCCATACAATCTCTTTTCTAGCTATCTTGTTTTGTTTATAATTTTTATAAAAATTTAGCCTAAATTTTCATATAGGGAAGTTTGCCTTCTTTTGGTTAAGAGTTTTATTCTTGACAAATCAACTTTAAAATGGAGCTTTTATTCATCATCTTAACTGTCAGGTCATTCTAGTCATAATGAAGTAGTTAAACCTTTCAGGTGTTACTTTGCAACTGATAACTGGAGGTACAAGATAAACAAGATCCTCTGGGGAAGGATTGTACAGGGCAGATAAGGTATATAGAAATAACTATAGTACAAAGTAGAGAATGTAAGTGTGGTAAGAGAAACATACTGGAATTAAGAAGACTTTATAATAGGAGCACCTGGGTGACTTAGTTGATTAAGCGTCTGACTCTTAGTTTCGGCTCATGTCAAGATCTCATGCACGGGTTCTGGGATCAAGCCCTGCATAGAGGGCTCTGCGGTCAGTGGGGACTCTGCTTGAAGATTCTCTCCCTCTGCCCCTCCCCACACTCATTCTCTCTCTCTTTCTCAAATAAATCAATCTTAAAAAAAAAAAAAAAGGTTTTATAATACCCCAGCAAGACGTAATAAAGGCTTATGCTAGGGAGATTGCAGTGGAAATAGGGAAGAATATAGGCAGTATTAGGAAATGGAGTAAGGCCTTTTGGCAGTTTGGACATAATAGGGCTAAGAGAAAGGAGAAGTCAAAACTTTTGCATTTTTTGAAACCTAGTAAACCACTAATTGGTTTCTTTCTTTTTGTCAGAAGTATTTAAGTTACTTGAATAGTGAAATTCTTAAATTTTTTGGTTCATTCTCATGGAGTCACTGTTCTTTCCATCCTTGCAATTAGTATGTCAACTGCAAATACAGGCATTCAGTAAATCATTGAGCTCATGTGGAGATACAACCTCAATGTATGGGCATTGCTAAGGGAGCCTTTTGGAACTCTGTTACTGTGAAGAGTCTACTTGGCCTTTCTACATTTGTAATTCTAGCAATAAAAAGAGCTAGCTGTGTGTTTTGCCCTTCTTTGAAGGGAATGGCAGTAGTGGCTCTACAGAGTAATTAGGATCAGGTATCACAAGAGTTAACTGTGTTTCCTTGCTTTCTGTTTTTGTTTTGTTTTTATATAAGGCATAACCTACAAACGGTATATGTAGTATACTGGTGTTGATATTACTCAGACTGAAGCATAGATCTATATGCCTATAGATATAGGTATCAGTTGTTTGTAATATTTTCTCAATACCCTTTTAATATCTGCAGACTCTCTGGTAATGTCACCTCTTATTTATGATATTGGCATAATTCTGTTATTAGGGACTTACATATTTTGGATTATTACGTGCTTTTGATTTACTGACCCTTTTATCATTATGAAAGGACCATTTTTATGCCTGCTAATATTATTTTCTCTGAAATCTATTCTTTGACATTGAAATAGTCACTTCAACTTCTTTTTGATTAGTATTAGCATGGTATATTTTCCCTATTCTTGTCCCATATGTTATTTGTTCCCCTTTACCTTGTTTTCTGTTCTCCCCTGCCTTTTTTTTTTTTTTTTGGCTCCCTTTTCTGTTGACTGTATTTTGTCTCCTTTGTAGTCTTATTAGTTTAACTGGAACTTGCCCCTTAGAGAATATGATTTAATCGATTTACTGGGGTTAGATCCAGGTATCATATCTTTAAAGGATCCCCAGATATATGAACCACTGGACTAGATGATCTCTGTTGTTACTTTCAAGTTAGTAGCTATGTGACTTTGGGCAAGTTATTTGACCTCCCTTAATTTCCTCATCTTTAAAATGGGCATAATAAAATGTATCTATCTAAAAGTTAAAAATGTTTTGAATAATACTGTTATGTTCATGTGGTTCAAACTTCAAAAGGTACAAAAGATTCAATATATACTGTTTTATGCTTTTTTGATTTTTTAGTAGAAAATAATACATAAATAGGTAATTGAAATTCAGTTAAAAAATATTCTGAGAATATTTCAGAAAGGCTTTTTTCCTCTCATCTATTGAAAACTTAAAAATGTTGTTTCTTGGGGGCACCTGGGTGGCTCAGTCATTAAGCATCTGCCTTCGGCTCAGGTCATGGTCCCAGGGTCCTGGGATCAAGCCCCGCATCCGGCTCCCTGCTCCGTGGAAAGCCTGCTTCTCCCTCTCCCACTCCCCCTGTTTGTGTTCCCTCTCTTGCTGTGTCTCTCTGTCAAATAAATAAAAAATCTTAAAAAAAAAAATCTTGTTTCTTGAATTGTCAGTATGATTTACATTTTAATTTTAAAATTTACTGTGTATGGGGCGCCTGGGTGACTCAGTTGGTTGAGTTCCTGACTCTTGATTTTGGCTCAGGTTGTGATGTCAGGGTTGTAAGATCAAGCCTTGCGTTGGGCTCCATGCTTAGCACAGAGTCTGCTTGAGATTCTTTCTCTCCCTCTGCCTCTCCCTGCCCCCTTTTCGCATGTGCTCTCGCTCTCTCAAATAAATAAATAAAATCCTTAAAATAAAATAAAATAAAATTTACTGTGTTATATTTGTGGTTTCTGAAGAAAAGTAAAAAAATGTCTGATTTTCACAACTCATAATAGGACCTTTCAGCCTGACTTGAGAATGGGAATATAGCTTATGAAATCAGCTAAGTGCATTTATTTTTGTGCTTTTTCCACAGGTTTTGATTCCCACCATGGCTATCACACAGTTTCGGTTATTTAAAGTTTGCACCTGCCTCGCTACAGTATTCTCATTCCTAAAGAGATTAATATGCAGGTAAACAAATTTTAGGTTCAAATTGACTTGTTTCTCTTCTTGCTGGTTTTGGATGCCTTCATAATTACAAAAAGGCAGGGCAGACTATACTTAAGCTAAACTTGATTATAGTATTCATTTGTTACTGTCTGGTATTTTTTTTAAATATATTTTCTCTACTTCAGATCTAGAAAGTAGAGTTTCACTTCTTTTCATTCTTTCAAATTCTTACATCTTTAAGTAAAATCGTATTCTTATTCCTATAGAATTTCAGAAAAAAGCAAGTCAATTTTCATTGTAATAAGACAGTTTTTATGTACATAATTATTTCATTACCAGAATGTTTTAAGATGGTTAGGTGGAATTAGGAATAAGTATTTCTTTATATACTATAATATGAATGTTTTTGTATTAAAAAAACACTTGCACAGAAAAACCCCACACAAAATAGATTTTTTTTTTTGGTCTCTTAAATAATATTCCAGAATGTGGAATGTGGACTGTTTAGTCCTAGTCAGATAAGTCATTCTACTTCAGTAAGTCATCCAAAGATTTGAATTCCTTCTATTTTTGTCACACAGCTATACCCTAGAGCTATAGTTCTGTAGTTCTATACTGTACCCTAGAACTATGTGCGGAGGCACTTCAGGGCTTCACATTAAACTCACAGGGGTATCATCAGGATTTTTTTTAATTTCTAGCAAAACACAGTGAATGGGATAGTCAACATCTGTTAAACGCTGCACAAGCTACTAGCTCAAGGTAGTTCACATTTGTAACATTAGATCGTGCAGCATTACTTTTGCAGATATTCTTGAATGTTTGAGATAAGTTTTTGTTTACTTGTATTTTTAGTGACCTGTCTTTGCAAAGCTAGGATTTAGGTTGTAACTAAAGCAAGTACTGAACCTAAAATTAATATGGAACAGAAAATGAGTACGGTAGTATCCATTCTGATTTCGAGTTTTGAGAAGCTGTGCAGTATCCAGTAGCCCCACACATATGTTCCATTAGTGATTGTTGTTCTTTAAGAATGAAATCAAAATATTGTTTTTCTTTATATGTAGTATTTTTGCAAATGGCTGCTGTGTAGTTAGGACATAAATAAGTATTAATTGTTTGGGTCTAATTATGTAATCAATGGAACTGTTAGGTATTTGTTTTGGCCAGGAGTACTGTGAAAAAAAAAAAAGTACTGACACACAGAGGAGGGTATAGTAAAAGAGGAAGTAGAAGGCTGTCAGTTCTCTTTTCTGGCAGACTTGATTTAGAAGTTGCACACAACACTTCAGTTCTCAAGCTTACTGTCTAGAGCTTAAACATATGCTAAGGATCATATGACCACCTAGCTTCAAAGGAGGCCAGGAAATATATCCTCTGGCTAAGTGGCCATTTATAACTATTAAAACTCTGAGGATTAAGGACATTTATTGTTAGAAGTAGAGTGATTGGGGATTTTTTAAAAAATGGGTCCATAGTATGGCAAAGGGAATGAGTGGATGAAATAGAGTGCAGATGATCACTGGAGGAGGAAAGGTCAAGAAAGAAATGGAAAATTCTGGTGACTATAGAACTTACCCAGGAAGAGGACAGGGTTTGGGAAGTAGGCAAAATAGTGAACTAAGTGCTCAGATCATTAGAGCGTGAAGAGGAATGGCCAGAAATTCACAAAGTAAAGTACTAATTGCCAGAATTAATTGGTATTAATTGCCAGAAGGCTGGAGGTTAACAGAAGATAAATTATGGGTGTTTTTCTCTTTACATATGTATTTTCTAAAACTAAAATACTTTTGGTAAAAGAATGCATTTGATTTAAAAAATATTAAGGACAGTTGTTGCCACTATAAATTTCACAATAATTTATTTAGGATTCATTGTATGTTCACTTTTAAAGAAAACTGACTTGTTAGAATAAGCTTTTCTTATGTGTCAGAAGGAACCTAGATCATGTGTTCTAAAAGTAGCAGGTCCACATCATAAATTTAGTAGTAGACTGTGTTTTCTATTTATCCTTTAAACAAAATATGATTTCTAATCTTGTAGTAAAAATAACAAACTTTACCAGTTTGCTCTAAGTAGATGCTGTATAGATTATTTGAAATGAAGCAAGTGATTAATCATTTATAATAGCTACCATTTTTTTTTTTAGTATATACCTGGCACTGTCTAGTGTCTAGCTGCATTAAATATGTTACTTAGTTAAATCCCTATAACAACCCTACAAAAGTAGGTTTGAATACCTACATTTTACAGATGAGGATATTGAAGCTGAGAGGCTTATTGATTCTAACTAGACTCATAATTAATAGACGTAACATTTAAAACTATGGTTTACATAGTTTCCATAGCCCATGCTTTAGCAATTGAGTTATGATACCTATTTTGTTTAATATAGTGCTTCTCCTACTAATCCTTATCAATTAGTTTAGTTCAACCCAGTGATTTTCAAACTTTTAATAATAGGTAATCTTACCAAAAAAACAAATCAGTAAAACAAACAAAAGCCAAGCCATCCTGGTTAAAACGGCATAGGTAGGGGCACCTGCGTGGCTCAGTTGGCTGAGCATCCAACTCTTGGTTTGGCTCAGGTCATGACCTCATGGGTCGTGGGACCAAGCTCCATGAGGAGTCTGCTTGAAGATTCTCCCCCTCTGCTCCTCCCCCGCTCTTGTGCACAGGTGTGTTCTCTCTCTCTCTATCAAATAATCTTAAAAAACAAAAACAAACAAACAAAAAAAACCACACACACACACGAAAAAAGGGATAGGTGTCCTAGAACTTCACCAACAGAGCATGGTTTGAAGGAATATGGTTTGAAATTACTTTGCATTTTTGTTTTTGTTTATGTCTTTATATGCCTCCTGAGTTTATCTATAATTCTGAGTCCTAAGCCAAAAAGCAGTTTTGTTGTCCTGTCCAAGATTTTAAACACATTTAAAAGATATTTGATGCATGCCTTTTCTTTTCATATTTTAATGAGCAACTCTTAATTGTTAAAATAAATAATTGTAAAATTATAAAAATACCTTTTTTTTTTAAAGGTATTTTTATTTATTTGACAGTGAGAGAAGGAACACAAGCAGGGCGAGTGGGAAAGGGAGAAGCAGGCTTCCCACTGAGCAGGGAGCTCGATGCGGGGCTCAATCCCAGGACCCTGGGATCTTGACCTGAGCCGAAGGCAGACGCTTAATGACTGAGCCGCCAGGCGCCCCATAAAAGACCTTTTTTATTAGCTTTACCTTACTGTCCATAGTGGTTTTACTCAGGCTTGTTTTGGTAATTATTGAAATAAGCTATTTTCATTTTTATTTTAGATCTGGCAGAGGACGGAAATTAAGCGGAGACCAGATAACTTTGCCAACTACAGTTGATTATTCATCAGTTCCTAAACAGGTAATTTTTGTTTAAGTTTGAATAAGTGCTCCGGAACCATGGTTTTCAAACTGGACTACAGACCATTAATTAGTATATCAGGAAATTAATTTGGTAGTCAGGTCAGGCTTTTGTTGTTGTTATATTTTTTAATTCTAAAATTTTTATTTGGTTCTTCATAGTATTTTCTGTTACTTTGCTGAAGTTTTCTATTTTATTTTTCCATAGATTTCAAGAGTGTTTACTTTTGCTTGTTGAAGTATTTTTATAACTATCTTAAAGTCTTAGATAATTATAACATTTGTGTTATCATTCCATGCAAGTTGAAATTTACTGATTGTTCACTGAATAATTTGGGGTTGTTTCATGGACATTTTGAATATTATATTTGAGACTCTGTCTTATATAAATCCTATGAAGAATTTTTTTTTTTTTTTTTCAATCAGGGATTCAACCCGGTTAGGCTTAGGATGCAAGTTTCAATATTCTTTCTGTGGACTGTAGTTCTAAATGTCAGTTCAGGTTTTAAAGCATTTGCTTTTGTTTTGTTTTTTGCTTTTTAATGGATAGAACCAATTGTCTAACTTCTAATAAAAGTAAGTGTTTTTTTAAACTTTTGATCTAGTTTTGGTATGTTTTATAAAATTTTTATTTTCCTGTTGGTCAAAAAGTTTGAAAACCAATGTTTTAGAAAGCCTGTTTTTCTAATAAATGATGAATGAGATGTTAAGTTACCCCTTTGTGGCTGACACTGTTGATGGATTCAATGAAGACGGATGTTGAAGAATGGACTTCCTGGGACGAAGACGCCCCCACAAGTGTAAAGATTGAAGGAGGCAATGGGAATGTAGCAACACAACAAAATGCCTTGGAACAACTGGAACCTGACTATTTTAAGGACATGACACCAACTATAAGGAAAACTCAGAAAGTATGTAAAAGAGTGGTTTGGGAGGTTAAATAAACTGTTTTTCAGATTCCTATGTTTGAATCAGACAGTATAATTAACCAGAAAGCCTATTTCTAATGATCAATTTGTTGTCTTTTCTAACATATTAAACAAGCTTATATATTCAAGTGACCTAGACATAGATCTAGTAAGTTGCATCCCCAAGTCTTTTAAAGTTATATTTGCATTTACTGAAATCCAACCGTAGACCAGATTCTAGACTGCAGTCTCTGCTAGAGAGACTAAGCTGATTAAGATAAAGTTCTGACCTTAAAAGAGTTCACAGTTTAGTGATGACTACAGACTGATAGGTGTAGTTTCCATTGTTTATAACCATTATAAAACTGATGTAGGACTCTCAGAATAATTGTTGTGGGCTTATGTTAATCGTCCACACTTTACTTAGTCCCTTTTGAGTTGGATATGGAAGATCACTTAAAGGTGGAGGGAATTATTGGGAAAAGAACAGTAGCTAAATATTTTCCTTTCTTTTTATCAAAAATGTACTTTTTAAAAAAAAATTTAAATCAAAGAATATAGAAGATCTTATAGTGAAAAGCAACAGACTTCTGCCCCATCATTCCCCATAGCCAATTCGACTTCTCAGAAGCAACCACTGATAACTTTTCCTGTTTGGGCTTATAGTGTTGTTGTTTTTTTCAAATCATATCTATATATAATATGCTTATGTTGCTGTGCCTTGATTTACTAATCACAGACATTGTCCATTGACTTCATACTATGGTAGATGAGGGTTTATTTCATACTACCCTCACTGCTCTTCCCCCTCTTCCAAATATGATGCTGTTATTCCAGTCTACCTCACTAGTCACTCTGCTATTAAAACAAAACAAAACAAAACAAAAAATGCTTAGAGTTCTATTTCTTGTTCAGTCATGCATAGAAAATATTTCTTAAAAACACACTTTATAAAATGAGGACATTATTTATCCCACCCTTTCCTAATAGGGCTTCTCACCCTCTTCTACCTCCCAACCAGTTTCAGCTATAAATTTATTTTTACAATTTCAAGGCTGATAACATTTACATTCTGTAATCAGTTTTGTTTTTGTTAAGTTGTCCAAATGTCTCAGTGCTGAACTCAAACTCAAGGAGTTTGCGTGTCTTAGTAGATGAATACCTTATATTTTGGAAGTATATTCCTGCTCTTAAGAGGAACCTAGAATATTTCAATAGTACCTTAATAAATTAGTTAGACTGAAAATGTTTTTAAGGTACAAAGCTAACACTCCTGCCTTGAAAGAGCTAATGCATTCATAGATAACCGTATGAAGAGAGATGGTTATACTTTAGTAGAATGTGACATGTGTTCTTATTTAATACAGTGACTAAAAGTGCCAGCTTATATTTTGTGGGTCTAGAGAGAGAAGAGGAAAGTTTGTTTTTTTAGAAAAAGTAAAGTGGAATTTTTCTTAGTATGTAAGTGATTTGTGTGACAATTGCCTAGGAATTTTGATAGTCTTTACAGACTTAAACCTTTACATTATAAATTTTAAAAGAAGAAAGGTAGGGCATATTTGAAATAATTACAGAATACTTTGGTCACTCAATTAGCTTGTTTGTTTTATAAGATGGGTAAAATATTCCTATAATTCTGTTTCAATTAATCTTTCAGATCATTATTAAGAAAAGAGAACCATTAAATTTTGGCATCCCAGATGGTACCACGGGTTTCTCTAGTAGATTAGCTGCTACACAGGATATGCCTTTTATTCATCAATCTGTAAGTATGTTAATAATATGTAGGCAAGGGTTTTTGTTTTCTTGAAAAAAATCAAACTGAATTGAACATAATACTTGTATTTCTGTGCTTCAAAACAGGCTTAGCAGATGAGAGACATTAATCTGGAGTTTTGCAGTCTTTTCCTTTTATGAGATTGTAAGTTACATCAGCTACTAAGATCAGAGTCCCACTGGACACATAAAAGACAAATACAATATGTTACTTACAAAATGTGACCTTTAGGGGCGCCTGGGTGGCTCAGTTGGTTGAGTGTCCGACTCTTGATTTCGGCTCAGGCTATGATCTCAGGGTTGTGAGACTGAGACTTGCCTTGGGCTCTGTGCCCAGCACAGAGCCTGCTGAAGATTCTCTCTCTCCCTCTGCCCCTCCCCTTTTCACGTGTGTGCGCACATGCGTGCTTTCTCACTTTCCCTCTCTAAAAAAATTTTTTAAAATGTGACCTTTAAAGAGATTACCACTGAAATTTAAACTTAGAAGCAGGTTATTTTTAAGCGAGTCATGAATTGTTTCCCTAGTAGAGTATATTTACATTTAAAGTATAATTTGACTTGTAGTAGGTTTGACTTAAATGCATCACTTTGAAGGACAAAAAGTAGTGAGGAAAGTATATAACTGTGGTTCTCAACCTTGGAAGTATCTGAGAATTGTCTTAAAAACACCAATGTCCAGGGGTGCGTGGGTGGCTCAGTTGGTTGAGTGTCTGCCTTTGGCTCAGGTCATGATCTCAGGGTCCTGGGATGGAGCCCCGCATCGGGCTCCCTGCTTGGCGGGGAATCTGCTTCTCCGCACTGTTCTTGCTCTCTCTCTCTCTCAAATAAATAAATAAATAAATAAAATCTTTAAAAAAAAAACTTACAGTCTGACGCTCTAGGTAGTCATCATTATCATCAAAGAACTCTCCATAACTTTAAAAAAAAAAAAAAGTCCAGACTTCTCCCCAGATCTAAGCTTAAGCATGTTTTGATTGACTAATTATTGATTAGTAATTATTGACCAATTTATTATGTTATTATTATATAACAACCCCACATTTAGTGGCTTAAAACAGTGAACCTTCTTTATCTCATATAGTTTCTATGGATTGGGAATCCAGGAGTGCCTCAACTGGGTAGTTCTGGCTCGGGGTTTCTAATGAGTTTCCAGGCAAATCATTAGCTGGGGTTGTAGTCATCTGAAGGCTTGACTGGAATTGGAGGATTCATTTCAAAGGGGCTCACTTTACATGCCTGGCAAATTAATGCTGGTTGGTTGCATGAAACCTCAGTTCCTTGCCATGGACCTCTCCATAGGGCTGCTTGAGTTTCCATACAACATAACCGTTGACAGTCCCAGAACAAGCAATCCCCGAGAAAGAGAAGGCAGGCAGAGGTGAAGCCACAATGCTTGTTTATGACTTAGTCTTAAGTCACTGTCACCTCCACATTATTTTATTCATTGGATGTTAGTCCCTAAATCTAGCGCACATGCAAGGGGAGAGGAATTAAGCTCTACCTCTGAAGGAAGAGTGCCAAAGAATTTGCAGACATAGTTTTAAACCACCACATGTGCCTATCTTATTTGTTTGTTGAAACTGCATGGGTGCTTCGGAGGCCCCATCTCTCTATGGGACCCATGTTTATGTATATTTTTAATTCATGGGTCAGAAATTATTCCTACTAATGCGAGACAGGGTGCTTGGTGCTAGTACTATAGTGGAAAGTAAGAGTCCTTCCTTCAAAAGAATGCATTCTAGTACGGAAGGTGCAGTATTAAATAAATGATTGCACTATTATAAATAATGCAAATTTTGGTAACTCCTATGTGTTTACTTTTTTATTTTTATTTTTTTAAAGATTTATTTATTTAAGAGAGACAGAAAGAACATGAGTGGAGAGAGGGAAAAGCAGACTCTCTGCTGAGCAGGGAGTCCACTGTGGGGCTCAATCCCAGGACCCTGAGATGACCTGAGCCAAAGGCAGATGCTTAACCAACTGAGCCACCCAGGTGCCCCAACTCCTATGCATTTACATCATGCTGTGAGAACACAATAGCACCATAGATATTTCTCTAAAGTAGCACAGCATGTTTAATTTTTTATTTTATATTTCTAAATTTTATACTTTATTCACGTGTTTGATCCATATTTGTAAAGTGGTTCAGACTTATCCAGTGAATTAGCAAATGTTTGCCACTTACTTGTAATTATAAGTTTTTATAACACTAATATAGCTCATTATGACGTTGTAAATATATAACTCCTCGCAGAGTTGGAAAGAGTAAATAGGGTAGATGGAGAAGGGTAGATGGAGAATGTCTCCAATGCTATTTCCACATATTTTCCTCCCAGCAGACGAAATAAGTGGGCATTGCTTAGGAGGGAATGGTAATCTACTGCACTTTGTTCTCCACTCCAAAAATATCTTACCACCCATTCTACCAATTAGGTTCTTCTTTTAAATTCCACATTCTTTTTTTTTTTTTTTTCTGGAGTTTAATCATTTGTATTGTTGTGATAGCTTTTTATACTAAGGATATTAACTTTTTTCTGTCATCTTTTACAATTTTTTGGTTTGTTGTTGGCTTTATAATTTGGTTTGGATGTTTTTGATGGGCAGATGTGTTTAGGTTTGTTTTGTTTTGTTTTTTTAAAGTAGGCTCCATGCCCCGCATGGAGCCCAGTGCGGGGCTTAAACTCACAACCCTGAGATCAAGACCTGAGCTGAGATTAAGAGTTGGACACTTAACCAACTGAGCCACCCAGGCGCCCTATGTTTAGTTTTTATGTAGCAATTCTATCCATCTTATCCTTTAAAACTTTTTAACTTGGAAGGCCATCTCTACTAAAGGATCAGATATCACTCTCTTTTTGTGGTTTTATTTCACTTTTTTTATGTCTAAATGTTTTATATACAGAAAATCAAACACCTCAGTGGAAAAATGGATACATTTACAAATAAGAAATAGACATAGCCTGATAACATGAAGAAAAGTTTGATCTTATTAGTTCTCAAAGAAATCGAAAGTAAAATAACAAGACACCATTATCAAATCTTAACCAATTATCAAAATGAAAGAAGGCTATTACCAGTATTGACAAAGGTACAGGGGAACAAGACTTCCACCTGTTGCTGTCAGTAGGATAAGTTGGGATAGTTTTTCAAGAGGGTCATTTGTATTTTGGTTCAGTGGCTTGAAAAAAAAAATTCATTTGATTTAGGTATTCTACTTTTAGAGACTTATATTAAACAGATAACCAGAAATACACTAAAAAGTTTTAACAGGATGGTATTATGTTTATGGTTAGGAGGAGAAAAACCGCACATTTAATTTCAGTTTTAAGTGTAAGTGCTCAAAAGAAAGTGTAATAAATCTATTCATAGATTGGTGCAAGTTATTTTATGCTCATAGTCACTTCTGCACCTAACTAAACATTCCAGAATAAGCATTTTTATTGGTTTGTGGAAGAAAAAGTGAACTTTCAGAGGTCCAGCCTGGGGATAATGAAAGAAATAGTGGAAGGCCAGCCTACTGGGATCAGGTAAGTAGGACAGGCAAAAAAAAAAGCACAATATGGAAGTACTCTGGTAAAGAGTAAATTTTGCCTGATTTGTTGTTTTTGCCTTGGACCCACCTAGTAAGAACCACTAAAAAATCTATAAATTACTTATGCTTAAATGGAAATGGCTGTGCCAATTTGGAAACTTCAGGTCCTCTGGTTCATCTCAGCACAGAGTAGTTAGGCATCTCTAATTCCGTCTCCAGTTAGTCTCTTCTCTTGCCCCCACCCCCACCCTGTCCTTTCACTAAAAAGAGAGAAACAGAAAGAAGAAATGTTCTATTCTTGTCCATTCCAACTTAAAGTAGGCAGGAAAAAAAAAAAAGAATCAGTATAAAACATAAAATAGAAGAAAGCTGGACCTGCCCAGGACCGTTGAGTACTGAAAGTCATGCATCACAAGAAACAGCTCCGTTCCAGGCAGACCAAGGGCCTGGTCATCTGGGCCTTATATGTGAAGAAGGCACAGGGGAGTGACAAGGTCTGAGTCATGTTATAACAGATACTCTTCTTGACTGCTAAGTGGAGAAAGAGGAGCTCTTTACTATCATAATTTTGTTTTGCACTTTGTTGTAGCCTGAATTAGGTGACTTAGATACCTGGCAGGAAAATACCAACGCGTGGGAAGAAGAAGAAGATGCGGCCTGGCAAGCAGAAGAAGTTCTGAGGTATTTTAGTTATACTTACGTTATAGCTTGAGTAGAAGAACTCAATTTGTTCATGTTGCATTTGAGGTCAAGAAAGCTGATTCTGCCAAAAGTTGTATTTTTCTTCATTCTTTCTCACTTGAGCTTAGGTATAAATTTCAGACTGCATATACTATTTTATATGATTAAAACCTCACAGAAACCTAGAATTTAAAGCATTATAGGAACAAAAGAGTAATAATGTTATTAATGGCAAATTAGGTCTTCTATATATATACATCATATTATACTATTTGCTTTGTATTCCATTCCCTGTAAAACATAGTTATCTCTTGAAACGTGAGCCACCATTATATATTCCTTTAGGTCAGAAATTATACCTTTATTTTTGTTTCCCCGTGGTCTAGAATAGTGCCCAGCACTGCACATTCGGATGGAAATAACTTATATAGCACTCTACATTTGTATATATGGCTTAGTTGATGTACTCAAAAGCCCTACGAGGTAAATAATTATGTCGGGTACTATCCATTCTACAGAGAAGAAAATATTATTCCTGAGGTCTTCAAGTTTGTTTTTTTGGTGTTATGTTCTTATTTCTTTGTTTCTGTGAGCAATAAACTTAATTCTTGCTACTGCTGCATTAGGTCAAAGAGTAAACAATATTTACCCTAAAAAAGTTTGTGACCATCATCACTGGTGAAAAGCTCATATATTTAAATGTATCTAAATCATTTTTTATTTTTAAAGATGATATAGTAAAACACAGTGATGTAAGTTTTTTATTTTAAAAGATTGTTTTTATAATAGGGATAGAAAATAAATAACAAAACAACTGATTTCATTTTTGTGTTTTCCCTTCCGGTCTTCATCAACTAACTACAGTTATCTTGAACAGCCAGCAGAGGGTGCAGTTGAGTTATGGCTGACTTTTTTTTTTGGTCTGGTCCTTCCTATTTTCAGCTTTTTTTTTTTTTAAGATTTTATTTACTTATTTGTCAGAGAGAGAGAGCACAAGCAGAGGGAGAAGCAGGCTTCCCGCTGAGCAGGGAGTCCGATGCGGGACTCGATCCCGGGACTCCAGGATCATGACCTGAGCTGAAGGCAGTCGTTTAACCAACTGAGCCACCCAGGCGCCCCTTCAGCTTTTTTTTTTAAACAGGGATGCGTCACTTTTTAAAAGTCAGTAAAGTTGTGAGAGTTTTAAATATTTAGTTTTTATCTAATCATTATTCACTGTAAAAGGACTTTTTAAAATTGTAAACGGCAACATTTATTTTGCATGGATCATCAAAAAAAAGATAAGTTATCTATTTCTTTTACTCTTTTTTGGATACATCATAGATATAGAAGTCCAAGTGTTTTAGAACATTTTCAGGGGTTTGTGATTTTTAGTGTCATTAACCACAGGATAAAGGAGAGGGATCTGTTCATTCTGAATTCAGTAATCTTAATGACAGCACTATAGAGTTGATGAGTTCCCAAGTATCTTAATACCCACTGTACCTTTTTTCCACGCTCTATCCTCTTGCACTCTGAACAAAACAAGAAAAAAACAAAACCCTAAACCTAGTGTTTTATGTTATATGACAGCTTAGGAGAGGGAACCTATCAGTTGGTAATATGCATGCTTCCTGCTACCATTTGCATAAGTTAGAGTCAAAGACACTTGGAGGACTCCTGCGCTGTTACTGCCCCCAGAAGAACACCGCGAAGTTTTGAAGTGTGGTCACACTGTGTGTCCTCTCAGTCTGTTTTCCACTGCCACTTTAATACTGCCAGTACCGGAATCAGTAAAGTTAAGGAGATTCTGGTACTTCAGTAATTCCAGGTGTGTATCTGGAGAGGGAAAACAGATTTTGTCTGCAGTCATCTCTAAATTGCCTCATTTTCCAGGAACGTTAACTGTTGATGTTTATACTTTAACTAATAATCCGGTGAAAGCTTGATGATCTTGCTTGTTTGTAAGCTAGCCAGCTCTTTATAATTCTTTTCTAGCTCCCTTTTTGCCACGGGCATTTTGACTTTTTTAGGGGGCAGATTATCAGTTTTGCTAGGAAGTGATCAGAGCTGGTGAAAAGTAGATTTCTGTTAAACTATTCTTCTGAAACTTTAGTTAATTGATGGTGAAGGTCAAAATATTGCCTAAAATAAGTCTACTTTCTCGAATTTTGGTCATACACAACTCTGCTCACTCCCACTTATAAATATGATGAGAATGGTATATATGTTTCACTCGCCAGAGTCCCCTTTGAGCTGTCCCAAACATAGGTAATCCACACTGGATTTTTCTGTTTTATAACCTCCTGTTGCCCATCCCATGCATAACTGTGACCTACAGCTTCCTCCCTCAACCTTGCATGCTTCTTCACTATTTTCTCATGCCTTAAACCTTAGATCCAGGACCAGCTTCTTTTCTTTGTCCTATTTCGTCACCCCCTGCTACTCCCACTCTCCACACAAGTCAATCAGTAACAAAAGAGAGGCCAGTGGTTCTAGCTCAGTGGAGTCAAGGAGGGGCCAGGGAGGAGGGAAGTATCTCATAATGTATAATCAGCAAGTACCCACTATTCTGCCCCTTCCTCAGTAGAGCTGGCCAAATGCTAATCCTTAAATAGATTTCTGGCTTCCAGTTGGAAGGCTTGTGTTTCATTTCTATTTTCTTTGTGCATTGTGTTCTGCACATCTGTGTTCTTGACTTCCTTCAGCAGAGTGTTTCTAACTATTATAAGAACAGGAGATTTAGTCCTCAACATCAGGCTTTTCAGAATGGTATCAAAAAGAAGGTGTGGTCCAATGGAAGTAGTGTTTTAGTGAAAATAATCTGAAGAAGAGGGATTAGAAGATGTGGGTTTGTCTCCTTGTACTTAATCTTATGACTTTGGGTAAGTCACTTAGCCTTTGTGCCTCATTTTACTTATTGGTAACATAGAGACAATACTTTTATTTTGCAAGTCGTGTTCTAAGGATTAAAAGAAATACTGTTTTTGAAAATCTTTGAAATTTTCAAAACAGTGAGAAGAAAGATTTTTCAAACTTAACATTTGATGTTGATAAAAAGGCACCGCTATTTCTTTCTGGAATTCATTCGCCATTTTACCTGTGTGGTATTTTCTAAAAGTAAAAATAGGAATATGTTTCTTTTCAGGCAGCAGAAGATAGCAGACAGAGAAAAGAGAGCAGCAGAACAACAAAGGAAGAAAATGGAGAAGGAGGCACAGCGGCTAATGAAAAAGGAACAG
Organism: Mirounga leonina; assembly: GCF_011800145.1. Taxonomy (NCBI): domain Eukaryota; kingdom Metazoa; phylum Chordata; class Mammalia; order Carnivora; family Phocidae; genus Mirounga; species Mirounga leonina. Next base: position 54,291,539 of record NW_023270415.1, read on the forward strand.
AACAAAATTGGCGTGAAGCTTTCATAATGGATGTCCTTCACATGTCATAGTGCCAGTAAGAGAGATATGAGCTCCACAACTCAAGCAACATTTATATGGATTTAAGAATATTTTCAGAATACAAACACATTGCTTGATTTTAGTGCATTCATCAGACCATCTAGGAGACCAGGATTCTCTCAAAGTACCTTGAGCTCTTAGTGATTGAGACTCAAAAAAAAAAAAAAAAAAAGACCTACGAGGCAATATTTTTTTTCAACATGCTCCAAGTGTAAGACAGTTGTTTGCTGTAAAAAATTATTACAAATGGAATATACCAGTACCTCTTCTAGCTAGTGTTTCTAGCTAAATAAATGGGTGTAAATAATTTTATGGTGGGAAAGAACTCTGCTCTCTATAATGCTTTCCTTCATTGTGCATAATGATAAAATAAATAATTTTAAATATTCCCTTGTTTCCATGATTATCTGACCTAACTCTGACAAACTGCAGGGCTTTTAACCTCTTTATTTTTGTTGTCAGAAGCTGGTATTGGCATACATTTCTTCTAGTTTGAACTGGTAATGTTTATGTTTAATATGACGTTAAGGAATTTGATGACTTTGGTTTTCAAGAAAATGACATTAAATGCAATAATTTTATTTATCATAAAGATTTTATACATCGTTTTCTTTTAGATGGTATTGTAATGGTATACATATTTGTAATTTATACTGCATGTATAAACATTGAAAATCAGCAAAAATGACAAATTTGTTTTGCATTATTTTAACTTGTGAATTTTAAAAACTAGTATTAGTAATTTTTTCCTTTTGTTGTAGATTTTAAGATGTTACAGTGTTTTAAGTACCTTAGTCCCTCCCGACACAAAAGCCATTAATTTACAAACACAGAAAGCCTTCGGTTCTAATATTTCAAAGCTTTCAGATGATTTCTGTATCAATTTTATATATCTGACATAATGCAGTTTACTGTGTTGTTGGCTAAGATAATACTGATTTATTAAATTTTAAGCTGAGATAGGAATAATATTTTTATTTTGGGGTGTTGACTGCCTCTAAAAGAGTTTCAAGGAAATAGATACATGCTGTGTTCACAGGGAAAAAATAGGTTTGATAGTTTAAATCCTATTAATTTTTTCTCCATGATTAAAATACTTTCAGACTGATTTTCTATGGCTTTAGAATTTTTAAAGATTTTCACTTTCATAAAGGTTGTTGCCCAAAATTAACATTCTGTGGGGTTTTTTTAGTGTCCTAGATCCTCTACAGGCTAACTACTGCTGATATGTTTGAATTAAAATGATATTTCAGAGTAAAATCACAGCCTGTACAGTGAGATCACCCTAAGTCCTTAGCCTAAGCTCCTAGACTAAATGTGATTGTAGAATCTAGTTGAAATTTAACTTTGGTAAAAATCTGCTTTTTATAATCCCAAGCCACATTTTCAGTTATCATGTTTATTAGAACTTCTGCCAATAAACTTCCAATTAAATAGAATTAGATTCAAATTTTTAATAATAAATGTATTCTCTTCCCTTATTTGTATTTATTTATTTTTAGTTATGGGAATGCTACATGATTTCTCTAAATTTGGGGTTCATAAAGGATAACCTCTCCTTTAGTACAATAAATTTTACTGCTTTTCCCCAGTAGTTGACAAGTATTGAAGTCTATTTTGGTCATGACTTTCATGATGTGGGATTTTGTTTTTTTGTTGGCTTTTTTATTTTTGTTTGATCAAGGGCGCCTGGGTGGCTCAGTCGTTAGGCATCTGCCTTTGGCTCGGGTTGTGGTCCCGGGGTCCTGGGGTCGAGCCCCCGCATGGGGCTCCCTGCTCGGCGGGAGGCCTGCTTCTCCCTCTCCTACTCCCCCTGCTTATGTTCCCTTTCTCGCTGTCTCTCTCTCTGTCAAACAAAACAAAACAAAAAAAACCTTTAAAAAAATTAAAAAAAAAAAGAAGTAAAGACTGGTTAGAAATTGTTTGTATGATTAGAAAGAAAGACTTTTTTAATGAAAAGAATAAAGAGCAATTTGGGGATTTTTTTTTTTAACCTCTCTTGGTATGTAAACTGAATTCCTGTGTTAAGTTGGGTGTAATATGGTCCCAAAAGAAGTTGTGAAGTGAGTTAAATACATTTGATAAACACTTCGTGGTAACAAACTGACTTTTAGCTTTGAAATTTATAGTTTGTTTTTGTTTTAATTAAGAATTACCAGTCTTAGAAGCCTATTAGTAAAAGTAAAGAAGAAATATGGGTAGGCATAGATAGAATTAGTGAAATGCTACCCATTATCTGAATTGTGCATTTCGTGTATTGAGATACCAAGTGATGTGCAGGATGTGAACCTTTGTATTTTGTGTATCTCTATATATGTATGGTTTCCACTCTTATTAAGCTGTAGCTGAGGATATCTTCTAGTTGACTTTGGCTCCTTTTTATTTTTATTTTTTTAAGATTTTATTTATTTATTTGACAGAGAGACAGCGAGAGAGGGAACACAAGCAAGGGGAGTGAGAGAGGGAGAAGCAGGCTTCCCGTGGAGCAGGAAGCCCAATGCAGGGAGCCTGATGTGGGACTCAATCCCAGGCCCCTGGGATCATGACCTGAGCCGAAGGCAGACGCTTAACGACTGAGCCACCCAGGCACCCCAACTCTGGCTCCTTTTTAGTAGCATATTTAATTGAGTCAACATTTTAGAAATTAGAATTTAAAATTCAGCATTTAAATTCCTGTTTTGACATGTACTCGCCTCCGGCCAGGATGGCAGCTATTCTTTCAGATGAAGATTGGTGGTTGGGAAGATGGTGATAGCTGCAGAAACTGGCGTCTGGATGGAGCTTCCAACAGCACTCTAGACTCTACTGGTGTAGTGCAAATCTAACCATGGCCAGTGTTCCAAAAAGCCTGTTTTGTCACTAATGATGTAATTACTGGGCCAGATATAGCTAACACACGTCTTGTTTAATCCTACGTAGTTCAGCTTTAAACTAACCTACTGCAACGATTTTCACAGCCTTTAGCCCCTTGTTCTAAAGAAATCTTTCATAAGGTGTGTAAGCAAACAACAGTTACTGTGGTGAGTAGTTTTGGCTGAAGCCACTTTGGGCAGTAGGGGTGCACTCGGGCTTACAGATTGTTTCTGGGAAGAAGTTTCTCCTCAGATGAATTGGAGGGATGAGGAGGATGGTGGTTTCATGAAGAGCTTCCTTTAGTAGTGAATAACTTAATAAACTTGTGTTTACTGTTTAAATAGATTTTTAAAATTCCTGATATCAAAAGGGAGCTCTTTTTATCTTAATATAATTTACTCTAATATAACCAACAGGGTTCCAAGGTTAATAGGATTAGCTTGTGGCTCCTTTTGTATTGAACTGTTCTTTTACTTTGCTTCCCAACTTTATTTTCCGTGCCACTTAGTCGTGGCCGTTGGGCATGCCCAGTAAGGAACCAGGGTAAGCTTTGAGAGTCATAGCTTCTTTTCACCAAAAGCCTTGATCTTCCAGAGCTGGAAACAGACACTACTCTAGGAACACCCTCTTGCGCACATACCTAGCACCTCCTCCACGCTCCCCCCCACCCCCCCGGACTTCTACCCTGAATACCTGCTACTAACACCCGCTAATTCACCAAGCAGGAGCTTTTGCGGAGAAACTTAGGCTAGAAGTGTGTGGCCAACCAGGGTAACTGCAGCCTTCCCTTCTGGGAACTTCCACGGATATTAATACAGGTGCTTTGCCTATATATTGATCTGACTGCATCAATTCTGAGAGCTCAGAGTTCTCAGAGCTGTAGAAATGGGGCAGTATTAAATTGCCTGAGTTTGCGAATCATTTAAATGAAGATGACGGTTTTAAGGATCGACTGAAACTCTTAAGTGTTCATCATAGTGCCTGTGGCACATATGTAAACAGCACATGGCAGTTGTTAGGATTCCACACTTTGCTGTGCACTCTTGGCAGCCCCCTCCCTGTGAACAATGGGAGAGGTTGGCTGATCTTGCCATATGAATCTTTACACACCTTTACGGTGAACTGCAAATTCCATTAAGAGAGGGAAAGCATTATGTGTTCAGCGGTATCTGAGAGTCTGTATCAATGACTCTAACCAATCCAGTGAGGTAGACCTTACCCCATTGCACATACGAAGAAACCAAGGCTTAGAAAGGCAGTTGTGTGCTTGATTAACAGGAAAACAGCAAGCTTTGAGGGCAGGTTACCTTAGTGGTTAATCAGCATTCAACGTGGACTATGATTTCAAAGCCCTCTTCGCTAGAAACTGCCCCCTGCCGAAAGTTCACCATTAGAATTTCCTATCTAGTTCTTAGCTCAGTGAAAATGTTACAAATTATAGTAGGTAACACCTATTTGTGTTTCCTAAGAACTTATTTAACAAATAAGGAAATTAGTTTGCTTTTTTATTGTTATATAAATAACAACCATAGTTGAATGTCAATGCCATTATGACTGTATTCCCAGTTTACTTGGGTCAGATATAATCAAGGCGAAATGAAATGTGGTTTATATTCACACAGTTGCAAAAACAGGCCAATTAGCTCACTTGATTGGATCATTGTTCCAATGAGGCCAAGGTCACAGGTTTTGTGCATGTGCAGACCACGGCTGTACCCAGAGACCCTCCTGCACAACCTGTGTCCCTGACCTTGTCCGGTTATCTTCTGAATGTGTGTCTTTAGAATCTGATTGAGAGTATAAATGACACAGAAAAAATCATTTCCAGGCCTAGGAAATTCAAAAGACATACTCTAAGTTGGTGGTATATTGAGGTAAATCATTATGGTTTCTTACTGTTATATCAATTTTGGCTCATTAATAAGATATTAACTTCTTCTGCCCCAAATCAGTTTCATTTGTTAAAATAGTCAATTCTTAATTTATACATCAAGGCAGTTTCCAAACCTGTCGATTATTCCTAAATAAAACCAGTGCTTACCTACTTTATGGAGAAAAATGGCATCATTAGATATATTGGCTTAAGAAATAAATTTTTAAAAAGTTTTTTGACTTTTTAGTGGTAAATGAAGATATATGTAAGGCTACAGATATATTTCACTTCATTTAAGTTTAAAGTACATAAGAATATAGGTGCTTTTTATTTCTTTTTGAAGCTTCACAGCACATCTGAACCTCATAACTGCCAATCTGTCTTGATTAGAAGGAACCCTCGTGGAGTAAGATAATTACATGGGTCATCATTTTTAAGACTTTTCCATGGACTGCTTTCAGTGGGAGATGGGAAAATTATTAAGACTGCTTTCGTCATTCGTTTTCTCTATATAACCAACGAGCCAGAAATAATGTGCTGGTTCAGAAGAATGAAAGGTCAGTTTAAAATGCCAGCACCTATTGTTTACTGTAGAAAGTAAGGCTGGCAGACCACTGCAAACACCGTGAGCTATCGGATTGCCAGGAAGGGGAGGGAGGGCCTTACCGCACCATCAGATTGGAGAAACATTGCCGCTGTTAATGGTTTTCATACTCCAGTTCATTACAACTCCAGTCTGGCAAAATTTTTCAAAGTTTTCAAAGTTACCCAGAATCACTTTGATCAAACATCTTCAGGGAATGAGAGTGAAACTGTCCCTGACGGCAGGTCAGATAAGATCACCATGGGGAGGAACTCTAGGGCAGCGAGGAGCAGCGGGGGAGGATGCCTGCCCTTCAGCACATGCACAAGGAGCCAGACGGGCTGCTCCAGCCAGCATCCTTGCGCATCCTCAGATGATGATGAGACGAGCTCGGGAGCGAGATCCTCCTCACAGTTAAACCAGCAGATCACTGGCAAACACACTTGTGGGAGGAAAGATTAGAAAACACCTCCACGGGGCGCCTGGGTGGCTCAGTTGGTTAAGCGACTGCCTTCGGCTCAGGTCATGATCCTGGAGTCCAGGGATCGAGTCTCGCATCGGGCTCCCTGCTCAGCGGGGGGTCTGCTTCTCCCTCTGACCCTCCCCCTTCTCATGCTCTCTGTCTCTCATTCTCTCTCTCGCAAATAAAAAATCTTAAAAAAAATAAATAAAATATTAAAAAAAAAACAAAAAGAAAACACCTCCACGAAGCATTCGTCTGTTTAGCACAGTAGAGGATCGAGCTCTTTAGCACTGCCCAGAATACTAGTCCTGGGGACTGGGAGTCACCCCGCAGGTGACTGGCAGTTTTCAACGCACCCGATATTTAGTGAGCTGGTTTCCTAGCTATTCTCAGAGGTGATGCTGAGACCACTACAGGGGACGAGAGGGAGGCAAATGGCAGGGCTCCGGGCCTGGTGCCCCCGTGCCCAAACTTCACTTTTATGTGGCTTATGTATGGGGATTTTTATGTGGAAAACATCTTTCAAAAGAGATACACCTTTTACAAAACTTAACAGTACTGAAGTATTCCCATCTTTTTTTTTTTTTTTTTAAGATTTTATTTATCAGAGACAGAGAGTGAGAGAGCACAAGCAGGGGGGAAGCGGCAGGCAGAGGGAGAAGCAGGCTCCCTGCTGAGCAAGGATCCCAAGGCTGGGCTCGATCCCAGCACCCTGAGATCATGACCTGAGCCGAAGGCAGACGCTTAGCCTACCGAGCCACCCAGGCACCCGAAGTATTCCAATCTTTTAATACAAACCCTTATGAGTAGCATTCCAATCTTTTTGAGATTTTAAAAATTGGAATGACGGTTGTAACCATCAGCCATCACAGCCATTGTGACTGCCCGAGAATCAGTAGTCGCAGCAGAGCATGTCTTCCAATGGCTTAAAAATCTTACCTGATATCCACCTGTCTTATTCTATGTGGACTTTCTAATTGTGTGTGTTTGGGACAACTGGGAGTTTGACATTCTTTCAAGATTTGATTGCTAAAAACCATTAGTTTTAATTTCCTACGTTACTGCTTCATTGTGCACACTTTGCCTGGTAAGACGGGGAATAGATGAAGTTTGTAGAAGTGCTCACTGAGCCAAAATGGAAATTGGAAACTGCCCCTAAACCTTTTAAAATGAAAAGTCCTCAAGAGAAAAACATATCAGACCTAAACATTACTTAGGCAGGGCCCATGATAGATGTAAATCACAGACTTCCTTTTTCTCCTGCCACAAATGTCAGAAATGCTTGGCATCTGAGTGTAATGCATTTTTCCCCCCTTTCTGAACAGCTCAACTTGGAAAGATCAGCATATCCCTTTGGGAAAAAAATCTTTTCTTATAAATTGGAATGTTTGCACACATAACTGTAGGAAATATTTAACATTTGCTTTGATGGGACAGCAATTTATTCAATAGGGTGGAATTGTTCTTCTTTTTCCATTTTCCTGCCTATTTGTACATCACAGGCACACAAATTACTGAATGCAACTTTGAGTGCTTCTATGAGATCAGATCATCCTGTCCACAAAACCAGCCAACGCCTTGAGCTTCCGAAAGGCAAGCTATGTTCCATCTTTTATTTGCTCCAAGGGACTCATCTGTGAGAGGCTGCTCTGAATAAAAGCAGTAATTTTCCACAGACTATACATACTGAAACCCTGAAGAAGGAGGAGGAAGGGCGGGGAGGCTGAGGGTGAGGAAAAGAAAAACAGAACAACAGGTCCAGGATCTCCTGCTTCACCTTTGCACACGTTTGTTTCAGTGTGGAAAGGACACTCAGTGTCCAATGTTTCAGATGAGGTCATTTTGTTTGCATCTTCTGGTTTACTGAAAGAGGGTTACAGATCATTATGACAAAGCAAGTCACTGTTCGTGATCAGCTGCCTCTAATTTGATAATCAACATAAATATTTGTGGTTCATGGAGAATTCTTCTTCACCAGAGCCCATCTTTCCATCCATCTTGAACTGTTGAAGAACAGCTCCGAGTTTGTGTGTTATATTCATTTCTGGAGCAATAGGGGATCCCGAAAACAAGCTTATATTTTTTCTTAAGGTAAAAATGCTTTAATTTTGCAACGACCAAAAATAGACACAAGGAGGGACTGTAAGGAAGATAACGGCATTGAGGTATTGGTCGAGGCTGGGGCTGGACTACAGGAAGGGACCTGAGTCAGCGCGGCTCATTATTTTGGGACATTTCCGATTATTCATCTCCAGAAAGAGTTTCCCTTCCATTTCAGCCAAATTGCTCTACAGTGTGCTAAGGGGCCATGTGTGTCCTGAGGCACCTGTGTACTCCAGGAGAAGAAACGCCCTATCAAACCACCTCTTTCCACACCTATATCCTCGTACCCGACGGACGTCCCATCCCTTCTCATCTTCCCAAGCGCTTTCCTCCCTCCATGAATCCTTCCTTCCCTGGGTTAGTAATTTCTTTTTCTCCATTGCTCAACTACAAAAGCACACAGACACGTTCTATCCCCTCTCCATATTGAAAAATAAACACTTGTAACTCATATTCCCTTATAATTACCACCCACGTCCCTGCTCCCTTTCAGTAAAACTTAAACAAAAATTAACAGTACACATTGATTTCTACTTTTCCTCCTCCATTCACTCTCTAACCCACTTCAACTGGCTTCCATCTCCACTTCTCCAAAGGAAGGATCTTGACAGTCGCTAAGACTTCGTCAAAGCCAGTGGGCATGTATCTGTTCTTGTGTTACTCAGCTTCTTGGATTTCCACACAGTTGACCACTCCACTCTTAAATCACTGCCCTCTCTTGGTTTTCACAATACCACCTTCTCCTGGTTCTTCTCCTACCTTTGGACTGACTCTTCCCAGCTTGTTTTGTTGGTTCTCTATCCTCTATCTCTATCTGAATGTGGATGTGCCCTAGGTCCGTCTTTGGCTTTCTTCTCTTCTTTCTACTCTCTGGATGATTTCATCCAATTCGTGGTTTTAAATAGTATATAAACGCTGAAGAACCTCAATTTTATGACTCTAGCTCTGACAATGCCTGTGGTTTTCACATTCATATATGCAATTACTCGACATTTCCACATAGATATTCACTTGACATCTCAAAATTATTCTCCTAAACGTGTTTCCCTTTCCATTCTCAGTAAATGGCACCACCATTGACCCAGGTGCTCAAGTAAAAACCTGAGAGTCATCCTTAATTTCTCTCTTCCTTTAACTCTACCGCATCACCTCCCCACATCCAATCTCTCCACAAATCACCTCAGTTTGGTCTTCAAGTTGTATCTTTATTCAACTTTAATCTCTAGGTCCACCTCCACGTCCATGTTGTCATAATCACTCATCCAGACTATTACAGTGGTCTCCCTGCACCCACTCCTTCCTGCTTACGATACATCCTACACACGGCAGCCATAATTAAAAAAAAAAAAAAAAAAAGCAGATCGTATCATTGTCCTGTTTAAAGTCCATTCACATTTCTCATTGCACTAGGGATCAATTCAGACCAACCCTACCGTGGTTTACATGGCCCCATATGGACTAGCCTCTTGTGGGCTTCTCCAGTAGCCCGCCTCCCACACTTCTTACTCCGCTCTAGCCACCCTGGCCTCCTTGTTGCCCTGGTCACATGTCCCATCCTTTTCTGACTCAGGGCCTTTGCATCTGTTCTTTTTGCAACATTTTACCCCGGTATCTTCACATACCTGGCTCTTTTTAATCCATTAGTACTAGTGTTATTTATTCTTCAGAGATTTGTTCCTTACCTTTACCCCTGTCACTCTTGTTCAAAACACTTTATTTGCTTGGAAGTACTTACCTTCATCTAAAATGATCTTCTTCATTTGTAGGCATGTTCTGGGGCTTTTACAGACAGAACCTAAGCTCCCTGAGGGCAGAAGCCTTGTCTCCCTCCTTTAGTATTGATGGCTGATCTGGTAAAGTGCCTAGCACCCAGTAAGTATTTGTTGGATGAATTAATTCATTCAAAGGCTATTTTTAGAACCCCTACTATGTGCCACATACTGTTCTAAGTTCTTGATATACATCTGTGAACAAAACAGGACACAGATCCTACCCTCAGAAACCTAATACTTTAGTGGGAGAGATGGGCAATAATCAAGACAAGTAAATCAAGTAAAAATACAGTATGTTTAAAAGTGGTAAGTGCTAGAGAAGGAGAGTTTCTGGGTGCAAACTTAGGATAGTCTCGTCTCTTTTTCCCTTTACAGTGGAAAAAACATTTGCTTTGCAGACACTTGAAATCCTGGCTTCTAAGGTAAACCATGGAATTGTGAGTGGTTTACCTCTTTGGGGTTTAGCTCCCTTATCTGTAAAATAGAATAATACCCACCTCACAAATTTGATGTGAGGAATAAATAAGGTAATATACATCAAATATTATCTCGTCCTTCCCAGCCACCCACCCTCACCCTATTATTCCAAGGGGACGAAGCACACGGTATTAGCATGTTCTCCCTCTCTGTAACCTTAATATGCAACCCAACTTTTTTTGCAAATACTCAACACATCCTTAGCGCATAAACATATGAACAAACAAGTGTATGGGTAATTTCAGAGCAAACAATCAAAGCTACTTTTATTCAGAAGCAATGCTTTTTTAAAGACAGTAGGAAACCCTCCCGTTTCTTTAATAATTTTCCCCTTCTCATTTCTTAAGTTAATTCCATTTTTATAGACCCCTATTGACAAAGAAGAAAGGATCTATCCATTTAGTCTTTCTTACCATATACAGGAGTAAAACTAAACAGATAATTATTTTATAGGAGGATAAAACATTTATTTAAATGGAAACACTAATCTTTATTTTCATCATGCTGAAGTGTGTTGTGGTTACAATTTCCAATAGAACGCTATATAATAAGCAAAAAATAAGTTAATACATAGTAAACTTACATACAGTTTCATCAATTAACAGGTTTAGGAACAAACAAGCCATTTTCCGACTCTGGAGCTACATTTAGTAAAAAACTGCGAACACTCAAACCTTATCAACCCCAAGTAAGACACTAAGGAGCTATTCAAGACTTCTTCAAACCAATTACACGAATACAGTTTTATTTTTGGTTACAGTCCCCTGCTGTGCACAAGACCACTGGAATGCTGTAACAATTACACGTTTTAAAAGGGCACAAAGCAAAGCAAGGAGCTAACATGCCAGCCTTACAGAAGCTGTCCTGAAAGTGCAAACTCTGCATTTTCTCTTCCTGAACCACTAGGATAAGCACGGGTACCTCGGACGACACGGCAGGGTCAGGAGCATGCTTTCTCTACCACTGGTGGGACATTTAACTTGAACCACGTCTCCATGCCTTTGAAGATACCTCCAGTTTTAAACAGTGAACAGGTGTCAACTAAATATAGTGCAAATCAAATACCGAGGAGCAAAACGACAGACTAGAGACCGCCCCAGGTCGACCCGCTGTCTCCCCGCCGGGCAGCACGCCCCACGGGACAACTTGTCTTCAGGTTTTGCCGCGGGAGGCGCTGCGGCGGAGCGAATGCAGGGCGACCACACAGCAGCCCCGCAGCAGCGCGCCGATGTTGTAGACGGGATCGGTCGCCCCTCTCTGAGTACTGAATGCCCACAGAACCGTGGGCACCACCGGGGCAGCCACGGCCAGGAGATCCACCAGGAAGCTGCTGCTCCAGTACTGCCTCCCGACGGCCCCCCGGGGCGGCGGGCGGACGCCGTCCAGTCTCTCCTCCGTGGAGCCTGCAAAATCCAGCTCTCTCATGAGGCGGTTTGCAGGGGCTTCCGGACCCCCCGCGGCGGACGGGGTCTCCCCGGGAGACAAAAGGATGGCGGAGTTGGGATTTCTTGGCGTTAGATCAACCGGGAATGCAGAGATGCACTCGGGGAAGCTTTGTGTCGAGTCAGCCCCGGGCTCATCAGGGGAGGCTGAGCCCGAGGGACAGGGGTCCTGGAGCTTGAGCACATGCCGAATGAGCTCCGAGACCGCAGGGCTGTAGGGCACCACGTCGGTCTGCACGGCCCGCTCCACCAGCGCTCGGGCCGCTTCCTGGGCCCCGGCCAGGGGGAGGAGCCCGAGGGCCTGGGCCCCGGGGGCTGATCGAAGAAGCTCCGGGTCGGGGGCCTCGGCGGCGGCGGCGGCGGCCGTCACCATGCCATCAAACAGATCCGTGCCGTCGGCCATACCATCTCCCACCAGCAGCTCGCTGCCAGCCCCCTCCTCCATGCCCTGCGCCTCCAGAGACAGCCCATCCGCCATCTTGCCAAAAGGGGCGCTGGGGGGTAAGCTTTTCTCCGGGGAATCGCACGGGAAGTCCAGGCACAGTTCATCCCTCAGAGCGCCGCTGTGCGCCATCTCCATGCTCTGCAGCAGGGACTCCAACTTCTTGTTTTGGATGTTGATGTCCACAAAATACTTCTGAATGCCTTTATCTTTATCAGCCAAGCTGCTCCGCATCGTTTCGATGACCTGTCGGAGCTGTTTGATCTCTTTCCTGGCTTCCTTCAGGGCCAGCTGCGCTTCCACGCGGTGGCACTCTTCCTCAATCCAGTCCTCCCTCATGCGGGCCAGCTGGGACTTGAGCTCCGCGATCTCGCTTTCCCTGCGGCGAGAAGACACGCGCGGCTAAGGGCACGGCTCCTTCGACCGTGCAGACGGCCCTTCGGCCGCGCGGCCCAGAGCCCGTGCTCCTCCCCTTGAAACGCGGAGGCTAAATCACTTCGGAGTTGCCCCTCACACGTATTAGCCAGGAACTGCCCCCCTTAGTTGTAAAATAGCAAAAATGATAATAACTAGACTCAGAATCAAAAATGCGACTGTTTGTTTTCTTCCTGAGTGCTCACTATCTGCCAGGCAGCACGCTAAGTATAGGCATTATCCTCTGTTCAGTACTTAATATTTGAAATTTTGTTACGACATCGCATTAGAGCTTCTTTGCCTGCTTGTACATCCATAGCCTACCCTTTCCTATGTCTACGCTTTGTGGAAGGAAAGTTCCTTTCACTTTTAATTACCCATCACAGACAGAAGGCAGACGGGTTAAGTTATGGCCTGCATCATGTAATAATCTGAATTTTTTTTAAATTAGAAAATGCTGCATGTTGCAAAGACTGTGTGAAAAGTTGATTATTCTGTCTCTTCTCAAGGTAAGAGGATGTGGGATCCATCCTACACTGAAGAAAATCCATCCCACTGTTTTAGATCCTTCACGGGACCCTATCTCAAGATCTTTGTCGAAAAGTTCTTCCTGACATACCATTTCTTCATAGTCGATGTAAATACAAGTCCTCACATTCTCAGTGGATATGAAGACCAGGCAGTGAGGATCCTGATATATATGAAGGGATGGTGTCAGTTTTGCTTCTCTTAGTTTAGATCTGAGTGTTCTCCAGTTCAGTGCCTTCCCATGCTTCCCTGCCATGAGTGCTCAAACCCTCCCGTAGATTCTCAAATCATAAACAAAGACTTCCAGAAAGTAAGGTCTGACTCATGCTATCCTCACCCCGAGTTCACAGCTACCCTGGTCAGAGCTCTGTCCGCTATCCCAGAATGTTCCAGGGGAAAATCATTAAGCAGAAAATCTGGCCTGCCCCAAGATGTCAAAGGTCTTTTCTCTCCTAGATAAGATCTCACAAGCATGGGCTGTTTTTTGGTTTTTGTTTTTTTACTTTAACACTTAGCCAAGAATAATGAACCTCTTCCTTCAGCACAGAAATAGCTTGCAGGAATCACACAATACACACGGCCATCCACGCTCTCAGAGAGATAAACAGGGCTTAATAGGGCCCCCGTGTGTGACCCTTTCTGCTGGAAGTATGGGATTGTTCCTGTGAGTGTTCCTGCCATTTAAAAATAGCCACGCACACACCCAACACTTCATGTCAAAGCCATACACACCCAGAAAAAGTAGGCGGCCCGCTCTAACCTGAGAGGGTCCCCTGAACTCCTGAAACACCAAATCATGCAGGAATACGAAAGGGCTCTTTTGAAAGACCGGTTTAGGGAATTTGGCAAAAATTCAAGGAAATCATTTTTCTTCTTTTCTATTTCTCTAGAGTGTGGACTTGTATTTCACTTTATGGAAAAAGAAACCGCCCTAAATCAGGGTGAAAGGAGTGCAGGTTCACCTTTCATAAAGTCGGCGCTCAGATTCCTTCAGCTTGGTCTTCAGGTGCCTCACTGTGACCTCTTTCTGCTGCAGAGGAGTCAAATATTGCTCTGGATTTGGGGGCTTGACACCATGATTTTCACCACAGGACATGTACCTTCCAGAGCGCCTGAAATAATCCAAGCAATGAAATGTTACGTCTTCTGTAAAAAAAAAAAGTTAAGGCGAAGCTAACAGCTTGAGAAGGGATGGCGGCCGCGCGCTGGGGTCTTACAGCTCGAGAACGCGTGCTTCCCTTGGGAAGGGCGACTGGACTCTACCTGCCATCTCAGGACTGCGCATTACTTGGGAGACTGTGGGGAGGGTGTTTGTGGAGAGGGTGGAGACAGTGGAGAGGGAGAATTTTCTATGGCTTAGGAATGACCTCATACAAAATAATGCACAATTGTGCATGGGCCTGCCTGTGGGTTCAGAGTACAACACTGTTAGATCAGAGGACAATGAGCCGGGCGGGCGCAAGGGAAGGCCAGCAGCGAGACGTCCTGACTTCCCACACAATGTGCCACTGCCTAACATTCTGATTGTTAGGAGCTGGATTCAAAAGGTTCCGAGATCAATCCCCGCTGTGAGGGGGCCCATCTGGAGGAAAGTTTCCTTCTTCCAAAGCGAAAAGGCTACTCCACCGTCACCAGAGTGCCCTGGGTTCGAGAAAACGTCCTGAGCTGGAATGTCAGCCCCGCTCAGGCCTGGCCAAGTGCTGGGCATCCCTGCTGTACGAGGGCTGACAAACGAGAATGGCCACCCAGGAGGAGGAAGACTGAGGAAGGAGGGCTGGCAGCTTCCTCCCTGACTCTGGAGCCAGCCCAGGCCGCTACACTCGCCCTGCTCCCCCATGAGCCTGCGCTCCATCCAAGATGGCCTGTGTCCAGCTCCCAACCTTCTAGTGCTCCTATTGGGCCCCCTTGGTTGCATAGGTCCTTTTTTCCAGAACCTCCCGCCCTTCCCCGCCCCCCACCGCCCCGGGACCAATAATTCCTTGCTTGACCTTCAGATTTTGTTTCAATGTCATTTCCTCACAGAGGCCTCCTCTGATCCCTCCAGACTGAGCTGGATCCCCTCCTGACCTCTTAAATATACATACAGCAACAGGTACTCGCAGAATAACCTGAAATGTGTTTTTGTCATTAGACGAGCAATGTCTTTGGTATCCTCCGGGCAGTAAGCACAGGGACCCTCTCTGCCGTTCACTGTCCCATTCCCAGTGCTCTACACGGTGCCTGGCACAACGTGGTACTCAACACATATCTGATGTTTGAATGAACGGTGAACATGAGAGTGAGTCTTTCCTGTTCTGAGGGAAAGGTGTAGGTCCCTCCTACTGCCCTGTGCCACTTTTCCTCCCTGGCCAGTCACTCCTCGGACTGCCGAGCCTTAGCAGAAACTGCTTTGTGTTCTTTCTGCAGCTGCCCTTGAAGGATTCGCTGAGTGCAGGAAAGGAAAGAGAAGTGACTTACTACAGAGTAAGGCAGGCGCTCGAGAGTTGCATACCTTTTTTTTTTTTTTTTTTTTTTAAGTGTTTGAAAGAAAACTTACCGAGGAGGGCAAACTCTGAACTGGGAGCTGGAGATGAGCGGCACTCACCTCATGACTGGGCTGCCGTCGCTTCCTTTGTAGGAGCCGGAGTTGCTACTACTTGGGGAGGAAGGCGCGTAACTGGGATGGATGTTAACGGGACTCAGCTGATTCCTGCACAGCATGGACAGAAAGTCCTTCTCCCGTGGGGAGGGTGGGCTGTTGCCAGACTTGTATGACGAAGCTCCATTACTCCGCCCATGGGGACCTCGGCTGGGAGAAAAGCATGTAAAATGTTCACATGCTTGGGGCGACCAGGGCTCAAATGCTAATACTTGGCTCCGGCGTAAGGCTAGTTACAACTAAGGAAAGCCAATGTACAGAGTTGAAAGGGCAACATAATTACTTAGTGCAAACTGTCCTTACCAGCAGCCATCTTCCCACCTGCCTGAGATTTCTTTCCTCTGCCATGAGCACAGGCAGCCTCACCCTCTGCCGTTCGTGCACATGGTTTCTGACCATAAAGCTGGTTTTGGATTAATCTCAATGCTTGTTAAGAGCTCAACCCACATTGATTTGGTTGAGGTTCCCTTTGAAGGCTGTTCCAGTACACTTGTTTCAGCTTAAACATGTTTGGGTTCGGTTCATGTTGGGGTCAGAAAACTAGGATGGTTCATTTGGAGTATGAGGAAAAAGGGGTTGTTGCCCACAAAGGAGGAAGAGAAAAGAGGACAGATGAACATAACAAATGTCTCAAGCCTATAGTTTTAACCACCTCTTTTCTTTCCTTTTCTTTCCATGCTCCAATGACTGAACACAACCTTAATCATTTAACTGCTGAAATGTTGTAACAGCCCTCTCCTGGCTCCCTGGCCTGTCATCTTGCCCCCTCAGCAAGGAGGCTGATTTTCTGGCTGGAGTGGCCTTTCTAAAATGAAACCGGATATCACTGTCTTCAAAGCCATTCAATGGCTCCCCAGTGCCTCATGAGGTCCAATCCCACCTCCCAATCCAACCCATCCTTTACCACTCCTCCCTCTGTATTCCAGAATTCCAAACAACTTACAGTTTCCTGATGACTCACGCTCTCCAGCACCTTTATGTTTTTGAACTTATAATTTTCTCTGCCTAGAACATCCTCCTGCTCCCCACCCTAAGCCTTGGGATATTTCCAACTTCGAGACCAATGGGAGCCTACTCCAAGCAGCCTTCTCTGGCTTCTTCCTTCTCTAGGCTTGTGTGCATGTGGCTCCTCGGTGGTCCCTAGTACTCTCTGCAAAAGTCCATTCTGGAATTTATCTCGTGGCATCACAACCCCACACTGTGTGTCCTTCCTGCCAGATGAGGGCATTTCCAGGGCAGGAGCACAGTCTGTTCTGTCCCCACTGCTTCCTGGCACATGCTGGGAGCTCCCGAAACGATGACTAAATGGATAAACTGGGTCTGAGCCCTGGCACCACCACTTACTAGGAACTTAGGCAAGTAAGCTACTTAATACACAGGGACCCGTAATAACCTTTCTTGTCTTCCTCACAGAGTTGATATGAATCAAAGAATGCATGTGAGTGCATCTGATAAGATGTGAAAGGCAATTCAGCTGTAGGATATTATTACAGGATCAACTGGTTTGGGCTTCCCTATCCATCTAGGTCCCGAGATTTGACACCCACTATGTAAGGAAGCCACCTGAGAATGTTGAAATTACTTAAATAGGATAAAAGTTCGGTGTCAGGAATATTTCTTGATGACATTACAAGAAAATAAAAGAGAACAAGATACGTGTCATACAGAAACACTGCTTTTTGACCATCCCCTCTTCGCAATTTCGATGACAGCTGCATCCGACAGACAATCTCAAGGAGAAACGCATGCAAATGTGAGCGTGCGTGTGGTATAGATGTACTTGGCTCCGAAACCACACTCACTTAAAACCAAATGCAATTTCAACTAGCTGTCAACCCAGGAAATCACATATAAATGAAACATCACCAAATTCTAAAGTTAAAAAGTTCTTTCCTTTTGAAGTCACCCAGATAGACTCTGCCTCCTTTTTGTGAGAAGGGGACACTTTATATGGAACAGATGGGCTGATGGCTTTGTGACAGACCAACTCCAGCAGCCAGTGGTGCTGGGCTGAGCAGCAGAAAAGAACACGGGCTCTGGCTTCGATCTGCTTCTCCACACTTCACTTCTGAGCCTACTCCAGCCGGCCTCCCTATTTCTGAATGTGACAGTGAGACGTATGCAGGGTTAACCACCACAAGTCAGGACGGAGAGTAAAGAGCTAGCCCTGAGTTTGACCTGGGCAATTCTCTTCTGAGTCGACCTTCACCAACGACCTTCTGAGACCCCAGCCCTGTTCCAGATGCTTTAGGGGCACATACTTCATTTTGACCATCATGCTATAAAGCTGGTACAATTATTACCTCTCATTTACATTACGTGGACTAGTCAGTTATGTGACGTAACTGAGGTTCAGGGAAAAATCTGGTCCAAGAACACACAGCCGAACGAAGATCTAAATACAGAGGTTTTAATTCTACAGAAATGTCTCCTTCCTACTTTACACAAATAGGAGATATTATTCGGGGCTTGTAAACAGGTATGTTAGGTGCTGGCTATGGATGTGGTTATTACCTGAAGAATTCACCACTGACTTTTACTGCAGTGCAGTCACTAAGATACAAATGAAATTAGATGGGTATTTTGAAGAACTCATCTGCTATACTGAATAAAGCAAAATCTCTTCAAGTATTAAACATTACTAAAGTACAGTCAAATCTTCAAATATATTTCAGGAAATGAGTGGTTAGACCATAATAACTGACTTTTAAAAAAGAAACTACATGCTTAAAAGTATCAGTCCTGTTCCTTACATTGAGTTCAGTTCGAATGCTAGCACATAGGGGTAAAAAGTCATTGCAAAACATTTTCAAGAAGAGGCCAGGGTTCCATGTTTGCCGTGGCCATGGCCAGGCAAACCCCATGCTACCTTCCTCAGCCCACCCTAAACCCCTTGGTCTGGTGGACAAGAAGAATGCAGTCCACAAAGAAGAGACAGAATTCTGCTGACCCTGTCCCTTCCTGCACACTTGAACACAGTAAATGGAAATGAAGAGAAAGAGAAGGGAACCTTACAAGGGGTCCAGGTGAATTTCTATCCGCCCCCCTCCCCCGCCCCCGACGTTGTCCTTTACTTCAAGGCAACATTACTATCATTGTCATCACCATGATTACTGTTATGGGCTCAATCGTGCCCCCCCCCCAATTCATAATGTGGAAGTCCCAACCCCCAGTCCCTAAGAATGTGACTGTATTTGGAAACATGGCTTTTAAGAAAGGTAATTAAATCCAATTAAATCCTATTCCAATTTGACTAGTGTCCTTACAAGAAGAGGAAACGTGGACAGAGGCCCAGAGAAAGGTTCTGTTGTAGAAGCAGAGATAAGATGGCCATCACTAAGCCAAGGAGAGAGGCTTCCAAAGAAGCCAATCCTGCTGACACCTGGATCTTGGACTTCTAGCCTCCAGAATTGTGAGAAGGTGAATTCCTGCTGTGTGAGCCCCCCAGCCTGTGATATTTTGTGATGGCAGCCTGAGCAAACTAAGATGATCATCATCACCACCGTCATCATCTTCATTATTATGTCCATCGGTATTATTTTTATCAGTACTAATGAAAATATTCATTTATGACCCTTTTACAAAATTCTGGGCACCATGTTAAGCACTCATACATTAGCTCATTTAACTCAGTGAGGTGGATGACATTATAACCCCCATTTTCCAGAACAGTAAGGCTCGGGGCTCTGGCTCATGTACATAATAAGTAATGGAGGATAAACTCAAGCCCATGTCTGACTCCACATTCCAAATTTTTTTTTTCCTTCTCACTTCTATCTGCCCTTGGTCAGATTAGGATTTTAGTTTAAGAAAGAGAATTCCTCAGGGGTGCCTGGATGGCGCATTCGGTTAAGTGTCCAGCTCTTGGTTTTGGCTCAGGTCATGAACTCAGGGTATTGGGATTGAGCCCTCAGCTCAGTCTGGAGTCTGCTTAAGACTCTCCTTCCTCTGTCCCTCCCCCCTCTCTCTCTCTCTCTAAAATAAATAAATAAATCTTTAAAAAAGAGAGAGAGAATTCCTCAGAAATGTCAGCAGAGTTGGTCTTCTGTAAGAAGAGATCATTTGCAAATCTTTAAGTTTTGTTTTTAAAATCCAATCAAAAATATTCTCACCAACTCCACCTGTCATTTATTTTTCCCACCCCTTCACCAAATGTTCCTGCTCGCCTTCCTCCCAGGAGCTAATTCTCCACAGAGAAAATTCATTTATTATAGGAGGAGCAAGCCATTTAAAAGGATCAGAAGCTATTATACAGTTTGGCAAGGATACCCGACCCATCTCGAGGAGTCGCCCTCAATGCATCATCCTGTAGAACAAAAATTATGTGAAACGCCCGAGATATCCCATCACAGAAATCTACTGACTGTGCTCTGTGCCTGGGCCAGATTAAAAAAAAAAAAGTGAGGATAATGGATAGAACACTGCCAATTCCAATTTTCCATCTATTATGCATGTATCTGATTTGCACATAATTCTATTTAGCTATTTTATGTTTAACATCAATTTTTAGTCACTTGGAGAAACCACGGATTCCAGACTAGATGATTTTCTCTAAGTCACTCAGTATTGTTGACATTACCTTGGAATTTAACCACAAACACAAATCCTTTTGAGATGCTTAATAAAATTGGCTTCTTTGACAGGCCATTTCTTTTTTCTCTTGCTCTCTGTTCTTTGGTACTTGTACTATAGGTATGTGCCAATTTTCTTGAATGGGTTAGAAAAATGGTTTATTCTCAGAGCAAGCCACAACTGATTTACACAGAAAATGTTTATATTCATATTCTGTGATCCCAGAGGTACTTTATATCCAAAGTAGATTGTGTTTGGGGATAGAAAAACTGTGCTTTTTCATTGTGGACTTCACTCTTTTGTCACAGGTTTGTCTGGCTTCAGCTTTATTTTTAACAATAAAACTGTGCACTAGGGTGTCTCAGAGGTCCCTTTATAAACATCAGCTGAATGTTCTGCTTACTGAAGAGACATGGAAAATATTTGCTTGTTGAATCCTGGGAATCCAAGTTTTTAGAAACTCATCAGTTTTTCTCCATGAAGGGACCTTAAAAATTATGTGGTCCAACCCTCTTTTTACAAACTTGGACACTGTGGCCCAGGAAAGTCAAGTGATTTGCCCAAAATCTAAAGACAAATCATCCTCAGAGGTCTTGCTTCTCACTCCTTTGAATTGTTCGGGTCCCTGGCTCAGAGCTCACTGTATCACACACGTCTCCTGGAACCACCCCATCCAAAACATACCGTACATCCCATTACTCTCAATATCCTTTCTCTCTGTGCTTTTGAAAGTAATTATATTATGTATTTATTGTCTTTCTTTTCCTGCTAGAATGAATATAATTTCCACGAAGTTTTGTTTACTGCCATATCTCCAGAACCTCATAGTAGATGCTCAATAAATACCTGTTGAATGAATAAAGTCACGGATAGCAGGAGAGAATCCTGGGCTTACCACCTTTCCCATCAAATGTGAATGACAGCTTATGATTTCCCACAGTCCCTCTCTTCTCCCAACCCAAATCCATGGTGAACATCTGTTGATGCTTGCTAAGCTCCAAGCACTGACCCACACTTTATGCGTATTAGCTAATTTAATCCTAACAATAAACTCTCTGAAGTGGGTATGACTATAGCCCTATTTTAGAAATGAGGAAACTGAGGCACAGAGAAGTTAAGCAACTTGCTCAGGGCCACACAGCCTGTCGATGATAGAGCTGGCATTCACACCCAGGCAGCCGGGCTCTGGCATCCGCATCCGTAGCTATTCTGCTCTAATGCCTCCTATGGCCGTGGCCACCCGTCTATGAGCTTTATTCTCTTTTCACCCCTTCCCCAAGTGAATGCTGGGAGGAGTCAGGGCTCACTATCTCTTTCACGAGGATAAAAGGCAAACTCAGCTAGAGGAAAGAAATGGTGAAGTCAGAGGCTTCACGGCTAAGAGATGATAGATTCATGAAGGGGAGGCAGGTAGGAAGTGCAGACTGCTAGCCTGATACCAGGTGAGTACACAGGTGAGTGAGGGAAGGGGAAGGGAGAGAGGGATGACTGGCCACACAGCCAAGGACCGGATGAGAGAGGCCGGGCGGGCACACCCTGGCCAAGCGCTGTGAGCACCTTGGTAAGACAGTGAAAAGTTCCGATTGCAAATCATTACGAAAAGCAGAACCTGCTCACTGAATAATAACAAAATATGAACTGACAGACATCCAGGTGGTTCCGCAGAAGCATAGAGTACAGGTAAGTCACCTGTGTAAAGCCTCTGACTCATTACAGAGCAGGAAACGGTGCCTACTTGCGTGAAAAAGAGGACCGCTTGCTTCCCGCCGCAGACATATGGACCTCAGGGGCCGAAATGCTGCCCGTGCTGCTCGAGGAGCTAAAGTCCGCTTCACTACCTGAAAAACAAGGGGGGTGGGGGGAGAAAGGCATGAGGGAAAGGAACGTGACAACACGCTGGCCACTTCCCTGCCTGGCCGGGCCCCCCTTCCCGGCTCCCGCACGGGCACACCCTAGCTCAGCAAGTGGCAGGATTCCAGAGCCCCCTGGCTCTCAGCCCTGTCCTCAAAGCAAACAAGAGAAGGGGCGAGAACGACGACATCATTTCATAAACACAGCGCAGAAGCACAGCGAGGCTGATTTCATAAAGACCGATCCTCCGGCGGACAATCCACACGGGCCTCGGTGGGGGCAGAAGCGCGCGCCTCGCCCTGTGCGTCCGTGTCCGGGGCCCTCCCTCGGCGACAGGCGCGCGGCGACCCAAACTTCAGGCAGAAGGAAAGGCATGCTTGTCCGTCCCAAAGCCAGTCTTCCGGGAAAGCTTATCCTGGGGCTCCTGCAGTCGGCTCGCCGTGCTTGAATCTGGCCCGATAGGGACGGGAGAGAATCAGCCAGTGACAAGCGGGGGGGAAGAGCGCCTGGGCCCCAGGTAAGGGCTTGCACCCGCGCGGTCTGGTGAGCGGCTCTGACTGCGGCCGGTTTCTCTAGTAAGAACACAACCTTCACGAAGAGCCGGAACTGAACATTTCCAAACAGGCAGCGACAGAGATGGAAACTGCGGGTTATCCTGATATGTGACATTTTAGTTGCAGGGATGGGGAGGGAGGTTGTTCATTAGTTTACAAAAATCACATTACATTTTGAGTACAGACTACAGATTGTTATGTAATTAGAAACATGCTGTGTGGCAGAATAATTAATACAAATTCATTTCTAACAAAAAAATACATCGTTCTGAAATGGTAGTAACAGAACTATTCCATGGATTGCCTGGGGGAGTGAAGGAGTGTGGAAGAGGCCAAAGAGAACAAGTGGGAAGAAGGAAGAGAGGATTTTTTAAAAACGTAAAATTCCATATGCTTTTGGAAAACTAATCTAGGTATACGATTTTATTTGACCTTCTCTCCCAACTCCTACAACAGTTTGTGACTTTTCTGGTCTAGAACCCAGAGCCACCTCACATTTCTGGGTTGAGGAAAATAGGAACAATCTAAATCCTTTGAGTTTCTAACAAGCAGTGAACAATAATTATCATCACCATAATAACTATTTATTGAGTGCCTACTAGGCACCAGGCCCTCTAGGACATATTTCCTATTCTTTGTATCTGTTAATCTTGACAACTCTGTAAGGCAGACATTAATCTCGCTATTCTACTACTGAAGAAATCAAAACCAAGATGATAGATGTCCAAGGCTTGTGGGGGACAAATCCTGGTCAGGACCAAGTCTCCATGCCACTTCTCCCCGTACCATGCTGCATCCTCCGGAAAGCAGTGGGAAGAAAGAGGGGCACCAAGGAGGTTCCTGGATACACTATATACTCCCATCTCCCTAACGGCCAAGATGACCCATTGGTACAAGATGCAGCCAGACTGGCCCACTGGTGAACAGATCCTCTCACTGACAGGTTTTATTAGTTTTGCTAGAAGAAAAGACAATGGCGAGGCAGAGAGAGAAAAATCCCTTCCCCGGCTCCCAGGACCTCTCTGGAAGTTCAGCCTCTTCTGGGAAAGACACCAAAAATGACCCCTTAGCACATGACAGCAGTGAATCCTAATTCCCAGAAGAATTCCGGAAGAATTAGGGCGGCAGTTTATCAGGACTGAGAGTGGCTATTCCTTCTGGATTTCAGAGACTCTGTCTAATGTTGTAATGAACTCCCCAATTGTAATTAGTTGCCTCTGAGTAATGCACTGGCTAAACTTTAGTATTTTACAATCACAAGGATTCAAGATTGGTAGTGCTATCCAGCAATATGCTAGTCCTGACAGCCTAATTCCACCAGCCTCGTCTGCTAGTAAATTATCAGGTTGGTTATTAAGTGATAAAGGCAGCCAATTTTCAAAAAATAGATGCAGTGGTTGCAGCCACCAGGTTTGAGATATTATTTTCTAGCGTAAGATTATGACTCTGAAACACTCAATTTTCATTCCTTAAAAGAAACGCAAAACCCTGTCAATTATAACTTAACTGCCTGAATAAAAACAGAAATTCTAGAACAGAAACAGACCAGACAACTGCTGAAAATCCATTGTTTCCTCAGGACGCTTTTGATCTGTGCTAATTATGTACCCTGAACTGAAGGGACAAGTTTGCTCTACACTTTATTGCTACTGGAACTCGACGTATTGACTCTTACGTATGGGCTGGGCCCAAGTTTGTTCCTATACTTCTCCAACTCACCTTCTGAAAGAGGTTAGGAGACTCATTCAGGGTACCCAGCAGCGGCAATCAGGACTGAGTCATAGGAGAGAGAAAAACATCTGTGCTACTTAGGCCATTTCACTTTGCTATGTTTTATTTATTTTTTATTTTTTATTTTTTTAAGATTTTATTTCTTTATTTGAGAGAGAGACACAGCGAGAGAGGGAACACAAGCAGGGGGAGTGGGAGAGGGAGAAGCAGGCTTCCCGCGGAGCAGGGAGCCCAATGCGGGGCTCGATCCCAGGACCCTGGGATCATGACCTGAGCCAAAGGCAGACGCTTAACGACTGAGCCACCCAGGCCCCCCTCACTTTGCTATGTTTTAAAATATATTTCCAGTTTGGTTAATGCAAGGTAAAGTCAATACACTCTTTTTAGGGGATACACAGAAATGTCAATTGTACTACATCATCTGATATACATACTCTTACCATTTTTTTTTTAAAGATTTTATTTATTTATTTGAGACAGAGAGAATGAGAGACAGAGAGCATGAGACGGAGGAGGGTGAGAGGGAGAAGCAGGCTTCCCGCCAAGCAGGGAGCCCGATGTGGGACTCGATCCCGGGACTCCAGGATCATGACCTGAGCCGAAGGCAGTCGCTTAACCAACTGAGCCACCCAGGCGCCCATACTCTTACCATTTACTAAGCATGATAACTAAGAGGAAGACTGGAGGTCTGAAAGCCCCCCGTTCATCAGCTGGCAACAAAGACTCAAGGACGAAGAGGCACTCTCTATTCATCACCTTTAAACCGTGTGTGCAACTGGGTTATTGCTGTGGGGGCTGTAGCTCAATGCTCATCGGTATTATTCAAATCATACAAAGACAGTACCTAACCTAAAAACCTAAAAACACAGGCCCTGCATCAGACAGCACGGGTTCAAATCCCACCACTACCACTCACTAGATGGGGGGGGCCTTTAGGCAAGTTACTTCACCTTTCTGCACTTCTGTTTCTAAATCTGTTACATGGAGATGATAATCATGGATTCTGCCTCTTAACGTTATTGTAAGCAAGGAACGTGTGTGTGTGTGTGTGTGTACAAACACATGCATACACACACACAGACAAACATAAAGTACTTGATCCCTTGTAAGGTCTCAATAAATGTTAGCCATTACTCTTCTTCTGCAGGGGTTAAAAAGACTGTTATTACACATTTCCTTTGTAGAAAATTTAGAAAATAGCAGTGATCCGTAGGACAAAATGTAGTCTATTATTTCATAACCAAAAAATAACTAAAGTTAACCTTTTGGTATATAATTACTCAGCATTCCTAGTTAATACATTACTATGTAACTTAATTGCTTTTCTTTTAATATGTGAATATCTTCAAAAATATAGTACATTTGGGGTTTTTTTAGACATATATATTTTTAAGATTTATTTATTTGAGAGAGAGAGAGAGCAAGGGGAGGGGCAGAGGGAGAGGGAGAGAGAAACTCAAGCAGACTCTGCACTGAGTGTGGAGTATGAAGCAGAGCTGGATCTCACAACCCTGAGATCATGACCTGAGAGGAAACCAAGAGTTGGATGCTTAACCGACTGAGCCACCCAGGTGCCCCTACGTTGTGTTTTATTAAATCAATGAGTATATAGGCTATGTTCAATTTTTCTATTATTAGTAACAAACAGCATGTGCCAGAAAACATCCTAAGCATATTTACATATTAACTCATTTATTTCTTACGATAGTACAGACCCTGTGAGGTTGGGACAATTATCAGTCCCTGTTACAGATGAGGCAGAGAAGTTGAGTGACATGCACAAGGTGATACAACTATCAAGAAGTGGAGGCAAGACTTGTACCAAGGCCAAGAAGACTCCCCGCTGACGGGAGCCCAACGCAGGGCTCGATGCAGGGCTCGATCCCAGGCCCCTGAGATCATGACCTGAGCCGAAGGCAGACGCTTAACGACTGAGCCACCCACGTGCCCCCTTGTCTGCTATTCTTTAGAATAAATGCCTCAAAGACTGTTTAAGCCAAAGGATATGCTCAATTTCAAGAAATTTAATATATATTGCATCATACATATTTTCGGATGGCATTAGCCTAAAACAGTTTTTGTGCTAAAGAACGTGTTTGCCTCTGTGTGCTGTGTGTAGATACCCGAATGCAAATCTCTGATGTCACCGAGAATATTCGGAAAGAGCACAGGACACGATATTTGGCCGTTGTAGACTTGTGTTTGAACAGCTGAAGGGAGTTTTAAATGCCTAAGTTATCCTCATCGATACTGTCTCCGATTAGCTGCTGGAGTTGGTGGAGCAGGATTCCAGGACTGAAAGGGGTGGATGAACTTGCTGACCTTTACCTCATGATGCCCATGTCTTGGTGACTACACGTCCTACAGCAAAAGGCATTCTCCAGCCAGTGAGCTCTGATCCCTGGCCTCCAGAAGCTCTGGTGGCTTTTGTTTGTAGTACTGCTGGATTCTCTGGAGAGGCATGACTTTTTCATAACATTAGGGTAATAAGCATTCTGTGCATGTGATCGTAAGGCCAGGAATTAGAGAAGGAAGGAAAATTGGAAAGAACAAGGGTATGTGCAAAAACTGATAACTAGACTTATTTTTTTGAAACACTGCCTGCGATCTGGTCTCTTAGGACATTATTATTTTTTGCTTTCAGGAGACTATGGAGTCCTCAGACATCAGAACATGACAAGCCTCTGAAAACAAAGTCTACTAAGCTGTGTTAAGCCATTCTAAACCACTGATTGAAGCAACCCCAAACTTTCCTTTATTCTTTGTCACCACAAAGCTATCAAATTAATTCAGGCCGGCCACCTACATCCCCACCTCAAATAGAGGCAGCAAATTAAAAAAGGAAAAAACAAAAACAAAAACATAGTTCCCTATCCCTTCATCCTCCCCCCCTCCCCCAACACACACACACACAGATACACAGATCTTTTATTTAAAGGCCTCTAGGGAGGAGAGGAGCCATTTCCACTGAAGCCAAGCAGAGCTATTAAGGAGCAGCTGGGGCAATGGACACATGTAATTACAGAAGACACTATTTACCAAAAAAAAAAAAAAAAAGCTTCTCTAAAGTAGATTTGGTGGAACAGACTCTTAGCTGCGAAGCTCTGGAGCACCCAGCCAGTGAATCCAATACATGCTTCACAAACTAAACAGGATTTTTGTTTTAGTTTCTGCAAACTATTCTCTAAAACCCCTATAGGTATTTATCTTAGAAAAGGAATATTTGATCAAAAGATCAATAAACTGATGGAAAATATATACACAGGTTTTCTCGCATTTCAGAACAGAGGTCTTTCTGAAAAACTGTAAATATCATTTTCATTTGTTTCGTAATTTCAGAAAGGATTTATCTTCATTATGATTGATGTTCAATGGATGGAGAACCACCATAAGCTTAAGAGCATATATATATATATATATATATATATATATATACACACACACACACACACACACACACACAATTAAAAACAAAAGGAAGTTCATATTTAAAGTATTTGGAGAATAGTTTTGTATTGAAAAATCTGACTACATAACGGCAAAACTGCTTATGGGAAAATAGCAGTCAAAGAAAATAATAAACTGAAAGAAAATATTTATAACATATGACACACAAAGGGCCAATCTCCTTAATTTACCAAAAACTCATACAAATTAGAAAAAAAAAAAAACCTAACAGAAAAATGGGCAAAGGACATGAACAGGCAGATGGCAGATAAAGAAAAATAAATGACCAATACATATGAATAGCCATTCAATCTCATATATAGCACTAAAAATGTAAATGTAAACAAGGAGATTTTTTCAGTTACCAGATTGGCAAAAAATTTAAAAATCTAAGTTTGAGAATACTAGTTCTGTTGAAGGTTTGAGAAAAACACTCTGATAAAAGTCAGCAAGAGTGTGAGGAGAAATTTCTCCTGCACATGAGCATCGAACAAACAACCTAAATGCCCATCAACGACAACTGCTGAAGTCAGGTGGTACAGTCCACCTAGGAGAATACCTATCATGACAAGGAGTGACATTAACCTGTACGTGCTGGAGTGAAAACATCTCGAAGCCCTGTTGCTAGATAAGAAAAACAAGATGCAGGGGCGCCTGGGTGGCTCAGTTGGTTGGGCGACTGCCTTTGGCTCGGGTCGTGATCCTGGAGTCCCGGGATCGAGTCCTGCGTCGGGCTCCCTGCTCAGCAGGGAGTCTGCTTCTCTCTCTGACCCTCCCCCCTCTCATGCTCTCTCTCTCTATCTCATTCTCTCTCTCAAATAAATAAATAAAATCTTTAAAAAAAAAAAGAAAAACAAGATGCAGAATAGTGGGGTGTGGCATGTCGGCTTCTTCATAAATAAATCTTTAAATAATATATAACTGGCTCCATGCATAGGACACTTTTTATTGAGAGATAAAAAAAGATCTGTTAATAGTAGTTTCCCTTGGGAATGGGACAGTGGGGATCTAAAGAGACTCTCATCTTCATTTTATATCTTTCTGAGCCATTTGGCTTTTCTAACCATGTGCATATTACTCTTCTTATTAAAAAGTAATAGGATACACTAAAATTATGGACAATTGATTTTTTTCTTTGAAAAAGATCTAAATTTTTTAAAGAAAAAGCATTTTATAGTAAAAGCAATCACATCATTTAATGTAGTATTAAGAGGGCTTTGGAGTCCAATCACTTGGGTTTGAATCATGCCTCTTCTACTAACTCTGTAAAGGCTTAGGCAAATTATTTACCCTCCCTCTGCCTTAGTTTCCATATCTGTGAAATGGAGATGAAGATATTAATAGTAAGTATTGTTAAGGGATGGCAGGAATTAGATGAAGCATGCAAAGAAGTTAGAACAGTGCTTGGCACATCGCAAGCACTCAGTCTATGTTAGCTGTTATAATTTCTAGTTAGAACTGCTGGTACAGTGGCTTGAAGGCCAGAGGAGAGCTTTTAAACATCCTTCCCTTAAAAAGCCCCACAATACAAAATGCCTTATCCTACGTCAAGTCAATCCTAAGTCAAACATTTTTACAAACACTCTTTACAAAAGAGTTTTCCTTCAGCCATTTGTCAGTGGAGAGTATGTTTCTATTTTTTACTCTGTGTGTGTGTGTGTGTGTGTGTGTACAACAGACTATGTCTAAAAAAAATCTGTGGTCCTAAAACAAACTCTCCACGGCCTCCTCCAAAAATCTCTTCTTACCAAAGGACACTCCCCTGAGCCAGGTAGCTTTGAAGGTCTGAGACAGGAAGGGAAGGAACATGGGAGAGGAGGCCCAAGAGGACTGAGAGGGTCAAAGATATCTCCATCTGTTCACTCCTTTATCTTGGGCTGGCTCAACTACCTGTCTTGGTAGAAATACAGGGAATACACCTGCCGACCAAGAAAGTAGATGAAAGAAATGATAAAGCAGGCATAAAGAAACTTCAAGAAAGCAGGGGGAAGTGAATGTATCTGACAGGAACCCAGGATACATCTAGTCTCCCTTTGCATCACCCCCAGGGAAAATTAAGACTATGCATTGGCCAACCTGAGTAGAGTACAGGAAAGACAACGGGTGCTGTTTGGTTTTGTGAATGACCACCCAACTTCCCTGGGCCTGTTCTTTTGAGCAGTAATAAATAAATACGTGTCCCTGTTAATTTACCAGAGATGGCCAAGAAGAGAACGCTAGACAAGAGATCTGTCAATTCAACCCAAGGCCAATCAGGTGCCTCTGGGATCTTCTATCACTGTTGCCACGCACTACCCAGCATCACCAGAAGGAGACGCCAGCCTGCAAAGTCACACACCAACAAGCTCTACCTAAAGAAGGCACTATAAACTCTGGCTTCATCTCTCAGCAGCTATGTGTTCTTGTCCAGGTGATTTTAACCTCGCTAAGCCTTAGTTTTCTTATTTATGTATATATGTATGTACATGTATATATGTTATGTGTGTGTGTATATATATATTTTTAAATGATTAATTTGTTTAACAAAAATTTATTGAGCATCTGCCATGTGTTATGTGTCAGGCCCCGCTCTAGGTGGATAGCAGTTCCTATCTTGGAGGGTTGTTGTGAAGTTGAAATAAATGAAAAGTGAAATGCTTGGGAAGTGCTTGACCGGCTCATAAATACTCATTTTATAATTATTATTAACAACGCAATGATTCCTAAGCCTTACTGTGCCTAAAGATCATCAGGAAAGTTAAGTACTAGTGCAGATTTCTGGGTAACGCTCACAAAAATTCCAGTTCAGAAGGTGTGGGGGTAATCCAGGAATCTGCATTTTCAATAATTACCACAGATGACTATGCGGCCTGTGGTCACAGACCACACTAAGGAGGAGAGCGCCAAAGATAAAGAGCGCATGGAATCTTTCTCCAGGTCCAGTCAGATTGCAAGGACTTTTGTCAACGGGAAGTTGAAGGTGAGTGAGCACAAGTTGAGGTGGACCAGCCATCACCTTTGTCAAGGACCAAGCACTCAGAAGAGAAGAGTCTAACTTTCAGAGTGGCTTGCCCCCTCACAGCTCTCCCTTCCTGGGCTAAATCCATCTTCAAAGCATTGGAAGGGGAGACAGGGACATAGAGAAGACAGGGACATAGAGAAGACACACGTTGTTTGAAAACTGGCCCAGGTCCCGCCAAACTCGGGCACACATGTTGTTTGTAAAGCTAGTGGGATACTTAGCATTTGGTCCATGGTTTGAAGTCCTCATAATCCCGTTTTAAAGAGGAGGGACTGGGGCGTCGGGGTGGCTCAGCTGGTTAAGCGTCTGCCTTCGGCTCAGATCATGATCCTGACGTTCTGGGATGGAGCCCCACGTCGGGCTCTCTGCTCAGCAGGGAGTCTCCTTCTCCCTCTCCCTCTGCCCTTCTCCCCAGCTTGTGCTCTCCCTCTTAAATAAATTAAATCTTAAAAAATATTAAAAAAAAAATAAAGAGGGGGGGCCTGACCAGTTTGAAGCCCGGGGTGTCAAATACCATTCAGCGGAAAGAATCACCTCACAATCTAGCACACTCCCCATCTAAGTTATCCCATCAGCCCTAACTTGCTGCTTTCAGTGTGGTCGATGTATCTCCATGGCTGACATGCTGAACGGCACCAAACAAACCACATAGGCATGCACCATCCCCCACGCGGAATCAGCATCGAGCACCCACCCTTTGGCAGGTGGGCTCAGGGACAACCGTCTCCCGTTGCCTCCCACTGAACAGGTCTGGGGAGGGTTACATCCATCGTGGCCGTGAATTTCATCCTAATTGATTGTTTTGGGAGCCTGGTAATAACAAAAGCAAATCCTCCCTGAAGAATTTTCCAGACTCTTACATATTCCTTATCTTTAATTTCTTGTCAAGTTCACTGAACTGAATTGACTTTCTGCCCCTTTAAAAAATCTAGCTGGAGAGCCTGCCATTTCTATTTAAGGAGAAGTGTTTATCCTGTGTTTACCAAAATGAAGTGCCTGCCCTCTGCTTCTGGCAGGAAAACCTAAATCAGGGAAAAGCAGCCCTCGAGGTGGCGGGGTGGGATCAGAGCAGGGGTGTCACTGTGTGGGAGTTAACAGGGGAGGAAGGAGGTGATGAAGTGGTGGGAGAGAGAAATGGGGACTGACAAGCCGCCAACACTAAAACGTCAGAGCAGGGCTAGCCCTGAGGTCTGTGACTTTAAGTCACAGAGGATAAGAGAAAAGGAAAGGATGAGTCTTTTTTGAAGTCACCTCATCTTCCACTCCCAGTGAAGTGGTGTTGTCTGCAGGCAGTTCCAGACCACGAATGGAACAAAAACATCCACTTGCTAGGAAGAGATGACATAATCTACTACTTGCTGCAGAGACCTGCAACAATACTCTAAAACAGCATGGTTTTTCGTTTTATTTTTTTAAGATTTTGTTTATTTATTTGAGAGAGACAGAGAGAGGGAGAGAGTTCAACGGTGGGAGGGGCAGAGGGAGAGAATCTCAAGCAGACTCCAGGCTGAGCGCAGAACCCAACGGGGCGCTTGATCCCCGGACCCTGAGATCAAGAGTCGGACGCTTAACCGACTGAGCCACCCGGGGGCCCCTTGTTTTGTTTTGTTTTTTTTTAACCTCACTTCGGTCAGAAGCACCATTTTCCTAATTGACTCGAAGACCTAACAGCCTTGGCTGCCCCCCTCGTCCTCCCCACCCTGTGTGCCAGCCTCCAGTGCACACCACACGGTGTGTGTTCTCCACCCCCAGGCTCCCCCACCCGGGGCTGTGGCGACTGGGGTGCCACAATCCACATCTACACTGAAGCAGCGTCTCGCACTCGGACCCGCTCCCTTGACCTTCTCAGCAGCACTGACCTTCCCCTTTCCTGTACTGGAACAATCTGCCAGGGAGTTACATCACTGGACCTTGTCAGCACTCAGCCACGCTCCACTTCTAATATCTTGATGTCCTTTCCCCTTGGTTCATGGATGATGTATCCCCTCTCCGTTTCTCTCTTACATTTTCAATCTCTGTGAAGTTGTTTCTCTTTGCTTTTTATGAGGTGATATGTTTAGTAGCCTCAGTTACAGCTGTGTGACCTTGGCAAAGGCACATAACCTCTCTGTGCCTCGCTTTCTTCTAAAAAAGGGAAAAGATAATGGTATCTATCCCATAGAGTTGTTGAAAAGATTATATAAGTTAATATATGAAAAAGTAGTGCCTGGCACTCAGTTAACACTTTAAAATACTGCCTTTATTTTTATTTTTCTTCTTATGACCACCCTCTCTGAACCACTTCTGGGTCCCAACACATGTGCGGCCAAAATCAGGGAAAAGGACTTGGAGCAGGAACGAGGAGCGAGGGAGAGGCTGTCATCTGGGATGTGAGCAACAGAACTAGCATGAAAATAGAAGATGGTTCTGACAGAGGGTGGTAAGGGTTCTTCCTCCTCCCTTGAGATTATAAATTAACGAGTAAATCCTCAGCTCTGGGCTATGTTGACTGAACTCTCCTATTTCACAGGAAAGCCTGAATGAAGCACACTACATCATAGAGAGCTTCTCATACCGGACCTTCTCATAGAGGCTGTGGGCCACATACACAGTGGGAGACAAGTTCCACAAGGGCAAGATTTCATCTGTTCCTATTTGAATGCCCCGAAGCTCCTTGCACCCCTAGCAGATGTCCAGTTGAGATACTGATCCTGCCATGAGAAAGGGGCAAATGCCTTGGGAGGGGGGCGTACAAAACTTGGGTTCTAAAAGACATCAACAAAGGGAAATATTATTTCCTGTTGGAAGGATTAAGATTCCATGGAAGAGGCTCACAGAACTAGCTAGCTTTCAAAACTACCCATGACTATTCAAGCCTGTAGACGAGGAGCAGTGGAGACAGGCGTCCAGGGTGAAGGGAGCAGCCCTGAAGGGAGAAGTGACAGCAGGGAATGAGGCAATGAAGGCAGCTCAGGGGCCAGTTAATCACACTTCCTTTTCTTTTTTATTTTTTTATTTGAGAGAGAGAGAGAACGTGAGCATAGGGGGAGGGGCAGAGGAAGAGGGAGATAGAGTCTCATGCAGACTCCCCGCTGAGTGTGGAGCCTGACTTGGGACTCGATCTCATGACCTGAGATCACGACCTGAGCAGAAATCAAGATCCAACACTTGCCCGACTGCGCCACCTAGGCTCCCTTAGTCGAACATCCCTCTAAGCCACGGGCCCCAAAGTTTGTGTCTAGCAACAAGTTTCTCATACTGGACACAACCTTTTTTATTTTCTAAAATTCCTACCTTAGCTTCTCTGAGAAAACATGTCAACATGTTCCCTTCCTCAGAGAGGTGGAGATCAGAGAAGAGGAACCACACGTTTTTCCTACCCCAGGGATACCACAGCCATGGTTTCTTCTGAAGTGACTCTGCTGCGATCTTCAGCGGCCTACTGATACCCTCCCTCAGTGATCTTCGTGTATAAAGAACCAACTGGACCAATGGAGATGAGAGCTGGGAGAAAGTGGCAAAGACTTCAGGTCACACTGCTGTGTGGGAACCAAGCAGGGGCCCAGAGAGTCACTTTTCATTATTTTCTCTGCAGAAAATCTATGAGTCACAGGTGCACTGAATTGGATTAATCAAATTCCTTGGTTCTTGACACACTCTCATCGTTGGTCCATGCAAGACTACCTTTATTTTAGTTCTTAACTGACTGGTTTGTATGAGCCAGTAGTCATGTTTATTTTGGATTTATTTATTGTACTTATGCTTTTGTTTATTTCCTTACATTTAAGCATAGAGTAAATGAAGAAACCACTACCCATTACAAAAACGAAAACGTCGACACTAATATCTACCTCCTCATTCTATTCTGTTTACCATTTCCTTGCTTTCATTTTTATGAAGAATGTTCACATCTATAAGTATTCCTAAAAAGTAGATTCTTTTTTGTTTTCTGTTTTGTCTTTCATTTTTTAATAAGCAGGCTACCATGATATCTATAATCTTTTGGGATGATTTACATTCAAAATCATTTTGCTAAGATTCTCCACGTATCTGAAGTGCATTCATTTGACTGCTATATAATATTCCCTTGTATGACTTAATGCATAATTTATTTCTTCATTCTCCTGATGATGGAAAATGAACTGGGTTTATTCCAGTTACTCATCGAGCCAGAGTTTCCATTCTGATAAGCAACTATTTGTATTTCCAGAGGCACAAGTCTCCTTAGGGGAAAAAAGCAAAGGAGTAAATCCACTTTTAGGTAATATATTCCACAGACAAAAAGAAATGCTCTACGGATCATTTGTCTTTCCATACCTTTCCCTCTCATTGTCATGGAGAATCAAAAGAGAATCTCTGCTTTATCCTATCCCAGTTTTAGGATCCAACATGCCTAAGGTGATCCTTCATTCTTGGGTCATTCTGATATTTTGGGTTTTGCTTAAGTTACTCCATGACCTTGCCCCTTAGCCTCAACAATGAGACCAGCCCATGAACATGGGAAGCTGGCCCATATTTTATGAATATAACCTCACTAGGGAGAAAATTCTTGCTCCAGGGTGGGGAGTAATGGACACAAGGGGCTTCCTTGACGCAGCCCAGAACTTGGTCAAGTACCTAGTTCTAAAGCCAAATGCTGGGTTTGAGCCATAGGTAAGGGAAATACTGGGTTTTTTAAAAGACCCCACTGTTTTGGAGAAGGGGAAGAGACTGTGTAGGAGTTTCTAAATCAGAAAGCCACCGCCCTGCTTCGGAAATGTTAAGGCTAAAGTAAAGATTTCTATCTTTTGATTTTCATCTAAGTATCTCCATGGTAGAGCTGAAGATTTGGCACTTCCAAGTGTCTTTGTGAAGTTAGTAACTAGGTCTGTGAAGCAGGTCAGGCAATTATAGGGGTAGATTTTAAACCACCCTCTGCTCCCAAATTCACCAATCATCTCATTCCTCTAACATGGTGATTCTCAAAGTGTGGTCCCAAATCAGCAGCATCGGCGTCACCTGGGACCTTGTTAGGAATGCAGATTCTCAGACCACACCCCAGACCCATTGAGTCAGCAACTCTGAGGCAGGGGTGGAGCCCAGTAATCTGGGTTTTTAACAAGCCCTTGAGGTATCTGTACACTCAGGTTGGAGAAGCACTGCTCTAAGAGCCCCCCCGACCGAGATCCCTCCCAGAGTACCCAGCATAATACCTGCATGGCTACTTCGGAGAAACAGAGCACCGGGCTTGACTGTGACTTAAAACAGAGCTGTACAATACCACCGTACACATTTCGGGAATCACTTCCACACATTTCACATTCAAGATGAGTCAATTTCTTAATTTACTTGGCATACAAATGAATGTTCCTAACCATGCTTCACATAACTGACAATACCATATCTCCGAGCGGTGGGTAAGAACAGGGTCTGGCATTGGCAGCTTCTGAGTTCAAATAGCGGATCTTTTTCTTTAATGACAACATGACTGCAGGCAATCCCTTAATCTCTCTGCACCTGAGTTCCTCACTCCAAGAAGGGATTGAGCAAGCCTCGCTGATGGGATCGCTGTGAGAATTAAAGGACCGACTGGGAAAGACTAAGTGCACAAGAAATACTCGTCATTGTTGTGATTGGCCTACTTATCCATGTGTTTGGTATGTACTGCTAAACACTTATGCTGCTCTAAGAATTCTTGCATATGGGCACTATAGATGTGTTGGTTTTTAAAGTACCATGACAAATAAGAAGACAAAGTGTTTATTACATGACTAACTTCTAATACAGGTGACATAAGGTTTTTATAGACTACTGGGCTCCTGTCAGAAATGGTCAGAAATGGCCTACTAAGTTCACATGCTGTGCAAAGTAGTTTACATGCATTCTTTTTTTTTTTTTTTTTAAGATTTTATTTATTTATTTGAGAGAGAGAATGAGAGAGCACATGAGAGGGGTGAGGGTCAGAGGGAGAAGCAGACTCCCCGCCGAGCAGGGAGCCCGATGCGGGACTCGATCCTGGGACTCCAGGATCATGACCTGAGCCGAAGGCAGCCGCTTAACCGACTGAGCCACCCAGGTGCCCTACATGCATTCTTATTTAATTCTCACAGCAAGCCCATGAGACAGGTACAGTTTTATTCTCATTTTACAGATGAGAGAAGGAAAGCACAGGTAACTTGCTTGTGGTCACACAGCTCATAAACGGTGCAGCTGGGATTTGAAACCAGGCATACTGGCTTGAGAAATATCACAATAATAAATGCATCAAAATATGCCTTAAACACTAAGAATGCACACCTGCAAGGAACTTCAAGAATTGGGGGAACTATGGTTTTCTCCATAAATGCTTGCTTGCTTACTCTTGCAAAGGGCATGCTGAAACCTTTGAAAATTCATTTACAAGCAATCTGCAGCAGAGGTTTTAACAAGATTATCACCATTCTGCTCTGCTCTGCATCCCTTACAGAGAGCAAACAATTAGTGAACACAGACCACACTAGCAAGGAGACTGCTCTTTTTTTTTTTTTTTTCCAGCACATTAACCCTTGGGGTGGAGCCATTCGTGTATTTCAACAGAGATAACAGGACTGAATCTTCATTCTTAAATGAAAAGTGAACATAATGTGAATGCACTTAAAAGAAGTATTGCCATTTGAAAACATCTAACAGGAAGGGGTTTTTCGTGGTGTGGTCTGAGGACACCTGCAACCGCGGCACCTAGGCTATTTACTGGAAATACACTTGCGGGCTGAAATTTCTTCACATCATTTCCATAATGATGTCAGGTCAAGGCTGGAGACCTGAAAAACAGGTTTTTCAAACTGTCCGCAGGTGATCTTTTACACACACTAAAGTATGAAAAGCACGATCATAAATGGCTCTTGTTTTTGATATTTAACTATAAACTGCAAGCCATCTGCTCAGAGCTGTTTAGTAACTCCGCGCTCTGTCTCCTTCTTCCCGTCCGGAAGGCTCCACACCAGGCCATCAGCATTTCTCGCCCGGAATTAACTGAAACAGCCCCACACCGTGTCCCAGCTGCTCGGCATGGCCCTGAGCACTCCATCTTCCACAATGCTCCAGAGCATAAATCTCATTAGGTGACTTCCCTGTTGAAACCCTCTAATGGCACCCCACGTCCTTAAGATCAAGTCCAAACTCCCCGGCATGATTTACAAGCCCTTCAGAATCT
Organism: Mirounga leonina; assembly: GCF_011800145.1. Classification (NCBI taxonomy): domain Eukaryota; kingdom Metazoa; phylum Chordata; class Mammalia; order Carnivora; family Phocidae; genus Mirounga; species Mirounga leonina. Next base: position 54,329,493 of record NW_023270415.1, read on the forward strand.
CTTCAGCTGCCACTGCATCCCCCCCGCCCCGGTGCAAACACCACCATTTCCTGAAGGCAGCCCAACACTCTGCAGACTCCCTCTACCTGGATTGTTCTCCTGTCCCTCTGGGCCTGGCTAACTAGTACCTGTTTTTCAGGTCTCCAGCCTTGACCTTTAATTGCTTCGGGAAGAGAATTAGGTGCCCCTCCTTTATGCTCCTCACCCTACCCAGAATTTAAGAAGCATTCATCACATTGCAGTGCGATGCCTGCTTGCTATTTCCCAGCACGGCGTCATCTTCTTGAGGGCTTGTTCATCCTTGTATCCCAGTGTCTAATACAGCCTTTAGCACACAGTAGGTGCAGTAGCCTTGACAGAATTCACACTATTAAAGGTCCTCCACTCTTGTCATTCAGCAATGGTTCCTGGAAAGGCTCTCTGAGTTACCTTCCTCTTTCTCTCCCTTCAGTTGGATTGATGGGACTAGTATTATTTACAAGTAGGCAAAATATTCCCTCCAATCCTATCTCCATCCCACATGCCCAAATCTCTTAAAACCCAAGTTTTCGGCCCAAAACTTGGTATGCAAAAATCATGCAGCCTGGAAAGACCTTTGTCTTATTCATCCCTGTCTCCTCAAGGCCAAGCACAGTGCCTGACATGTATGTAGGCTCAGAAGAGCATTTACTGAACGAGGAGAAAAAAGGTACTGAAAAAACTTGTAGATTTGACTGTGGAAATAACCTCACTAATTTTTGAGAAATTGCAAAGGAAGAGAAGTAGCAGGTTGGAGATGGACAAAAAGTATACACGTGATTCAAAGCAGAGAAAAAGATAAATTCTGAAAATCACAAACTGCCAAGTTTGGTGTTGATCTGCAGTAAAACCGTAGGGGCAAGTAGGAGCCAGCAAGAGTTCACGAAGAACCAGGTACGAAAAATAGTTCTCTCTTCCTTTCCTGACAGAGTTAGGATTGCAGGCTGCCACATGAATCACAGATGTGGAATTCGGTAGGCATGTCGTCAAACACTCAGAGTCTTACGAACAAGGCTGACATGCACACTGGATGATGGCACAGTCCAGCACCCAGAGGATGTTGACTAATGGATTGCCTGTCAACCTCGAGGGAAATCTCCAGTAATGTGTCACCTGACTCCGTCCTTGTCCTTAACCTACTTAACATGCTTTATTAATGACATGAATGAAAACATGAAAGGTATGGCGCTGACGGCAGACTACGGATTCCACGGGCCTTGAAGGGATAACTAATACAACAAAGGACAGAGTTGGATACTAACGTTACGAGCGACTATTTGCCAAAAGCAGCATGTGTTAAAAACTCTATGTCTGCTATTTCGTTGAATTCTTCCTCTCAAAAACACAGGGTGTCGACAAGGAAACTGTCCTGAGCGTGATGAGATTTGCCCCAAGCCGTGAGCTAGCGAACAGCAGAGCTGGCTTGTCTGACTCCAGAGTCTGCTTTCTTTGTCACCCTCTCTGCTTGAATTCCCAAAGATCTAAGAACGGGAAACCAAGATGATAACATTCAATTTAGTCCATTTTGAATATGCGATAAACCTTGCACCTGCTAAGGCCCTGGGGGTGGTGCTGGGGAGGAGGGCCTGGAGAAGGAGAAGTCCACTGCTCAAAGATCCTTTCAGGAGGTGATGAGCTCCACAAACAAACAACTAGGATGTGAGAGGACACGATGAGTGCAAAACAGACAGAGGGGTCCAGAGGGAACACAGAGGAAGAAGACATACTCCCAGCGAGGCCGAGGGGAAGCGGGGAGGGGATATGTCATGGACGAGAGGCCACTCTGGGCAGAATATGAAGAAGGAGCTGCAGAAGGAGCAGACCTCAGGTGAAAGGGATGGTGTGAACTGAAACACGGAGGGAGGAAAACACAAGGAATATTCAGAATATACTGAACCCCTTGTTCGGCAGGAGTACAGTGATCAGATGAGATAAAGCAGCCACAAAGGTGAATTGTACCTGGAGGGCAGAAGAATGTGAACACTCTGCCAAGGGCACTTACTCTGAAGGCAAGAGGGAGGCATGAGGAGTTTGGAATGGGGTGTTGATATGAACACAGCGATGTTTTATGTGGCTATTGTGGTAGAGCAGGTGACTATTATAGGTAGGAGGTGGGTCATACAGTGAGTGGGGAGAGAGCCCGGGCGGCGGAGACACTTTCTAGTTCCAAACCTAGTTCTGAGGTCCAGAAAATTAACTGCACTGGGTCAAAATCATTTAAAACTCCAGGTGAATATAGAAGAATTTAAAAGAGGAAAAATAGAAAGTAAATGAAATGTTAACAAGCACTTTCACCTTGTGTTCCGTGCTTGACTGCAGTATTACTGACATAAGAGAACAAGTGAATGAAGATATGTATGTTTTCTGCACAGAGTGGAAAAACAAATCAAATAGGAATTATCTCAGTCAAATGAAAGGGAAAAAGAAGTCTCTCATATTGCCTGAGGACTATGTGAAAAATTAAAGAATCTAATCAGAATGGATTGAGATGCTCCAAGACCAATGCTAGATTTTAATCTAGCACTGTGCAATCAATCTTTAATGCAAATACATTTTATTTGCAAGCACGCATGTCAGTAAAATAGAACAAATAAACTGGGTAAATTCTGGCCATTCCTGGCATCTGCACAGTGGTGAAACAGAAGCAAATGGGGGGTTTGTTTTAATTCAGACATGTGTTCAAGGAACTACAGTGAGACTCGGGCAGAGGGAGTAATAATGTCACATGGAAATGTTTCCAGGAGGAAGCCTGGCAGCACAACAGAGGGAATTCTGGATCAGGAGACTGACTTGGAGGAGAGCAGGTGCAGAGCAGGTGGGTAGCTCCCACGCTTCGCCCAGAGAGGGCTGTCCAAGGCCCCTGCTGAGCCGAGAACCTGCCCTGCGGAGGGGACTTCATCTTGGGAGGCAGTGCTCCCACTGTGACCTTTCAGAGCTGGGTGCAGGTTGGGGAGAGAGACAAGGCATTCTGCAAACCAGCTCAGCTTCCAGCCACAAGCTCCAGCATTTCACCTCGCACCATTGTTTATCAGTTAAAAATGATCTGCACTTTCAAGCCTCTGAACAAAATGCTTTTGAACGTCCCCCTGAGAAAGTTCTGTACTGATTCTTGTGTGTTTTTTTAGTACTTAAAAAGAATGAAGCGCACTCACAATTAGATTATGCTCTGCACACAAATTATGTTCTGAATTTCCATGGACTTGTTTAATGGAACCTTCCCCAGGATCTCAACTCAATGTGACATCTGGCACGGAACAGACATTCCCAGGCCAACACTTTGCTTGCCCTGCTATTCTGCCCCACCCCCAGCCCTCCACAAGTTAACTTTTAAATTCAAGTGTACTTAGTGTTCTCTCTTCTCTCCATCCCTTTCCTCCTCACCCCACAATGTTCTTTGAAAAACCAAAATGGAATGGAAAAGCAAAGCAGACCGTTAACAAAAATACTGAGGCCACTCTCTTTGGAACCACTGGAGAATAACTGCTTGGTGGTAAAACGGAGTGTATGATAAGTAGGAAATGGTAGTCTGAAAACATCCCCAAACAATTAAATTAGTATGTAATCAATTTCTGTAGTCTGCATCTATAAGCACCCCAAAGAGGTAAAACTAACAAGGCTCAAAAGGAACAAGCTCACGAAAGTTGAATTCCGGTATCTCCCTGACCTATAGCACCACAGGAATATCCTCTGGGCTCTGGGGCATATCCATTCATTCACAAACATCTAGGGAGGACTAAGTTCTAGGCACTGTGCTAATTATGGAGACCATAAAAGCAAAGAAAACATGGCTCCAGGACTTTTAAACTTTACCCTTGTGTCTCCAACATATTTTTAGGGACACATACTTAAGATGGTAAGGAAGATTGTTTTTAAAGTGCAAGGAAATGACAAAACCCATTTCAATATAGCGGTCACCTCTGGGGGAGGCAGAGAATGGGATGTGGGAGATCACCCAGGCAGCTTTGGGGGTGGTAATTATAAAAGTGGAAGGTGGATCACAAATATTTGCCTTATTATTATTATAGTGAACGGCTTACATGTGTGTAATATATTCTTGTATGCATCACATTGTATACATAATATTGAAAAGAAATAGGGAAGCAGCTAAAATGAATTTAAATAAAAGATAATAAAATAATAAGGAAAGAAAGAAAACATCGTCCATGTTCTAGAAAGGCTCACACCCCAGCAGAAGAAAGAGCCATCTAAAAAATAATTATTAAGTACAACATAACATAACCATAACAATAGAAATTTAAAAACTCTAAGGGAGTATATAGTATTTAAATTAACAGCAATGGCATGTGAAATTCAGATACCAAAGTGTCTTTGCATTTAAGAGCTTGGTTTAACCCTTTGTAAGTGTCAGTACAGTTTCCTGCCCCCCAACCCCATGCCTTCCAGACTCCCAAAGTCTGGGTTCCACAGTCCTCCTCTGCGCACTCATGGGACCCTGCACTTCCCCCGGGAACATGTTACACTTGTTACAGGGGGCACCATGTTTACTGTTACATCCCAGTACCTGGCTCACTTCCTGGCTTATCAATAACTACTTGTTGAAAAAACAAATGAGTGGCATTACTGGTTCAGTTCTGTTAAGTGGTGGCTGAGACTGAAGCGAAAAGGGAAGGGTGGAAATGAGAAGTTGGAGACTCCCATGGAAAATTCAAGAATGCCCCAGCTTCATACAGACAAAACTGCTTTACGATCCCTGGTAAGCGAGGCTTGGCAGGGTACGACACCTACAGATCCTAACCCACTGCTCCGTATGCCCTAGAGCTCCTCAGCCTGTGGCCTGGATCCTTCCCTTCTTCCCTTAACTGAGGGGGAAAGCATTGGATGTCAGGGCTGTATCAGGTTCAGGCACAGCCTTCATCTCTCAAGAACAGTCAAGCCCGCCCACAGTCCCAGCAGAAATCAGATCTTGCTGGCAGGGGCTTGCAGAGCCTGCCTATCTCAGCCACAGGGGTGAGTACAAGAAGCCAAACACTCAGGAAGATCCAGTTTCCCTGAACAGTGTTGCTGCCCCACCAGCCAAGGAAGCATCCCGCTCTCTGAAACCACCACCAACTCCCTCTGCTGAAAAAGGACTCAGCAAACAGAACCGGGAGCTCAAAATGCTCCTCAGAGGTCAACAAAAGGATGGGACCCACGACTCATGCCTGCAGCACCAAGTACCTCCCGAACACTCAACAAACTGTGCATCACAGAGCATGGGACTATATGACCGATAACAATGGAAAAGAAAGTGGGGCATTGTTTTTGTCACAGACCAGCACGGGACAGATAAAAGGTCACCATGTTGGCGGGGATGTTGCTATGGATTTACTGTTTGCCTTGAAGCATTACAACAAAAGGCTTATTCTAGCAACGTTATCTGAGTGATACTGCATATGAAATTGTGTTTAGCATAATATATTTAGCTATCTATTTGGACATACGTTGATTCCCAAGTTCCCAGACTTCAGAGAGCTCATTTTAAATCACATCGTAAAAATGTCTTCCCCTTTTTTCCATTCAAGTGAATTGGTATAGTCCTTGTTCCACACGCCACGTTCTTTCCAGGGCAAACAGATGGAAAGAGAGGATATGCCAGAAAGAAGAAATGGAAAATGAAAATGACATAAAAATAAAAATAAAGTTGCAAAATGTAATTTAGGTCAACTCCTCATGTGTTTTTAAAATCAGCACCAGCAGGCTCTGCGCATAGGGCTTTATATATATATATATATATATTTTTTTTTTTTTTTTTGGCTCAGATGTCACACAGGATTAGTGCAAAAGGAAAAATCCCAGCATGGGGCCTATTTTTATACAGATTAATCAATCATTTCCTCTCCCATCACTCCCCAAACTTTCAACTTAATGAAACTGGTCTCTTTTCAAAGTATGTCATTTGCTGCACTCTGAACGGAAATCCTTTCAGGAAAGGAAGTGAGCTTAAACTTTGAACCTAGATTTTTAACTGTCATCACATTTTTAATTTATTATAAATATTAACTACTTATGCTACGGCTTAATCCCTTTTATCTACCATATCCATTGTGGAATGCCACCATATCCATTAGTGGCAGCAAAATGAATGGGTAAACATTTGATTATATGTATGTGTAACCATTTAACAAAAAAAAGAAAGGCATGCATTGGAAAAGAGAAAACTATTACATACATCTCACATTTTGTTAGGCACATCATTATGTATGCTGAATGCCATAATTCCCATCAGAATACCAAGCACATAGTTAGGTTCTTAGTAGTAAATATTTGATAGAAAATTTGATAGGCTGAATGGAACCTAACTGAAGAACTGTGCAGGCTCTGAGCTGTAGCCTTCCTTAACTACAGAGCATCACAAAAATGGTGCCGATGATGCTCCCAGGAACTGTAATACAACAGCTAGTATTGATTGTTTGCCATGTGCCATTGATTACATCGCTGAATTTTCAAAACAGCCTTATGTCGTAGGTACCATTATTATTCCACTCTACAGATGAGAAAACAGTTTTAGAGAGGGGATTCACCCATTTTGAGGTTGAAAAAAATCCTACATTATGCTGGTTTGCAGAGATGGGCAGGAGAATTTATCGCAGACATATCGAGATGGGGAAATGGGGCCTTACGCTACCAGTTGGCTGAAAAACACTGGGAAAAGTGTCATCAACATTGTTTCCATGTCTCCAAAACCATGATCACAACAGAGTTCATCATGCCCCCTTATTTGTCTGTTGTTCCTTTGAAAGTTGGAAATTATATTTATAAAATATTGAGGCAATGACGAAGTCAGATGCAGACTAGTCACACAGTCCATTTCACATTCTAAAAGGGTGGTACCTTTTCACCATTTTGGGCAGTTAAAATTGAGGCATGACTAACAGTTGTCCTTTGCTGAATGGTCAGTCATAAGTATAGAAAAATAAGAGAAACTTACAATCTAGCATGATATTCTGTGCTCACTCTTATATGTGAATGAAACTGAATCTCTCTTATTCCACATAACACGTGTTGTGCTTTTTGTTTAGAGATGCCTGATGCTATCGACTGTGAATAGTCTAAAAATCTAAATTTCACACAATTTCAAAGCTATTGAACTACAGTTAGGCTTTCCATATGTATAGTCTTTCTTTGTTTCCACTAATTAATTTCAACACCACAGGCATTAATCATTTGCCCACCAGATGAAAATCGCTTTAAGATGACTCATATGTTTTACAACATTGCAAACCCAACCCGTATGTTCTTGGAATGTAGAGTAAAGAGGAAGTGTTAGATCAAATCAGTTAATAAAAAAAAAAGAACACTCTTCCACATCCCAATTCCATGAACATGAAGAGTTTCAGAATTTCTACTCGATGCCACGTGAGAAAAGTAAATTAAAACTGGTCAGAGATGTGCTCTGAATAATTTCCATGAACCGGCAGACATGAGCACATGAGCAAGCTCTCTCTTGATGATAAATACATCGCGTCTCGGCCTACACAGAGGCCCATTGCAACTCTGCACAGTGCCAATTAGCATTAATTGTGGTTGCGCTCATCTATTCCCATAGCACAGGACTGAGTAAAGGCCAGGCTTTGCATTTACAAACGCAGCACGCAACGCTCAGAGTTAGATGAGCATTCTAAAATGTAAAAGTCCACGGTCAATTTTTCTCGTTTTGGCTTTAAATTGCACAGACTCACAGGTGACAAGGGGTATTTAAAACAATAGATGTGTGTGTGTGTTTACAAAGTTTAGTTATAGACTTTGCATTCGGAATATCTGAGAGGCAGAGTTGAAAATGTGTTTTCAGTCTACATTTTTAGCCTGCCACAACTAACTTTACACCCGCATCCATACACAAAGAGCATACCCTCTGTGATTCGATAGAATTATTTACTTACTGTGACTAATGCTACTTACTTAGAAGGTTAGCTCCGTAGACTTTCATGGCAAACACTCCTCTGCAAACAGCCTCCCGCCACAGGCTGGGGTATGTCTTGTGCAGAAATACAGTGTGAGCAGCTCATCTCTCCACGGAGTACAGTCTCAGAGTGGGGTATCCATGGAGACAGAACCTCCTCCATGTGCAGGGCAAGGAAGTTACTCTGCTGGGCACCATAGCAACAGGAGGCAGAGGGATGCCTGGCCTATCAGGGAAGAGCCGAGGAGCTTCTCCCTGAGTGACTGCAGCATTTCAAATGAAACCATCGCCCTCATGAATGGACACAAAGCATTTAAAGAAATACCAAACTGTCAAATAGAAGGAAATGCCTACACAACAGTCAGGGCTAATCCTCTGACAATGTTGGAGCGAAACGCTTAGGCTTTCTACAATGGTAATATCCCAATGGGCAAGGAAGAAATTACAGCAAAACCCCACACATTCCTAAATTTAATGGCAAGCATGTGAAGCTCTGGAAAAAAAAAAAATGCTTGGTGTAGTCCATGAATTCCAGCTATTTAAATATGCAAGGCACTTCACAGTGCTGCCCGAGAGAGAAGAAGAGGAGAGATCTGTTGTTCTGAAGGGAGAAAAGGGAATCGAAGGACTCTCTGGGACAACCCTCAGCACAGTCCTTCCAAATGGGTTTGCTTAGAGTAAACACATTCATTAAGCTTCCACCAAAGCCCTCCATTATATAGAGGGCTTCTTACAAAAGAGGCATCTGTGATAAAACCAGACCAATGCAGAGGAGATGGTGAGTGGACATTCAAATGCCTTAATACGTGCTATATGTCAACTTTCCCCCATTTCTTATTTAATAGCAATGATGCCAGTGATCATTTATGGAGCACATACTGTATACCATGCAAACACCATCACTACAAATGCAGCTTCCTGCCAAATACTGACACTGGTTTTTGCAAAGATACATGATGTACATGTTTATCTCTGAAGCTGTGCTACTGGTAAAATTTCCCCACTTCTTATTTAATAGCAATGATGCCAGGGATCATTTATTGAACACGTACTGTCTACCAGGCAAACACCATCACTACAAACACAGTACTAACAATGATTTTTGCAAAGATACATGATGTGCACGTTGGCCTCCTATTGTGCGCAGTATGCATATGCTCTGCTATCTACCCCACATTTTATGATTCTCACAGTAACCTGCAAAAGCTAAGTATTAATTATTCCTCCATATTACAAAGAAAAAGAAAAGATATTTTCTTATGTTGCAAAAGAAACTCTTCTGCCCACTAACTTCTCTTCCCCCACAGCTCTGCAGGTGGCCTGGTCCACCCTATTCAGTGTCTAAATATAAGGTGATGTAACCCTCCTCCCACAATTACCTCTCAGAAAAGAAGAAACCCCATATATTAGAGTCTTTCCAAAGCCTCTTATTACAGAGCTCTTGCTCATAATTACCTTCTTGGAACAAAAAGTGCCATGTGAAAAAGACACATCAGTCAGAATTGACCTCAATCTGTGCTAGTTTGGGTTGTCTTTGGAGGTCAACTGATGGGATTGTTTAAAATGAAGGAGGCCAAGAAATGAAAAAAAACAGATTTTGTAACTCCTTGGACTCTTCCAGCCTTTAAAAGAACACTTGATATAGCAATATACTTGATGGATAAATTGTACCGGTCACAACAACCTGTATCCCTTGCTAACTGAACTCAAGAACCAAGTAGCTTCGGATAGTGAAGGATATTTATACAGATCCACAGGAAAATAGAAAAATCAGCTGTCCCCATGCTGTACAGTGGATGTTTTGACAACCTGCAGGTTATCCTCCAATGTCTACCTTCATTCTCCCCTTCTTCCGCCGTAACAGGTGCCTATTTGACTAAATGTCCTGGGATATAATTGCAAACGACTTCGTGTCCTGACCTTAAAATGACTGAGTGCCCCTTGGTCCCTTTCCCCCTTCCCACTGCCTGGTGGATGACAGCCGACCTGTCATAGCTGCCTACCAGCCGGGATCACCCAAATACCTAGGTTTTGTTTAGCAGGAGACAAACTTCTGTCTGGTTTTAACCTCTGTATTTTAGAGTCTTTTTTTTTTTTTACAGTAACTTAACTGATACCCTCACAATACTTGTAGGCTTAAGAAAATGTCCAATGAGAGCACCAGGCATGGATTCAAAATTGCTTCATATCAAACAAATTGGATGCAAGTGAAAATGATGTGCTCTAGAAAAGTCAGATGAGTTGAAAAGTAGCTCTATGGGTGAGAACAACTGAATAAAAAATTTTTGTATTAACCATGAATAAAAAAATCAATGTTTGTAGGGGCGCCTGGGTGGCTCAGTTGGTTAAACGTCCGACTCTTGATTTCAGCTCAGGTCCTGAACTCGGGGTCGTGAGACAGAGCCCCCCATTGGGCTCTGCACTCAGTGGGGAGTCTGCTTGGGATTCTCTCCTCTCCCTCTCCCTCTGCCCCTCCTCCCACCACTCCCAAGCTCTCTATCTCAAATAAATGATTCTTAAAAAAACAAATCAATGTCTCTAAATTAACAATATAGTATAAATAAGTACATTTAACTAAGATAACAAACTAAAAAACCCATCAGATACTATTTCATCCATATCGCCAAAGATTTACTCAAGCTAGCAAATGAAACAAAACTTTTTTATTATCATTAGGGAAATGGGGGGACATTATATTCGGTCATATACACTGTATCCCTATACTTTTCTCTGTCTCCGCTGCCTCCTTCTTAGGTTGGCCATCTAAATGCAGTGTACCTGCTTCCTGATAATCCAAGCTCCACAGAGTAGCCAGAAGGATCTCGAATATTTACCTTAAATTATGTCTCTCTTCTTAAAAACCCTCCAAAGGCTTTCCAGTACTCTAACAATACAGACCTCATCTGCTACTGCTCTTTACCTTCCCAGCTCACTGCCCTACCCACCCCTTACAACCCTCCCTAAACATGAAGGAATATGCTAAGTTCTCAGCTCAAATGTCATCGCCCCAGACACTCCCTTGCCTCATCCCCAGTCACTGTCTATATAGCATTATCTTGCTTTGCTTTTCATTATCTAAACTCATCTTGTTTGTCTGCTTGTGTATCAGCTCTCTCCCCATGTTAAAAGCAGACTCCATAAGAACAGGTATCTTGTCTGTTTCTTCCCTCTATCCTTAATGCCTAGAACAACGGCGTCAGCATAGAGTAAATGCTTAATAACTGTTAGTTGAATGAATGAATGAATGAATGAAAGAAAGAAAGCAAGAAAGCAAGCTAGTCAAGGTACAGCCAGGATTCAAACCTAGGTTTAACAGAAACCTCTTATATGTGATAAAGTGAGGGTTTCCTTCCTTTCCTTTACTTAGACTAGGGCACGGACATCACCTTTCCACAATGCCATAAACATTCTAGTCTGTGCATCTCCAAGTGTAAGCCCACTGCAGCCGTGTTCCTGAAGCGTTACCTCAGTTAACCATGACCTGCATCCTTGGCTGCTATCAGATACAAGCTTAGGGGGTAGAGAATGTTAATGCAGTGAATTACCCAAACGAACACACTATGTGGTTCAACACATAACTTTTTGTCAATAACCCTGCTGTAAACCAAAAGGCCACCCAACAAATTATACCAGCAAAGAAGACAGAGAGGTCAGGGTATTTACCACTCTGGCTCTTTTCCTGTCCGGGGCTTCATTCGTCTACCAAGCGCACAGCTGCTTCGTACACGGCCTCGGAATTTTCTCCCTCTGTGTTCTGGGCAACTCTACCCTCCCCTCGGCCCTTCAGGATATGGGAATGGCTCCAAGCTGTTGCCAGGGCCAAGCATTTCACCATGCCTTGTTGGATCCCCTTAATTATGCCCATTGCATGCAGACAGTCTCTTCGATAAACCCACCTCAATTAGTACAAAAAAAAAAGGTCCAATCTGAAGCATATGTCTGCATGATTTATAACTCTTGCTTTCCAAGTTTATGTATAAAATAAGTTTCTAGGTTTATTTCTCTTATGTTGGCAGTCGATAAATATGTTTCATGGTGGGTGTGTGGTCTGCTGGAACGTCTGCCGTTTATGGGAGACCAGTAATGCTTCGTTCTCAATACGTTAGAGCACTTAGTAAGCATTTGGCAGGCCCCCAAACCAGTGGCTAGAACACTGTACATGCAATAAATCCTACCAGACCCAGAATTTGGATGGCAGTCACCTGTGGGAAGAAGAGGATTATAATTCACTAATTCTTAGGGAAAAACCATTAATGGACCATTTGGCACCATTACATTGATTGGGTGCACCATGAAAAGCACAGATGGGAGAAAGGCACGGAGTAAATATGTAACCCTGCCTTAAAGGTAAACCCTTCAGTCCACTCATCACATTTAAGCTTTATTTTACTGGTCTGGTGTCTGTTGGGGAGAAGTGATAGATTGTACAATAGTCCACCACAAAATATTCTCTGCAATATCCTCGGTGAACATTCTTTCTCTCAGGGGGAAAGAAAGTTTCAGAGACCCATTTCAGTTTAAACACAAAAGCTCTTGTTTAAATTGACAAAGTCTAATGATCTCTGCTTAGGAAACTATTCATGATATGCAGGGTAGCACAATAAACATCTTGACAAGTAGGAAAGGACTAGTGTATGATTAAGTGGAGAATACTGAAGACCTTAACATTCCTCTGATGTTCATATCCTCAGAGTTTATTGATCTGCCCCGAAACAGTCTTATGTGTTCAATTCTGTGGACTTTATTGAAGTTACATTGAGGTTCATTGATTTTGTTATCAGCAACAGCCAGCATAATCTACATATGGGCTATATCAGCTAATTTATGAAAATTAGTCAGATTTTTTAGGGCTCTACAGACATTAAAGAAAAATAATTTCTGTCTTATTCAACACATCTTTCTCAATTGTCACGCTCCCTTATTGTAATTAAAATTATTCCTTTGAAGGTGGACTTTACAACCAGTGCAATGGTTAAGAGTTAGTAGCAAGACTGCCCTGTTTATTTTTTTATTTTTTTAAAGATTTTATTTATTTATTTGAGAGAGAGAGAATGAGAGACAGAGAGCATGAGAGGGAGGAGGGTCAGAGGGAGAAGCAGACTCCCCGCCGAGCAGGGAGCCCGATGCGGGACTCGATCCCGGGACTCCAGGATCATGACCCGAGCCGCGGGCAGTTGCCCAACTAACTGAGCCACCCAGGCGCCCAAGGCTGCCCTGTTTAAAATCTGCTTACAAGCTGTGCCACCTTGGATAAGTTACTTAACTTCTTTGTGCCTGAGGTTCTCCATCTGTAACACAGGGGACAAGGGTATCCTTTTCTCCCATGGATGTTAGGATTAAAGAGTAACATGCTTGGACTTTTGCTGGGGACCGTCAGCACTCCATAAATGTTTGCTAAAAAAATTTTTTTAAAAAAAGATTTTATTTTTTTAAATAATCTCTATACCCAACGTAGGGCTTGAACTCACAATCCTAAGATCAGTCATGCTCTACCGCGTGAGCCATCCAGGCACCTCTAGCTAAAAAATTTTTAAATCCAATTTCAGAGTTATTTAAGCCCCACAATTACATCCAATATACCCTTCCAGATATTTGCATAAGGTTTTCAGCATCGAAAATAGATTACAGCCTTTATTTGAGGCTGGGCTGTACTGCTGCAAGACCTTTGATTGTAACTATAAGCTGTTAGAAAAATAACACCTTGCCAAGAAGGCTGGAAGTTTCCATAGAACCAAAATCTTTTAGCACTAAAATTTTAATTTTTTCCACTCTATGAAAATATTTCTAAAATGCTTAAGACATTTTTCTGCCCTCAGACACATTGTTTTCTGCCGGCTCCACCATCACAATGACTCAGTCTGTTTCTAGAACATGAAATACTGCACAAAGTGCTACCAAGCACTTAAACGCTTCAGAGGCCGCTGTGCTTTTTGGCGGTCTTTTGTGTGCTCTTTCATATTTTCCCATCTCTTCATTGTCAAGGCATCAGCCGTCACTTCATACTTTCGTCAGTGCCCTCCTGGAGCAATCACTGCTCCCATTTTGTGTGGATTAGGAGCCCAGGACATGCTGGAATACAGTTTCAAATAAACACAGGTTCTGTATGAGAGTTTTAAAGGGCTTCCTTGTAAAGAAAGTGCACGGAATTTGTGATGTATATTTTAGGAGCTACAAATGACCACTACGAACATTTACTGAGGAATTATTCTGAGGTGGGTCTAACAATGGGTACTTTACATTCGTTAGTTTATTTGATCTTCGAAACAACCCATTTTACAGACGCTGCATACGAGGTTTCGGGAAGATATAACAAGCAGTTGAAGAACACATGGTTATAAAGTGATGGCATGAAGATTTGAACCTTGTATGTTCACGGTTCAAGGTACAACACACCGGAGTCTGGTGGTTCTGACACACACTTCTTCCCCCAAGGACAAGCCAAGCTGAGTAACCTGGGGAAGAAGCTGTGCATGTCTCCGCTCTCAACTCCCCTCTAGATAGCTCAGGTTATTTTAAGAATGGTTTCTCACAGGTAAGTTGTCTAGCTCTCTTTAATTTCACACGACTAACTTTGAAGTGAAAGCAAGTTCGTGATAAGCACAAGAACATCTGCAGTTATCCGCTGTGTGAGAAAGAGCCTCTCTCTACAACGGGAACCCATGTTGATTAATCGCTAACCTGGTCGGTGCCTTCTGAGTTTTCCAGCATGTGCCTTTGAATGTGGGAAATAGTCTTTTTAAAGTAACCAGGCCTCTGTTATTGTTGTGAGGTTATTACAGTTCACCTGGCCAGGTCTCCAATTCCCTTAACCCGGTGGGGTTATGACAAGGGAGTATTACCTTAGTTTGAATGCTGATGGCACACAGTGACATCTTTCAAATGCAGATTTCAACATTTCAGTTTCTAAAAGGGGATTTCTTTTAAATTATAGTGACCCTAACCATTTGCTCTTTATCTTTCTCCTCGATCAGCTGGTGTTTTTTTTCCTCCTTTTCTTGTCTTCTGATGATTTGTTTAAGTCATGTAATTGTTTCCCCAGCTCCCCCTCAAGCCTTGTGGAGAAAGGATTTAGTTTTTCTTTCTGTAAAATGATGCCACCAGGTCTTTTTCTTCCTTGGACTAAGCTACACCAAGTGGTAAACCCACATTAAAGGAGGCCCAGGAATGTCATTTAATGTACTGGTGCAGTAATGCGGTCAGGCCTTGCGGTTCTGGGTGGAAATGTCAGGAAGACTGCAGACCAAACCTGAGAGGAGCACCTGGGAGCAGGATTGTTTCCACTGCGGAGTCCTCAGAGCTCCCAGACGGAATGCCTTCATTCCTTTCCTTCTGATAGGCACCATAGGCCAAATTTATCACACGGTATTCTGCTTCAGTTATAAGCTCCCTAAACGCAGGGCTGACACTGAGGTCTTCTTTGCCCTGTCTCTCCGACGCTCTTCCCATGCCAAACACAATTCCTTGTATATGGTGTACACTGTATTTCTCATTTAAGTATTTACTGGACACCGACTTTATGACAGGCACCGTATTAGGCTCTGGAGATTCTGTCTTGAGTGTTCCCTGAATTGACTGGTAGATAAAAGGAAACCATGAAAATGCAAAGCCATTATCCAGCTGGACCGTAGGGATGTTTTCTTCTGCTCTTTGGTGGCAATTTTTAATTGAATCTGCATAGGCATTAAGTGATGGAAGCCAAAGTGACAGAAGGTTCACCACCTCCGAGAAGCTCCTGAACAAGCCCTGCCTGAGGCCCTGCCTGAGGAAGGAAGATCTGGCATGCTGTGTGCACACGGTGCCCAGTTGGCAAGGTGCAGGCTTGCTCAGCCCACCTTCCTAAGCTTTTCCCAGCATCCTGTGACAGATCTCCCTTCTCCTTCTGCATCAGATGCTCAGTGAGCATCTTAGCTCTTTATCTGAATGACTAAAGGGGCATTTCAAGAACTCCTTTTTGAGGTGAAGAGCAGTTTTCCAGAATCTAGAACAACAGACCTAAAATTAAATGGGCTTGGGTTATTTAACGTTAAAGAGGCCCAGAACATCCGTATGAGAGACACTAATTACTTGCTATTTTAATAAACTGGTATTGGTTCTAATGAGTTGATTTATTTTAAAAAAGTAGAGCACACACGGAGAGCTGAGGATGGTTTGGCCTGAGGGGAGCCGGTCACTTGGGGCTGGGGAGGAGGGAGAACATTTTAAACTGAGAGCATTATCTTCTTGTGGTTTAACAGATGATGTCTCTGCATTTTATAAATTGTGGAGTCATCCAGGGGCCTCGTTTCCAGGATTTCCTCTCTTCATATTTATGAGACTGACAGGTCTATTCTGCTGAAAGTTCAGAGAACTATATGTCACGGTACAGATTTTTCTACAAAGAGCTTACTGTACAGAA
Source organism: Mirounga leonina (assembly GCF_011800145.1). Taxonomy (NCBI): domain Eukaryota; kingdom Metazoa; phylum Chordata; class Mammalia; order Carnivora; family Phocidae; genus Mirounga; species Mirounga leonina. Next base: position 54,345,806 of record NW_023270415.1, read on the forward strand.
CTGGGTCCCCCTCAAAAGCTCAAGCAACTTTTTCATTGATGACATTAGGAATTTTAGGCAACTAAGAAAGAAGCTTTAGGGATCCCTTCGACCTTGATTAAATGAAAATAAAAACACCACGTGGGAAGGGCTGCTGAGGTGATATGTATGCTTATGAGCAAGGAAATCAGAATTCTGGTGACAAAAGCTGGTGTATGACAAAAGTGATGTTTCAGGTTCTGCCTCTGGGCAAAGAGTCATTAAGTTAGGATTCATAATTTCTAAGAAAGGAGGTCCAAGAAACCTCAGAAATAGTGATATTTTGTGTGTATGGGTATTTTTCCGGAGCATGGGTTCATGGCCTTCATGATTCTCAAAGGATCCATGAATTAAAACAACACAAAGAACTGTTCTTGTTTTCTCTCATTTGTCCATTCGTCCTTCCTTCTTTCTTCCTTCTTTCCTCCCTCCCTTCATTTTTTTTCTTTTTTTGTCTACATTTTCTTCAGGATGACCTAAGGCCTTAAACATGCTCAGCAAGACAAGTGGCTGATCCTTAGCAAGTTGAGTACCTACTGTAGGATTAAGGACTTGCTCAGTGTGAATATTCTGCACACACACATAGGGTTTTAAGTCTTATGTTAACATTTGATTATTCCTCTTATGATTATTGAAACAAGGAAGGGCAATGATAATCTTAACTTCCATTTAATCTTAGTTTGTTCTTGCTGCACCATACCTGTCTCCTGTGTCCCTGTTTCCTTTGTATTGTCACCACTGTAAAATGTTTTTGGAATAAGGTGGGAGGTGGGGGGTGGGAAACCAAAATGAAATAATTTTAAGTTGCATTCAAACCCTACAATACCTGCACAGTGAAGTCACTCTTTCTTTGCAATTCATGAAGCTGGCATTCTTTCTTGCACCATTTTGTCTTTTCAATCTCATAACCTACCTTTGCTGTCGAGCTGCCACAATGCACCGGACTCTGTGTGGCAGGAATAGAAAGAGGATGACAAGGCTCCTGCTCTTAAACTTACATCCCATATGTTAGAGAAACAGACTCTACTGGTGAGTACTCTCAGGTTAAAAGAAAACTGAGAAGATTTTTCCAAAGAACATGTACAAATGGCCCATAAGCACACGAAAAGATGCTCATTGTCATCAGCCATCGAGGAAATGTAAATCAAGACACTATGAAATACCACTTCACACTCACAAGAATAAGTATAATAAAAAAGACAGTAACAGCCGTCAACAAGGATGTGGAGAAAGTGGAACCCTCATACGTTGCTGGTGGGAATGTAAAATGGTGCAGTCATTTTGGAAAAGTCTGGCAGTTCCTCAAAGAGTTCAACGTGGTTACCATATGACTCAGCAATCTCTTTCCTAGGCATATACCCAAGAGAACTGAAAGCATATTCACAAAAAACTTTTCCATGGATGCTCATAGCATCATTATTCATAAGAGCCAAGAAGCAGAAACAACACAAATGTCCATCATCTCTGAATGGATAAACAAAATGGGGGGTATAACCACACCAAGACAAGATGTTAATAAAGAAAAAGTGGAGGTGGCAGTGGCAGAGAGGTACGTGAGAACTCTCTGTACTCTCCATTGTTTTCATGTAAACATAAAATTGCTCAAAAAAAAAAAAAAGTCCATTTTAATGTGTGGTACAGCCATACAATGGAATAATATGGAGCCATAAAAATGAATGAAATTCTAATCCATGCTACACTGATGAACTCTGAAAACGTTATGCTAAGTGAAAGAAGCCAAATACGAAAGGCCACATACAGTACGATTCCATGTTTATGGGATGTCCAGAATGGACAGGTCCACAGAGACAGAGCAGGTTAGTGGTTGCCAGGGGCTGGGAGGAAGGGAGAGTGGAGAGGGGCTAATGGGCAAGGGGGCTTCTTTGGTGGGATGATAAAAGTGTTCTGAAATTAGATTTTTTGAATAAACTACTTTTTCAAAACTATAATTTTGAATATACTACAAACCAGTGAATTGTATACTTTAAAAGGGTAAATTTTATGGTATGTGAATTGTATCTCAATTTAAAAAAGAACCACTGAGCTGAAGGAGGGAGGGAGGCAGTTCTCGTTCTTATGTACACAAGGTAATGGTTTATTTGTTGGCTCTAATCACATGACATTCTTTAACTCACTGTCTCTGTCTTAGGTATTGAAGGTATCCAACACCCTTTTTACAATAACCATCTTTCTCTTTTATATGCTGTCTTCCCCACTGTGTATCATTCCCTTTCTTTTTCATATTATTTCAAAGCAAAGGACTGTTCACAAATTCATCATGACTACCATTTATCAGGAGCCTAGGAAAGAGGAGATTTCCTTCTCACACAGTTTAAGTTTTACTCTGACACTAGTCAACATTATCTTTGGTTGACCAAAAGCAAGATGAAGAATAATCTATTAAGATATGCTGTGCAAATCAATTATTCAGGAAAAACAAAAGCAGACAGAGATGGAAGAGGACATAGGACCAAGCCTTGGCCCCACTGAAAAAAAACATCTATAGCTCCTTGCACAATGATACCATCACCAAAAAAATGAGAAGACAAACGTAAGGAATGAAGACTCATGCAAGTCATTAATCTGTCTTTTCAGGCTCATAAATATGTACAGCATTAACTGTGGGTGTTGAAGAAAATAATGCAATATATAGGCTGTCTCTCAATGTTAACACTCAAGGCCTTTTACTTAGAAGTTATAACTTTAGTTTTATTAAAACTATACTTGTTCATATACTGCACATATTTCTGGGATATAACATATTTATTTATATATTGCAAATTCTGAGAATTGACCTTTTCTGGCGTTCATGGTATCTTATGCAATAAAAATCTCCATTTCGTCTTATATTTTGTAACTGTCGAACATCTATATGTATACATATAACATCATACTCATATTTAATTCTTTAAAAGCAAATAAAGTCACTAGGTTAGTCAGTCTGCTCACCTACAGATTCCCATCAAGATAACTTGTTCTTTTCATAAACTGTGGGCACTTTAGACGGTACCAAGTAATTTCTTAGTAAAATTTATGCTAGAATTACATAGTTTAAATGTCTGTTAGACCATCCACTTTACATGTCTCCAACTTTGCTCCTTTTTCTATGCCTCTATAACGCACACACATCCCTATATTTATTCAATTATTAACCATCAGTACAGAAAACATTCCACTCTCTGCCCTACCTCCCTAAAAAAAGGGAGATGTTTCTGGGTACTGCAACAGCATCAGTACTGTATTTCCCTGTCCTGATACACAGGTGTTTCATTTCAAATGTGAAATCACTCCAGTCCTACTGTTCTGAGAAAAGCATGCAGAGTAAGTGCATTTACCTGGCTTTACAAGGCCTGACTTTGGTTCCTTCTTATATCGAGATGACTGGACGCTTCCTTCACCAACCATTCCAACTGTGCATTTCTTTCTGGAAAAGTCTTCATCACTTCCAGGGCAAAAGCCAACAGGGCTGTTTCCAGTATCAGAGGGCGTCTTTACGGGAGACACCGACTGGCTGCTAGGACAGCCCGTGTCATCTGGAAGACAGGAATCAGCAAGTGTTTAATGAGGAGGAGGAAATCAATGATGGCAAAGAGAAGCCATGCAACACATGTACTCACACAAACGTACTCCGCTTATGAGGACCTGGGTGGACGCCTGCGGATGCCTCGCCTTTTATTTTCCATATTTTGGCCAATTTTGTTAACAAAGAAAATAACAGTTATCATAAAATATATCTTAAAGCAAAACCTTCTAAGCTTTTTGGACCACAAATATTTCTATAACTTTCATGTCAACACTTAAAGGTTTGTCTGTTTTAACACTTTAGGTAGTATATTTTTGGGTCAAAATTGTCCATAGATTTTTTGATGCAGTTAGTAATAAAGAGTTCACCACAGCAACCCAAGGGCATTACTGTGAACTCTTCAGAGTTGTTTGTGTTAGGAAAAAAAGTTACTTGGATATTATTGACCACACCCAGTTTTTGATCACTTGGCCCATCAACTGGTTAACAAAGTTTAATAGATAAGAGATCTGGCTTTTGGAGTTCAAAGGAGCAGGAAAAAAGGTGGGGTTTTTTTTTTTGTTTTTTTTTTTTTGAAGTATCCTGTTTTATTAGCATACATACCCACACCAAAATATATCAATCCAGTATCTTGCTGTCTGGGATAAACTGGTAAAATGAAAATGATATTCAAATTGAAATATCCCCTTAGTTTTCAAGTTATAGGTTATTACTATGATCATTATTATAAGCTAATATGCATGATAGGAAGTGACCTGAGTAGATGCTTATGAGGCAAACAGGAAAGTCATACTGCTGACTCCTATAAATGCTTTTCATATTTATTAAATATTCATGATGGTTGGTTAATTCATTTATACTTTGATGAGAATTGTATGGGAATTTAAAGTATGTCTCCTCCAAACAGTCGATTAGTGGTAAATATTCATTACTAAATAATTCTTTATTATACAGAAATATTTTGATGGCAGAGCTACTTTAGTAACTCATTAGACAAAAAAAAAGAGTTTAGTACTAATACCTTTTGGACTATTACACTTTTATGAATATTAAAGGAACAAAAATAATTTGCCATCTGTGAAAGGCTCTCTTCAACTCCACAGCTTTAATAAAGACAGAAACAGAACTAGGCATGAATAAAATATACTGGTTGCCTGAATAAAGATGACTAGAATCCATCTAAAAAAATCAAGCCTTCATTTTTGGCTTTCATTTCAGATTTTATTATGAAATAGCCCCAGTTTCTGGAACAAAGTGAACTTGGCACTGGTAAAATGATTCATTTCTCTGAATATTCTTCTTCTTCTTCTTTTTTTTTTTTTGCCTCTTGGACATATTAGTATCCACAGGACCTCACTGGTACATTTCTGGAAGCAAGCAGTTTTTAGTGCCCTGCTCATGCCTTCTGCCTTTGCTGCTCACTTAGAGTCCCCTGTTCTTACCAAACTCTGGAAGAAACTCTGGCCGTGAAGGAGGGGGTTGAGAGCCCCTCCTGGTGGTTACTGCTCAGCTCTTTCATCGCTTATTGTCCCTGCCTTTCTGTGACATTTCCTTGTCCCATGCTGCAACCCTAAGAAAGCCCAGCTCCCCTCTAAAGGGGCAAAGCTGCTAATTACTCAGACAGATTCCAGCACTCTTACAAGGCTCAGCAGGCCTGCACATCGCCTCAGAAGGGGCTCCTTCTTGATTCCGATCCCCAAGCAGATAAACCCAGGCAAATGCAGTCTAATCATTTGAAATTACCCACTGCCTTTAGAATTATTTCCTTATGAGTCACTTCCATAAATTACCTCTTTTGAAAGAGAAATGGTCCAAATAAATAAAAGTCTGTGCTTCAGAGTCTCTAACCTAAAAAGCAATTTTTCTTGAAAACACTCAGACTCAAGGGGACAAAATCAAACAATTTCCAGTATTGAGAAACACTGTCAAGATTATAATTTAACTAAATAGAAAGCAAATGTGCTTTGTTGGTTCTACTATCATTTTGCCAGAGTTAAATGAGAAGGAATATCTATAAGCCAAGTTTTCAGTACTAATAATGTCAAGAATTAAGTGCTAGGGTCTGGTTAAAAATTAGGACCCAGAATTACTTAGAATAGTGGCAGTTTAGGGAAGGTAGCAGAAATTTTTTTTTTTTTACCTGAAATGTGTGTTTCACAAGTCATCAATATTTACAGCTAGTATCTCCAGGGGAAGGGATTGAGAAGATGAAGACCTAAATAAATCTTTAACTTTTGGTACCTTGCACAGCATCTGAATCACTACATAAACTGGTATTCCCCCAACATCTCTTAACTGTCTAGTATCATGCTTCATATTGAGGGAGAAACAATGGGAAAACAGACATAATCTTTCATTGGTTAAACTAAGTCTTGGCATTGACCCAGCCCCCAGGCATTATACCCAGCCCCCATACAGATGGAGCTTATAAATAAGCCAAAGGAGTTGGGTAAATATCACTTACAACGCAAACCAGCAAGCCTCTTAAAGCAAATCCATACTCAAGAAAATCGGTGAGTTATCAGAGAAGTTTGGGGTATTCAACTTATTTCGTCTGATGAGATCAACACTAACAAAGGTATCTAGTTTGGAAAGGAAAGGGCATTGATTTTCCTACTAGAGAGAACAAACTTTAACTTATGCAAAGTAAGACCCGAGCAAAGGCAACAAAGGTTCATGGACCAGGGAGTCATCTGGTAGCCTGTGACACCTGAGGTATTTTCCTCCGTGCAGCACTGAAAAAGTGGTCATTTTTCCAGCAAGTCTTGTTTAAGGCTTCTTTCCCCCTTTCCCTCCCCTTCCCTTCTCTTCTCCTCCTCCTTTTCAACTTCATGGTCACAGCTGGAAGCAAACTGCTAATCCAGATGAAAGTAATACTCCTCCCCAAAATTCTATGTAAAATATGTTTCCTTCACATTTACTCTAAGATTCTAAGAAGACTAAAGCCAAGTTGATGCTCCTTGGTTACTCATGTCTAATCTTACTATGTGCCAAACTACATGCGGATCAAGCACATATTAAACAGATTTATTGGGGCGCCTGGATGGCTTAGTCGGTTAAGTGTCTGCCTCCCGCTCAGGTCATGTTCCCAAGGGTCCTGGGATCGAGCCCCGCATCGGGCTCCCTGCTCAGCGGGAAGCCTGCCTCTCCCTCTCCTTCTGCCTGAAGCTCCCCCTGCTTGCTTTTTCTCTCTCTGTCAAATAAAATCTTTAAAAAAACAAAAACAAAAACAGATTTATTTATTAAACCCACTTCGGCTAAACCCTTTGGGTATGCCTTCTGTTTCCTGTCGCTACTAGCTGAATTTGTCCTGTGGGATCCATAGATTTATAACTACAATATTTATAATTATGGCTTTTATGATGTTAGTATAAAGAAATTATCAATTACAAAAAAATCTAATAGGACACCATGAGGAAACTATTTCAGGGCAGGAAATGACAAAAATCCTGAATGATCTACCCAAAAAGTGTGGAGTGTTTCAAATTTCCAGAAAAATGCCTGAGAAAAACATGAACATTTCAGCCTGGTTTTGGCAGAGGGAAGTTTTGCTGCAAGGCTTTAGGAAGAGCATGTGAAGACCGTCAGTCCCTGGAGAGGGAGGAGTTTTTCTTTTAAAATACACACACACACACACACACACACACCCTCCTTCAGTGCTTACATAATTGAGCTTTTACACTTCTTCACTATTCATGGTCAGTATAACTTCATTAAAAAAAAACATAAAACAGGGGTGCCTGGGTGGCTCAGTCGGCTAAGCATCTACCTTAGGTTCTGGTCAGGATCTTGAGGCCCTGCTCAGCGGGGAGTCCACTTCTCCCTCTCCCTCTGCCCCTCCCCCTGCTTGTGATCTCTATCTCTCTCTCTTTCTCTCAAATAAATAAAAAAATTTTTAAAAAATAAATAAATAAATAAAATAAAAAAGGACCACGTTTCATGTTTTATACATTGTGATCCATCTGAAAATATAGGATAACTTCCTTCTGGGGTCAATAATTTTAAATCCCACTTCAATGGGCCCAGGATGGTCCCTGGTGGAACACGAGTAAAACTGACCCTTATTAAGGCTATTTTTGATCACCATCTATAGGGAAGGAGACTAATTTACATTTCCTCCTTGATTTACACCAAGGAATAGGTTATTTTGTTCTTGTTGTTCATTTGCTTTGAATCTGTCAACACACAGGATGAAGGATACAGAAAGAATATCACAGATCCAGGAAGTCTCAGAAGTTGTGGCCCATCTCAAGTGCTGTAAGAAATGTACCTACTAAATAGTTTCCAAATTGTTGTTAAGGAATAAAATGGTTAAGATCTATAAGGACAGATGAGAGAAATAGGCATCTATTATAATTTTGTAGCCTGGAGGTGGTTAAAAAAATGTTTTTTAATCTATTTTTCCTCTCTCTTTACATTACAAGCTCTTTGAGAATATGGGATATAGTTAATAACTGGACAATTACTCTACTTACAATTCTGAAAAAAGGTAAGTATCTTTTAAAATAATTTGTATCTTATTTTAAATGCACTAAAGAAACTTGCTAAATTAAAGGAAATCTGTTGGGGTTGTTAAAATTTTAACTTAATCTTTGTGATATTATCAGAGTAATAATTCTTAACGCAGAGGATCTAGATAGAGTGCAAAAGAGTATAAAGAAGGAAAGAGAAAATAAAAGGATAACAGTTTCCTAAAACTGTGGTAACCCAGAAAAAATATTGAACAATCTGGCCTATGTCTTATTGAATTTTTAATTATGCATATGGTTTACTTCCTCACTTGCTTTTTGCTTTGCTTCAACATATAGTATATTCAGTTTCATTACTCTGTTACTGAGCACTTTCCTGTGGAACTTGTTAGGCTATAAAGAAAGAAGCTATTAAAGACTGACAGGAGCCAACACAAAAGGGCCCACATTGGCCAAAGATGGAATAATTTGAGCATCAGAGAAAACAAACAATTAATGCAACTGACTGATAACCACTGGATATACAAAAAAAAAAAAAAAATCTGTGAGCCATGGTCATACAAAAAAGTAAAACTAAAGAGGGAAAGAAAGACCCTTTCCACCTAAAAGAATCCCAAAGCACTGGAGATCATTGGCAGTGGCCCAGGGACCAATTCTTTGTATTGAAATTTGGCAATTAAAAGGAAAGAAAGAACTAGCATAAGTCCTGATTGAAAAACCATTCCTACACAAACTATATTTCCGTATAACTGAAATCCCTCATTGATGTTACAAAGTTCTTCCTTACAGAAGCATCTGGTTAATGAAAATAGATGGAATAATAGAAACAGGAAGTTACTATTTTGTTATTATTTCTAATGAAATAATTGATTTAGAGAACCACATAATGGGTGAAACCATTAGACAATAGTCTGATAGAGAATTTACAGTGAAGGGATCAGGCCTTACACATCTGCACCCATTCTCAGCATCACCAATGGTGGGATAACAAACATTATGTACCTTCTGAGGGGATGCCAGATGAAACACACAGCATTACCCATGAAGTATTCTTGCCATAAAAATTTCCCCTGCATCTAACCAAGCTTTAAAGACAATGTCCACCTTCTAAAATATATAGAGAATAGAGAGTAATGAGTCAAATCAGGGGCTGGCAAGCTGCAACCTGCAGGAAAATTCTGCTTGCTGCCCACTTTTGTAAATAGAATGTTATTGGAACACAGCCATGCTGAATCCTTTAGATATTGTCCACTGTGGCTATCAAGTTACAATGGCAGAGTTGAATAATTGTGACACAGATCATCGGCTAGCAAAGTCGTAAATATTTACTATTTTGTTCTTTACCGAAAAAGTTTCTTGGCCTCTGGGTTAAATGCTATGAGGAAGCAAATGGACACCTTCAAGACAACTGGGGTTATTTCCATGTTCTCTATCATAACAAGGAATTATGTTAATTGTGTAGTAATGAAAATGGCACTATGATTGTGTAAGAAAATGTCCAGTTTTTAAAGAAATGCAGGCTGAGGTGTGTACGTAGACATGAAATGACATGATGTCTGGAGATGTGCTTTTTTAAAATGCTTCAGCAAAGTAAAAAAATAAAAAAGGAATAGATGTAGCAAATATGATGATATCTGTCATTACTTAATCTGGACAAAGTAGATAAGCAGTATATGGGAATTCACTGTAATATTCTGTTTTTGAGTATGTCTTAAAAAGATTCAAAATGTTTTATTTAATTTCTCAAAAAACATTTTAATGAGTAATTTTGAAAATAGATTATAAACATATCACTTAAAAATCAGTTCCATCTTGTAGCATTTCTTAGGTTGTTTCCAATTTTGTCACTATTATTGAAATTGTTTTAATAACATATTTTAAAAATAAATCTTTAGGTGCCTGGGTGGCTCAGTCAGTTAATTGATTTCAGTGCAGGTCATGATCTCAGTGTCATAAGATCGAGCCCCGGGCGCCTGGGTGGCTCAGTTGGTTAAGCGACTGCCTTCGGCTCAGGTCATGATCCTGGAGTCCCTGGATCGAGTCCCGCATCGGGCTCCCTGCTCGGCAGGGAGTCTGCTTCTCCCTCTCCCACTCCCCCTGCTTGTGTTCCCTCTCTCGCTGTGTCTTTCTCTGTCAAATAAATAAATAAAATCTTAAAAAAAAAAAAAAAAAGATCGAGCCCCACGTTGGTGTGAAGCCTGCTTCACAGCCTGCTTAAGATTCTCTCTCTCCCTTTCCCGCTACACCCCCCCCGCCCCCGCTTACATGCATGCGAGTTCTCTCTCTCAAAAAATAAAAATAAAAAATAAAAAAACAAATCTTTGGTCAAATTTTTTATTATCTCATGGAATGTATATCAAAGTGGAATTACTAAGCCTTCAAAGAAGTTTGAGACAACTTAAATTCTTATTATTGAATGAGAGTATCCCACTCAGAAAAGTCCTGCCAATATTGAATACTATTTGTTGGTGTTTTTGCCAACTTAATAATGAAAAATATATTTTTGATGTTTTAGTTTGCACATATTTAAGTATTAGTGAGGCTTAATGTCTTTCATAGGTTTGCTGGCCTTTTTTGCTTATTCTATGAATTGTTAGTTTGACAATTTTTCTACTAAGATATCTTATAGATAGATAAGAAATCCTTATATATGAAAAGCATTATATTTCACTGAGGTTGTTTTTTAATTTATAATGTTTTGACTTTTTTATGTTTTTTTATGTTTTGACATTTAAACCTTTTTCTATTTCTAGTTGTCAAATCTCTCCATATTTTCCTTTATGATTTCTTCCAATGTTTTAATACTTAGAATATCCTTCACTCTAAAATCAATTAAATATTTACTTACACTTTCTTCTAGATATTTATAGTTTCACTCTTCATATAAATTTAATCCATCTCAGGCGCCTGGGTGGCTCAAATGGTTAAGTAGCTGCCTTCCGCTCAGGTCATGATCTCCAGGTCCTGGGATCGAGCCCCTCATCAGGCTCCCAGCTCAGCAGAGAGCCTGCTTCTCCCTCTCCCTCTGCCTGCTGCTCCCTCTGCTTGTGCTCTCTCTCTCTCTGTCTCTGTCTCTCTCGCAAATGAATAAATAAATACAATCTAAATAAATAAATAAATTTAATCCATCTGGAATTCATTTTAAAATGCAGTGTGAGGTTAAATACTAACTTTATTATTTTTTTTAATTTTAAGAAATCTATTCTTTCCACATTACTTTGCAATGTTTTGATAAAATTTTGAAAGCAATGAATAGTTTTTGCAAAGTGAATATATATATGCTTTTGTGTATATATACATTAAAAATCCACATTTTAAAATATTAAGGTTGGGGGCGCCTGGGTGGCTCAGATGGTTAAGCGTCTGCCTTCGGCTCGGGTCATGATCCTGGAGTCCCGGGATCGAGTCCCGCATCGGGCTCCCTGCTCGGCGGGGAGTCTGCTTCTCCTCCCTCTGACCCTCCTCCCTCTCCTGCTCTCTGTCTCTCGTTCTCTCTCTCTCAAATAAATAAATAAAATCTTTAAAATATTAAGGTTGCCCAAAGTGTGTGTGTGTGCGTGTGCGTATTACATAATTTCCTTATACTTAAGTGCCTACCAACCAGTGTCATCAAACTTTTGGTGGCAATTATGATGACCAAGTCTCCACTTCAACATCCTTGCACCAATTACATACAAGAATAAAACACGAGGTTCTAAAGATTACAAATACAATATTTCTTCAAAGTCCAAGAAACATTTCTAAAATTTCTGGTTCATTTTTGAATTTAGATCTCAGAGCTCATTTGTTTTCCAAAATGCTGAACTAAACAATTCCAGAAGATGTACTTAAAAATAACATCATGCAGAAGAAAACGTGGTTTTGTGCCATAATGTCTTGAAACATTCAGTTATGGTTTGATGCTGTTCAGTGTTCAGTTGCATAATTTGGAGGACAAAATCATTGCTATTCTAAGGAAACATTACTTTAAACTATAGGGAAATCTAGTTGATTCTCATGAATGACCAAAGCATATACAGACTACTTATTCAACCATTCAACAAATATTTATTATCTACTATGTGCCAAACACTGGTTTGAGAGTGGTGTTCGTATTCTTTCTGCTCCAGATACTGACATGTCTCAAGACAGTCTGATAGAGACATAAAATGTCACAGCTTAAACTCATGGCTAATCTGAATCCTGTGAAATTCTTACCACAAGCCATTCAAATGCACTGAAAGGATGTAGGTAAAATAGAAAAGTGATGTTTATTAGTAGCTATCGTTTAACACTAATTTTTATTTTTATTTTTTTAAATTTTTAAAAAATTTTATTTTAAAGATGTTATTTATTTATTTGAGAGAGAGGGAGAGAAACAGCATGAGAGGGGAGAAGGTCAGAGGGAGAAGCAGGCTCCCCACTGAGCTGGGAGCCCCAGGCGGGACTCGATCCCAGGACTCCGGGATCATGACCTGAGCCAAAGGCAGTCGCTTAACCAACTGAGCCACCCAGCCGTCCAACACTAATTTTTAATAATATCTTATTTTATAGGTGAGACAACTGAGGCTCAGAGAGGTTAAGGATTCCACAATCACATAGCTACTAAGTAACTGACTCAAGATTCAAACTCAGGTTTGCCTGACTCTAAAGTCCTTTTTGTTCACCACTGCAAGCTAGTTTCTTTCTAAAATTTTCTACCTATGTTTGTTCCAAGAGGAAACACCAGCAATTCTGGAATGGCTCAAATTAAAAACAGACAAAGGAAGCTGTTAGAAAGAAGCCATCCCATAATAAACAGGCCACAAAAATTTGAGGCAAGAAATTCTAGCTGGTTCTAGTTTTCCAATATTCTTGCTTCAACACAGTAACCATATAATGCTTGCCATTTAGAAAATTTTGTATTCTAGGTTTTGAACAGGAAAATTTGAACTTCTTACCCTTTACCTAATTTTAGCATCTTTTTGGAGCGAGAATTTACAAGTCTACAAGGCTCTACACTAATTTTGCTTCAGTATTGTGCAATGTGACACTACCCAATAGCCCATGTTGAAGTGCAAGAAGCCTATCCATCCATCCATCCATCTGTCCATTCATCCAACCATCCATCCATCCATCCACCCCACCTGCCCCCCACCCATCAATTCTTTCCACAAATAATTACTAATTTCTTATTATGTACCAGATAGCCTTCTAGATATTAGGGATATTATGATGATCAAGACTCCCTAAGAGCCTTGTCTTGAAGAAGTTTACATTCTGGTGGTGGAAAGAGACAGTTAATAAGCAAGTAAAACAAGAAACACATACAGAAGATATTTGATTGTGATGTACTATTAATGAAACAAACTGGGTGATATTATATAGACTAGCTAGGTGGGAGGTGGGAAGGTACTTCTTCAGACAGGTTGTCATGGAAGGCCCTAAGGAGGTAATCTGAGCTGAGACCAAAAAAATGAGAAGGAACTGATCATGGAAAAGGCAAGGAAAAGAACTTCAGGCAGAGGGAACAACAAGGAGTTTGGTGCATTGAGGAAACTGAAAGGAGGCTGGGAAGGCTGAGAGGGAGAGAGGACTGATGATGAGCTGAAGGGATATAGACGCCCGAGCACATGCAGGACCTTAGACCAGGAATCCTAAGTTTATGTTAAGCACGATGGAAGCCATAATGTGCATTAAGCAGATGACAACAATTTGGTTTGTGGAGAACAGACTGTAGTAGTGACAGTATATCTGGCTAATATTTACTGAGTGCCTACTGAGTACCAGGCATGTTCTAGACACTTAACACAAGTCTTAATTAACGGAGTCTAATACCCCTCGGGACGGGCACTAGTATCATCTTGCTTTGCAGAGGGCATATAAAACTAGTACTCACGTTTATGCCACCCGCCTGAGGTGGCAGTAAGTGGTAGAGCCATGATAAGAATCCAAACGGCCTAACTCCAAAGCTTCCTTCTTAACCGCTATGCTGTGGTTTAGGAATGAACGAGCCGAAGCAAATAAATGTGCAGAGGCCCCTGCCATTGTGGAAATCAGAGATGACAGGGGTGTGACAGGGAAAACTGAAGAAAGTAGATGACGGATTTCGGATATATTTCAGAAAAATAATCCAAAGCATTTAACTCATGATAGTGAAAAGTAGGAAGAGATCAAGGATGTCTTTAAGGTTTCTTGCATAAGCAACTGGCCCATGGTGGTCATTTCTGAGTTGGAAAAAAAAGGGTTTATGAGTGTGTAGGGGCTGAAGCCAAGAATTCTGTTTTTGAGGGGCGCCTGGCTGGCTCCGTCAGTTAAGCGACTGACTCTTGACTTTAGCTCAGGTCATGATCTCGGGGTTGTAAGACCAAGCCCCGCATCAGGCTCTGTGCTGAGTGTGGACTCTGCTTGAGATTCTCTCTCTCTCTCTGCCCTTCCCCCACCTCACTCTCTCTAAAAAAATTGTTTTTGATATGTTAAATTTGAAGCACAAATTAACAATGACCTTGAAGATATCAAGTAGGCAGTTGGATATGAGAGATGGAAGCTCAGGGTACAGGCTGGGAACATCACCAACCGACAGCTGAGCAATTTAAAGATGGCTGTCCTTGGGGAGGACAGGAGGAAGAGAGGGTAATGTGACACTGTGGGGACAGGGAGAGCGTGGGAGCCAGCAACGGTGCCCAAGGAGTGACTTCAGAAGCAGGAGGAACGTCTAAGGGTTGGGACCACAGAAGCTGAGGAGGAAAATCCTTCCTAAGGTACGGGCCTGTTCAATTGTGTTGAGTGTGCTGAGAAGTCAAGGAAAATGAGGGCAGACAAGAGAAAGATCTGCCAGTTTGGTCACCCACATGCTTGACAAGGGCAAATGATGGAGTTTTGCCGTGAAGAGAAGCTGAGAAACATGATGGCAGGCACAAGGAGATGAGAGGTCAAAGGCAGCTTATTTTCTTTTAAGGGTATGTATACACGAGTGATTGCATGTGTGATCTGATGGAAATGAGCTGGGGAAGGAATGCAAATGAAGCCCTTCCACCAAGGCTTGTCACCTGCATATATAAAAATGGAGAGAGGAGTAATTATTTAATGAATGTCTCCCTGGTTTCTTGGAGACAAAAATAATCATCTCACATGTAAACATTCCCAGGATTTCTGAGCTATTTTGGAGCTTCGAGTGCTCTCATACGTCATTTTGGCATAGGCCTCAGCAGTAGAGGAAGATGAAGTGAAGGGAGGTAAGTCTCCATTTCTTCATAGGACTCATGCTCTCTTGGAAACAAAGGCCTCTATTTGTGGTGTTTTTGTTTGTTTGTTTTTTTACCAAGCTTCAAGTTGTTTGATTTGTGTTAGCAGCCAGAGGGGAAGGAATTTGGAGAGGAAAACATCTTGGTTTACCTAGTGAATGTAGTGTGAGGAAAGACTCTCTGGGGGAGTTCTGGTGAGGGAGGAGCTGGTGTGGAAACTGGGGAAGAGGGTGGCTGTGTCTCTGCCCCAAGACAGGTGCGCCTGGCGGGGGCTGTGGGGAGGGAATCTGTCCTGCAAGCTTCCATTTCTCTTGCTCCATCCTTTGTAAGGTTATGATCTTTCCAAAATAGGCATGATACTAATACATCTGGCCTTCTCTCTCCTTAGCAATATGAGTTTACTTGCAATTTCTAAGCCACGCCTTCTTAAAGACTCAGTTATTTATTTATTTATTTATGAAGTTCCTTGGTTGGAGAAGATGGGAGAGAGGGAGATGGGGAGACAGAAGGAGAACTAGAAGGATCAGAAGGAAAGAGGAGAGAGACAAAGACAGACCAAGAAGCTATCTTGTAATCTCTTGAAAACTTTATAACAAGGACACTGCAAACCACTCTACGGACACTTGAACTAGTTAGCTGTCTTGTAGCAATGTAAATATTTTCCCTTCTGTTCTATTTTTCTCACATTGAGAATTTGAACATAGTGATAGTCAAGAAGGAATAAGGGATACAAATGGAAGAAAGTTAAGGAAAAAACAATACTCATAGTTCCTGCAATTGCTACATTTGGGTTTTTTCTATTTGAAAAAAATAATTGTTTTAGGTAATATATGTGTATCATGGTGTTTACTTTGTTTAAAAAAGGGAACAGAGAGAGAAATATGTTCATCTAACAGTCTAATTCCAGTGATATTCACAAAATAAGATTCTGAATTTTGAAGGTTAGCCCCATAGACAAAACGTCCATCTGCAGAAGAATGGCCGAATACATGATGTCCCTCTCCAGGGTGAACTACGTGCCGTCATCACAACAAGTGAGGGGGCCTCTCTGTGCTGACAAGCAAGGACACGTACAGGTACTACCTGGATACACATTCGTGGAGGGCAAAAGCTCTGTCACGATTGTCCATCTCTCTAGATCAGCTCCTGGGATAGTGCCCTGCCCACAACAGATGTTCAATAAATATTCACTTAAATAAACAGAAGGGATCACAGATCAATACAGCATGATCTCACCTTGGCAAAAAGCAAAACAAAATAAATCCTATAAGTGTGATTACATCCACTCAATGTGTTTGCATATTTTTATTACCTTTGAGTTTAAAAAGATACAATAATCAGCGTTAAAAATATAATCCTCACGGGGCGCCTGGGTGGCTCAGTCGTTAAGCGTCTGCCTTCGGCTCAGGTCATGGTCCCAGGGTCCTGGAATCGAGCCCCACATTGGGCTCCCTGCTCCAGAGGAAGTCTGCTTCTCCCTCTCCCACTCCCCCCTGCTTGTGTTCCTGTTCTCGCTGTCTCTCTCTGTCATATAAATAAATAAAATCTTTAAAATATATATATATATATATAATCCTCACAAACACCTCAGAATAAATAGAAGGGTGGGTTAGGGTCCACAGACTCAAGAATTCTGAGGGTTAGTTTGGTGTCTTCGAGGAATGCTAACTGTAAGAGCACCCACACAAAAGAAGACAGAATAAAGCCTGAGCCAGCCAGGAAAGAGGAGGAGCCCCAGGAAAATTCACACTGAGCAGGGAAAAACCTGAAGGATGAGTTTCTGCAGGGATGGGGGTGAGTGCTGGATGAGCCCACAGTGAGCACTGGTATGCACTGCAAAGCTTGGTCTGGGTTCCCTAAAAAGAGAGGGCCGTCATTCAGACTTACAAATACAGAGAACAAATTGGCGGTAGCCAGAGGGGAGGGCGTGGGGGGATGGGAAAAATGGGTGAAGGGCAGTGGGAGCTATAGGCTTCCAGTTATGGAATGAACAAGTCATGGGGATAAAAGGTCCGGCACAGGGAATATAATCGGTGGTATTGTAACAGCGCTGCATAGTGACCGATGGTAGCTACACTTGTGAGCATAGCATAAGGTACAGAGTTGCTTAACTACTATGTTGTAGGCCTGAAACCAATGTAACATGATATGTCAACCATATGCAAATAAAGATTAAAAAAAGAGAGCAGTCAGCCAGAGGCTGTAACCCCAGGCAGCGGAACCTGGGGCGCTCTGACTGCCCAGCCGTGTGAGGAGCAGCTGGGGCAGGTGTCTCTCTCCTGCTCTTATCCCCAAAGCAGGAGATGGCCAAGCTGAGCAGCAGGGCACGTGCGGAGCCGTTACTGTACCTGGGGCCCTGCAAAGCCACCTGCCAATACGGGCTTACTCAGCAGCCTTGCATACCTGAAGGGCACCTGGTCTCCCCTGGGTCAGTGGGAGGAGACTGGCGCTTTCTCAATAGCACCCCAGTAGGGTGGGGTGGTGGCTCCTGTCCAGTTGTAGTCCTGGGAAATGTGGGTGTGTGGCTTTGGGCTAAGTTCCTTCTTGACTCCAAACTGGGCAGCTGGTTTTTCTCAGGGCTTGCAAGTGCCAGTTCGTGAGTGGAGCATTTTCTGATTTTCCTAGCAAGAGATCTCTCTTCTAGCTACCCACAGCACTGGAGTCATGGTTCTATTATAGAGATTACTCCTTTTGACATTTAGAGACGCTGAACTCTCAAGGACAGGCATGTTTCTTTCATTTAATAAGCCCGTTGAGTATCGGGTACTGTTCTAGTTGCTTTATTCTCCCAACTACTAACACAGTAGCTGCTCTCAATAAATTTTATTAAATGAATGAAAATACTTGTCCTGTTCTCATAATTATGCCTTCTACCAGATTTCAGTGAATACTTATTAAGCAACTGCTATATGTCTGGTATAGTTCAGGGAACTATACTGTTCCTGCCTTCATGAGGCTTACAGTCTACTGGGGATTCAGGTAACTATCAAATTTAAAAACCAGGTTGGTCATCTGGTATGACAGAGGAAGCATCAAGGGGCACCTAACCTAGCTTTGAAATGTATCCTTCAGCTACGTACCCTGACCTGGCACTTACCTATATTCACATCCAGCCTTTCTTTTCTTCCTATACAGGTCTTTTTGGGTCCACCCAAGTCTTGTTAAAAAGTTAACACTTTTCTATTCTCCCTTAATCTCTCTTTCTCTCTCTCCCTTGTGTGTGTGTATGTCCCCCATGTGTGTGTCTGTCGTTTTTCTTTCTTGTCTATTTCCCCTCAGCCTAAAAACTTTATCAAAATACCTGTCATTTGATAAATGCCCTATCTTTATTATAAATGCAACACTTGTTTTTTTTAATTTTTTGGTGTAGTGGTCAAGGATTTGTTAGTTGTGTATAACACCCAGTGCTCATCACATCACATACCCCCCTTAATGCCCATCACCCACTTACCCCATCCCCCTACCCACCTCCCTATCCACAACCCTCAGCTTGTTTCCCGAGTCAAGAGTCTCTTATGGTTTGGCTCCCTCTCTGATTTCTTCCCAGTTTTTCCTCCTTTCCCATATGATTCTCTGCTCTGTTTCTTATATTCCACATATGGGTGAAACCATATGATAATTGTCTTTCTCTGATTGACTTATTTCACTTAGCATAATCCCTTCCAGTTCCATCCATGTTGATGTAAATGGTAGGTATTCATCCTTTCTATTTCCTCTTTCCCACCCCAGTTAAGTTTGTTTTATAAAGTTGTCTACACTCTATTTAGTCACCTCCCATTCACATCTCAGCCTGATACAGTTTGGATTCCATCCCTATGATTTTCTGGTACTGTTTCTGCCTAAGATCACTGATAACCTGTGGTTTTTTCCTTGAACACTTTTTAGTGCACCCCATCCTTAATCTTGCTGTGACATCAGAAGCTGTTGGCTATTTTCGTCTTGAAACTCTTCCCTTAGGATTAGAGACACTGTCATTCCCGACTCTCCTCCTTTCTCTCTGAACTCTTTCTTGGGTGCCTTGGTTTCCTTTTTCTGTCTACTCTTGCTTTATCTTAGAGGTCTAGCCTTGGGCCTCTAATCTTTCTCCAGGCACTGCCCTTGGGTAATATTACCAACTCCCTGGACTTGAGCTACCAAAATCTCTGACTTCTCTTTGGAGCTCCAGACCTTTCTTTTTATCTCAAATGCAACACAGCTTAATCTGAGCTCGTTGACCTGACTCAGTGTCCTTCTCCCCAGCCCTGTTGCTCCATTTGTGTTCATCCAGTGGAGAAATTTAGATATAACTCTTTCCTGCCCCTTCTCCTTGCAACTGGTGACTAAGACCCATATGTTCTAGCCCCCAAATCCCCTCCCATATCATTTTATGGTCTTTAACTAGACTGCCACAATGGCCTTCAAACCAGGCAGGGACCTTGCCATCATGCCTGCTTCCTTCCATCTACTGTCCAACACATAATCAGAAAGATTTTTCTAAATTCTAAATCTAGTCACAACTCCTTGCTGAAAACCCTTCCATGACTCTGCAAGATCTTTAGGAATTGCAAAATGGCAGCCCATGAGCCACATTCGGCTATTTATGCATGGTACTTAGCTGGCAGAGTTAGTAAAAAACCTGAATTTTTAAAATTTTGAATATTGCTAGAAGGAGCACATGCTGTCCAGTTCCAAAGTCCCCTCTTTTGTCATCTATCCAGATGGCCTCACTCTCCATATTACTAGTCTAGTTTCTGTACAGATCCTTGATCTCATGGATTGGGTTAGCACAACATACAAAACCTTTGCTTATGTGGTCTGGCCTACCTTGCTAATCTCATTTCATGCTTTTAACTCAGGTCTCTGATGTCAAGACTCACGTTTATCCACTACACCACACTAATTAATGTTACTTCTTTGAATGCTTGGGTTTATGAAATGTGAGAGGCCAGTGTTGATAATAAATGGAGCAATAAACTCAAACTATAAGGAAGAAGTATGTGTAGTGTGGCCATAGATGAAAGGGACAGGGAGACAAAACAGGTGAGTAAAGGTAGTCGTGTGAGGGCGCCTGGGTGGCTCAGTTGGTTAAGCGACTGCCTTCGGCTCAGGTCATGATCCTGGAGTCCCAGGATCAAGTCCCACATCGGGCTCCCTGCTTGGCAGGGAGTCTGCTTCTCCCTCTGACCCTCCTCCCTCTCATGCTCTCTGTCTCTCATTCTCTCTCTCTCTCAAATAAATAAATAAAATCTTAAAAAAAAAAAAAAAGGTAGTCGTGTGGGAATCGCATCTAAAGATGTGTTATCCCACTTATTTTTTGGCACCAGGCTTAAGGCAGTAATTGATTTTTCAGTCTCTATGTTTTATTCATTCTCATGGCTTTAGCACAATTCTGATCCTCAGCAGGCATTTAATAAATGCTTACTGGATACTACATTTTTGTGGAAGCTTGCAAAAGGGCGAATTTCCTGTTACTCCCAGGCTACAGTTCCTCTTTTTTCTTTTTCAGTGAGTCCACTGGGTATTCACCAAGAGTGGACCCAGTACACCTGCTTCCAGTGTACCCCGAATCATCCTAATACCAAAGAGAGTAAATGCAAAAGAGAAGTATGCTAGGGATGGTAAATCCAGAGAGAGAGAGGATTATATAGGAAAATAAAGGAAGAAAATGCTTTCTCCTCCCCTTTTACTTGTCTACCACTTGGACACAAGTTACATCAATAATGTAGATATAAAGAATATTAATGCTAAGACTAATGACATGGGAATTGTAAATACAGGGTGAGAAGCTATTATTTCCAGGGAATATGGAGGTAATTTCCTTGCCCCAGGCCATGAGTTTAAACACCTTGGCTGGCCATCACTTCTATCATCTTTGATCTTTCTTCATCTTGTGATGCTGCTGGGGCATACCCTTCACAACCCTCATCCCAAATTCCCAAACCCACACAGGCCACTGAGGCTCAGACTTCATGAGGCACAAGAGTCATCTGGAGTGCCTATAAAATACAGATTCCTGGGTCCTCCCATTCTGTGATAATAGGTTAGGTGGGGCCAAGGTATCTGCATTTTACACAAGTTTTCCTGAGGATTCAAAAGTAGACGAACACCATTCTCTGAAATTGAGAAACAATTCAGATTATTTTAGGACAATCTTAGTATTTTAGAACATAAAAGATTTTCATGTTAAGTACCATAATCTGCTCTCAGGCATGGTCCAATTCCATCATGATTACCATTCACTGTCCCTGCTGCTAAGTATTTGTTATTAAATGGCAAAAAATTTTGCTCTTGCCCTCTTAATTGCAGTCACCACATCCTCCACAAAGAAATATTGCCCATGTATCCTTCATTTGTAACCCATATCATTAGGTACTTATTTCTGTGGCTGAGGCAGCTAAGCACTTGAAATATATATTACACAACAGTGCAGGGGTCCCCTACTCATTAAAATGATACTAAAGTCTTAGGGTTTTTTTTTTTTTTTTTTCTTCACAGCAGGTTGGCAATCATTCAATTATAGTGTAATTCAGTATTACAGCTCACTTTAGTTGAAGCAGTTCATCTCCATTCTGATTATTATGTTCAAAGGTTTACTCTATCCAGATGCCAAGTTTTCGCAACTGGACAAAAGCAAAGAGGAAATATTTCTGTTTGGCAAGGCCTGGCAAATTTTTGGAGGTATTGTCATGTCGCAGCAGGGCACTGGTCAGGTTGTAATTTGCCTTAATTATTCTTCCCACAAACAGCAACAATGATTACCTCTAGGTCACTGGCACTCTAAGAAGGATTTCTTCCCAGCCACTGTAAAACCCAAAATACTTTCCACAAACACCTTGCTCAGGATTCAACTGAAGAGAATCTTAGAATCTGACCAGTTAGTGTATTGACCCGGTACATGTGTTTAATGGGTTAAGTCACAAACTTGCCTATGTATCTGTGTGTGCACGTTAGCATCATAGAAATAACTCTGAGAAATCACTGGT
This sequence comes from Mirounga leonina, assembly GCF_011800145.1. Taxonomy (NCBI): domain Eukaryota; kingdom Metazoa; phylum Chordata; class Mammalia; order Carnivora; family Phocidae; genus Mirounga; species Mirounga leonina. Next base: position 54,367,980 of record NW_023270415.1, read on the forward strand.
GTCCCATAAAAGCACCAGTGTTATCTACCCATAATTCATTCCACCTGCCATGTTTACAAGGCACCCCAAGGAGAACTAGAGTAAAACCCGGCAATCCATCTGCCTCGCAGCTGCAACGGGTAATTATTACCTCAGCTAAGGAGGGAGGAATGCACAGCATGCTGCTAACCATGTCAGGTGACTGATGGAGGGGACTGACTGACTTATCCAGGTCCTGGGCTTTTCCAAGAGTGGCTGGAGTCACGGTAGAATGACAAACAGAATTCACTACCAACAAAGAGAGGGGAGAAGAAAGGACAAGAGGACTAATTCAATGGGCCACACCCAGGACACAAATCACAAATATGGGTTTGATCACTTCTCATGGCGTGTTAAAACAAGAAACAAGGGGGCAGGAGGGTTGGGGGAAGGAAGATGCAGTGTTGGTATTCTGAGCCACTGGTTACAAAAACTGTTTAAAAATGAAAGTTGGGGGGGGCGCACCTGGGTGCGTCAGTCGTTTAAGTGTCCAACTTTCTGAATTCGGTTCAGGTCAGGATCGCAGCGTTGTGGGATGGAGCCCTGTAGTGGGCTCCGCGCTCAGCGGGCAGTCTGCTTGAAATTCTTTCCTTCTCCCTCTGCCCCTCCCCTCTGTTCGCTCTCTCTCTCCCCCTCTCTCTAAAAATAAATAAATAAACTTAAAAAATAAAATAAAGAGGGGACATGAAAGCATGTTTTGTTTCTACTGACTTACTGTTAACTGTACTTCCTTATGTATTATTTTTTTTTTTAACTTTAGTTAATATTTACCAAGAATATATAATATTTTACTTGCCATGCACACAGAATAGGGCCTGGCTTCCAATACCATATAAACTTAACTGTGCCCAATAAAGGTCACAGTGACTAAGACTAAATACAAACTGTAAAGGATAGACTGTTTTATCAGGAGAATGATGTCAGAGTACAAAATGTACGTGCCGATGAAGTGCACAAAACACAGGGATATCTTCAAAGAAATCTGTTAATAAGAAGCTATTAAAAGAAACGCTCTTTGGGGATACACCCCAAATGAATTGCAAAAGGTCACACACAACTCCTTTCTCTGAAATGAGGGAGATACAACATACAAATTAGCATATAGAATATCAAGTCATTAAATGTTCCTTGTCAAGACTCCCCAGGGAAAATAAGGGGAAGGCAGTGAAGTGGGGGAAGGAATGGAGAGAGTAGGCAAAAATGGACAGGTCACTTTGAAAATACACAATTCCTGGTCTTTTAATTTCACAGATCAGTAAAATTAAAAGAAAAACATAAGGGAGATGTGGAGAACACATAGAATTGTCATTTGTGTTGCTCAAGTTTAACCACCATCCACCATCCTGACTTTTGCTATAACATTATAAGATAAAAATATAATATAATATAAAGGATAAGAAAGCCAGACTCTCAAAGTAAAGGATAATTCTTTATATTACGTAAATTTAATTTCATGTAAACTCACATCCTTCTTCTATTTTTTTTTTTATTTTTTATTTATTTTATTTATTTATTTGAGAGAGAGAGAATGAGAGAGAGCACTTGAGAGTGGGGAGGGTCAGAGGAAGAAGCAGACTCCCCGCCGAGCAGGGAGCCCGATGCGGTACTCGATCCTGGGACTCGATCCCGGGACTCCAGGATCATGACCTGAGCCGAAGGCAGTCGCTTAACCAACTGAGCCACCCAGGCGCCCCTCACATCCTTCTTCTAAAAACTGAGTATCTGAGAACATACGATGCTCTTCACAATTAATGCCTTTGATACAAATTTGGGGAAAGAGTCTCCAGTTTGCAGTTGTGAAAATGTAATATTCAAATTAAATTGCATCATGTTCCTCCATAATTTCACTACCTGATTGTAAGACTCCCCTTAACTCTGCATGTCTCCTTTTGCATTAGTGAACATGATGATTTATAAAGAACACAAGCTAGTGCAGAATGATCACTGTAAGGCTATGAAGCTACAGAAGATCTCTAAATTATTTTAGTTTAATCCTAGCAGAGGATGGCATTTTTAATGTGTGCATGTGCCTTGGTCTCTAACTTAAATGCCACGATTAAGCAGCCAACACATACTCTCACCTCAATGTTAAAGTGGCTGGATTAAAACCAGCTATTTCCCCCTGCTGGTTGGACATGTCGTACATTCTCTACCTCACTGCCTACAGCTTTAATGTACCCCATAGTCCCAAACCCATTTATTTCCCATCCACCAACTGACCTCCTAAAGCATCATTAACACGCCCCCAAAGGGGGTTCCTGTCAATTTTAGTCAGCGCAGTACTCAAAGCTGTCGTGGGGTCTGGGGGGTGCTCCGTAGGAAAGGAAGGCAAAGAAGGAAAGGCACTGACCCAAACCTTGGGGAAGCACCAACACAGAAAGATGAGGCCTAGGAACAGAGGGACTCCTATCTGGAGACTGGATGCAAGGCTAAAGATGGAAAGACAGATTTATGGACGTCCATAATTAGATGCTTCTGCCACTCAATTCTCAGCTAGTTAATGGCAGAAGGATCAATATCTACTTTCGATTTTCATGTACAGCATTATGGCCTTAGTGGGAGACAGGTCTCCCGGGAAGGAGAGATCATCCAGGAATGGGTCTTGGAAAGAGTGAGTCATAACCAAAATTAATAATTTTATTGGTTTGCCTAATGTATTTTCTAAAGTATATGTGGAATTTTTCTTTTGTTTTGACCATCTTTTTTTTTAATTTTTCCTTCTAACACTACTCACCTTGAAGTCAGTCACAGAGAAAATGACTATGTGGAGAAAATATCGGGAATAAATGTGGAATGGAGTTATGTAAACAAAGCATGTCAGTTTGAAATGATATCCCCTGGGTTCATCCACACTCAAACAGAGCGATTCCTGAGCTCCAAAATGGAGTTAAAGCAAACAGCACTGCCTTCAGCAAACATGTTTCCAGGTTCTAGGTATCTTTGTGTTTTCTTCTTGCAAGAGTATCAAGCAAACCATCAGTGGGTCTCCATTTTAAACTAGATTCATATAATCCAAATGGCAAGAAACAAACTTAAAAATATAACATTTTGATAGAATTTTTTTTCAGAATCAAGCAGAAAATTTGAGGCTTTACAGAGAAAAATAATTAGCAGCATAGTATTTCTAATGTATAATTTATGCATGGGATAGTTATTCCATGAAATTATGTAAGAAATCCAAAGCTGCACTTAAAAGAACCCTGAAAAATATATTGATACTAAAAATAATGGGATATTGTATCCTGCTAAATTAGGAAATTAATCACAGCATCTTGATTCACATGTCCCTTCGCATACATGCGTTAACCTTCTAATTACATTTTCCCTAAATAAGCCCTAAAAATTATCCACTATGAAACATTCTTCATTACTCACAAGACAGTCACTCTTTTAAATTTTACCCAATTTTCTAATACTTCTCAAAGAATACAAGTCTTTCCAAGTCATGTGCTTTAATGGGTTGTAATAGGCTCTGTCTTTGATAATGGTGGCACCTTCAGAAGCTATGAAGAGATTTGTGCCTTTGCCAAATGTGCTCACAACTTTAAGGAAACTTCCTTAATCGTGTGCCAAAACTGACATCCCTAGTTCATTTTTTTAAGAACCATCACGTATTAAGCGCCTCTATAAGTCAGGCACTGTACTAGGAGTACCTTTGGGTCTCATTCAACACTACAGCAACTGTATAAGGTAGGTGTTATCATACCATTTTATGGATGTAACAACTGAGGCTGAAGGAGGTTAAGCCACTTGCCCAAGGTCTTTCAGCTTGTAAAGGTGAAAAGGTCAGGGGTTCCACCTCAGGTGTGGTGGATTACAAAGCCTGTGCTCTTTTCCTCTAAACGACAAGGTCAGGCTTGCCCTGGGAGATAAGCCTTCTTGATCCTGACCTCATTCATTAGGAGTTGTTTTGTCTTTGGGGATTCTATAATCAGAAGTACACAGGTTTATAAAGGTTGCTATTATAAAAATGCAAGCTAACACATTTCCCAGATTTAACAAAGGAATCGTTTTCTAAACAGTCATAGAAACAGAAGTTAGATTTCATGTGGTAAATTATAAACCAGAATAACATAGAAAAACAGGTGCAAATTTCCATTAGGATTGAACCACGTGAAGGTCAAAAGGGCCAAAGAGGTGCAACTTCAGACAATTCATGCTAACAGTAGAAGTGTAGATCTAGGCTCTAAAGGGCACAGCCCAGTCCATTCAAAATGCACCAGCAGAGCACACCCTTCGTGACTGTGTGGCTTCCAGGGGTACTTACTATACCTGAGCAGAAGCTGTTGCTGCTTATGGTCCTCGCTGAGCGCCCAGAGCTGCTGGCATTGAACTCTCTGCTCTCTTCCTCAGAGAAGGGAGACTCAGAAGCTGGGGACACTTTGTGCTGTTGCTGGGGCAGATGGGGCCGAAGAATCAAACGGGGAATTCGGCTTCGGGTAATCTCCTTCTCATGATGCTGCACTCTCTGCTCCTTCTCAAAATTGGACATTAAAAAGAAAACAAAAGGAAACGTGTTTCTCCCCTCTTAACTCCTGTTTGTTCCTCTTAACTCCTCCTGTTTGTTCCTCCCTTCCTAAGAAATCACATTTCTGAATATTGAATCTTCACAGAGCAGTCCTTATCTCAGTAGCTTAAATGAACATCGAAACTCTGCCACCAAGCTAATCCTTCCAATCTACTGAAGAGCACATACTTGAGCGTGGGTGAGCGTGTGCGCACACACACACACACACACTTCCACCCATTAGCAGGAAAGCCATTCCATTCACCCATGCGATTCCTAACTCACCTTCCCACTCTGGCTTTTTCTATCACATTCAAGCTTCCGATGCTTCTCTTTATTACTCACAGCACACTCTGGCTTATTACTTGATTTCTTCTAGACTTCCATTTTGCTTTCCCTGAATGAGCTGTGACAATCTGATTTCTGCTTTCCGGTCTGCTCACAAAGTAGAACCCTATACCTGGAACAATTCTTTCCTGATAGATCATGCAGACTTATCTTTCAAATCCCTCCTCTTCCGGCCAGGATCTTAATTATTCATTAATATCCTGGTACACAAGGCTTGTTGCCAACAGAAAAGCAAACAAAAATCCAATACCCAGTAAGATGGCTCCACCTTTTACATCATGTTTAGCTTTTGTTTTCCTTACAGGACACCCAGGAGAAGAGAGTTTTCTCTCTCTCCTTAAAAACACAGCATTAAACACAGAGGGCGATGCCGTGGTTTTAAAAATGCATAGAAAATAATATTTAGGCAAGGTTTTCTAATTTTTAAAGTGCTTTCCCAACCATTATCCCATTTGACCTTTACAACCCAGGCCACAGAGAAGACACTAACTTAAATCCCTATTTACAGATGAGGAAACTGAGGCTAAAAGCTTAGGCAACAAGGCATATCGTCTAGAAGCAGAAAAAGCTTAAGTCATGTTTTTCGGGGTCACCACCACCCTGCCTTATTAAAATGGATTCCTAGGAGGAGCTCTTTGCAAAAAACTCACCGCTCCCTCCAACCTCTGCAATTGAAAAAGGCCTTTGGATTGGGTAACAAACACTATTTGGAAACATGACCTCCTGCCCATTTCGACGAGGCTTACCAGGAAGGGCCACTGCCAAAGTAAACACCTCAGGAGGTCTGCACAGTGCAGGAATTGAAGGGAAAGCCTCAGCCGCGGGGAGCTCCTAAGGTCGCCCAGGCATCCACCCCATCCAGGGCGAAAGCCGCACCCAGCCTCGGATTTGTTCTGCACATCAGTCACCCAGCAGGTATCCCACGTCAGCCACTCTCGGCACACTGCAGACCCTGAACCAATGCTGGGTCGCTGACATGCAGGGGGACCTTATTTCTCAGTCACCAGAACACCAAATCCTTTTTATTCACATCACACACTGGACATCATTTGAGAGCCAGATCCCAAATCCCCAATTTCAGGAGATGGATTAACCCTCCAAAGCCAATCTTTTAATCCTCATGTCAACCCCTCAAATCTTTTCCTCCGGTACCATCTTCCCATCTCCTGGGTCTCATCACCTGAGCAAATGCCCCTCTACCCTCCCAGCGTCCCCACCACCTCCCTGTCCCCATTCCCCGCGACTCTGAACGCCACCCCTCCAGCCCTCACCTGGCTCGCCCACTGCCCCGCCGTCTCCCCCCTCACCGTTCTCCCGCGCCCACGGACGCTGCCAGCCGCGCTCGCACGACGTGCCCTCCTTACCTTGGTCTCTCGAAGGGGTCCCATCGCTCTGCTGCCCACCGGGTCCCCGCGCCGCCGCTGCCGCCGTCCAGGAGGAGGCACCTGCGGGCACGAGAGCGAGGACACTGCGCTGAGCCGGCGCGGGCTGCGGGCGGCGGCTGCTGCGCGGCCGACACGCCGCCGCCGCCGCGCCCGCTGCCGCCCTCTCGGCTCCGAGGGCGCGCCCGGCCGCCCCGCCCCGGCCGGACACGTGGTGCCGCCGGCGCGGCCCGCCGCCGCTCCCCGGGCGCCGCCGCCTCCCCGCCACCTCCCTCACCTGCCGGAGCCCCGGGTGACTCGTCGGGCCCGCCCGCCCGGCCTCGCCGCCGGCACTTCCCGCTAGCGCCGCGCGCCCCCCCCCTCTGCTGAGCCCGACCCCGAGGGGGCAGGCCCGGGCTGCGAGCCTCTCCAGCCGGCAAGGGCCGGACCCCTTCTCTTTGGCACCTGGGGTCCGATTTGAAGGAGTTGCACGTCTGATAGGAGAGCGGAGAAAAGCAGCGACATCACTGAGGGCCAAAAGGGATAAAGTTTTTCCCCCGCGGCCCCTCCCTGCCATCTCGGTTTTAAGTCAACAGACGGCTCCCCACAATTACCTCGCCTGAGAGAGATGAGGCGGGTTCCCCTGCACCCGGACCCCAGCCAAGCCAATGCTGCAGGACTGACACAGCATCTCGTTCAGGGATCTCAAAGGCCGATTCTCCTTGGGGGATTTGCATCAGAAGGGCCAGGAAAAGAACGATGAGGCTGCTTCCCAAGGGCTTGGGGAAGCCAGGCTGTTTTAAGATCCAGGGCAGCCTTTTCTCCATTTCTGCCCTGCCGCGGCTGGGAATGAGCTCCAGGCACACTGCTAGGGGAAGGGCACTACACTTGAACTCAGAAACCTGGGTACAAGGCAGCACTCTACTCCCTCCCAGCTGAGTGCCTTTACCATAAAGTTCTTGACCTCTGTGAACTTCAAGTTTATGCTTGTTAAACTGAGGGAAAATAATCATATTTACCTCAAGGGTACCTGTGAGGATTAAATGGGGAAAACAAAACACCTGTACCCAGTTTATTGAACAGAACTTTACAAGGGGTCGTTAAGTGACATCCAGGTCACCCCTTCAGTATTTGCTGAGGCCTCTTACGTGACAGGCAGAGAAAGCATTTGTGAGGCAGACAAATTTGTTCAAAAAAAGCTCAAAAACCCATGCAACTGAGAAGTTAAAATAGAGATCATCAGCTGGGTCATAAGGTTACTTATGACACCTGATATAATCTTACCTAATGATGGAACTCAACATATATAACTTAGATGCCCTTCATTCAGAATTGGAAGATATTCTAAGCAGCAATGTGGACAGGAAACAGTCTGATCCTTACACCCAGCGTTGTACGTGGGAGGACTGTAATCCTTGAAAATTGTATTTGAACCACCACCATCCCCATTTGTCCTCCAAACAGCATTTTTCTGCGTCCTCAAATCTCACATCTAGGAATAAGCAGCGTGAGTCAAGAGAGAGCCTGAAATCAGAGGATTAGTGAAATCAATTTGCCTTTTTCCTATATCCCTAAGGAAATTTTATCCCATACATCTTTATGCCTTTTCAATCTACTTAGAATTCTTAGCAGTGAGCTTGGTAATCTTAGAATTCTTTATTTGGAGGGAGGGGTGATTAATTCATATTTTCTATACCCACACCGTCTTAGATAAGGACTTCAGGAAAGTGATGGTCCAGGATGATTCCTACAGTCTATTATTTCTAGAATTATGAACCCAAGGACATATGACACAGGAATGGACTGTTAAGGGCCAAAAGGTGCTTCTGACTTACCTACTGAGAACTGAGAATTGAGTCTGGGGGCCTAAGAATAGAAACACCCAGTCAGAACCTCAGAGTTGGGGTGCCTGGGTGGCTCAGTCGTTAAGCGTCTGCCTTTGGCTCAGGTCATGATCCCAGGGTCCTGGGATCGAGCCCTGCTTGGGGCTCCCTGCTCAGCGGGAAGCCTGCTTCTCCCTCTCCCACTCCCTCTGCTTGTGTTCTCTCTTTCACTGTGTCTCTCTCTGTCAAATAAATAAATAAAACCTTACAAAAAAAAAAAAAAGAACCTCAGAGTCATTCTTGACTTTTTCATCTCCCTCATGTGGCCCCCACATAGCAGAAACCAACAAGTTATCTCCATGCTACTCTAGTAATATCTTGAATCTGATCACTTATGTCCACTGTTCAACAACTCTATGATCTTCCTTTAGAGTCTAAACCACAAACATCCCAGATTATTGCAATAGTGGTTTAACTGGAGTTGTCTTACTTCCAATCTTGCCTCTTCTTCCTTTCTTGCCAGTTTTTTAATTTTTCCACAAGGCCTTTCAGAATGGCCAAATCAAGCCAGGTTTCTTCATTAAAACTCATTAGTGACTTCTCAGTTGTCCTCCAAGTAGTATTCAAACTCCTGCATGTGGCACAGAGGCCTTTCATGATCTGGTCTTGTTTACCTCTCTGAGCTCATTTGTTACCACTCCTTGTCTACCCATCCCTCCCTCCACCCATACCTACCCTCCACCCCTTGGCTACTCTGCCTCCCCATACACATGGATAACACTCAAACTGTAGAACTTTCAGTTCTCTGGAGGTATCATGTTTTCTCTTTTTCCTCTAGACTGTTCACATGCTGGTCCCTCTGTCTAGAGCTTTTCTTGCACCTCACTCCCCTTAATCCTATTCCACTCCTAAAGATACATAAGTTTCATTTTAGAGACAGCTTCTTCCAGGAAACCTCCCTTGATGCCCCAAGGTCAGTCCTTACATATTTCCAGGACACCTGTTTTTAATGTACCCCAGGAGAGCTGTTATGATCTTGTATCAGAATTCCCTATTTATCTGTCTCCACCAGGGATCATAGGCAGCGCCTGGTACAGGTCCTGTCATACAGTAGGCACTCAATATACCACAGTCAAAGGAACGGATGCATGAATGACTGAATTCTATAACCTCATAAGGGGCCCATCAGTACAGGATAAAGGAGACACAACTTCTGTTTTGCAAATGACTCATAAAGCTGCTTCCAATATGTCTTTGTATTTGATGATGGGGTGTGTGCCTAAAAAATCCAACATGTGTTCAGTGAGAGCTTTTACTGCAGAAGTGCAGGCAGGGAGAGGCTGTGTGGTAGCCCTGCTGTCACCATAGCAACCCCTCGAGGGAAAGGCTGATGATTTAGTGCTCTAACGGCTCTTAGCTCTGTACTTTTGGAACCCAAGCCTGTTTTTCTGCTGTTCTAAAAGGCAAGTTTTACAAATGATAATATCTGTGCTGGCTTTAATTTCATTCAAGTGTTTCTCATGTCATTAAGAATAATGTCTTATAACGTTTGGATTATACCATCAAAGAGATATAATCTAATATAGTATATTATATTCATCTTTCATCTGCTTTAAAATATTCTCATGCATCATTTTCCATTTCTACTTACTTATTTTCCTGTCTTGTTTTGTAATTTTGCGGTTTTTCCTTTAGAAATGAATGTAATGCTGGTTTTTAGAGAATATCAACTGCTTTAGAAGGCTAGACCCTTCAAGATTATAAATAACATCCCTGCCCGTGCTTCGGAAGGAATGGGAGATAGGGTGTTATAGATTGGGGGAAAAGGAGTGTGTACAGGTAATTATGCCCCCAAATTTGGGATATATTATCTAATTCTTTGTTTATGTGAAATTTATAATTAAATGAATAATATCTTTCATTTACACAAAACTTTATATTTTCAGAGCTCTTTCACATATATAATTTCATTTGAGCCTCACAAAAATCCTGTGAGGTGCATGTGGCCAGTCCCTGAAATCAGATGTGATAAAGGATAGGTTTTTATCAATAGGAACCCCCCGCCCCCACAGGCAGACTGCAAACTTAACAGAAAAGATAATACATACGAATGCACTGCAAAGAGAAAACGTCTGCACCATACAACCGAGACCCATCACAGCCCCCCACATCCGCTCTCTCTCTCACAGCTCACCTGCGTATGCTGAGGGCTTCTCCCGACTCAGTCAAGGCTGACAAAGCACCATCTCCTAATCCTATCAGCTGTGCAAGCTAGCGCTGCCTTCTGTCTCAGTGACCCGATGTTGGGTGATCTGCACAGCAACAAGGAGCAGCTGACGTGCTTTACCACACGTCATGAGAAGAAACTGCATTCTGGGGCATCCTGGGATTTTTTGTGGTGGGGTGGAGACCCATATTTTTCTTACCAGGGGGAGAGCTGCCCATTTTCCCTTAGAAGCGTGTGTGAGTGATCAATCCTCCTCTTCCTGTATGTGTGTTATTGTTACTATATGGTTAAGGGATTTTGATGTTGTAAAACTGTAATGAGTAGAATTCTGCAAGATCACTCCCCAAGGAGGGGACCCAGAGAGTAGGTGGGACAGAAAGGGGAGTGGGTAACCTGAGGCAAGGCCAGCTGGAACATCCAGTGGGTTCAGAGTGTGTCACTTATCTCTGCTCTCCAAATGAGTCTTCAGTCAGATGCATCTTTCAGGTGAAGAACAGGAATTAAGGGAAAGTCCATGTAAACAGGGAGAGGCTGAGGGTTGGGGCTTTAAAGGATGATATGGATACAGTCTTCCACTTGCCTGATGGGGGAGCAAACATGAAATGCCATCTGCTGTTTGTGGCCTTTTGCTCATTTTTGAGAATAGAGGGAGATACTAGCCGAAGACATAGGGATGGTGATTAAATTAACAAGCTGGGAACACGTGGTTGAACAAGTACGTGTATACTTATTGGGACAGTAGATTAGAATGACTGAAACTAAGATACTCTGGAAAGTATGAGTGTAAAGGTTGCCATCTGGATAGGGGAAACTGAGTCTTGACATTTACCTAATGAAAAGCTTCAAATGACTAGACAAGACAGCAAGATGTGTGGGTCTTATGGACTTGTAGAACGGGCAAAGCAAGTTATCTGTAAGGTAGGCATAGGAAGGCCTAAATCTAGAGGCTGAATTCTGGGCTGAGGGCAAATCACCTTCCATTCTTAGGAGACCAAGAGACCAGAAGCATGAGAAGCATAGGGTGGTTGAAAGCTGCCTGACCCCAGTGGGAGAGCTACCTAAAGAGAAGATGAGGCTGAGACTCTTTTCGCATGCAGCAGGGGCACAGCAGTTAGCCCAGGTTAGAGGCTCTGAATGATTCATTCAGCATTCACACCAGTCTCGGTTTAGAAAAGAAATTTATAATGTGTTCCCAGAAAGATCTGTGGCTAGATTTGAGTTACATTAAAAGAATCTATTCTCCATTTTATCATTTATTTCCATGATTTTGTACTTGTTTTCTGATCATCTTTCTAGTAAATGTTCTTCTTATTTATTTATTTTTTGTAATTTCTAGTAAATGTTCTTCTTCTTATTTATTTATTTTTTGTAATTCTGCTTTTATTTCTACTAAAAGATGGGAGGAGGGAAGATTTTGAGATTGTCTACTCAAAGGGCAAGAGCAGTATTGCAAAATGGAACACAGCGCCCCTAGCGGCCAACTGCTATGATGCAGCTGCAGGAGTCCAAGGGAAACCAAGAAGCACCAAGCCCGTTGGACTTTGGGAGTGGGGTGGGGGGAGGGGTTGCTTTATTTCCACCTCCTAGGTCATTGCTGCGAACCCTCTTCCCTCATCACCTGAAATCCTGTGACCTAATGAGTAAATTTAGCCTCTGCTAAATTTCCAATACACTGCAGAAAAATCTGTGTAAGAATAAGTCCAGAATTTGGGATGTTCTTTCATCTGCCTGTGTCGTCTTTAGCTATTTTTAGAATACTGTTTCATCAAAGAAGAAAAAAAGTACTTTTAAAAAAGATAGCTTTAATATTTTCTTTTTAAAGAATACAAAAACCATGTCATCAAAATTTTGGAAAAAAAATACTAGTCATCATCTCATTGCCCTGACATCAATTATCCATACTCCTTCCGTTAGCATCTTTGTGTATTTGCTTTCAGGCTTATCTACTGTGCATCAAAAACAAGACTGTTAAAATGAGAATAAAATTCTCACTTGGGGCCTCTTGATGGCATCACATCTGGCTCTTTCTGGATGGCTGTGGTAAGCTCCCATGCCCATTGTTTTCCCAGAAGTTACCTCTGTTTTCCTCTGATTGGGCAAAGATATGAGGCTCTTGGTCCTCCTTACCACTGTTGACAAACAGCTGCGGCTGCAGCCAGAAACTCAGAAGCTCAAGGGTAGCTTCCCAGGTTCCTGGCCCTAGTGTTTACTGGACCAGCCAAATGTTTCAGAAGAGCTGCCAGTGGTATGCTAGAGAATAGCAAATTCAGTCTTGAGAAATGAGCTCAACTCAGAGGCTGGTAGAAAAACATCTGTGTCCCCTTCAAATAGAAGCTTAGCTAGTGGCCTGCTACAATGTGATGCTGATTCAAGGGACAACAAGAAAGTGAAACGAGTTCCCGGAAGTCTGCAAAGACATCTGTACTAAAAAAAAGTAGTTTAATAAAGAACATGGATTGTCATATCCCATAGGCCTGGTGAGTCCTTATTTGCCTCTTTCTGACTGGGTAGGCTTAGACAAATTTGTTTAATCCCTCTAGGATTCAGCATATGATAAGTGCATGTTAATTAAAAGGAGAAGGAAGGAAGAAAATATGGAAGGAAGGAACGAAGGAAGGAAGGGAGGGAGGGGGAAGGGAGGGAGGTTGGTTGGAAGGTTATTCTGTACCAGTTAATGTCTTTGGGAAAATTAACTTCTCTGATCCTCATTTTCTCACCTATAAAATGTACTTAATAACAGTAATTACCTCATAATACTGTTGTAAGGATTAGATAAGAATATATGCAAAGCCTATCGTTTATGTCGGCACATAGTAGAGCTTAATACATATCTTCTCTTTCTCAGGATCAACCACCATTTCTACCTCCTGCTTGCTTTTTTCATAATCTCCTTATCCCGAAGATTTTTATTTTAACTTTTATTAAAGGAAACATTAAGTTTTTCCCCAGGTGACTTATGAGATAGAAAGAAAGTGATCTTTTCATGGGAAAAGATATTGACAGGAATTTTCTTCCCAAAGTAAGATTAAAAAGGTAGAAGGCATGATAAATAGCCTGATACCTATCATCCATCCATCTATCCACTAGTGTTTATTTTGTTCCTATTCTGAGCCAAGTACCGGCTCAGGCACTGTTTCCAGAATATTAAAAGAGGAAGAGTATTTCCTGTCCTCAAGTATCTCACAGTCCAATATAGACAGGGGCATGGCCACTGCTGTTACACTACTCACTGTGTTAGAATCCTGACAGATGAATGCCCTGAGGGCTTGCCAATGTCCACATTAGTTTGGGGTCTGAGGCTTCCAGGGGTGAATTCTGAAATGAATTTCAAGGGATGAGTAGGTCCTTTTATAATTTTGGCTGCTTTAGAGTTCCTTTCTCTTTTTCTCTTCTCTCCTTCCCTCTCTCCTCTCTTCCCCTTCCCTCCCTTTCCTTGACCTTCTCCCTGCCACCCCCAACCCTTCTTTTTACTTTGAGAGACCTGCTGCCCTACATACTGGCCTATGATGGACTGATACAGAGAGAAGCTTTAGGTTTCCCCTTAAATCTTTACTGTTTGACTGTCACCATCTGGAAGAAAGGGGTTTGTCTCAGAGTTTTGATTACCTAATACAGCATCAAGCACATACCTGGTGCTTCAATCAATATTTTAATTAGCAGTATTATTTAAAATTTCAAGAACACCATGTTATACTGCCACCTATTGGTTCATTAGTGAATTTTTCTCCTGACAGGTAAAGTTCTTGTGGTTTGCAACAGTCAGTCTTCATAAAAAACCTTAACAGTGTCCTTATTCAAATTTTCATCACTTTCAGAAAATTTTCAAAGTTTAAGGCTACACATAACTGAATACCAATGACTAGCCTCAATATTCAATGGGTATGTGATAATATGTATGTGCTTTGTAGTGTGATAGACAATGGTTCAGGGTGCTTTTCTTCTTTTTATCTCCTGAGCCACTGTAGTAGACAAGCAAAGTTAGTCATATTTGTAAGTCATATTCAGATAGTCCCTACTGCCTGTATTTCCAGATCTATTTCTTAAATTATTAGACTCCATATTTTTTGAGTTTTAGGTTTACAGAAAAATTAAGCAGGAAGTATAGAGTTCCTATACCTCTTTCAAAGATAAAAAAATAGATCTTATAATTTTGGACACAACCCATTCCCTGATTTTTTTTTTTTTTTTTTTAGTCTTTGGACACAATCCATTCCTAATTAGACTCCAGTTCTGAAGAAGGTGCAAGTAAGTGCCTATCAAATGGATCTACACCCCTCACTTCTTCCCTGCCCTTCTCCATACACTCTACCTGCTTGGTTTGCCTCCAAGATCTTCTAACTTCATGGTGGACTCCAGGCCAAGACTTCTGGACCTTTCTTGGATACTCTGAACAGCACTACCTCTCCTCTGCCCTGAAGCTGAGCTTTAGGTAAGCCTCACATATCCGCAGGTGGATGACACACTAGCATTTGTTCTCCGGCTGGAGGGGGACCTCGGTGCTGTCTGGCAATCATTGTATGCCCCTTTGTTAGCATGCTCTCCTATTCTCCACGGGGTCTACTTGAGACCCCCACACCTCCAATCTACCAGCCTACCACCTCCACCCTCATGCAACGCCATGCCCTTATCTCCTGATTGACAGATAAAATAAAAGCTATTAAGAGAACTCAATCTCTTGCCTCCAAACCTACAAATTCATCTGCTTCCAGGACCCCATCCTCTCTATTTCTGGTCCTTTAGAATGGAAGTTATCCCTCTTCTGTACAAGGGTAATTCCTTTACTTGGGCTTTGGATCTCACCCTTTCCACCTCTTAAAGAAAAGTTAAGTTTCTATTTCTTTATCTGTAAAATGGAATAATCACAGTACCTATCTCATAGGGTTATTGTGAACATCAGAAGAGTTAATATATGTGAAGAACTTGGAAGACTGTCTAGTGTATATTAAGCACTTAATAAATGTTCTCTGTGATTATTAGCTATTTCTTTTGTTGTTGTTGTTAATTTTAACTTACTTTTCTATCAGAGAGTTCACATCATCATTTAAACATGCTGAGTCCTTTCCCAACTAAATAAATGACTCTCTTAAACTCTCATATCTCTCTAGTACTACCCAGTTGCTTCTCTCCATTCATCATCAAACTTCTGAAAAAGAATCTATGTTCACATATCTTGCACTCTCCCTGCCCCTTCACCCAACCCAATCCACTCATATATGTGTATCCACCATCCTATCAAAAGCTCAGGCCCAAAGTAAAAAATTACCTTCATATGGTTTAATCTAATGGTTAGTTTTTATCTTAATCTTCACTCATCAACCTTTGAGATAAACATTCCTACACTTCTGAACATTGCTTTCCTTCTGTACCTCAGCCCTTCTGTTTTTTTTTCCCATTTCTCTGTATCCTTTCTGGCCATTCCTTAAATGTTCACGTTCCTCAGTTTCTAGCCTTGACCCTCTCGTGTTTTCATCCTCCCTTCCCTCCCTAGGTAATATCTTTCTTTCAATTGCTTCAATTACTACCTATAGGCAGATCTTCCATAGATTTTAGAAATTCACATCATCTCTATTCCATGACTATGCCATAATCCATTCAGATATCTTGACTTTCATATCCCATAGTGTCCACAAACTCACTATATTCCAAACTGAATCAATCATAGTTCCTCGAAAAGCTAATCTTCCTTCTGTGTTCTCTAAGTTAATAAATGCTATCGTCTTACAGATCTGGGAAGCTGGGTGACACTAGGAGATCGTCTCTCTCCTTCACCTTTACAACTAATTGGAACCTAAGTCAAATCTGTTCTACCTCTTAATTATCTCTAAAACATGTTCATTTCTCGGCATCTCTTCCTGCCTGGATTTCTAATCTGGCCTACAGATTTGTTCCCCTTGAGCACATTTTTAAACAGTAGTCAGAGTGATCTCTTTAAAGTGCAAATTCGACCACCCTCCACCCCATGGTGCAATTCCCTGCCCCAGAAGAAGCCATTCAATGTTCACCATTGCCCTGAAGATAACATTAATAACTAACATATGGTTTACAAGGTCTCTCATGATCGAATCCTTGTATTCTACCTTTGACTTTCACAAATGTTGTTTCTTCTATCTAGAACACTTCCTCATCTCCAACCTCCACCTCCCACCACAAATATCTGGTTCCCACTGCCTTCCAGACAGGCTTATTGGAAAATATAACTTGTAAGAGTCATGAATTTACTCCAGTCTCAAGTGTGAGATAGAAGACAATGAGTTCTGGCTTTGAAAATGCTTTGTGCTCTAACTGTAGGGAGGTATAGTATTAGGGAAAGATAAAGCAATATTAAAGATAAGATGAACACAGAAGCTGTGTAAGCTTTTGGGCTAATAACAGGAATTGAAGAGCTATTCAAAAGAATTTTTTAGTGATCAAGTGAAATAATGACTTCCAAATTGGTGTAAATTGAAAAGCTTCTGCCAGAGAAAATACATATGTTTCATCTTATTTATTGTAAAATATTAATCTTAGCTTATTCTAATAGACTCACTTCTCTTGAGTGAGAATTCAAAGAACACTCTTTGAAAAAGTATTCCCATGACTCCTTGTTATAGTTTTTCCTCCTGTTTTCCCCTACCACTTATTTGACTTTTAGTATTAAAATAGAAAATAATTCTAGATGAGGATTTAATTTTTAAAAAGACACCGGCATTTATATTTTTAAATACACATATGGTTGCACTGTTGTATTTTTTGTTATAATAAACTCAGGAAAATGTGTAACTTTTTCAATTGTACATATGACTTCAGCAGATCTATTTTGAAACTTGGAAAATTTATAATAAATAGTTACTGGGGCAAGATAATATTAGAACATTCCATACTCCTTCTTTTTTTTTTTTAATATTTTATTTATTTATTTGAGAGAGAGCACAGAGGGAGAGTGAAGGGGAGAATCAGGCTCCTCGCTGAGCAGAGAGCCGGACTCAGGGCTCAATCCCAGGACCCTGAGATCATGACCTGAGCCGAAGGCAGACGCTCAACTGACTGAGCCACCCAGGCGCCCCACTACCAACCCTTTTTAAATACACTTGAGAGCAGCTGATTTCCTAATGCTTGAGATGCTAAGTATAGAAGTGTGAGTTGGTTAAAACCAATATGCTTGCATTTCTCATAGTAAACACCTGTAATTTCTGCATATATAAATTAATATTCTTTTTCTGCCTATGTTAAGGCTGTAGTTCCCTGCATAGAGTTCTGAATTCAGAAACACCTCTATGAAAGGACTACAAAATGTTGCAAATGGGGAATAAATACGGACTTAAGAATCTTCTGTTTTTCATTTTTGGCTCTTAATTATGCAATAACAGATATATGAAATGATATATTTTTTAAATATCACAATGGAGATAAAGCAAATAATAATTAGGCAGTTTCTATAATGCTCACCTAAGAACTGCCTTGCAGAATTATACTTTTATTGCCACAAATCCTATCCTGTGAATTTCAGACTATTTACAAATAACTGATTTTATTTATTCAACAAATATTAACTGAGCCTTTCCTTGGTAGGTACCAAGAACTCTGGTAAATATTAGGGGACATTTAAGTAGTTTGGCTTGGTAGTAGGAATAGGTGGGATTTTTAATTTTACTCTGTGCCCTCAGCAGTGTTTGGACATGTTTTATGGCCATGGGGAATAAAAGCGGAATAATGAACTCCACTCAACTATTAAGCCATGCTGGATCCTTTTGGGCAATTTCTAAATAATAACATAAAATATGGTCATTTTAACACTTACAGGATAATGGCAAGACCTACTTAATATTAATAACATCAAGGGGCACCTGGGTGGCTCAGTCGGTTAAACATCTGACTCTTGGTTTCAGCTCAGGTCAGGATCGCAGGGTCATGAGATTGAGCCCCAAGTTGGGCTCTGTGCTCAGTACAAAGCCCACCTGTCCCTCTACCTCTGCTCCCCCACACACACACTCTGCTCTCTCGAATACATAAATAAAAATGTTTTAAAAAATATTAAGTAACTTCAATTTCTTCCTTTAAACTATATTTGAAGATAAAGTGAAAATAAAAATGCAAACATAAACATGACAAAAGAATGCTATTTATTAATACAGGACATATGTGTATTTTTTTCTCCATAATTAAGAAATGTGGTCAAGTGAAAATCAAGCAAGTCTTTCTTTCCCTTGACTGAATTCCCTGAATTCCTTTTCCGTAGAGCACTGCTGTTTCTATAAACATTAAAAACTAAATAGACACACAACAACCCCTTAATGCCAAGAAATGTACTCACTTCTATATTCTATTTTGCCAGAGTAGCTCTATTATTACACTTTACTACAAACCAGTCACTTCTCCATAATTTACAAATAGAGATAATGGTGATTTACAGAGGGAGTTTGAGTGGAAAATTCTGCTTTTTCTTTTTTTTTAATTAGAAGAATATGGTTCTCCTTCAAAACTGAGGTTTTCTGAGGGTCTTTTGCCAAAAGGTAATTTGTTTGTTCTGGTGAGCTTTAGTAAGGAAAGGTTGACAGCAGGTCCATGGTTACATAGTCCTGACTCTCGGCCTTCTGCAGAAATGTGCATTAGATATTCAAGCTCCTTCTCAAGCATTTTAGTTCTGTAACCTGACTTCACCCTTCCTTCTCCACTGTTGCCATTGAAACTGGAAATGACTGCAGAATACAAATCATATGATAAATATTTGGGAATTTGTCTTTGTAGTTTTTCACTGTCACTGCCAAATTTCTGGCCTAGAGAGCTGTGGGAGGCTTTTCAACCTGAAACCTTTGAGCAATCCCGTTCTCTAGCCAACTGGGAAGCATCCACATGATTTAATTGTAGTGGCCCTTCAAAGGGATTAATAAACACTTCAAGTTCTTTGTATATTTAAGGCTTGCTCATTTGTGGGTCAGAGTTTTATATCCAATAATTTTAAACACTGAGGTACAGCTTCTTTATGGAACCCCCCAAAATGTGACACACACAATTTTGAATTGCATTATTATAAAATATTAATCTTTTTAGGGCTCTTTCCCTAAAATTTTTAATCACAATGCTATCCCCCATTTAGTCTGATCCTACTGAAAGATGCTATTTTTGTGTTTCTTACTGCATTCATGAGTAAATCACTGAGTGCACCATATAAGATCCCTTTCTTGATCCTTCTAGTTAAGGCAGCACTTCTCAAGAAATGATGTGACAAAAAGCCAATCACACTGTCCCTGTGGAAGGCAGCACTATTTGGAGAATAGGTCTAATATCTCAATGATAAGTAGAAAATGTAGGACAAATTTTAGACTAGTCAGTATCTTTAGGTAGCCCTGGATTCTCACTTGTAGGACTGGACTTGTGATCTTCTCATGCTTTTAAACTGGGCACAGGGGTGCCTGGGTGGCTCACTTGGTTAAGCATCTAACTCTTGGTTTCAGCTCAGGTCATGATCTCATGGGTCATGAGATCGAGCCCTGCATCAGGCTCAGCCGGGAGTCTGCTTGACATCCTCTCAACCCTCTTGCCCCTCTCCTCACTCACACGTGGGCTGTCTTTCTTTCTCTCAAAATAAATAAATCCTAAAAAAATACAACCCCCCCCAAAAAAAAACCGAGGCACTAACACAGGAAATAAGGGCTCTGCCTGCCTATTTTTTTATGTTGTAACTAGTGCATCTCATCCTCTTTCTTTAGTGTTGCTAGTCTTCCACAAATTCTGCTGAAGTCTTTAATTCACAAAGACAAACAGGGGCTGTTTGATGTAAGTTATAAAGAGAAGTGTGGCAAAAATGTCAACAAAGCCACTGTTTTCAATGTGTTCACAGCTGCTAGCTCTCTAAGTGGTAAAGACAAGGTATTAGAACTAGGAAAGGCATTTCCTGCTTGAGCAGGTCAGAAACTTCTCTCTTCATTTAGAAATTAGAGCTAATAGCATCACCCATTACATTAATATATTGTTTTTGTATCTACTCCAAGTTTTGAGACTGTGTTAAGAATTATTCTTCAAACCTTCTGTATTCATCTGCTTGGCCTCATTTAAGCTCAATAATTTAATACTTGGCAAGGGAGTCTTACCCATATAGAACATACACTTCATTTCATAGGCATTAACCCTTGTGTTTTCAGACCCATTAATAAGGATGGAAAAGTACTGGGTTTGCTGAACAGTGATCATTAGATCATGTTTGACGGCTTTTCCAATGATGTGGGTGAGCCTTATGTTTACTTTCAGCAGGGGAGTCTTGCCCCAAGTCTGCTCCATGAGGACTTCTAGTTGGACAATGAGAGAAAATTAGCCAAGGGAATTTCCAGTTCAGCTATTGTGTAGGCAACAGCAAACAACGTGACAATGTGCTGCCTCCTGTCTGCCCCAGCACCTGTAAGACTTCTATTCATGACTGTCGAATTGAAGTTCTCCACTATAACAGGGTAGGGACTTTTCAAAGCTGATAGCTCTTTGTTGCATTTCACTGCCTACGTCCGTCCTTAACGCTGTCCTTTTTCAATGAGGAACTCAGAATGTTGTTGACAAAAGCAGCACTCTACTTCACAGTAGCCCAATTTGAATTTTTTCTTTTGTACACAGAGAACAATACATTTTACCAACCATAGCTCCATTGCCAGGTTCACAGGGGCTCTTGACTTCTGCCTGCCACGTTTAAACTCTTCCCACACACACACATACACACAAAATAAACTCTTCCCACACTAACTACCATTCTGTTGTTCTCTTCTGCTCTTCTTCACTTAGTTTTTCTTCCCCTCTCTTCCAAATCTTATAGCCCTTTTGCAGTTCCCTGTAAACAGGTGCAATCCAGTGACTGTCAGTAAGAGAAAGGAGAAATATATATTTACTATTATTAAATTGTTTTAGAAACAGAGGTGAGTGTTCTTGTAAAATTGTTTCACAAGTCGGTTTAAAAAATAATACTGCTAAGATCCTAAGTACATCTGTCATGTGAAAATACAAATGCTGCATGGGAAGGACAAAGAAGTTAATTCTGCTCCTATATCAACTTGAATGTTTATGAATCAAGCAGCCAATTAGCCAAATAGCTCTGATGAAATGACTAAAATAGACCTAATTCTGAGCCATCCTGTGGCAATATCCATTTGGCTTCATTTATTTCAATAAGAAATAGGTAGATATCTTTCCACACTGATTTTGAGTTTAAAGTAAAACCAAAACCATATATTTTGTTTGCAAATAAAAAAGTAAAAGCTCTTTTTCTTGTTAGGCTAGGAAGAAATCTGGTCCATAGTTATTTATAAATTCTTTAACTTTCTTCCATTGACAGTTATAATAAATGGCTTCCATCAGAACTATGGTAGAAGTTACAAGTTATTCCAACATCTGTTTAATTATTTATATATATTGGAAAGATGAGTATATCAGACACTTTCTGGACTGTGTACCTTAACTATGTCAGGATTGTGTCTTATTTCAAATAATCCAATTGGGGTTCCCAGTTATTGTCTGACATCTGAATTTTCACACTTACCATTTTTCAATGTTAAGGTTTATTTTTTATGGCTCAAATGAGAATATATTTCCAAGTGTAGCATGGCCAGACTATCTGTGAGATTATCTGCCCAAGCATAGGAAAACCTTTAATTCAAAACTGAAGAAAACAATAAAATGATCAATAAGAAAAAACAGAAATTAAAAATAAGGTAAAAGCAATAACCTAAATAAAAATAAGACATATTAATCGATATTATTTTCTACTCACCTGACAAGGACTAGTAAATATTTTTAACATTATCATTTGACTCTAATCTCCAAATTATTTCTCACTGAGCAAATATTTATTGAGAAGTTCTGACTCTGTTACTACTTTAACTTTTGATAAATAAAGGGGAGGTACTCATTTCACAGTGAGTGGAACTGAAAAAGACATGAATTTCTGGGTATTCTCAAAGGAAATTCTGAAAACGTACAAAGACTATAGATCCATCCACATACAAATCTATGGTGGCTTACTCTGAAAATAATTATGAAATTCTTGACATCATATTCCAAGAACCATAAGATAAAACAGAAGAAGGCTGAAGCTAAAGTGATTAAAAGGAGAAAGGGAAACAAAAATGGTAAAAAAAAAAAAAAAAAAAAAGTGAGGATGTTGCATGAAGTGACTAAATCTCCAAGGCCTCTAATTCGGGAAGGAAAAGCCCAAGCGCATTTTGGACAGAAGTGTGCAGTTACAGTGCTCTCATACCCGTCTACTCAGCAGGTGCTAGAAGAAGACTATGGAGGAAGCACCTTCTGACCCTTGAGAAGTTAAGACAAAGTCAGTGGTCTCCAAGGTGCAGAGAAGTTCCCTGGTCAGGTGGAGGACAGCTAAAGAAATTATGGATATGGAAATGCTAGCGTGGCAATTTGCAAATAAAAAAATAATGATATTTAATATGTGGAATGAAACCAGTGCCCTAATTTAGTTCCTAAATCAGATCTTTGGTGCCAACTATGTAAAAATGCAATATGAGTGAGATCTACAATCTAGAGTTGTAACAGAGTGCAGTTCACATGGGCCTGGATGATATAGAATAGTTTTAACTCAACAAAACAAATGGATTTAAAAACTAGTCTGCAGAAGAACTGCAGATTGAAGTTCCTGTTCATAGTGCAAGGAGAAACAAACAAGAAAAGAACACAGCTGCCTCTTTTCCCAGTATAAACTCATCATTAGCTACATTATCAAGTGAAAATAATGGAGAATTCATTACATACATAAGGGCGTAGGCTCAAAAATTGTGTCTTAGCTCTGGTAAGCGCTGTGAATTGTGCAAGACTGTTGAATCTCAGATCTGTACCTCTGAAACAAATAATGCAATATATGTTAAGAAAAAAAAAAAGAAGAAGAAGAAGAAGAAGGTAGCGGGAGGGGAAGAATGAAGCGGGGAAAATCGGAGGGGTAGACGAACCATGAGAGACGATGGACTCTGAAAAACAAACAGGGTTTTAGAGGGGAGGGGGGTGGGAAGATGGGTTAGCCTGGTGGCGGGTATTGAGGAGGGCACATTCTGCATGGAGCACTGGGTGTTGTGCACAAACAATGAATCATGGAACACTTCAAAAAAATAAATAAATAAATAAATAAATAAATTAATTAAAGGGAATGGAAAAAAAAAAATTGTGTCTTAGGGGTATGTGACCAAAGAAGTTTGTAGAGCACTGGTCTAGGGTCATAGAAAATTAAATAACCAATATGCATGCTTATCAAATTCATTACCTATGAGAAATAATATCTATGCAAAAATGCAGTCTTTGATATCTCTGATGTATTCTCTTATCTAGAGAACTTTTGAAATCTCTGTGACACGTACTGTCAAATTTAGATCTGAAAATTGAGGGCTTTCATCTCCAAATCTTACCTGGACACATCTACTTGCAAATATTGTTGTCCCAAGTTCAAACTTTATTTCAAATATAAGTCATTATTTCTTATTCTCTTCAAGTTAGCTCCTCATCCCAAACTTATCTATGTCACACTCATTTCTTTAGGACATGAGACAGAGACTAGCCTAGATGTGAAGAGCATGGGATTTGAATCTAGGCTGCCTGGATTAAAATTTCCGCTCAAGTTATATTTTCTATATGAATTTGTTTCCTCACCTATAAAACAGGAGAAATATTAGTACTTACATCAATAAATGCATCACGAAACTCAGGAAAATCCATGCAAAGCACACAAAACACTGGCACAGAGCAAATGCTCAAAAATATTAACTTATTATTTTTTTATGTGTGCTCAAAACCCTGGGGTCATTTTTGACCATCTCACCCACATCTTTAAGTAAGTCACCAAATCCTTCCTGTGTTCTTCTCAAAAGCTGCTCCTGGCCTAGTTCCATGGTCACTGCCCTAGAAAGACACGCATTCTTCCAACTTAGGCTAAAACCAACAGTCTCTGATGTGGTCTTCCTTCTGCTGCCTCTTCCTGTTCTAATCTGTTCCCAGACTGGGCTGTGTGAGTCTCATCTTACCACAGGACTCATCTTGTGGACTCTCTTCTCAAAACTCCTCATGGGCTCTCTGATGTCTACCAGAACATAATGTAAAACATGCTTCTGGCTTTAACAGGCTTCAAAGTTGGCTTTACTTTGCCAAGTTCCTTGGTTATCAAGGCCTACTTTCAGTTCCCTTTTTCCGAACTGAAGTATATGTCCCACAGAACTTCACACTCATTCTCCATTTGTTTCCTACTACCTGTCTTTTCTTCTCAACCCTCAATTCAAAGGAAGCAGATAGTTTACTTTCTTTTTACCTTCACAAGGCATCTGGCCCCAAACATAGTAAACAGATTATAAATACACACTTGTTGATCAGTTGATTAAAATATTTACAATATAGAAAAAGTCATGGAAGATATTTCTCATGGGTTATTAAGGGAAACTTAGATCTTCACATATGCTCTTGACTTGTGAGGTGGAAATCAAGAAAACAGCAACCCTCTTCTTCAACACATTTAATGCCGATGTCAGGGATTCTGCAAATATTAAGTGAATTGTACCAGGCACCAGAAATATAGAAAGACCTAAGACAGTTTCTTCTCTGTCCCCTTCACTCATATTTTACTGGGGGAGTCAAGTTTAGAAAAGTATATGAATAAAAACAAGGGAATAGGGCAGAGATAGGACTGACTTTTATAGGGACAATAAAGGATGAAATAGGTAGGACTGTCTCTGGGTCAAACTTAACATGACATTTCCTAGGTACCATCTATCACACTTAACCCTTATAACTGGCTTAAATATTATCATTTTGATTTGCATGTACATATCCATTTTTTAATTTATTTTTTATTATATTAATCACCATACATTACATCATTAGTTTTTGATGTAGTGTTCCATGATGCATTGTTTGCATATAACACCCAGTGCTCCATGCAGAATGTGCCCTCTTTAATACCCATCACCAGGCTAACCCATCCTCCCACTCCCCTCCCTTCTAGAGCCCTCAGTTTGTTTTTCAGAGTCCATAGTCTCTAATGGTTCATCTCCCCCTCCGATTTCCCCCCTTTCATTCTTTCCCTCCTGCTATCTTCTTTTTTTTTTTTTAACATATAATGTATTATTTGCTTCAGAGGTACAGATCTGTGATTCAACAGTCTTGCACACTTCACAGCACTCACCATAGCACATACCCTCCCCAATGTCTATCACCCAGCCACCCCATCCCTCCCACTGCCCACCACTCCAGCAACCCTCAGTTTGTTTCCTGAGATAAAGAATTCCTCATATCAGTGAGGTCATATGATACATGTCTTTTCTCTGATTGACTTATTTTGCTCAGCATAATACCCTCCAGTTCCATCCATGTCGTTGCAAATGGCAAGATTTCATTCTTTTTGATGGCTGCATAATATTCCATTGTATATATATATACCACATCTTCTTTATCCATTCATCTGTCGATGGACATCTTGGCTCTTTCCACAGTACATATACATTTTTAAAATTTATTTATTTTTGTCAGAGAGAGAGAGAGAGAGAACATGCGCAGGGGGAGGGGTAGAGGGAGAAGCAGGCTCCCTGCTGAGCAGGGAGCCCAACTCAGGACTCTGTCTCAGGACCCTGGTATTATGACCTTGAGCCGAAGGCAGACACCTAACTGACTGAGACACCCACGCGCTGGATTTGAATGTACATATAATCGTAATAAATTAATTACACTTTTAGTCACTGAGTGCATATTTTTGAAAAAATAAATTAGAGTTAATATATGACTAAACCAATATTTGATAGAGGTTTTTATTTTTTAAGTGTCATTTAATTAAAATATTTCTGGTGGTACTTTATTATTCAACTTTGTCTTTCCTTCTCCCTAGTACATTTTTAAAATTCTCTTTTTCACTCTCGTTTTCTAGTCTTTCATTTGACTTCCAGTTTATATTTTATAATTTACCCCTTTTGCACTCAAAGAAATAACTGAGGTACTTATTGGCTCTGTTTAGTGTTGCTGATGGTTTTCCCTACTGAATATGTTGCAGATTGTCCTATACTCTTATCACTAATTAGAGTTTAAATTTGAAAGTAAGAACTATAGCATTTGGCTTAGTGTAATGTCCACTTAGTATTGCTATTATCACAAACAGGACTAATACTGGACCAACATTAATATATTAAGCTAAATCAACAAGTAATTCATAATTTTGCATAGTGTTGACCAAAATTATTTCTGGCTTTGAAAAATCATATACAGTATATGTTAAGAAACAAGAAATAAAAATTTGAGCACTCAAGTAAAGGTATATAGTTTACATAATGGCTCAAATCAAGAGAAAAAACACAGAAGAGTATGTGCTTTGTCAAATGCTTTTTCTGCATCTGTTGAGAGGATCATATGGTTCTTGTTCTTTCTTTTATTAATATATTGTATCACATTGACTGATCTGCGGATGTTGAACCAACCTTGCAGCCCAGGGATAAATCCCACTTGGTTGTGGTGAATAATCCTTTTAATGTACTGTTGGGTCCTATTGGCTAGTATTTTGGTGAGAATTTTTGCATCCGTGTTCATCAAGGATATTGGTCTGTAATTCTCCTTTTTGATGGGGTCTTTGTCTGGTGTGGGGATCAAGGTAATGGTGGCCTCATAGAACGAGTTTGGAAGTTTTCCTTCCATTTCTATTTTTTGGAACAGTTTCAGAAGAATAGGTATTAATTCTCTTTAAATGTTTGGTAGAATTCCCCTAGGAAGCCATCTGGCCCTGGGCTTTTGTTTTTTGGGAGATTTTTGATGACTGCTTCAATTTCCTTAGTGGTTATAGGTCTGTTCAGGTTTTCTATTTCTTCCTGGTTCAGTTTTGGTAGTTGATGCACCTCTAGGAATGCATCCATTTCTTCCAGATTATCTAATTTGCTGGCATATAGTTGCTCATAATATGTTCTTATAATTGTTTGTATTTCTTTGGTGTTGGTTGTGATCTCTCCTCTTTCATTCATGATTTTATTTATTTGGGTCATTTCTCTTTTCTTTTTGATAAGTCTGGCCAGCGTTTTATCAATCTTGTTAATTCTTTCAAAGAGCCAGCTCCTAGTTTCGTTGATCTGTTCTACTGTTCTTTTGGTTTCTATTTCATTGATTTCTGTTCTGATCTTTATTATTTCTCTTCTCCTGCTGGGTTTAGGCTTTATTTGCTGTTCTTTCTCCAGCTCCTTTAGGTGTAGGGTTAGGTTATGTATTTGAGACCTTTCTTGTTTCTTGAGAAAGGCTTGTACCAGGCACCAGAAATATAGAAAGACCTAAGACAGTTTCTTCTCTGTCCCCTTCACTCATATTTTATTGGGGGAGTCAAGTTTAGAAAAGTATATGAATAAAAACAAGGGAATCCTCTTAGGACTGCCTTTGCTGTATCCCAAAGATTTTGAACAGTTGTGTTTTCATTTTCATTTGTTTCCATGAGTTTTTTAAATTCTCCTTTAATTTCCTGGCTGACCCATTCATTCTTTAGTAGGATGCTCTTTAGCCTCCATGTATTTGAGTTCTTTCTGACTTTCCTCTTGTGATTGAGTTCTAGTTTCAAAGCACTGTGGTCTGGAAATAGGCAGGGAATGATCCCAATCTTTGGTACTGGTTGAGACCTGATTTGTGATCTAGGATGTGATCTATTCTGGACAATGTTCGATGGGCACTAGAGAAGAATGTTTATTCTATTGCTTTGGGATGGAATGTTCTGAATATATCTGTGAAGTCCATTTGGTCCAGTGTGTCATTTAAAGTCTTTATTTCCTTGTTGATCTTTTGCTTAGATGATCTGTCCATTTCAGTGAGGGGGGTGTTAAAGTACCCTACTATTATTGTACTGTTGTCAATGTGTTTCTTTGATTTTGTTATTAATTGCCTTATATAATTGGCTGCTCCTATGTTAGGGGCACAGATATTTATAATTGTTAGATCTTCTTGTTGGATAGACCCTTTAAGTATGATGTAGTGTCCTTCCTCATCTCTTATTATAGTCTTCGGTTTAAAATCTAATTTGTCTGATATAAGGATTGCCACCTCAGCTTTCTTTTGGTGTCCATTAGCATGGTAAATGGTTTTCCACCCCCTCACTTTCAATCTGGAGGTGTCTTTGGGTCTAAAATGAGTCTCTTGCAGACAGCATATTAATGGGTCTTGTTTTTTAATCCAATCTGATAGCCTGTGTCTTTTGATTGGGGCATTTAGCCCATTTACATTCAGGGTAACTATTGAAAGATATGAATTTAGTGCCATCGTATTGCCTGTAAGGTGATTGTTACTGTACATTGTCTGTGTTCCTTTCTGGTCTATGTTACTTTTAGGCTCTCTCTTTGCTTAGAGGACCCCTTTCAATATTTCTTGTAGGGCTGGTTTCGTGTTTGCAAATTCCTTTAGTTTTTGTTTGTCCTGGAAGCTTTTTATCTCTCCTTCTATTTTCAATGACAGCCTAGAGACTATGGACTCTGAGAAACAAACTGAGGGTTCTAGAGGGGAGGGGGGTAGGGGGATGGGTTAGCCCGGTGATGGGTATGGAAGAGGGACATATTGAATGGAGCACTGGGTGTTATACACAAACAATGAATCTTGGAACACTACATCAAAAACTAATGATGTAATGTATGGTGATTAACATAACATAATAAAATAAAATAAAAAAAAGAAGAGTATGTGCTGATCAATGGTATATGCATTATTTCTCAAGGTATGTTTCTAGTAACTCAGTCCTGTGAAATGCTTGGAGAAAAAAAATGCACTCCATTGTCAAAAAGGACTGGGAGGGTCAGTCGGTAAAGCGTCTGACTCTTGATCATGATATCAGGGTTGTTAAGATCCAGCCGAGCAGTGTGAGGCTCCATGCTCAGCAGGGAGTCTGCTTGAGATTCCTTCCCTCTGCTCTCTCTCTCTCCCTCTCTCTTTCTCTCTCATAAATAATCTCTAAAAAAAAAAAAGAAAAGAAAAGAAAAAAGGACTGGAAAATGCTATATATCAAGTGGCTCTTTAAAAGTTCTCAATCCAGATTAAACTATTAGGGGCCCCAAGAAATCCTGAAGTAAAGAGAATAATTTGACTGTTTAATTCAGTATTTCCCTAATTCATTTGACCATGGTAACTTTTTTTTCCTCAGAAAACACTACTACGGTAGTCCCAGAGTTAGAAGTAACACACTTCAGGAAAGGCCAGTACAGAGTAAGTGCTGAAGAATTTAGGAATGACACCACTCGCAGTTGGGAAAAACCATTATGAAAATGTAGTATTTTGAGTTAGATCTTGAAGACTGAGGTGAGGATGAGAAGGGGAGGCATCCCAGACAATGGGCACATTGTGAGAGGAAAAACAGAGGAGAGAGCATTTGAGGTGTTCAAGGGAGGTTTGGAAGAACCTCTTTGCGGGAAGCAGAAGGTTCCTGCAGGGTAGGAATGAGGAAATGAGAGGTCAACACTATGTAAATGATGCTACATAGAATGATTAGCAAATTATGTATACATTTTCTCTCATATAACCATAATTTCTAAAATGCTTATTTGATCATGAAAGTGACTACTTAATTAAAACTTGAAGGGTCTAGGCCAGTGTTGTCCAATAAAAATAATGAGCTACAAACTACCTTTAAATTTTCTAGCAGTAACATTAAAGTAGTAAAAATAGGTTAACTTAACAATATATTTTATTCAACCCAACATACCCAAAATATTGTCATATTAACATATAATCAACATATAAATTATTTGGATTTTTCTCTTTTTGGCCACATATCTAACATTACAATATTGGCTAGAACAGATCTACCTATTAGGATAAATTAGTTGGATAAAACAGTCAATTTGGATAGTTTTCTAATAACACTGACCATGACTGAAAGTTTTAAACTCTTTAAATTAGTAAGACACATTTGCTTTCTTGGTTTTTGAAATTTGTTTTATTTTTTAGCTGGACTTGATATAGGCAATTTAGGTGTAATTATAGATTAAAAGTGAAAAGCTCTATGTTCTCTCCAAATCAGCTAATTAATGTAAATAAATTACCTTCTTGCTCTCTTTTGGCTCTCTTTGAACTATTAATAAGTCAAGAAAAGTTAGTGGATTCATGACAGTTAAATGCAAAGTCTCTACTATACATGCCAGCTGATTTGTAACCATATACATGTTCTATGAAACTATTTTTCAGGTTTTTAGAATTTTAAATGATTCCTCCTGCTGGTACAATTTCTTCACACTTCATCACATTTCTAAATAAGTGATTGTGTAACTTAAGATTTCATGTCCTGAAGGCATTATACCAATACTTCCAAATGCTTCAACTTAAAATACAAAGCAGTGTTATTCACACTTCCCATTTTTGAATCCACTAAGGCCATTTGGGGGAAGAAAAACTAGAAACCTGCTCTTCTGTTTTTGTTTTCTACAAATTCTCTTTACTGAGAGCTTGTACATTTCTTGCTAAGTTTCCAAAAGCACATTTAATCCCCGTCAGACACTGAGTGAATATGGCACATCCTTTAAATGGAAGCTCTGGAAAATCTGCTGCTTTAAAAAGGGAAGATGAGCGCCTAGGCAACTGCTGTGCTTCTGAGCCCAGAGCTCTTCTTTAAACAACCAATGTGGACACGGAAGAGAAATGGAAAATAGCCAACAGCATAGTCTTTGAAAGTTCATGGCTTTATTCCAGGGTTTCTGAGCATCAGCACTATCAACATATTGGGCCGGATAATTCTTTGTTGTGGGGGGCTGTCCTGTGCACTGTGCCCTGCATCTCCAGCCTCCACTCACCAGATGCTAGCAGCACAACCCCACACCTGCCCTCACCCTGGTCTTGACAAATCAAAAATTTCTCCAGACATTGCCAAATGTCCCCTGGGGTACAAAACTATCCCTGATTGAGAACCACTGTGCTCTTCCAAGTCTAAAAATTATAGATTTAAAATTATACTGGAGCTCTAGCTTCAGAGTACAAACCCATTAATATATTATTATCTACATCTGCTTTTCTTAAGAGCTTGCAACTTTGGAAAATAGATTAGTTTCATATACTATTCTCTTGTGTCCCACCTTCTCAATCTCAATGATCTTGTTTTAGCCTACCCTCTAATTTAAATTTAAATACCCAACCTCATTTTTACCAGGAATTGGTATATCTTCATAATATCATATCGGTATATATATCATTATGATATGTTGACTTTCATATATAATCAATTGCTATGTGCAACAGTGAAAAAAATGTAGCAGCTTAAAACTCCTTAGATGTATTTCAAGGGTGTATATTGAAATTGTTTTTATAATGACCTGTACTCCTTAAATAAACAAGAAGAGCACTAAAACTTCACTACCATCAATTTGGTATTCTTCAGTAGTACCACAAAGAAGATGCAATAATTCATGTTTTAATTAGTACCTAAAACATTTCCAACTACATAAAATACCATGTATGAATAAAACACTTCAATGCAAGATGTATATTTCTTTTCTTTTTTTTTTTTTTTAAAGATTTTATTTTATTTATTTGACAGACAGAGAGAGCAGGAACACAAGCAGGGGGAGTGGGAGAGGGAGAAGCAGGCTTCCCGCCGAGCAGGGAGCCCGATGTGGGACGCGATCCCAGGACCCTGGGATCATGACCTGAGCTGAAGGCAGACGCTTAATGACTGAGCCACCCAGGCGCCCAAGATGTATATTTCTCTATCTCCTTTAAAATAGTTCAGGAATGAAGCATCTTAGAGTACAACCTATTCCTTGTCATATGTAAAATTTGGCTATTTAAGATAGTAAAAACATATTTCATGTTTTCAAGCTTTTACATTTACTTTGAAATGACAGAACAGGCAGGCAGATATATTATGAGGACAAGAACACGGTAATTTCATAGCGACAGCACCTGGAACAATGTATACAAACTATTTGCTCTCTACTACCCTCTGCTGGTTTGTTAGGGAAAAAAAAAAGTAATAGTTTAAAAAAAACCCCAACCTTAAAGAACCCTCCTAATCACTGATAATATCAATAGCTACGATTTATTGGTAGACATTGTAGTAGGCTTAATTCTTTCATTTAACCCTTAATAGTGGCTTGAGGTGGGTATTATGACCTACAACTGATAATTAAGGAAACTGAAGCTCAAAGTGTTGAAGTAACTTGTCCAAACTGATGTACCTGGTAGAAATGGCATTCAAATTCACCTCTTTTTAATGCCAAAGCTCAAGTTCATTGTGTATGTGTTGCTGTTTCCTGGGCAACTCTTAATGAGAGCTGGCCTGACACCATAAGCCTTATAATTCCAGAAGGCTAATGGACTTTTTGGCAAAACAGTCAAGTCTTGTCATATTCTCATTTAATCAAATTCAACTATTCGATTTGAGAGAGAGGGAGAGAGGGAGACTTTTAATAGTGAAGCATTTTCCAGCTTAGGCCTGGGAGTCAATTTAGGCCTAAAAATATAAACAACATGTTGTTTAATATTACTTGTTTTTGAGCTTTATAAAAATGGTATCAAACTGTAAAAAAATTTTTTTTTAAATAGGAGATGTGAATCTGTTATTTTTCTCATTCTCACATCTCACTGAGCTACATGCATTTCTAGTGTTTAGAGATACAAATACTTCTATACGAGGGTTCTAATTATAAGCCAATAAGTCACCTGGTTTTTAACTAACGGAAAGTGACTTGTTCTGATGTTAGAAGGAAATTGGATGAATAGTGAACTTACGAACATTTTAAAGAATTTTCAAAGATAACTTGAATTTTATTATTATTGTTGTTGCTGTTATTTACCTTGCATGCTTTCTTTCAAACTTCAACCCAGCAGACAGTGTGATCATGCCCCTTTTGTATGTATGTACAAGTGTGAAGAGAATAGGGGGTAAGAGGTGATTTTGAGGGGGTATCACTCCATAATTTTTGACAAGAAAAGTGAAGCCAAAACACATATTCTTCAAGGTATCATTTTAAACAGCAAAATAGTATCCTGGTCTTTCAGACCATTGCTGGGCAAAGATGAATATATTTTAGAGGTTCTCAAGATGACTGAGTCAGGGCAACACTGAATGATAAATGTTGTTTTATTTTCAAATAGGAGAGTCCTTCAAAAGAGTCACAGTGAAAAAGATTGTGCTGGTAGCTCAAGCTCAATAATTTATAACTTGAAATTCCCCTTCATTTTGATTATGTGTATTTTGTGAGGAAATAATAAATCTGTGTATTCAACTCAATTACATTAGATTTTAGGTACAAATGGACTGAGATCCATCTACATGTCAAATATTTGAGTGCCTATAAAAGGGGAGACATTGAAAACAGCAAAATTTTTAGCAGGCAGGAGAAATGCAGGCTTATTTCCCTGACTTATTTAATTTCTCTATAAAGCAACTGGTCTCTGAGATTGATGATAATTATTGGCCCTGGCATAAATACCTGTAAAATCTGATTCAGTCAATTACATTCATAAAGTATTATTATATAAAACATATCAATGTGTTGAATTTCAAGTGGAAAACATCTTATTGTCATTTCTGATTTAATACCATGTGAGGTTTTTATTCAAACACTGTGTTTTAATTTCTGGAGTGCAAGTTAGAAATTCTACCAATGAAAAGTTTCTTTGGTTATTCTCTCCTCATCCCACTCCTCTTCCCCAACCTGTTCAAGAGAATGCAAGGCAGCCAGAGACTATATTATTCATAACAGAGGAGAGTACATCCATTGATTTTAAAGTTTCTTTTTAAAAAAAAAAAAGATGTTATTTATTTATCTGAAACAGAGAGAATGAGAGAGACAGACAGCACATGAGAGGGGGGAGGGTCAGAGGGAGAAGCAGGCTCCCTGCCGAGGAGGGAGCCCGATGCGGGACTCGATCCAGGGACTCCAGGATCATGACCTGAGCCGAAAGCAGTCGCTTAACCAACTGAGCCACCCAGGCACCCAATTTTAAAGTTTCTATACGAAGGACATGCATTTGTTAGCTTAAATCAGTGCTTATGCCTTAATTACAACTGTCTTTTTCTAAGTACTATTGACTGAGCCTGGATTCTAGTTATACATGTAAAACATGGGAAATTCATGCATGCTTATGCTGTCCAAGTCCTTAATAATGATGGACTGTTCATCACAGGTACTTTTATTTGCAGTATAAATGCAGAGAATTAATGGGCTTAGGCCAAATGAAGGAAAGATTAGTGATAATAGAATTTTGAACAGAACCCTAATAAATACATTAATTTCTAAGATGTAGAAATTAGATTGTTATTATCTATGACATATATATGTTTGCACCAATGTACCAATAAAAACATCAAAACTGAACCTGAAAAAGGTAACATTTTGCTTTAAGGAAATTTTAAAATTCAGACTTCATGTTTACAAAAAGAAAGTCCCAGAAAAATACAACTTTAAACACATTATCTTATATATCTTAATTAATCTTATATCTTAATTAATTATTTCCATGTATACTGGCTCATTTAATTTCTAAATGCCTTTTGACCCTTATGATGATGTTTTTCCTATAATACTGTTTTAAATGAGCCTATTGTGTATCTTTTGGTTTTGTGAGTACTACTGAATGAGTATATAAATGGTGGTTCACTTCTATCATCAGTGTTTAAATACATCTTTTTTAAAAGATTTATTTATTTGAGAGAGAGAGTGGGGGGGGGCAGAGGAAGAGGGAGACAACCAGGCTCCCCTCTGAGTGGGGACCCTGATTTGAGGCTGGATCCCAGACCCTGAGATCATGACCTGAGCCAAAATCAAGAGTCCGATGCTTAACTGACTGAGCCACCAAGGTGCCCCTAAATATATCTTTAAATAATATTTTAAATTAAAAGACATTGGCCTTATCTCTGCCAGGATATCAGTTTTTACCAAACAACACTGATTCCTTCCTTCCTTTTCTTCTCCCTTCCTCCTTCCCTCTCTCCCTTTCTTATATATAATATCATTCTGGGTATAACATAATTTTCTTTGTTTCTATTTTTCTCTAAGGAAATGAGAGACAGAGAGAGAGAGAGACGGGGGGAGAGAGACATAGAGAAAGAGAGAGAGATTGGTTTAGTTTATGTAGGTATCAAAGGGTATCTCAATACAGAATTGTTCTTCTTTGTGTTCTAAGGGATAAAAAAATCTACAGGTTCTTTTTAAAGGACTGACTGAGATAACACCTCTCAAATTATAAATCTTCTAGATGAAGCTACTTGCTCTTTGCAATTCATAGCATAGTAATTAGGCATGAAATTCCTGACTTCAAATATGTAGTGTTGGGTTTTTTCCCCCCATAATAATTCTTTCTGATAGAGTGGATTCAAATTCATATGCAGAAAACCATTCTTTATGGTGAAGTCATATAAGTTCAAGACAAATTTTATCTCAGGTTTCTTAGGTTTTCTCCTCATTATGGATATGGCAGAGTATTTTTTTTTAAAAAAGAGAGGAAGTCTATGTGAGTGCATATTTCATAAGCTTCTTATTCATTATTCATAGCATTAGAGATAGAAGGAATAGATACACATGGAGAATTCTCTCAGATGTGTCCTCTGAGGAGGACACTCAGCCTAAACCTCAAGGGTCTCTTTCAGTGGGGGCTGGAGGGAAGCTCAAGAAGACAGCAGAGGGCCTTCCTAGATATATTCTTACAGCAATGTTCCGGTGCATTCCTGTTCCACTGGAATTTAATTTTTGGCCACATCGATTAGGCCAACAGCACTTTACCCTAAAATACTTTGAATAATTACAGCATTTGAAAAGTTTCAAACTAGTTTTGTTCTATGTGTTTCAGAAATATGAAAATAAAACAATCTCTCATGTATTTTGGAAGGATTAATGTCATTTATTTTCCTTCTATAAATTGGACTCATTCTTGTTTAGGCCTGTGAGATAATTAATATGCACTGAAGATGGTGTGGGTACTTTATAAATATTTCATCATAAAAATAAGCATACCGTGTTCCTCCTCTGATTGAATTACAAAGGAGTTATTAGTGTAAACCTTTTGAAAAACTCATTTATAAAGTCAAAATGAACTAATAAAGTGGGTGCTAAAATATACTATGTAATTTAAGAAGAGGAATGAAAATTTTTTTCCTTAATATCAGATTATATTTTCCCTGAATCATCTACATAATCTCAGTAATAAATGAAATATTAAAAAGAAAACAAAGAAATAAAAATGAATTTTAGAAGCAACCTTTTCCTGCACCTCACTTCTGCACATACTTGATATAGATTCTCAGTTATTTTCTCAGGAAAACATTTGCTGACATTAATAAATTATCATGTAGTTGATTATCATTATTAGAAAGAACATAACAAACACAAGTAGTTTTAAGGTTGCTGTGCATTTCATAAACTGTAGTTGAGCAACTCAGAATCTGGGGTCTCAATATCAATGGGAATTGCCTAACTCCAAGTTCACGGCACAGCATCAGGTTTTTTACACATAAAATATAAATTAGCAAGAATTCAACTGAAATAGGAAAAGCATAAGTAATTTCTGTATTGAGATTTATAGCTTGATGTCCAGAGGTTGTCTGACTAAAAATGATTTAAATATTTTCTTAATAAATTGAGCTTCGACATGGCACCCAACAGGGAATGGGATTTTTTGTATAATTAAGAATGTGTCAGTTTGGCATTCAGTGGATTGCTTTGGCAGCAGTCAGTTATCAACATTTAAACTGGCTAAGATCCTAGAGTGTACATTGTGGAAAAATCTCTCTCTCTCTCTCTCGTTCTATCTCTCTCTGTTAAGGGAGATAAAAAAAAGAGCAAGAAATATGTATTTGGTTGGAAAGAAGCAAATGGTATACATAAATATGAGTTAAGATTTGAGTTGGAAGCTTTTTAAAGAACTTGAGTCAATAAATGACACCGTTCATAAAACTAAAAGAATTTAAGACACTTTAAAGATACTATCTACAAATTAATCCCTGACAACTTTTCAATTAACAATATGAGACAACTTCATTTTAAATGATTTCTGCAACATTTAAAAATAAGGATTTTTTTTAGTCATTTCTCCTAACATTTAGGCAAATTAATAAACCTTGCATATTCTGCATGATTTCTTAGTTACTTTGAATTTCTTAAATTATTTTGAAATGAATTACAAAGAAATACACATCATATTCCAGGCAAAGCTCCAAATTAATCCATTTTAAAAAACAAAAGAGGAATTAACATAATATATGGGACATAATAGCTTGTTCATACCCATTGCCTGAAGGTTAACCTGGATTATTTTAATGTTAAAATTAATTAGCTGAAGAAGAAAGGAGAAAACTAACTTAGATCAAGCATTAACTGTGCATCCGGCATCATGCTAGACATCTTAACATGCATTATCCCATTAACCCGTCTCAGGGACAGGAGAAGTGTGATAAGCATTGCTGAATAACTCAAACACTACTTTTTATATTTAGTTATAGATATGTTGAGATATAGAAAAGTAAAATTAAACACCCTTTTACACTTTACTTTTCCATACCTGACTCCATATACATCAGCATTTAGATAAAACATCTTGCTTTACATCTTAAAGCTAAATATGTTTTTTTTAAAGATTTTATTTATTTATTTGACATAGAGGGAGAGTGAGCAAGAGAGAGAGAGAGAAAGAGAGAGAGCATGAGCAGGGGGAGGGGCAGAGGCAGAGGGAGAAGCAGGTTCTCCACTGAGTAGGGAGCCTGATGCAGGCTCCATCCCAGGACCCTGAGATCATGACCTGACGGAAGGCAGATGCTTAACCAACTGAGCCCCAATTGAGCCACCCAGGTGCCCCTAAAGCTAAATATGTTTGCCTACCCCTATGAATTTCATTCATCATTCCCTGCAACTCAAGATTGCTGGATTAATCTTGATACCTCCCTACTTCTCTCCTAAGTAGATAACCCACTGTAGTATCTGATATTGTTGTCTGGGGCAGAGGGGAGAGCAGCTGGAAAGGACTCGTAAAAATTATGCAGGGAAATAATTCTTTCTAAGGCAGTGGTTCTGAACCTTGACTAAACCTTAAAATTACCTGGGAAGCTAAAAAATATTGATGCCTGGGACCCATCATCTGATTGTAATGTGAAGCTCAGGTTAGAAAACATTGCTCTTAGTTTCCTTCCACAACAAGGGCACTGTTCTTTTACAATTGCTTTGCTCTTTCACCCATGTGACCTCAAATAAGATGAGTTTGGGGGCACCAGGTGAGTGTGGGGAATTAGGGACATCTCTCTGTTATTAGTTAGCAATGAGATCCCTCGGCTAGTAACATTAATAACCATCACTTTGGGATAGCTTTCTGAACTTCTGCAAAAACAGTATACACCTTAATGGAGAGAAAACTGCCATAGGGCAGCAGGCAACAACACTTTTCCAACCCTTGCTGAGGTGGGAGTTTAACTGGCATCCACTTAATGGCTCCATCCACTCAACATGGATCAGAGCCCCTAAGAAAGGAGCTACATTTAAACCCAGTTTCACCTGCAAGAGTCTCCATCAGGTTGTAAACTAGACTATTAAGTTCATGGCAGCTACTTTTGAAAATCTTCACACTAGATAGTTTAGCAATAAATAATACAGCACTTCTACTTAACGGCAGACAGGACATTTTAGTCCTAATTTGTGCATGTATAAAGTCTCACAGGCTTCAGAAGCATTCGATTTGAACAACCTCTAAACAACTAACAAATCACTCTCAATTTAATTAAAATGCTTCTAGATCAAGAGCATTATTTTTCAGTTACACTCTAAAGCAAAGCCTGCAGTATAAAATTATCGAGTCTGGAATAAACTCTGGATAGAAACTCACTGACACTCAATTACTCACTCAACAGCTATCTAGTTGGCAAGTGTGGGAATGGCCAAATGCCACTGTAGTTAGCAGTTCTCTCCTTGTCAACCACATCAGAGATACTCGTAGTGAATAACACAGAAGTATGGCTTTATATGGCTTGATAAAAGGAATGCTACCTTCTACCAAAATGACAAATTAAATTTTTATAATACATGATTTGTAATTTTTTTTGCAGTAATCATAAATCAAGATATAAATCTTTGCTGTTTAAATGCTCACTTGGAAACTTAAATTTCCTCCAGATGCCTTCCACCTCCAAAACTAGGCTTTTCTGGAAAAATCAGTGACATTTTATAAAATGTGGTTTAGCTAACCACATCTTCCTTAATTTTTATGACAACTCTCTGACAAAAATATAACCCCTTCGCAAAACCAATATTCCTCCCTCATCACCAAAAGCAAACTTACCTACTGAGAAGGGGAAGTAATAAAAAAAATCACTGGCTCAGGCAAATATAAAGAGCTATATCAGGCTTCAGTTCTGGAGCCAATGGTTGGAGACTTGTTTAAATGAATGCAAGAATTAAAATGACTGTAGCTACCCCCTAAAGGGAAACTAGAGACTGACAGGTGGTGCTTCTGGTCACCTCCCTTTGTTCTAGGCAGATGCTAATGCTAAAGTTGCACTTTATATTCCTGCTTATTCAGGGAATGCCAATGTAGTCTGACAAAGATTCCAGTTTAAATATCCTGAGGAGGAAAAATAAGTCCCAGAGATGGAACCTCCCTTGTGGACTAGTAAATCTGAACAGTTGGAAATCTGGGGTAACATGAACGTTACCTCATCTCCTTAAAAGATATACTGGGGACATTGAGAAAAGAAATTTTCCACTTTTTGTAAATGTCCACTAAGGAAGCAAAGGATGTGCCTTTGAATTTTTTTACCTCTTTCCTCTCCTTGGTGTGCAAAATTTTTACTGGCAGATAAAAGCAGGTAGTGTAAAAAGAAAAACTCCTTAGGGCAGTGAAATATAGATCAAGGCATAGCATAATGGATAAAAAAAGGTTTTAAGAAAGTTAAGGCCATGAAGAGGAAACAAAACCTAACAATGTAACTTATTCATGAATGTGTTAACATATGTTTAAAGTAAGAAGTTTAATTTCAAATCATTTTTAATGCTGTTTTTCATTTTACTGGAGGAATATAAAGCAAATCAACGAGAAAGCATTATTATTATAATAGGGCCTAAGAAAAGCCAAAATGAAGAGTGTTGGGAAGACAAATAGAAATTGACAACTGTTAAATATTACCGATGTTGGTATATCTTAATGAATAAGGAAGTGTAGGAGCAAAATGATGAAAATTCCCAAGCTGTATTTCAAATGGGTTAAAAACAAATATTTGCTACTTCAGCCTCCACGTTGCACATTATTCAAATACACAAACTTGTCGTGTGTGCAAATTTTCTTGCTAAGCTGATTATAAAGTTGAACAATACATTAATTTCTAATCCTTATTTGTATTCTTATAAGTCATTAATTGGGACAAACATCAATTCCCCCCCCCCCCCACCCCCGCTCTATCTGACCCTGTAGTGGGGCCACAGAGGGAAGAGCCAATTTCAGCACCATGGACAAAGGACCCAAAGCACTCAGCCTTACTCTTGGGACCTACAGGAAACGTTCCCCTTAGGTTAAAATGTAAGAAATAACTTTATAGTAGCCATCTTCCATCTTAATATGTTTTAAGGATCAAATGAATACAAAAGAATGTTCAGCTAGATAATATAAAGTTGATACTTTCAAACCCCTTCTATCTTATGGAAAAACATAATGGCCTTCCTAAAGACATGCATCACTGTGATAAATGCATTTAAGTGTCATTAGGTTTAATGGCTCCTACTCACTCAGACTATTATACTTTACCTTTTAGAGTTAACTTAATGCGTATTAATGGTGTGAAATTGAAGAAATTATGAATTGAGTTTCCCTGGGCACAGGTTAAACCAAGGAAGAAGGGAGAGGACAGGTTAATATTACCTTCTACCCCATTCTTCATTTGTACTACAAAAGATGTCAGCTATGCCCTTGGGAAAGAAATGCTCACTATTAGTAAGTTGAACTTAAACTGACTTTTATGGTTTTAAACTCAGGTAACTGTCTTTGGTTGGGTCACCAACGGTTTGCAGTTTTCTTCAGGGAATAAGAAAATATGTGCACTTCTGCGATTAAGTTAATATTTTATTCCATAGTTTCAGACAAGTAGATAACTTGTCATTTTCTTCCCCTTCTGTATTCATCTTACAAATTCAACTTAGGAGTGTTTTTTCAGGATATTTTTGTATGTATTTTTATATATACATTATTTTGTAATCTCACCATGCATCACACAAAATAATGGTGTTTAATTAATTTAAAACCCGAGTTAGATATTATGATAACAAGTACTATTATTAATGTGAAAAATTGAAAAATCCACAGCTCTGGTCCCAGGAACATCTGATACAGCAAAACTATGGTTCATAATATCAGGAAGATCAGAATCTAATTTTGAACTCTGACTTCCAAAAATATTAAGAATGAAAACAATATTCATCATTTCAATTATGCTTGGAGAAAGAAAAGTATAAAATCACTACTTATTGGAGTTCATTTATTAATAATGGGTGACTAAGAGAAGACAGAACTTTGTACCTACTCTTCTACTTCTCTATCATGCAAAATGATCTCCAAACTAAAAAGGATAGAATAAAACTTGGCAAAGGAGACCAAAGCTCAGGCCAAGTGATGTTACTAGTTTCTCTGAAGGTATTTAGTTCATTTGACAGACAAATTATGTCCTAGGCTTTATAATCTTACTTTTTACAAACAGGATTATGATAACACTATTAATGTCTTTCAAGAATCTTGGAGATAAGGAGAGATGCCAAAAGGGTACAAATCTAGAAAAGAAGCATATAGTTCTGAGTTTCAAAAATTAAAGAGTCTCTAAAACATTGGTGAGACTGAATGAAATATCAGGCAATATTCTGGCAAAAATTAATAAAAAGGTGGTCTGTGAGCTCTTAGGACAGCAAATATATTACTTAGAAATCAGCTTGGGCTCCAAAGTGGGGCAAGCCTAGCTTCATTTTTTTTTGTTTTTGTTTTGTTTTGTTTTGTTTTGATGGGGTTAAGACTAGTAAACCTGAGAAATAGTTAGGACAGAAGTCACAAACTTAGAAGCTTATTTCGTCAAAGTAATTAACATAAATAAACTAAATGGCCCAGTGTACTATCAAGTAGAATGGTAATGGTCACTGTGAAGAAAAGAAATTGTGCTCAGCTACCACTACTCAACTCTAACTTTATTATTTATTTTCCAGGGAAAACAGAAATATGGGATTTCTTTGTACATCCTCTTGATTAAGAAAAATTCTAACTGCAACTTTTTATTAGTGAATACTCCCCTGGTTTTTAAAACAAAACGAAATGTATCTGCAGACTGAATCTGGCCCATAAACTGCCAACTTGGGACACGTGGCAAAACATATGGACCTCAGTGAGGAATCTGGCAAGGTTTTGCATGATATCATTATTAAGAATTTCTGGATGGGTGACAATAAAGACATTCCAATTAGTTGAGTTCAAATTTAATCTCAATATAAGGATAATTAGATCTTCCCAAGGATGAAATGGACGGCCCTTATCCTAGAAGAATTCACCTTAACCACAATTTGGCAATTCACACGATCATATGGAAAAATAACCTAGAGATGAATTTTGAATTTAATGCTAATAATTTCTCATAAATGTAAATATGCTTATGTGTATATATACATGTATTCTTTTATTCACTCATTCGTTTGAAAATATTTATTAAAAACCTAATATTGCCAAGCATTGCTCTAGGTGCTGGGAATACAATAGAAACAAAAATCTCTGTTCTGGGGAGTTTGCATTCTATATTTGTCCCAGTATGGACATTATATTATATAAGCACTCTATAAATGTGTGCTCTTTGTGGACTAACTTTATTTCATTTTATTTTTTAAGATTTTATTTATTTATTTGAGAGAGAGAAAGAGTGAGAGAGAGAGCCCAAGAGGGGATAGGGTCAGAGGGAGAAGCAGACTCCCTGCTGAGCAGGGAGCCTGACGTGGGACTCGATCCCGGAACTCTGGGATCATGACCTGAGCCGAAGGCAGTCGCTTAACCAACTGAGTCACCCAGGCACCCTGTGGGCTAACTTTATACTGGAGTTTTCCTATGCATTCAGCATAGGACATGAAGTTACTTTGGGTGAACAGCACATTACACTGTGACAAATAGGTATTGTTACCTAATGCATTTATTCATTCATTTACATTTTCTTTCTAAAATATTCATTACACAATTGACACTTTGCTGGGGCAAAATGCTAAACCAGATGGAATACAGAGTCAATAGGTATGTATATATACATAGTTGTATTCCACATTCACCAACATGTTGAATACTTTGCTGACTCAGCAGCCCCAACGTCCTACATTATCTTTGATTAGCTTTTCATAAACTTAAATAAGTTAAAGAGGATGAAATCATCTGTCACCTGGCAGTGATTGTTCCAACAACAGTATCATCCTCCTTGAGGAAAAACATCTTGTCTTTGTTTTTAAATCTCTTCATGCTGTGGCCGACTGTAATTCCAAAATGAGGTGGTCTAGTGATAGACCTATGAATGATTCTGTTCTAATCCAACCTCTTGCTTTTCTATTTGTATTGATAAGAGGATAAAGAAAATATTTTTTTAAAGATTTTTCTTTTAAAGTAATCTCTACACCCAATGTGGGGCTTGAACCTACAACCCTGAGATCAAGAGTCACGTGCTCCACCTACTGAGCCAACCAGACACCCCAAGAAAATATTTTTTTAAATTACCATGTATTAAAAATAATCTGATTTGATTTTGTAAATAACTTAGATTTTTTTGAAACAAAGGGTCAGAAATAACTGGGGGATTTAGGTTGTGACTCAGTTAATTTCCCCTTATATCAGTTCAGTCATAGTAAAAAAATGAACTTTTTTTTTCTCTCAAATATGGATTTTGTGGTAGGTAAGGTCTAGGAAGATATTTTTCAACTGTCCATGAGGCATGCTAATATTTCTTGAGAAACAAAGTTAAAAACAAAGCAACCAATCCTTTTAATGCTTGCAAATAGATTCTTTAAATAAAAAGGAATCACAGCTCTGAAGAATGCCTTTGTAAACCACATGTTGTTACAGTAAATGTTTGTCTTTTCCTTTTTTTTCTTTAAGATTTTAGTTTTAAGTAATCTCTACATTCAACGGGGGGCTCAAACCCACAACCCAGAAATCAAGAGCTGCATGCTCCACCAACTCAGCCAGCCAGGCGCTCCTGTCTTCTCTTTTGATGAGTGGATATTCTCACTTAAGTTTGATGGCTGTAAAAGTTCATTTTGGAACCAGCAGAAGCCCAAGGAGTTAAAGCTCCTTGAAAGCATTTTTAGGAATGCTGTTTTGGTCCTTTCATACTCATCCACCCTTCTTTTCTCATATGGTTTTTAGAATTCACTTGAAGAATGCAAAGGTTTTCTCATCCATGATGTTTTTCAAGGGGATTTCTATGCCAAATCAAATGCCTTATAGTTCAAGTAAACTGAGTTAACCTACTCTGAGAGAGACTGAAAAAGCCCACATTCATATGACTTGGTGATTAAGCCTGAGAGACAACTTGTAAAGTCATTACCATAAATTATAGAAAGAAAAACCAAATATTGCTTTTAGTTTCTACAGAGCTTTATAAATATACTTGCTGAGATGCTCCACTCCAATGAAGAATGAGAGTACTTTTAGGAATAGTATAT
The DNA here is from genome assembly GCF_011800145.1 of Mirounga leonina. Classification (NCBI taxonomy): domain Eukaryota; kingdom Metazoa; phylum Chordata; class Mammalia; order Carnivora; family Phocidae; genus Mirounga; species Mirounga leonina. The sequence goes on from NW_023270415.1 coordinate 54,412,838, forward strand.
AATTTAAAAAGCTTAATGAAAATTGTTTATTTTCTAGAAGGGATAATAGGCCATTTTTGAAATGGCTCCTAGGATATGGAAGCAACCTAGTTCTCTCTCCATTATACCACTGATCACGAGCTGCTCTGTGGAGCTGGGCTTGCCTCCCTCACTACCACCTGGGCGCCTCCTGAAGCTTTGCCATTGTACAGCACTCCTGCGTCCTGAGGTGTACCACTGGTAGTACCAGGATGATGGCTAGGTCTCTTTCAAATCTTTACATTTATTTGTACGTGTTGGAAGAAATATAACTAACACATAAAACTTGGTATTTCGTGGATATTATTCCCTAGATGAAGGCTAAGTAAAAAAAAAAAAAATAGTGTGTCAATATAAATTTTGGTAAATTAAGTAAATAGTAGTACAATTTGTATTTAGAAATGGTAGAAATTGTGAAGTGTACTAGAGTAACTGAAGTTCTGGAAATATTTCCTCCTCTCACGGAGAATGATATTTCTTTCTTTTTTTTTTTAAGATTTATTTATTTATTTGAGAGAGAGAGAGCACGAGTGAGCATGCACAGAGGGAGGGGCAGAGGGAGGGACAGAGAGAAAATCTCAAGCACACTCCCCTCTGAGCCCTATGCAGGGCTCGATCTCACCACCTGAGATCATGACCTGAGCTGAAATCAAGAGTCAGTCGCTCAACCAAGTGAGCTACTCAGGCACCTCAGAGAATGATATTTCTTTGGTCGGAAGTGTGTATACAAGAAACTTCCTTTCCTTTGCCATGATCTACAAGGACCTCAGTCTACAGGACCACCAAAGCTTTAGTTTTCCATCTCCTTTGGAATGTGTTCTAGGGCTTCTGCCATTGGTGGCGAACCCCATAAGAGAAACCTCACCCTGGAATTGATGAGGGAGCTCTAAAAATCCACAAAAAAACTTTTCAAATATTTTAATAAATTTACATTCCTAAATTCTCATAAAGAAAAAAGTCATTACGACTAACAGTTTCTTTCTAAAGGAAGCCTATGTCCTCCCATCACTTCTGCGTAGTGATTATCTATCCATTTAATCACCTGAAACACAGAAAACATCCTTCTAAGAAGAGGAAAGACCAACTGTAGACCTAAGACCTCAGTATTTTCATGCAAGGAAAAAAAAAGGAAAGAAAAACACCTGACTGTTATTTTAGCACAATAACTAAAGGAGACACTTTCTTCTATTTTCCAAAATTTTAAATAAATTACCTTAAATTGCTATCTCTTGCTAAGATGCTGTTTCGTATCTCCAGGATATACTGATATCCTAGCATGAGCAGATACACCTTAGGAGTGCACATGTTTTTTAAAATATCAAATGAACAAATATGCAGGCATTAGTTTGTATGACATACTTAAAATAGCATATACAGCAAAGCAAGGTATTTTGTGTACAACTCAGAGTTAGCAAAATAATCAGTTGGATTTTGAAGTACTTACAAAATTACTTTAAAAAGAGACTTTTTATTTTGAGATAATTATAGATTCATAGGAAGTTGCTAAGATAGTATAGAAGTCCATATATCCTTCACCCAGTTTCCCCCAATGACTGTATTTTACATAACTACAGTATAATATGAAATCTAGTAGGCTGACATTAGTCCAATGTGTGTGCATAACTCTGATATTTTATCACATGTGCAGATTCATATAACTATCATCACAGTCAAGATACACAGCTATTCCATCATCCCAAAGATCTCCTTCATGACACCTCTTTATAATCACAGACCTCTTCACCCCATCTCTAAGACCTGCCAATCACTAGTTTGTAAAATTACTCATTTATGCTTAGCTCTTACATATTTTTACTAAAATATGGGAAAACCACAGGGCTAGGTGTTAGGAGGTGGCTGGTTCTAAGTTTGCCTCTGGCTAATTCATGTCCTTGGACAACTCACTCTCTACAGTCTCAGTAACTCATCTGTAAAAATGAAGGTTTGGACTCTAATTTTTTTTTTTTTTTTTTAGGGTACCAGCATTTAAGAACTCCTGTAATTGTTGTTCTCAATCATGATATTACTTTAAAGATTATTAAATGCAAAGCAAGTTAAGAAAGTATGATTTAAATATGTGGAGATCAATAAGGATTGAATATATTTAAATGTATTCTGCATTAAAATAGTGTCATTGTCAAACAATTTAAGTAACCAAAAGCTGCATTATGAAAATATATTGCTGCTCTAAAATCTGAAGCAAATAAAAACATGATCTGACTTGGACCCATCTCTCAAGGGCACAGGGGCTACTGTTCTTCCAAATGTACAGGTGGAGAAAACTTGGCACTAAGATTACTTGACTCCCTTTGCTCCCAAGGGCACCCTTTGGAGAAGATGAAGCAAACATCCCTAAAATGTGCTTAGCCATGCATCTGGGTGGGCAGTGCTGCAGCAGAAACTTTAAGTTGAAGATTCTGGACCTTGGGGTTCACATTTGGCCCTTTTCGGAGAAAGGAGATTGAGACACAAGCAGCTCTTTGCTTCTGCTGCCCTGGGTCTGGGGTCAGGGCCAGAGGACCTGCAAAGAACTTAGCAGTGGAGTTTCCTGCTTTCTTAGAGATCACTCCTTCCTTGCTCCACACTATAGAACAGGATAAAAACAACAGGAAAAGCAGTTTTTCCCAAGTGACTCCTTCCATTTAAAGCTTTAAGAATCTCTTCCCATGCACCATTTTAAGCTTACCGATCTCTCTGTCTACAATTTATTCATCTTAAATCGCACCTGTCGATGCCACCCTGTTTGAGGACGTTTTGAGCGCATGAGCTGAGCCCTTCAACAACATACTGAAGAAAATTCGGTCCTCCCTCTTCACCTCGAATAATCTGTATGAAAAATCCCCAAGGAAGCAGAAACTTGAAAAGTGTCGTCTGGGGACTTTGGGCCATCCACGTCTTTGGAGAGATCTACCGAGGCTGGCTTTCTTTTTCGGTAACACCAATTCTTTACCGAACCTTCCTTATCAAAAGGCACCATTTCCAAGCTCAACGCCCGAGGACAGTAAGTAAAGGGAGATCCAAACCTATGGCCTGGTCAGCCTTGCCTGCTGTGACAAGGAGTCTAGCCCACCCACCTCAATGACCAATCAACCGGGGACACTGTCACCTCTATTCTTCTGCCGAGAGTCCCCATTTTCCACGACCTCCTTCTGTGGGCCCCCGAGCATCCTGACACACCACCTCACCCACGCTGGTCTGGAGTATCCTTCTCCGCTCTCCTTGGACCCAGGAGAGCTGGTCGCCCTCCTGTGCCCGCGGGTTCTGACGCCGGACCCCGCACAGACGCCCGCTCTTACCCTCTCTCTCCCAGAAGGGGCCCATCGCGCCATCCAGGAGGAGGCGTCCGCGCGCGCCCGGGAGGCCGGGGCCCGGCTGGGCCGGGGTCGGGTGCGCACGCGACCCGGCTGCGGCGCGGGCGGGCGCTCAGGCTCCGGGAGCCAGGCCCGGCCCGCTCCGCCCGCGCCAGCCCGGGCGGGACACGTGGTGCTCTGGCCGCCCGCGCTCTCTGTGCCCGCGGCCTCCGGGCCTCAGCAGCCCGCTCGGCCGCCGCGGCAGCGGCGCACGTCGCGAGGAGGAGGGCGGGGACCAAAAGGGTGGGCGCCGGGAGGTGGGGCGCCGCGCCGTGAGCGCCGTGAGGGCCGGCGCGGGGGGCGCAGGGGGCCTGCTTCCGGGGTTCGCGGCCTGCGCGCTCCGTCCGGGTCTGCGGAGACGAGCGGATTGCGTCGCACCTCTTTCCCGGAGCCACTTGGGGCGGGGGCGGCGCACTGCAGAGGCCCGGGTTCCCGCGGCTTGAGGGAAACGGCTGAGGGCCGGAGGATCTGCTTGCACAACCCGCTTCTCGCGCCCGCCGGGATCCCAGATCTTCACCCACCCCAGGAAACCATACCCTGTCCCCGTGTGGAGATGCAAACCGCTGAAAACCGCAGCGTGGACCCGAGCTGCCCTTTAGGACAGTCTCTCCCTGGGAAGATCCCTCTCGCGACCACAGCCTGTCGTCTGGGGACAGCTAAGGAGACACTGCTCAAAACTGGGGACGAAGACTTACCTGAAGCCGCAAGCTCATTCCGACTTCGCCAGTGACCTTGGAAGCCTCTTCTGAACAAGGTGTCTCTGTTGAACTTCCTGATTCTGGGGATAAAGGTGGCTATTCGCTTTCTAACTCTAAGGAGGTAATAGCGACTGGGTTTAAGAAAAAAAAAAAAAAAATAACACTCCAGACATGTTTAATAACAAGTGCAATATAAATATAATTTGTATTGACTTTAGGTAAGGTTGAAGGAAACCTTAAGACTGGGAAGAAACCCGTTTTAATTTGTTAGTACAAATGCAAAACTAATTCATCAGCCCCTCTACCTGTTTTTCTGGGAAGGTAGGTTTGAAGAAAGTGGTGGGAAGACACTTGCCTCAGAATTGCCAGAGCCCCATGTAGCCCCATCCAGAACGTTCAGTTTACTGAAGAGTCTCCTGATGAAACTGATTTCATCATTCTGTCCTACCATAGCTGAGGGTCAAAGGGCAGCCCCTCAGTTTGGCTAAGGGCTTTTCTTGGTGAGTTTCTTGTTACGTTATGTACTTACTCTTAGATCAGTCTTCCTTTTTACCCCTAAAGGGAGCTTTCTTCACAGAAGAGTGCTTCTGGAGAGTAGCATCCGGCGGTCCTTACCCTGACTGCTCTCTCCTTTCCCGGGCTCCCTTTCTCACCATTTTCACTGGGGTTTAGCACACACAGTTTAAAGTGTAACAGACTTCTATTTAAGCGCAGTCTCACATTACTTGGCAAATGTGAAATGCAGGAAACATTTTATTCAGTTGTCTCAGCTCATTTTCCTTTGGTTTATCTTCTATTTCTGTCTGATCATAAGGCTCAGACTTTAAGATTCCTTCTCTCTTACATTTTCTAAGTCTTGGAAAGCCCCTTCTTCTTGAAAAATGAAGCTTCATAACATAATGGAACCCCATCACAACAGAAATTCTTCTTTTGCCAAATCTTGACTTTACTAGATGGTAGTTTGTACCCTGTGACCCCACCCTCTTCACCTCCATTCAAGGTCCTATCAGTGGTGTAAGCCTCCTTCGACCTTCAACAAAGATAAATCTGCCCCTATGGCTTCTTGTCAAAACTGCTGTCTGTACCAGCATATTCTTCACCTGATGGCTTATGGTCTTTTGGGACAGTATCCTAGAAATTTGTTTTGTTCTCTTCCTTCTCCTCATAATCCAGGCTTCCAGGCCTTCTGCATCAGACATTCCTGCATTCTTCCCATTGAATTCCTCTTAGTTCTTTATAAGATTGTTGTGAAGCTAAAAAGAGAAGTGCCTGGAAAGTGCCATGGAAATATATCTTTGTTTAGAGGCGCCTGGGTGGCTCAGTCCATTAAGCGTCTGCCTTCGGCTTGGGTCATGATCCCAGGGTCCTGGGATCGAGTCCCGCATCAGGCTCCCTGCTCCTTGGGAGCCTGCTTCTCCCTCTGCCTCTCTCTCTCTCTCTCATGAATAAATAAATAAAATCTTAAAAAAAATAGACTAGAGAAAATTCTCCTTTTATTTCTCTAGACCTGAGAATATTAAATAACCAGCTCACAGGTGGGAAAATTCAGTGGGTGCCCAGAAGCCACATGGTCCCATAAGAAACTCCCAAGTTATAGGAAAATAAATTCAGTTAAAGTATTGACAAAGAAATGCAAGCTTTTCTTTTCGGGGGCTAAAGTGTAATTTTCTTGTGCTAAGAATATTTGAAGTCTAGTTTTTTGCTGCTTTTATCAAAATATGTATAGCTAGTACCTGACTATAATTAATTTAGTCATTTGCAACCTTTACCCAATACTGTATTCTCGACCTATCTTAGTTTTCCTTTTCCTCTTTCCATTTCCTTAAGGCTTGTTTGTGAGAGTGTGATTAGATTGATATGTCACTCCTCCAAGTTCCCAGGATGAGGAGGAGTTCTCATTTGCTGAGTGTATACTGTATACCTGGCACAAATTTACATCATTTAATTTAATTTTACACTTTTCTTAAGAAGTAGTTAATCTTAGTACACTTTACTGATGGAGAAAAGGAGGCCCATGAGTCACAGAGGTGGTAAATGGTATTGAGTACCTACTGCATGTCAGACACTATTTTAGATGCTGGGACTGTAGTGGTGAACAAAACAGATTGCATTCCTGCCCTGAAAGAACTGCTACTCTAATGGAGAGAGTCCGATGAAAGGTGTGTGAACAAATAGGCACTGACAGATGTTTAAAAGAAGTTAAAATAGGCAATGTGGTAATGATGCCAAGGTTTTTAATCTGAATAACTGAGTGGATGGGGGTGGATGGGGCAGGATGTGGTTGTGATGGAGATGGGAGAAATGATTAATTCTGTTTTGGGCATATGAAATGTCAAATAGTGATCAGGCATCCACATGGAGCTGTGGAATGGAAGTCTGAGCTCAAAGGAGAGATCCAAGCTGGAGATAAACATTTGATAGTCTTCACCACATAGACTGCCTCCAAGCCATGGGGTTAAAAAAAAAAAAGTGGATAATTTGTTTTTATATAAAGGGCTTTTTGGTCAGGTTGCTGTGTGAGCAAGGTGATTCAAACATGTCTTAGCTTGTCCACTCAAACTAAAGCCATCCAAAGCTGCTCAGCCACAGGCTAGTGGACTGTTACCATAGCAACAGTGTCCTGTCAAAGGGGATAGGGAATCTTTTCTCATTTTGAGGCTAGAGTCATGTCTACCATTTTAAAATGAAAGTGTTCATGACTACACTGTTACTCCTTTTATTAAGGCCCAAATGTATGCCTCAAATCCGTTTCAGGAACTGTTGTGATGAGACTACCAGCTCCTCTGCAGAAGTGGATTTTCATTAGTGTGTTAGGTATCCAAATAACCCCAACTTCTGAGCTGAACTTAAATGATGATGGCTTCATATTTCTATTTTAAGATATATACATAAAACCATCACTCAGTTTAGATTTTCTTATCAAAATTCTTTTGATAGCCTATTTTTGCTTATTTTTAAATTTTTATGGGGTGTTAGAAAATTTATCTTTCGTTGCTTTCACAGTACTCTGTATTTATTATACTGGTAACAGTTGCTATAATGTGCCAAAGGAAGTTGTTTTTGGGTAAAAATTCTTTTAGAGGAGGAAATAATGAGGCTAGAGATGATTGATTTCAGGTAAAGCGTTTCTCAAGGTGAAGTCTGTAATAAGAAAAGGCCCTTAATGCCCCCAAATATCCAGGTTTTACAATGACTTAATGTTCTACCTTTTGAGGATAATTTCTGTTAATCCAGCTCTGGATTTTTTTTGTAGTTCTGTTTTACTTTTAAAAGTAAAACCATACATGCATGTCATAGAAAATTAAAAATGAAGAAAGGCACCAAGAAGAAAAAAATCATTTGTAATCTCTCACTCAAAGATAAGTACTAATAATATTTGTGTGCATGTTATTCCTGCATAACTTTTAAAATAAAATAGAAGCATACTGAATATACTGTCTTGCTAAATAATACCTTTTTCTGATCACAAAGTAACACATTGTAGAAAATTTAGAAAATATATAAATGCAAAAAACCCAGAAAAATAATAATTACTTATTATCTTATTATCTGAGGTAGCCATTATGAGAAATATTCCTACATTTTCAAGGAATACATGTATTTTATTTTTTTATTTTAATTTTTTAAATGATTTTATTTATTTATTTGAGACAGCACATGTGTGCAACTGGGGTGGGGGAGAGGTCAGGGGTGGAGGGTCAGAGGGAGAGGAAGAAGCAGGCTCCCAACCAAGCAGGGAGCCCGACGTGGGGCTCAGTCCCAGGACCTTGAGTGACTTTAACATGATGCTGAGCCATGACAGATGTTTAACAGACTGAGCCACCCAGGTGCCCCTTAAAGAATACATGTATTACATATGTACACATATGTATGATAGATGTATAGATATTTTATGTTAAAGTGGGATTTCTTATTTTGCAACTTAATTTTTCCACAGAATATCATTCATAATTTTGTCTATTATTCTGCTACACAATTATTTTAACAGCTTTATAGTATTACATCCTATGGCCACATGATGTAATTGTTTGCTAAAAATACAGATACTTATGCACAGTGCCATGATTTCATGCAAGGGAGTAGGTTCATATCAAATTAAAATGAATGTCTTCAACAATTTTATGCAAGGTAAATCAGGACAGTAGGGTATCAAGATAATTTGTAAGGGGAAAATATGTAGCAAATGAGCAAGTTTCTAAGATATGGGTCTGAAAAGATTAGGGTAGCTCCCCAGCTTGCTGATGATGCATTTTTGAGCATAGGGTTGTGATTGGGGCATTTTATTTTCATTCAGCTATACTTAGAAAGGTTATTCAAAAGCTACTGAGCAATGTTAAAGTACCAGTGTGTTTTGCACAGTATGCTTATATACACCTGCGTAGATAGAGATACAGGAGCAGATACAGAACATCATCACCAACTTGATGAGGTTTATGGAATTCATGTTTTCAGTGTACAGAATATTTCAAACCGGCACTGAACATGGAGGCCTGGATGGAAGAACACCTCAGGTATTCATTCTTTTGGAGACTAGCAGACCAGAAACCAGGTTCCTACATTTTATGCAGCCTCTGTGGCTCTTTGGAAGGGTTAGTAATGAATTTCATAGTGAATAGTACTTGCATCAGGGATATTTTGGGACTTATTAAAAATTCAGGTTCTTGGAGCCCACTCGACAAAAATTCTCCGGTTTAACACATTAACACAGGTGATTTGTACGGAAATCAAACTATTAGAATGATTGGGAATTAATTTAGGGAACTAAGAAAAAAATGCCTGTGAGCTCCTTAGCATTAGGGATTTTTTTTTAAGATTTTATTTATTTATTTATTTGACAGACTGAGAGAGAGAGAACAAGCAGGGGGAGGGGCAAAGAGAGAGGGAGGAGCAGGCTCCCCGATGAGCAGGCAGCCCGATGTGGGACTCGATCCCAGGGTCCTGGGATCTTGACCTGAGCCGAAGGCAGATGCTTAACCGACTGAGCCATCAAGACATCCCACATTAGGGATTTTTTGGTTCTTATTTGTATCTCTGGCACCTAGCACAGTGCCTGTCCCACGGGAGGTGATAGATATATATTTATTACATTGACTATTTGTTTTAACACTTATAATATTGTAGTAAGTTCTTGCCTTGTATATAACATTTTTCTTCAGAACAGCTTGTCATAACTTTTCAAACCACTCTCATAATCTTCGTGATTGTGTCCTGCATACAGTAAGAATTTAATTGTTGTTGACTACATGAATGAGTAAAATAATGTGTGGTAACACCTACTCACTCTTACCTCAGAGCAGTGTGCTACCTCCAATTACCTGGGATGCTGCCTTTTGTCCCTGAAAGTATCACAGCTGGGAGTCAAACCTTCTGTGTTAAGTTTCTGCCAAAATTTCCACATGACCATGAATGAGCAACTGCTGAGCTCTACTGACTTGGGCTTTGTAATCTATAAATAAAGAAAATTGCAGAGATTCAATGAGATAGCACCCATGAGGATACTTTGAAATCAGTAAAGTGCTTTGCAGAAGTAAGTTATTATTATTCTTACTTTCTCCATCAAGGTCATCCCCATCAAGAACTTTTCCACCTGCCTCAGTTCTTGGGAGAGCCAGTCACTGTCCATTTACATGTGGTAAGCTTGGGGCAAGAGTATATTTAAGAACTTTATGAATATGACATCCTTAAGTGTCAGGGGTGGCAAATAAGTTGACCCATGTCCACCATTTCACCTCTGGTATCCAAGACCAATGTCACTGAAGAATTATAGTCCTCTACTTCTTATGTGCTCAGAAGTTGCCTCCCAAACTTTCTCAACCTAGTGCAGCCTCTGTGATTGTCACTGACCTTTCAGTAGAATCTATTTGCCATCTCTGATGTAGGATAAATTTATATATAAGTATGGATGTATTAGATTTGAGTTCTGCACATATTTTTTTAGAGATATGAGATTCCATTGTATGTATGAAAGATGTGTGGGCTGTGTGTATATATGTATTGTATGTGTATGTGTATAGATACAGATGTATGTATTATTTGTGAAACAATATTGAGTATAACATAAGACTGTGAGTGTATGTGTATATGTAAAATAAACAGAAACAAGAGGATATTAAGGTCATCTTTTTAGCTAGGCTTTAACATTAAAAAGTCACAATAAAGTCTTGGGAAAGAAGTTGAAAGAACAATATAAAGACTACGTAGGTCTCCCAGCCATTAGCAAGCGTTACAGTCAGCCCCGCAGACTGGACACCAGAATCAGATTTTTTATTTTATTGCTTGGGGGGCCCCAGCTGGAGTCTTACCTCTTTGGAACAGGATACAAGTCTGAAAGATTTGGATAATTTAGGTTTTACAATGTGATAATTGAGAGTTTAGTTCCCTGTAGTAGAAATACCAGTAGTCTTTTGGAAGAGTGTCTCAACTGTATCTCTTAGCATCTTGCTCAAGTATTTCATGTCCTAAATGAATTCTTCCCTTCAACAAAAATCAGTTCACTTATAGAGCATCTACTAGTATGCCAACCAGTGTTAGTGCAAAAACCCTGATCCCCCAAAGTTTAGATTAAAACATAAGTGCTCCAATAGCAATTTTAATTCCTACTATCAAAATACATGTAATATTGCATGATAATTGCTTGTGTCTCCCACTGAAGTTTGGATTCCTATGACACAGGGTTAATTTACTATTGTATTTCTATTGGTTAAACCAGGGGCTGGCAAACTTTCTGTAAAGGGTCAGATAATGAACATTTTAGGCTCTGTAGACCATATATTCTCTGTCTCAACTACTCAATTTGCCAATGTAGTGAGAAAGCAGCCATAGACAATATAAAAATGAATGGGTGTGGCTGTGTTCCAATAAAACTTTATTCACAAAAGCAGGTGGGTTGAAATTCGTTCTCTATTGCTTGGCATTTGGTCAGAGATCAATAGATTTTTATTAGTAGTAGTAGTGCTATGTTAATTTTGTTGAATTCATAAATGAAAGTCTAATGTTTGCTTTCATGGATCTTAAATTCTACTGGAGATTAAAACGATTACAACATGTATGAAAAGTCTTGTGATGGACCATGAGTGTGTATTATGGAAGCCCAGAGAACAGGCATCCTATGAAACTAGGGGAGTGGATTAGAAAAGTCGTCCTGGAAGACTTTTTTTTTTTTCTATTTTTTTAAGAAAAAATAGAATATAGAGAGGACAAGAGGTAGAAAGGATGTTCTAGGCTAAGGGAATAGCTCCAGTACAAAGGCAGAGCAGCATACAAGTCCATGACACACTTGGAGAACTGCAGGCGGTTCATTATGGGAACCTTAACTATGGAAGATAGCATTGCAGTTCGGTTCTTCCACTTGTGCTCTAACCTCCTTGTCTATTTTCCTTTGGGACCTACTCCATCCTTTTTTTTTCTTTATTCTCTTTCTCTTACTGCTTCTTTCACCTTCGTGGATAAACATGCTCAAGTATTCTCTTTATTTAAAACTACTGTTTCCATTTCTGCAATCACCACTACCACCACCATCACCGCCTGCACCATCACTTAAACCGCCACCTCCCACCAGCATCTTCACCAGCACCTTCGCTGTCTCTGCCACCACTACCATCTTCATCACCTCCGAGACCACCACCACCTTCATATCTGTCATCTGTACCATCCCTTCTGCCACCTCCTCCACTACCCCACCATCATCACCACCATTGCCATAGCCACAATGAAACCTTCTTTCGTCCTCCAGCCCTCTATAGCAGTCATGACACATCCCTATTTCACAGATGACCCTCTTGAGAGAGTAGTATGCACTTGCTTTTTCCTTTTTTTTTTTTTTTAAAGATTTTATTTATTTATTTGAGAGAGAGAGAATGAGAGAGAGCACATGAGAGGGGCGAGGGTCAGAGGGAGAAGCAGACCCCCAGCTGAGCAGGGAGCCCGATGCGGGACTCGATCCCGGGACTCCAGGATCATGACCTGAGCCGAAGGCAGTCGCCTAACCAACTGAGCCACCCAGGCGCCCAGCTTTTTCCTTTTTAACACTCTCATTTGCTGTTCGGCCCACTACAACCTGGTTTCAATTCTTGTCACCCCGTTGAAATTATTTGAGATAAAGTCATTACTTACCATGATCATCGTATTGCCATACTCAGTGGACTTTTTGGCCCTTAACATATTTGACCTCTCAGTGGCCTTTGATTCTGTTCGAATTTCGTAATGCTAAAACCTCTGGTCACCTCCTGATTTTTTGTCCTCTTCTTTTCAGTCCTCTCTAAGACCGTCATCCAGTTACCTCTTAAATGTGGGTGTTTTCTTGCCTGTCCACTGATCTCACAATCGTAAGTCAACTGTGTGTGTAACCTCTCCTACTCAGTTCCTACATCCAGTGAGTAGTAACAAGGAAGTTTGTTGCAAGTGAGTGAGAAAACTTAGGCAACGATGTGTTTGGCATAGCTGCTGAGGGGAGAGAAAGGGAGTTGGCTAAGATGTGCTGGTCAGGGCAGGGAGCCCAGTGGAATTTGCACATCTTAAATTTGTAATGTTTTGAAACCGCTCAGTGGTATATTATTTCCACCACGCTAAGAATAGGAAAAAAATTGATTTAGTGGATATTTGGGAAGAAAAAGGTATAAAATCTCTCTACATAAATTTCCTTAAGGTCTTCACTGGGACTGCTCCCTACACTGACATCATATCCTCAGATGGTTGAGAGTGTATGGTTATCAAAAAACGGGAATCTCTAACCACTTTGTATTTAAATCAACACATCCTTCTTGTTTGATGCGATAACTCTTTATTCTACCCTTCCTTCATTTTCAGAGATGTAAGTTTATATTTATTTTTAAAAAATTCATATGTAATAAAGTTAGATTTGTCTATAGACCTTGATGTAATCTTTATAGACTTTAAGATGATTTTTTAAATACCAAATCCTGGAACAGACACAATAAATTTTGATGTAAACATTTGGAGCTATCCCCCTAAAAAGGGGCTCCCTTGTATTTTTAGAACTGGTCTGAACCAGCTCTTTCTTAACTAGAATCCTTACCTGACAATGCATGGATAATTGCATGTCTGAATTCATATGTGTTATTTGGTTTTCTACTTCATGTTCCATTTTCTGTTGCAGATACTTGAACATATTACATAAAATTATTAGAAGTCAGAGAGAATTATATTTTGGATAAAATCCAAATATTTTACTGTGGCCTTTCATTTAGAGGTCCCCAGTCTGTCTCTCCAGCTGCAGCTTCCCCAGCCTCACAACATATGCTCTAGCCATATTGAATTACTTCTGAATCTTCAAACATGCCTTGCCCTCTCTTTCCAGCTTGTCCTTGCTCGTGCTACTCATTCACAGTAGATTACATTCTCTCTAACTAATTCCTGTGAACTTTTCAAAGCTTCTCCTTGGGATGTCTTTCCTGGCACCCTAATGTTAACTCTATCATAGGACTTCATGCATCACACTGTAATAATTCTATCTTTGTTACTCCTGCTAGACAGTAAGATCCTTGGAGACTGTTTTTGTCCTGATATCCAGTGCCTAGCACAGGGCTTGACAATTGAAGGCATTCAATAATTGATATTCAGCTGAATGAATGAATGAATGGATGAAAGAAGTTACTCTTTGTGTTTCATTTTTCTTTTTAAGTCACATTACTCTTTTTCATATTTTCAGTCATTTGTCACAGTTTTTTGAATATAATATCATGTTTTAGTAGTACTTAATATAAATATTGTTTGTGAGTGTTTTTGCATTTTTGTAGTTATCTAGTATTATTCACCAGAGATCTTGTGCTATTCCTGCTCCCCTAGGAGCTTCACCTCCTCTGTTTTTATGCATTTACTTGCTTCCACCTGCAGTCCTGGACTGGTTCGTACTGCAGCAGAAAGTATAAAAGCCTTCCTGCCAGGGACTGGAGGTTGCCTTAAAATCAAACTCTCCTTTTTGTTGGTACCTGGCATCTTTTCTTCTCTTCTTACTTGTAGGTCACCTGGTTCCTACTGACCTGCCTGAGCTTTTGCCTTGCCTTCCAGCTTTGGGAATCTTCAGTTCTTCTATATCTTCTTGTCTCTGCACTCACCTGCTGTTTGCTCTGACCTTCCTTGCAGGCATTGATTTTTCCTTTTCTTCTTGGTTTCTGACTTACTGCAATGTCTGACCTCTGACTTATCTGTGTGTTTGAATTATGGACTAAGCAATATGGTTGCTGTTTTTTTTAATCACTTCACCTGGATCCCTTCATTTGAATATACCTTGGCTTTCCTGGTCTTAGATGAATGCATTATTATCTTTAGGTAAAGTCCTGGCTCTATATAAGAATGCTATTCCTATTTCTTCATATTGTAACTTTGGAAACTGAGGCACAGAGATTTATAAACTCCAAGTTAACTACTATGTTATTTATGATATATAAGCAAAACATATATTCTAATGAACCTGAAAGTAGTGTTTAATCTATGATATACTAAATAAGTATTCTTAATTGTGGCTGTGCATGAGAATTACTTGCGGAACCTACAGTATATGCAGGTGCTTGGGCCCTCCGACTGAATCAGAATCTTGTGTGGTGTGGCCTCAGCATATATACTTTCCAAAGTGTCTTGATTCATTTTGATGGACAACATGGGCTGAAGTTGAGAAGCACTGCCGCACCAATGATTACCCTAGATGTTGTACATTGGATATGACAACGAGGATCTCAAATCTTAGAGGACTAATAAAAACCAACATTATTCATTGCTTACTGTATGCATCTAATTTTTCATTTAATTAACCTTCAAATCAACACTATGAGCTAGGTACTGTCCACATAGACGGTGATTAAACTTAAATTGAAAGATGTTCGGTTACTGGGCCAAGGTTACGTAGTTAACTGCAGAGTAGGTATTTAAACCCAAGTCTTTCTTATGCTTAGATGTTGTGCTGTATAGCATACCAATAACTCATTGATTCTTTGTCATCATAAACAGTATATTGGATCTGTTACTAATCCATCATTTTACTACTAGAGTTAATATGTTCAAAAGAAATCTGATCCTCTTATTACCTTGCTTGAGGATTCCTGTAGTCTCCTAATTGCTGACAAGATAAAGTAAATTTTCCTTGCCATGATATAAAATATCCCTCACAATCTGTTTTCCAACTCCCTCTCCAATTCTATCTTCCCCATCATTTCCTCTATCCATTTCCCACCATTTTTGTTACACATCAAACTCAGAAACAATGAAATACCTTTGTATTGGGATTTGAGAGTCATTTGAAGAGGAGATCAATTCTCCTTTCCAGATTCTGAAACAATTGAAGAATCATAAGAGGCAAGGATCAATAAATCAACTTTAGTATGAGTAAAGCAGACTAGGAAGAGGCAGCTTGGATCCAGGGTCCTGAGCCTACCTAGCTGGTCATGGATGAAGCAACTGGATAACTGCAGGCCTCCCACAGAGGCCTGGGAAACCTGGAGCTGGCATACCTTGGTGGAATATTCTTGCTGCCTGTGGGAAGTAAGCACAAGAACTGAGGCTTCTCAGTCTTATCAATCCCATCATCTCTGTTTCATCTAGGGTGGAATGAGTGAGAGATCAAAGGAATCTTCCCAAGATCTCTAAGAGGATTGAAGTCCCAATTTATGAATTGAAATATGAACTTGGAAAGAGGGAGTGGATGAGTCCCTCTACACTTTTCATATGTAGTTTCCTTGCCTTCACCACCAACTCACCTATTGCTTCTTTGAAACTCTGATTTTTATAATGCAGAACACGTGGCTTCCTCTCCAGCCATAACATTCAGTTCACACCTCTTTTCGGATATACTTATCCTCCAGCATATGCACTTATATGCTTCTCACTTCCAAGGACTGTGAGCTTTTCTGAGGTAGGAGCCTTGTCTCATTCATTCTTATGACACCTAGTGCTAAGCACAGTGCCTGGAACATTGTGTTCATTCTTCACAGGTATGAGTATTCCAAGGTATGACCACTCCAAGCTGCCCTGCTCGCTCCTATAGAGTGGCCTACAGTTATTCAGCTGCTTTCTCTGTGCGTAGCACAGTGCCTGGAACACAGCACCTGCAACATGACCCAATAAAGTTTGAGTGAATGATTTAGTTACAGCAGATAATTTCATATGGTGAGATTTACTGGCTGCCATTCTGTTTCAAGGTGTTGGACTAAGCCAATAATAAGAGATGTCTGTTTTGAGAATGGACCAAATATGGATAAAGTCAACAAAATGTTACCATGGAACAAATTAAAAAAAAAAACAACGTAAAATGTCAAACAAAAGCTACTGAATTGGGAATCTGTAAAATTCCATAGGTTGTACAGGATTAATCCTGTAAGATAGATTCACATGCTCTCAAAAGTGCTATTTATCATGCTATGTCACTGATACGAAGTGTCACATATATTCCTAGACATGAACTCGTGGGAGATTTATTCATTTGTAAAGCCCACATTCTATGAATTGGAAGCATTAAACTTTTCTTGGAAATACTTACGCCAGCTTATCTTTACAGCCCACCATTAAAGCTTTGCTCATATTTCTTTCAGACTGGTACTTTATTTGAAATGTTTAAGCTTCTTAGGTTTCAGGAAATAAATTTAAATTAATACACAGTCCCTCTTAGATGTTGCCATGTAAAATAATCAAAGGAAACAAATATTGGCATGGAATTTGTAGTTATATTTCTGTGCCTGTGAATCAATTTAATTCATCCTCTGGTCCTCTGAACTAGTTGATGAAATCACTGAAGAGAGCAGGTCAGCATGCTTATACTTTACATTTGCCCCTCTAGACATGGACTCTGGGAGCAAATTTCTTTTCTTTTCCCAGAAAATCTCATTATAGTTTCCTTCATACAATACTAAATCTTTACAGAAGAAAATAAATACAATATTAGAATATTTTCTTGAAGTTGTTAAATGTGAGATAATGTAGGTAATACATAGTGCCTAGTATGCAGGAGATGATAAACTATTGCTGCTAATTTTGCCTCACAATGTATTTCTCTTCAAATTTTTAGTCCTGTAAGCTCCCAGAGGCCAATAACCATGTCTTAGTAGCCTCTGTATTGCTTGCACCACCTAGCACAGCCCCTTGCACATATAAGATATAATAAATTTTGGTGAATAAATGAGTCAGTTAATTAAAGAGAGAATTGAGTGGGACAACATGTGAAAACAGCTTGCAAATTATAAAATGCTGTCCTAATAAGAGATTACTATTTTTTTTAGGATTTTATTTATTTATTTATTTTAGAGAGGTAGTGGGGGGAAGAGAGAAAGAGAGTGTGCATGTGCAAGCAGGGGAGGGGCAGATGAGGAGGGAGAGGGACTCTAGAGCAGACTCCACACTGAGCGTGGAGCCCATTGCGGGGCTTGATCCCAGAATCCTGAGATCATGACCTGAGCCAAAACCAAGATTTGGATCCTCAATTGACTGAGCCACCCAGGTGCCCCTATTATTTTTGATGTTGAGTAAATTAAAAAATGTTTGAAATGTGACTACATTCAGAAAGTATAAGATCATTAGTGTGAATTTCCAAAAAGTGAACAAACTCAGGTGACCAGCCCCCAAATAAAAACACCCCAACATCTCAGGAGCCCCTTTATGCTCACTTCCAGTCACTATCTCTCTCCCCAGACGTAACTACTATCCTGACTTCTAACACTGTTGATGCACTTTGCCTGTTTATGCATTTCATAAAATTGAATTATACAGATTATATTCACTTTGTACCTTACTTTGGCTCAACATTGTGAGATTCATTCATATTTTGGGAGGTAGCAATAGTTTTTGCATTCCTGTTGCTATATAGTATCCCTTTGTGTGAATATATTTTAGTTTATTTAGCCTTTCTACCTTTCTACTGCTGAGGGACTTGGTTGTTTCCGGTTTTTGACTAGTATGAATAGTAGAATAATATTCTACATGTCTTATGGTGCAGATATGTACATATTTCTTTTGAATGTAGTGTACCTAGAAGAGGAACTGCCTCTGGGTATAGATATATTCAGCTTTAGCTGATGCTGCCAAACCACCTGTCAAAGAATTTATACCTAGTTACACAGCCATCGGCAGCATAGGAGAATTCCAGTTGCTCTTCATCCTAGACAAGACTTGATATTGTCTGGCTTGCTCATGTTAGCCATTATGGTGGGTGTCTGGTGTCTGGTATTACACTGTGTTTAATTTACATTCCTGTGATGACTAATGAAAACAAAGACCCTTTTTTAATTTGTCATTTGGATATTCTCTTTTATGAAGTGCCTGTCCAAGATTTTGCACATTTTTAATGGGGTTTCCTTCTTTAAAAAAAGCCTGTAATCGTTCTTTGTATACTCTCGTTATGTGTTCTTTGTCAGGTATAGGTATTTCAAATGTCTTGTGGGTGAACAGTTTTAACCTGCATTTCATTCAGAGTGACTATCACCAATGACTGGTGGTCAACTTGATCTACAATAAAATCCTTTGAGTAGATTTCACAAGATATCAGCAGTAGAGCCTCATTCTTGAACAACTGAATCAGCATCTCTGGGGGTGGAGACTGGCTCTACAGATTCTTCATCTTCTACATATTCTTCATCTCCAGTGCCTAATAAACAATATTCTTGATATTAAAACAGATACTTAAGATTTAATCTTCAGTTCAAGATGCATTCTTTTGCAAACTACATACAGTATAACTTGAATGCATTTTTTCACATGATTAAAGTAGATTACATCATTTATACAACTTGATAAATAGGGAAAAATAAAAATTTATCTTTGCATGTTTGCTCTGTATACTTGATTATAATAAAACAAACTTTCTAACAGAATGTTTAATAATATCCTCATATAAAATGGAAGTCATTTAAAATTACTTATTCCTCATTAAGTGATGTCATGATTTAAAACATTTTTAAGGGGGATCATACAATTTTATATTTTAGCAAGGAAGGTTTGTGGTACAAAATCAGATGTTTCTCTGGAGGGGGAAATGGGTAGAAATAAAAATGAAACAAGAGGAAACCGGAGAGGGAGACAAACCATAAGAGACTATTAATCTTAGGAAACAAACTGAGGGTTGCTGGAGCGGAGGGGGATGAGGGATGGGGTAACTGGGTGATGGACATTGGGGAGGGTATGTGTTGTAATGAGCACTGGGTATTATATAAGACTGATGAATCACAGACCTGTACCCCTGAAACAAATAATACATTATATTTTTAATATGAAAAAAATAGAAAAAAAGTCTATAGGTTGTGGCTCATGATTAAGAACTTGGGGAGGGAGCTGCCCAGCAATGCAAAGGATTCCTTTCAGGAGACCTTGAATGACCCAGTATGAAGAGTAATCCCATGGAGTTTGAATTTCCACTTGAATGGAAATTTCCACAGTGGGTCAGATTAGATGACTTTTAACAATGCATTGCAGCTTCATATTCTATATATTTTTGCAACGTAAGGCACTTGATATGGCGCAGACACAAGTCTTCCCAACCCTATTCCTCTTGATACTCTTGCTGTGGATGCAGAGGCACACACTGATCTCAGGGTTTTGGAAGTCACCCTTTGTGGGAGTTTTCACCAAAAAATACCTAACCGTTATTGACTTAGCAGAGAGGTTCTTATTAGACTTCTTCCTTGTGCATTTATTTTTGCTCTATATTTTTAGGGACCTCCCTCAGCTAGATTCAAGATGTTCTGTGAAATGGAAATGTAGCTGGATGGAAAGCAAGATTGACAGTGAGAATCCTCAATCTGCCATTTATGAAGGATAATTTGTTCAACATTAAATATAAAAAGCTCTGCCTGATGGTTGCATTATAACCAGTGGGGTGTCTTGTCAACCAACGTGCTGGGAAACAGGTTTATACAACTCACTCTTTTCAGTAATTATTGCCTTTTAAGAGAGAGCGGCCAAGCATGTTAAATGAGACTTAGTTCATAATTGTCAGATATTAGTATAATGGATTCAACTAAAAGGATTTTAGACATTTGGGCCAATTTGGCCCTCTGTTCTAGAAGCCGCACGTGGCATGGTATGAACCAGCCTCTTGAAATTGGAGAGAGGATGATGTGAGTGACTGAATGCCTGGCTTTCATTTTGAACATTTCCTGACTCATTTGCCACCCAACCCCACATCACTGCATTGAAGCAAGCCTACCTCTAACAAACAGAAACATATGGAGGAAGTTACTGATTCCAGGGTGCACTAGAACCAGAGCTTAATGCTCAGGCTGAAAACCCACAATCAAAAATATTTTCATTTGGCTTCTTGGCTTGCATTTCCAAGTGTTATATGAGATTTGTTAGGCAGTTTTTAGTCTTATGTTAGGAAGTGAGCTGTTCCCGAATTCCCAGGATGTGTCCTGAACTATAGCATATTGTGCCAGTCCTTAGGCTTGTAAACGTTTTGGTATGAAAAAAACCATGACATTTCAATTTACTTTTTTTTTTCAGTCTCTAATATATAGGGTGTGCACCCACAACAGGGAGATCACACCAGTTCTGGTGGTAACTCAATCAGTATGTCAAGGTTGGGCCTCAGTTTTCACACTTTGGCGGGGTTGTCATGTTACTTACAGAGTTAGGAACCATGTGAAGAGCTCTTGTAATACCGTGTCAGGAACATTTTGGGGGATTCCAGGGAAGACACATTATTTTGATAAACACATATCTAAGACCTGTGACCTTCAAGCACTTAGCGGTCTCTGACCTAACCTCAAAGAACATTTTGTTGGGGACAGACCCTCCCTGGTGTGAATATTCATTTTAGAATATCCTTCGGTTATAGTTGTGTCTGGAAATCCTTGAATTTATGATAAAATTTTATTCCACATCCATGTCCAGATCTAATCATAGACCAACCACATTCCCTGCCCCCCGATCTTTTGAAAAGTACTCATTAGTTTACACAGGTAACACATGAATGCATTCCTGTGGGAATATTCCTAACATTGAAGAACTGTGTTCATGATTAAAGAGTTGATCTCTTTTCACTCTTGCCTCTAATCCCACTGACACCCTAGAAATAGTTACCATTAATAGCAGAGTATAATTTTCTGTTTCTTTTAATGCATTTACATTCATATGTAAAGAAAATATACAAGTATATACATTAGCAAATATTAAAGGAATCACAAAGTACACGTTTTTGTGCTATTTGCCTTTTCATTAAAAAAATATAAATTAATCGTGTTTAAACCAGAAATCATCATGATTTGGGAATGTGTCCCTGTTTACAAACCCAGAGTTGGGGTTTTCCAAAGGCCTCCCTCACTTGTGGCCCCGACTATACTATTTCCTTTCACTACCCATCCCCACCCCCGCCATTGTCCTTCCCATTGTCTCACATTCCAGCTGCATCGAGGGAAAACGTTCCATTCAGTGCCTTCAGATTAAAATATACCTAAGATTTTTGAGCCAACAGAGTGAGAAAATGGAAAGACTAACAAAGATTCTAATTAGAGCTAAACAGTATACATAGATAGGCTGCTTAGGCAGCAATAGAATATTTCTCCTAGCCTCAGAGATGGAAATGGGATAATTGCTAAGAAAAATGGGTCCATCTAACCTATTATCCCTTATGTCTGCCAAATTCTAGCAGCTTCCTTAACCCTTCCTTTATGACCACTTGACAACTGAGCAGAAGGCAAGAGCTCTTCCCTGCAACATTGAGCTTGATTGCTTACAATCTTCTGCCCCCAGGGGTTCTTGCGCCCCCCCCTCCCCCCGCCCCACGCCTTGATTAGGAGAAATGGCCCCCTGCTCATCCTGTCAAGGCTCCCCGGCTGCACAGTGAATGAGGGAGAAATCTCATTTTGGAGACAAGCATTTTCTGTGAACTCTATTAAGCAACAAAGCAGCCAGGCTTTCACGGGGGTCACATTTCCAGGATATAATCACCAACTTCTTGGGTGCAATATAAGGCCCCTGCCGGAGTCCACTCTTTCCATGTTCGTCAATGTGATTATTTCACGATAACAGCTTTCTCGAGGGAGTCAGAGATGCTTTCCGCACATTTTAATGAGCCTGTCATCCGGCCTCAATTTTTTTCCCTTACTCTTTATTTCTTTTCTGATTCCTTTCTTTCATGTTGTGAGTCACATGTATTTGGAAGGCAGAGAGGACACAGACATTTTAAATGTCATCCAGCATAGACAAAAATCCATTGTCTTCCCTTCTTGAAATTTAGCAGTATTGCAGGGGTTCTTGGGTTCAGCAGGGTTAAAATATTCTGTATCTGTGTTCTGAGAAAAAATAATGTATAATTAATTAGTCATGGAATTTCAGTATGTTCCTATGTAAAGAATAATCTTATTTTTCATGAAGAATTGAAACATATGTTAAGTACCATTATAGTAAAGAACATTACAACAAATATCCCTGTGTAATAAAAGATTTTAGAGTCCTACCCAAAGACCCAGCAAATTCAAGATTCCATAGTTATGGTTTTACTAGAGTTTATTAAAAGAGCTAGGTGAGACACAGTGGTTTTCATGCTGACACGTTAATTTTTAGGTTTTACTTAACAGCAAATACTGAATTTGGGATACATAAGAATTTGGTTTTTATTTTTAAGAACAGGAAAAAAAAGAATAGATAAAGAGTGGTCAGAATATTTGATTTCATTTCTGTTACTCATACTACTTAATACTTTCTAAACTTATACTTAATTTTCAATATGTTTAATTATTTTTTCCTTCACTAGACTTTGTTTTTTAAAACTAAATCTACCCTGAGATTTTCTGTGAAAGGACAGCAGAATAAGATTTGATTTTATAAATAAATTTACCTTGAGATTTGCTAAGTAACAAGTATGGATCAGAGTATATCTTACTGAATTTCAGCTAGCCATTGATGATTTTTTATTCTAGTTTTTTCAGATGGCTTTTGTTAATGAATGATGTGTGTGACTGATGTTCCCTGTAGCTTTACCTACTTAAATTAATCTGGGTCTTTATCCTTTGTAAACATATGTATGATCTGCTTCAATCAGATTTTCTGAAGACAAAGGCAAGTATTCTCCATCTTTTCTCAGGAGGCTTACAAATGATATGCATTGGACTAATCCAATTGGACTAATATGATTATTTTTGTGTGTATATGCAAAAGGGCATAGATTGCTCAATAATACATGAGAAAAAAGACGTGATTATTTCCTTGCCAGGTTCGTTGTGTCTGGATCCAGGGGAGAAGGTGTCTGTGGGCCAAGAACCCATGTGGCTGCTAGCTCCAAGACTTTTCCTTAGGAACAGTGTTCTTTCTTCCTCTGGAACCAAGGATACATTCCCCAACTCAGACAAAGAAGATGCACTGGCTCACCTTCACTTACACCGTTTTTCTAGCAGTGATGGGGGGGCTGGTAGGCACAGACTTAGGCTCCCACTTGACCACCAGGGTGACAGAACTGAGGCCTTGGTATCCAGGCCAGTTAGCTGAGGGAAGGACATGCCTTCTGTCTGAGCCTGGGTGTGGGTCCATGAAGTCACCTCTCAAGCACCTCCATGGTGTGTGTCTTGGTCTGTTTGGGCTACTACAATAAAATATCTTAGACTGGGTGGCTTATAAACACAGAAACTTACTTCTCGCAGTCCTGGAAGCTAGAGGTCCAAGATCAAGGTGCTGGCATTGTTGCACTCTGTTGAGAGTCTTCTTCCTGATCCATAGCATTTACCTTCTTGCTTTGTCCTCAAATGGTAGAAGATGCTAGGATCTCTGTGGGGTTTCTTATAAGAGTGCTAATTCCATTCAAGAGGGCTCCACCCTCATGACCCAGTCACCTTTCAAAGACCCCACCTCCTAACACCATCACCTTTGGGGGTTAGGATTCAATGTTTGAACTTGGGGGGACACAAATATTCAAACCATAGCAGTGTGCTTCCTTCCTCTGCTCTCCCTTTACTCACTGGTATTCTCAAAGCTCCTGTCTTGGTTCTCCTCTCTTCATGATACATAAATTCCTGGTAATTTCACCAAA
Organism: Mirounga leonina; assembly: GCF_011800145.1. Classification (NCBI taxonomy): domain Eukaryota; kingdom Metazoa; phylum Chordata; class Mammalia; order Carnivora; family Phocidae; genus Mirounga; species Mirounga leonina. The sequence goes on from NW_023270415.1 coordinate 54,436,861, forward strand.
GCCAGGTTTTCACCATCTCCTGTTGACTCTGAAAAATATATCATCAGCCTGGATACTCTCCTGAGATCCAGACTCAAATATTCAAAAGTTTTATTGGATATTTTCATTTGAGCATACCATTGGTTCCTCAAAACTATCAGGTCCCAAAATGAACTAATTATCTTTATTCTCAAACATTCTTTTGTGTTTCTTATCTGAGGGAATGATACCACCGAACTGTCCAAAATGGAACAGTAATGTATTCTTTCCTCTTGTTACCTCCCACATACCAGGTCACTAAAATCTATAAATTTATTCTCTTAAATATCTCAGATTTCTCCTCTGTTTTCCCTGACCACCTCCACTACATTAGATCAGTTAGCGGAATTATTATTTTGTGGAGGAGGGAAGTAGTGAGTTGTGTTTTTCATAAATGTGGTACACACTCTATTGGTTGGGTTAGGCACTAAACATATTAACATCCCTGTTCTTCTTCTTCTTTTACAGATTTTGTGAATATAATTTTAAGACTGTAAATTACTTTGAGTAAGACAAGCCATTTACCATTGATGGTATATTCCCTGCATCAGTTTATTGTTCCACATTATATGACATTATATGAAAGTGTTCTTTTATGCACACTCTAACTCTAAATATTATCAGTTTTTAACAATCTGATAGGCAAAATGCTGTACTTCATTCTCTTAAAGTCATATTTTCATGATCGTCAATAACTTTCAGTGTTTTCATACATTGGTTAGGCTTTTCTGTTTTTCTGTGAATTAAAACGTGTTTTATGTGAATTACCTATTCTCATGATTTTTTCATGATAATGTAATAAAATTTAAATAATTTCTATTGAGTTGGGGTTGCTCTTTATGTATTAAGCATATGAACTTTTTTGATGGTAAAAGGTTTTCCTTTTACTCTACCACTTGCCTTTTAAGGATGTTTATCTTACCCTTGTCATTCAGAAATATTTTGCGTGTAGTTTTTTTTCTTATTGAAGTATAGTTGAAATATGTTGTATTAGTTTCAGGTGTATAGCATACTCGACCTTACTTACACATTACACCATGCTCACCATGACAAATAGTCACCATCTGTCACCACACGGTATTATTTCATTGACTGTATTCCCTTTGCTGTACTTTCTATTCCCGTGACTTGTTTATCTTACAACTGGAATATGGAGTTTGAGTGTGGTCTCCTGGCCTTTTCCTTTATGCCTCCACAGCATTGTCTAACAAATCTCTCTCATGGTCTCCTTGCCTTCCTCTGGCTTCCAAGCTATTCCAGAGCTCTCTTTTACAACACAAATCAGCCTGTACCTTCTCACTTAAAATCCGTCAGTGGATTCCCATTGTCTACATTAATTTTAAAGTGCATATTAATTTTAGTACAGCAAAGTAGGTCTTCTGTGATTTGCTACGTTGCTGCCTCTCTGCCTCACAGGCTTTCATTCATCCCCACCAGCCACATGAACCCACCAGCGCTCACATATACCAAAGGTAGAGCTCATGTCAGGGTCTTTGTACATAGTCCCCTTTTTCTGGAATGCCTTTCCTCTTTCCTTGTCCTCTTAGGGAATTCCCTCGGAGAGAATTCATTTCAGGCTCAAGCACAGTTGATTATTCCTTTCTTTATGCCTCCAAACAGTGTATATTCCTCTTTTGTACCATTTTCCCAGTTTTTGCTGTAACTGTACCTATAATCTTATTTACTTAATAGCTTTCTTTCACACATATCCATTCTAAACTTAAATAAAACTATTCAAAAAGGAAATGTTCTATTTCTGCTATAAATGGAGATGCAGTGTTATTTGCAATAGATATGAGAAAAACATAAAAATAAAAATATAACTATTATAAAAATCTAACAATTGCCCATGTAAAATCATCTTGCACATCAGTAACAATACACATGCTACCTTTTGGAGCATGCTGCTCAATTGTACCACTTATCAAATTATCCAAAGATTTATAGACCATAGTACAATTATGGCATATAAAAAAGATATAAATTTAAAAGTGTTTAAACAAATCTTTAAATAATCACATTTATTTCTAGTTATCACCACAGTAAAAAGCATTACTCTTGTGGAAATGGAGTAAGTTGTTGGTTGACTATACACCGCCTGAATTCTAAACAGAGTGTGGTGGAAAGCCTTAAAAGTGTTTCTTAGCCCATCTTTCCTATGGCCTTTGTTTTAATTCAGGAGGGAAAGTCTTAAATACAGATAAAAGGAAATGAGATCAGCAGGACAATGAAAATGGGATGTTGGGCCTCAGGGGGGGATGTCGTGCCTCAGCGGGGGATGTCGTTATGGAAAACTCTGTCAGGCTGAATTTGTTAGATTATATGGTAGGATGAATATGAATTTAGAATAAAACACTGAATTATATTTAGATTTGGGAATGGTCAAGGACTATTACTAGGCTAGACTTAATTACATGTGTCATTTGACTTTGTGGCACTCTATATTACAAAAATCTCAAAGGGATCCATTATTTATCTTAAAAGTTTAAATACACAATTCACACGGCTTTTCATTATTCTCTCTCTTGTTCTTTTCATCGGTAGGTGCTGATTTATACCTTTATTAGAAATGCGGTAGCAATAGTCTACACTTAAATGCTTTTATTATTTGAATTTGTTGAGAATAAGTCAACATAGAAGCTGAATATTTAATCACTGAGAGCTAGACACAAACAAAATTATTATTTAAAACTTTTTGAATTTGTTACACTTTACATCCCAGGATTATGAAGTACCAATTTTTACTAAATGCATAGAAGTGCTGCCAATACAAGAAATTTCAGAGAATAGTAAGCCTTAACTAGTAATGTAAAAATAGAACTTTGTGACCAGTAATGAAAGGGTGTTTATTTCTCTGAAATGTATAATTGTAGTTGTTCCTTCCAAATTACAACCGGATACAAAAACCTCTTTTCATTCAGAAAGGATGTTATTAAGTTTTCCTTAAAAAAAACCAAAAACCAAAAAACAAAACCCAAAAGATGAATGCAATAGCTTATTAACATGATTCTATATTTTAATGAGTGAGGTCATACTGTTTAATTCTTTATCCTTTGTACTGATTTTATTACCATTCACCATTCGTGATCTGAGGTTGTTAGAAAGGCATTTAGTTTAGACAGTACTGAATTGCTCTCATGGGTCCATGAGCTTTTGGACTGATAATGGTGTCCTTTTGTTCTATTATTCCATATGTGATTTCAGAGTTTTTCTAGACCTGTAGCTGAAGTTGGAGATACCATGCCAGTGAGATTTCCCTTCCTTCAGTGAAAAGCATCTGACATCCTCAGAAGGGGGCCTTAGACTCTTGTTGAGTCTCCAGTGACTGTGGTGTCATGGAGGTACATAATCCCTGTCCCTCAAATTGTACACAACAGTGTGGTTTTTTTTTTTTCCTTATGGGTTCCATAGCTTCCAGAAGATTCTTCAAGGGTCCATTAATTTTATTTTATTTTTTAAAGATTTTATTTATTTGACAGAGAGAGACACAGTGAGAGAGGGAACACAAGCAGAGGGAGTGGGAGAGGGAGAAGCAGGCTTCCCACGGAGCAGGGAGCCCGATGTGGGACTCGATCCCAGGACCCTGGGATCATGACCTGAGCCGAAGGCAGACACTTAACGACTGAGCCATCGAGGCGCCCCTCCATTAATTTTAAAACGTTTGAAAACTCCTGTAATACCTCATTTTGTTGTAATTTATAGTCCTAGATTAACTGTCTCCACGTTATATAGACTCTAAATCTTTTTATGGTGATATTGATACAATTTCTTTTTTAAAACACATTATGGTATAATATATACAATATAATATTTATCACTTTAACCATTTGTAAGTGCATAGTTCAGTGGCATTAAATATATTCACAATGTTTTATAACTATCATTACTATCTATATCCAAAACATTTTCATCTTCCTGAATAAAAACTCTGTACCCATTAAACAGTAACTTCTCCACCCCCCAGCCCCTGTTAACTTCCATTATACTTTCTGTCTCTGTGAATTTGCCAGTTCTAGCTAGGCACCTCATATAAAGTGAAATCATGCAATATTTGTCTTTCTGTGTCTGGCGTATTTCACTAAACATGATATTTTTAAGGTCCAGCTATGTTGTAGCATCTATAAAAATTTCATCTTTTTATGGCTGAATAATATCCTATTATGTGTATATACCACATTTTGTAATCCATTCATCCATTGATGGACATTTGGGTTGTTTCCACCTTTTGGCTATTGTGAATAATGCTGCTGTGAACATGGGTGCACAAATATCTGTTCGAGTTTCTGCTTTCAGTTGTTTTGGATTTATTACTAGGAGTGGAATTTCAGGGTAAACCTCTCTGTATTAGATTAAAAATCTAGTTTCTTCTTTTCACCATCAAGAGAGGTTTTTGCCACTGAAGCATTCAAAGTCCATTGTTACTCCCCAGTCAGTTTGCTATATGTAAGTTCTCTGATAGAATCCACCTGGGTGGTCTTCCTGATCACCCCATTGTTGTCTTGTGAAACACTTGGAAACAAAATTCATCAACAAAGAAGATAGTTTCTTTAAAGTTTATAGTTTCCCTTGAGTATAAATTCCATAGATGCTCTTCTCATTCACCATTCATGACACAGAGAACTTATTTCATGAAAAAGATATCCTAGACATATTCCATACAATTTTCAGAATTTATTTTGCAAGTTACTTGGAATGGCACCTGTCACCAATGAACAGGGATGGAAAATAAGGACATGTCATTCCCCTTTGAAAATGATTATTCTGGACACGGTGCTAATTTGCCAACCCTGAAAAAGTCAGTTTTGTTTATAAAGACCTTGACATATCCACAGAACTGAGAATTTTAAGTAAATATCATGCGTTTGTGTTTGCTGGTCCTTGGGGTAATTGCTGAATACAAGTTCCTCCAGGCTTTTTTATCCTTATAAATCGTATAAGACAATGACTTTAGCAAGGTATGGGAGGATAGAAGAAAAAAATTAAATATGGATTTATAGTTGGAGCTCAGATCAAGGGACTCATTTTCATAGAGGTATTTTGTCATTTCTCCTGACCTCATCCTTATGTCCATCAGAGAGGCAATAGAGAGGGAAGGGACATATTCCTTTGAGACTTACAGTTAATTATCCTAAATAATGTGGTAGATGCTGCCCATTAATGGGAATGGAAATCAAGTAATCTCAGGAACCTGTGGTGCCCACATTACTTCTCTCACTCCCTGCTGTCAGATTTGCTCTGGATTATTTCAGATTCTGTGGGTTTGCTTCTAGTCTGGAGAACAATGGGAGCACAGAATTGAAGGTTTTGGAGGTGTTTGTACTTATGTGTTTGAATTCCATCTGTATCTCTGCCAAGTGGATTTCTGGATCCCAGAATTGTTCAGACAGTGAGCAATATGGGCTGATGTTTCAAAGTGCCCCAATTTGGGAGTCAGACCAATTTGGAGCTGGTTTTCAACTGTGCCATTTACAAGCTGCCACTTTAGGTAAGTCTCTTAAACATCCTGAGCCTTGGTTTCCTCACTGTAATACATTTTTAATAACAACTTGTGTGATTGTTAAGAGAACCAAATAGAGTAAGGTTTGTATGTTCCTCTCATTATTGAGTGGCTGCTTTGTTCTCATCGCAGTAGTGAGTACTTCACGTGTGTGTCATCCCTTGTTAGAACAATAAGTAGGTGAGTGGCACCTAGGCCTTGAGTTACCATTCAGGCAGATTACTCTAAGAGTTTCTCAACAGCATCAAATCACACCTCACCCCCACCTTCAGTTTACTCTCCAAAATATGTTTGTAGTGACACTTGAAGAAGTTTGATCATATTATTTCCCTTCTTGAAATATGTCGGTATCATCTTATCACCATCAGGACTATGTTTACATACTTCTGGCGAGACTCAAATGTCACTTCTGCTAAACAGCTTCCTAAATACCTTCACATAACATCACTGTAGGCTTACTTACAAAGGTCTGGCTCCCAGTGAACAAGGACTGCCTTTCATTTTCTGTATGAAAACACCAAGTATCAGGGTGCCTGCGTGGCTCAGATGGTTAAGAATCTGTCTTTGGCTCAGGTCATGATCTCCAGGGCCTGGGATCGGGCCTGCATCAGGCTCCCCTCTTCATGCCTCTCCCCTCCACTCATGTTCTGTCTCTCTCAAATGAATAAATAAAATCTTAAAAAAAACAAAACAAAAACAAAAACACCAAGCATCTTTCCTAGCCTTTAGTAGCTCTCAACTACTATTTGCTGAATTGATAAATAAATGCCTGTCAGTCCTTTGAAAGTAATTAGCATGTCATGTCGTCCCATGTCTTCTGTTCTTAACTTTTTCTTCACACGAAACCAGAGACACATATCTAGTTATACTTATTAATATACCTGGGCGGACACAGCTGCCCACAGGATCAGTCCAAGCTTGGCTTATGATTCAGCTGGTAAATTGAACACATGGGTTCATCTCTCTTCCTAAAAAACCCACTGAAATGATGATAGAAAGTACAAAGGGTAATGCAGTCTCACAAATACAGAGACCTGGAGTAGGGATATCAGCAAACCAAAAATTTTAACCAATTTCTGGGATACTAAAAATAGATGGGTTCACATTGCTAGTTAAAGTGGAAAGGAGGGACTCATGGCTCAATATATGTAGAGTGAAACTAGTATAAGGTGAACCAGTTTTTTCCATGATAAATCTGTTAGACTGAGCAGTGGGGAGAGGGGCAGAATCCGATGACCCAGGTCGCTAAGAACTGAGGACCAGCAGCTCCGGTTGGTTTATCCCACCCTCTTCGTCTGCTGCTGTGTGTGCTGTGCTGACCTTTGCCCATTGATTAAAGCCAGATAGGTATTCTCCAAAGAAATAGTACCACTCTTCCTGGGAAGAATAAGGCCTCTCAGATGGGGGAGTAGTGCTTCTGACCAGGATCCTCCTTCTCTATCTTATCCTTAACTCTTTTTTCAGTTTTGTCTCCTGCTGCCCTTCTGTCTCCCCCTCCCCTGGCCCTAGACCTGAATCATACAGAAACATTTGCTGTTTGAATGCTGCTTGTCTTTGTGTCTTTCCCAAATGATTTCCCTGCCTTAATGTTTTATCCAGATTCTCCCCAGTCAACTCCTCATCATTCTTGAAGATTCCACTTCCACATCTGGGAATTCTGGAGTGACTGCATCACTCCAAGCTCTGCCTCTGTGGTCACAATGCCTCTTTCTCCTCAGTGTCAAATCTCCCTCGGCTTCCCTCTTGTAAGGATATATGTGATTTCATGTGGGGCCCACCTGGGTCATCTCCCAATCTCAAAACCCTTAATCCTATCTGCAGAGCCGTACAAGGTAAAAATTATAGCTCCAGGGATTAGGACACAGATATCTCTTTGTGCAGGAAATATTTTTCAGCCCATTAAAGCATACTTTACAGATTTAGAAACAAAGGGATTAAGTTCACTTGCCCAAGTACACACAGGCATTAAGCAGCAGTCTGGATTTGAATTTGCATCTATTTGATCTCAGAGTCTGTCCTTTCTCCTCTTCCTCTATCCCTAAATAATGAGTAACACCTCAAGACATTTGCATTGTTGCTTTACTCAGACTCACATTTAAATGTAAAACCCCTGTGTTCAGAATTCAGAGGGTAGGCCATACCAAGAGAAATCACTGATGACCCAGACACACACTCTAGGTTAGCTCAACACTTGCATTTATTTCCTTCATTGTTGAAGCAGGCAGGGAGGTGATGAGGAGGGAAGGCTGATGGGGGGCACTCCTCGCGCCTCACGGGTATGGGTCAATGTCTCATTACCTTGGCTGCTGCTGGCTATCAGTGGTTGTGTCAGGGGCCTCTGCTAGCAAGATTCTTTCTATCTAAGAGGTTGGAGTCATTTCCTAGTCTGTGTGTTGCAGTTTGCACAGAACCCAATCCAGTGTCCTCCTTCAGAGATGCAGAGAGGGGGATGCCCAGGCTCAGGGATGGCGTGGCAGCCCAGCCTCTATGCTACAATTTGTACTAGGGGACTGAGGACTACAGCTGCAAGGACTATCAGCTCCACTGCGTTTTATTTAAATTCCAACAGCTTTTTACATAACTCATTTTTCAGGTATAAATATGGTTTCTCCCTTTCAAAAAGTGTTTGTTAAAAACATTATGCTCAAAACTAAATTTTATATAAAATTTTATATAAAAATATTTATAATATTTCTTAAGAACAAGTGTTTAAATTTAACAAAATGTGGTGAAAACACTCTGCCAAAACAAGTTTTCACTTGAGGGGAGTGCCGAAGTATCTTTGCAAAATATTTAAATTATACAAGTCATAATTGTACACATTCAAACAATACAGATGCAGATAGGGCACTCCTTCCTTAGAGGTAATCACTGTGAATGGTGAATAATTTGGGGTGCATCCTTCCAGTCCTCTGTTTATGCATTTTTACATAAATATCTAATATACTTATTTTTATTTTCAATACATGGAATCATATTTTGACTACTTGCTTTTTAAAATTAACAATGAACTTTAGAGGTGTTTACAGATCTGAACTTACAAAAAGTTGTATAGTATCCCAAAGTGTGTGTATTTAATACCATAATTTATTTACTCCCTTATCGGGCATTTAAATGTTGCTCTTTCTGTTACTAAGACAGTGCTATAAGAAGCATTATTTTACATGTAGCGGGAGTGTTTGTGCAACTATACAATTAGGGGTGGATTTTTAAAATTGGCTTACCCTTTCCATTACACCCAAAATGGAAAGATTGGTACCAAGCCAGATTTGAGTCAGAGAGCTCCTCTGAGAGTTCAAGCGTTAAAGTCTGCAGCCAGAGTTCCTGTTATGACACAGATGACGTCTTCTGGTAACTGTACTTTATCAAGGGTCTCCTTGAGGGATGTCTCAAAGAATTCATCTTCTAATCCTCCTGACGTGCCTATCGCTGCCCTGGAAGCTGACTGTGGTTCTCTTCATGTTACTAGGATAACTTCATATTTCCATTGTTTCCTTTTATGGTGCATCAATTAAGATTTTGTTTGGCTGCAACATAGCCGCCTTGACTGTAGTGACTTTCCCAAATAGGCTCAGTTTGCTTACACAACAAGAAATCGGAAGCCATTGTACACGTGTGACATGACACCTCCATTACACCAGTAGAGCCTGGGCTCCCTCCGTCTTCCTGCTCCGCCATGCTTTGCATGTCTCTTATCCCCATGGCTGCAAAGTAGCTGCTCTGCCTCTAGACGTCGTATCTGCGTCCTGTACTAGGACATGGGAAAGGCTGTGGGCAAAGGACAAGGACAAAAACTGTATGCCAGCTGAGGCTGTCCCTTTTTAAAGAGCTTTCCCAGAAGCCCCAACCAGTGACCTCTGCTTACGTCTCACTTTCCAGAACTGAGACGGTTGTGTTGCTTGCAAAGTTTCAGGGGAGATGAGCGTATTTAACAGGGTTCTTTGTGACCAAACTGTGTATTTGGTTAATAAGAACCAAAGGGATGGGGTGGCTGCGTGATAGACACTGGGGAGGGTATGTGCTATGGTGAGCGCTGTGAATTGTGTAAGACTGTTGAATCACAGACCTGCACCTCTGAAACAAATAATACATTATATGTTAAAAAAAAAAAAAAAAGAAGAGGGGCGCCTGGGTGGCTCAGTTGGTTAAGCCACTGCCTTCGGCTCAGGTCATGATCCTGGAGTCCCGGGATCGAGTCCCGCATCGGGCCCCCCGCTTGGCGGGGAGCCTGCTTCTCCCTCTGACCCTCCCCCCTCTCATGTGCTTTCTCTCTCTCATTCAATAAATAAATAAAATCTTTAAAAAGAAGATAGCAGGAGGGGAAGAATGAAGGGGGGGCAATCGGAGGGGGAGACGAACCATGAGAGACTATGGACTCTGAGAAACAAACTGAGGGTTTTAGAGGGGAGGGAGGTGGGGGGATGGGTTAGCCTGGTGATGGGTATTAAAGAGGGCACATATTGAATGGAGCACTGGGTGTTACATGCAAACAATGAATCATGGAACATTACATCAAAAACTAATGATGTAATGTATGGTGATTAACATAACATAAAAAAAAAAGAATGGAGGGAAGAATGGAGATTGGGTAGAAACTACTGGTTTCTGCCATACTTGGCAATTCAGGTGAAAATGTCTCAAAGAAAGCTCTAAAGATATGGAATAGTCGCCACTGATTCTGTTATAAGTAAAAGCATGAAAAGGCATGGCATATATAACACTGTAACAATCACATTGCAAATAAGAAGTTACCTGTCTTACCTTCCTAAATAAAAGAATGGTTTTCATTTTGCTAGACTTTATTCTGGTCCCACTGAATATGCACTTGTGATTTTTTTTGTTACATACCTTCTACATACATACCATCTAGAATAAATTAAATTTAATATTCTTTGCCTTTTCACTTAATATAAGTATTTTAATACTTTGCTGTCCAATTTTCTAAATATTCATTTAAAGAGCTGCAGTAGATGCCACCATTTTGATATTTATTTATTATTTATTTAAATTTACAATGTTATACATTTAGATTTTTTCAATTTTTAGAAGATAATGTAGAAAATGTTATAAGGACTTTTTTTTGTATATTGCTTTTATTTCTTTAGGACTCATGCTTTATGGACACATGTCAATAAAATGAATTATGGGTTGAAGCCTATGAGCATTTTTGTGGTTGTTGGGAAAGGAACCATGCTATTTTTGGGAAAAGTTTTTACCAATTTATATTCCCATCATCACTGCATCTGTGTATCCCTTTTAACACATTAAATAAAAAGAATAAAAGAAGGAGAAACAAAGAAGGGGAAAAAAAAAAAAAAAGCAGGAGTTATCCAGGATTGAATCAGCCCTGCCCTCTTGTGGTAAATCTTAAAACTTCAGAGCAGGCTTTTTCTTTGTCAAGGGCTTGTTTTTAGAATGTTGTGTCTAATGCTGTTGTCAGCCACTGATCTTTTCAAATAGAAAGTGGGGACCTCAGTATTAGTCTTACAGACTCAAAGAATAGGAATGATTTGGGCTTGAAATCCACAACATTGCCAAAGAAATGACCTACAACAGATCTGTATATTCTTGTATATGTAAATTCAGGTACTTGCAGGTAAATTCTTGTTCTGGGGATTAGGAATTGGTGGTATTGCTTGGGAATCAGTCTTCTGAAGGGGCCAGTCCTTAAATGATGATTTAAAGGAGAGGGGAATATTTGGTTGAAGACTGATACATATATATGATATATATATACACATATGATATACATATCACATATATGATTTAATACCATAATTTACTTACTTTATGTGATATATATACATATCATATGTGTGTGTGTGTATATATATATATGATATACGATATACATATCATGTACGTATATGATGAGAGAAGAAGAGAGAGAGAGAAATAGCCAGAGGAAACAATAAAGATTGTCTAGCCTAATAATTTTATTTTGCAAGTGAAGAGACTGAGAATCAGAGCAATTATGTGGCTTTCACAAATAAAAACTCCAATAAATAACACAGAGCCTGTAGTTACACTTCTAGCCCTGGCTTTTGCTACTGGCCTCCATGGTCTTTCCGTTAGATTTCTTCTTAAAAAGTGTGAGCACCAAATGAGATAATACACAGGGAGTGCTTTGAGAAATATTCAGTACAAATACAAGGAAGCAGAATTATTAGATGATATAGCAGAGAAGCTATAGCAGAGTGTGATTTATATCTGTGGCATAATTGGTCTGCTTAAAATCACTGAAATGGCAGAAATCAAAAGACTCTTAAAAAATTCATTTTGGTCCACTCAACTTACTGGTGGAATAAATGCATCTGAACTAATACACATGTAGTACTTAGCATAGTGCTGGAGCATAGCATTGGTCTAAAACTGTTAAATAATAATCATTACCACTATATGCTTGACCTGTCCCAAGTGTTTTATGTATATTAATTTTTTCAGTGTTTTATGTATATTAATTCTTTCAGTCGTCACAACCACCGTATGAAGTATATTCTATTTTTAATCCCATCTTATGAAGAACCTGAGGCCTGGAGAGGTTAAGTAACCTGCTGTGATCACACAGCTTTAAGTGGCAGATCCAGGATTTGACTACAGGCAACTTTACTGTCTCCCTAAACTACCTTTAATGACATCTAGTGCTCAGGCGAGAAGCCCATTTTCTGGCTACTGTATAACACACTGTATCTTCTCTGTTTTGCTTGATTGTATCTTATGCTGGAAAACATGAGATCTCCTCAGATCTCTTTAGACAGGTAACAATGTAACTTTATTCAGAGACTATGACCCCAGTAAGGAACTAAGAGATAAATGTAGCAGGAGCACCTGAGAGCAGGAGGATCCAGGTGAGATGAAATGTAGGTAATGGACAGATCATACAAAGCTTTTTTGGATCTGTGAATGGTTTTGATCCTTCTCCCAAGATCAGTGGGGAATGGTTAAAGGGCTTCAAGCTGATGTGTGTGGAGGGTGGGGAGGGGGGATGTTTTAATCTTGCAACAGTCTGAAGAAGGATTGAAAAGAAACATCAGTGAGAGTGTGGTTAGGAGGTGCCCTTTCAGTACTGGATGGGGAGATAATGTTTTGAATCGAAATAGAGGCAAGGCAAAAAAAGCAAGTGGATTTAGTAGATATTTAGGAGGTAAACTCGACAAAATTTGGTAATGGATCAGATATGGCAGATGACAGAAGGAGATTGTCAAGGAAGCTTCAAATTTCTTGTGCAGTTCAATAGATGGTGTCATTGAAATAATGAATATTGTGAGGATGGGGAATGGGGTGGCAGAGCTCCTTTTTGGACTTCAAATGTTAAATCCAAGGAGGTATTTGGGTTCATGAAACTATAGTTTAAAAGAGATAGCAGGGAATAAAAACTTCAGCATCAGTGAAGTACAAATGGTCATAGACGAGATTGCCTAGGGAGAGAATGTATAGTAAGAAGAGGGTCTGGATGGGTCTGGAAGAACTCTACTATTTAATGGCCAGAAAAAGGAAGGTGAGCTTGCAAAAGAGACAGAGAAAGAGTTGAAAGGTAGAGAGAAACTAAGGAGTGGTGTCACAAAGGATGCAGAACAAACATTTTCAAAAGGAAGTAAGTAATCAGTTATCAAATATGCTAAAAGGCCAAGAGAAGTAAAATTGAGAATGTCCGTTGGATTAGCTACATGAAGGTCTTAAATGATCTTAGCGTAATGGAAGCCAGATAAGACTTCATTAAAGAGAATAGGTAAGGAAATGGAGATGGGCGAATAGAAAGGTTGCTGAGCTAGTCAAGGTTCTCCAGAGAAACAGAACTAATTATATATAAATAATTCATATATATATGACGAGATTTATTATAAGGAATTGGCTCATGTAACTATGGAGGCTGACAAGTTCCAAGGTCTGCAGGATGAGTCAGCAAGCTGGAGAGCCAGGAGAGCCAAATGCTGAAGGGCTCAAGACCCAGGAAATGCTAATGTTTCAGTAGAATCTAGAGGCAGGACAAAGCCAAGATCCAGCTCAGAGGCAGTCAGGCAGGAGGAATTCTTCCTTGTTCAGGGAAGGATCAACCTTTATTGTTCTATTCAGGCCTTCAACTAATTGTGTGAGGCCCACTCACATTAGGGAAAGCAATCTGCTTTCCTCAGTCTACTGATTGAAATGTTAACCTCTTCCAAAAACACCCTGACAGACACACCCAGAATAATGTTTGACTAAATATCTGGGCACCCCATGGCCCAGTCAAGTGGACACAAAAAATTCAGTTGCTACTGAGAGACCAAATAGGAGGAGACTGAAAAATACCCGCTAGATTCATTGACATGGTAGAGAAATGGAACTGAAGTTGTCCAGAGATGACTCAAAGAGTGCGTGAGAGGTGGTGACCTATAGATGTTTCATTTGGGAAGTTTTGCTGTGAAGGAGAAGAAAGTAGAATGTCTCTCTTTCTCTCTTTCTTTCTTTCCTTCTCAGTGGCAGAGAATTAAAAATATTTTGAAGGGGAAGATCAACCAAAACTAAAAGAAATAATAAATATTATCAAGTTCTTGAGAAGTAGGAGAAGATGAGATCCTTACCTTTCCTTTACCATCTTCCTGTCAAATCTCAATTCATAATACCAATGGGAACATCTAGGACCCTCACTGGATTAAACAGTATTGTCTTGATTTCATCACCACCATTATTAACATCATCAAGAAACATTGTAAATTTCCAAATGGCATAAGGTGCACTAGAAATACACATCATTTTTGCCCTGTCTGCTCTATCTCAAACCCTCACTGGAAGGGATAGTGCAGCCTGGTCTGCCTTAGACAGAATGCACACAGCTGAAGGAAGTACAGAGTTTTTTTGCTCATCTGGGAAAATTTCTGTTCTTATTCCACGTACCAAGTTGACAACATGTTCAGGAATAATGAAGATCATAAAAACCCATTCTGAAGATGTTTCAATTTAAAATATGAAGGGTTGAACCATTAGGGTTTTCTGAACCTTTGTGCTCAATGTTAAAAATATGTATAAATGGTAAAATTTGCCTTTATTTTGTTTAATCTGTTTGCTTTCAACATTTATTGAAGAAGCACTTATGAAGCATTTACCAGATGCTAACAGTGTGCCTGGCACTAGAATAGAACGGCGAACAAGAAATGCTTCCTGCTTTCAAAGGATTTGCAGTCTGGTATGACTAAGATAAATACAGACAAGTCAAGAAGTCACTTGCAAGTAATAGCATTAGTCGTGCTGAGAACATGGTGTCACAGAAGCACATAGAAGGGCTCTGGTCTTGGAGGGTCTGGGAAGTCTTCTTGTAAGATGTAATTTGGAAGCTGTGACCTGAAAATGACTAGAGTCTAGGTGAAGTGAAAAGGGAGAGGAAAGAGATTTTTTTTTTCTTTTTCTTCTTTTCTTCTTTCTTTCTTTCTTTCTTTCTTTCTTTCTTTCTTTCTTTCTTTCTTTCTTTCTTTCTTTCTTTCTTTTTCTTTCTTTCTTTCTTTAATTCTCTCTCTCTTTCTTTCTTTCTTACAGAGAGAACAACCTGTCATGGGGGAAATAAATCTTGCTCCATTCAGAGTCACCTCAAGTTGTTTTTTATGGCGGTAGCACAGAATGTAGGGGGAAATGGCAAAAGATGAGCCAGAAGTAAGTAGAAGATAGTTCAGGAAGGGAAGATGGAGGCAGTAACACCAACAAGTATTTCACTAGTGCTTAGTTGAGACAGGCTTAATGTATCACAATTCATCCATGTAAATACTGTAAGGTAGGAAATATCGTAGTCTTCACCACATGGAAGAGAAGTATGGTAAGATGCAGTAACTTACCCAAAGTCACCATGGTGACTAGTCAAGCTAGTAAGGGTGGGAGAGGAACTCAAGTGGTCTGTGCACAGAGTGTGCTCTGACCACTATCCAGTACAGCCTCTCAGGGACGAAGATTTGGGAGAGAATCAGACTGTCCCAAAGCATATCACTGATGGTGCTGGGAAAACTCGATGTCCACATGCAAAAGAATGAAATTGGACCTTTATCTTACACCATATACAAAAATCAACTCAAATGGATTAAAGACTTAAGTATAAGACCCCCAAACTGTAATGCGTAGCCAGAATTGTGTTTTGGAAAGATTAGTGGGCATACTCTGGAGAACAAATGTATATGGGCAGGTCTGGAAGCAAGGGTAGAAGTGAAAATCAAAGCCAGTTGGGAGGAGAGGAGAATTTAATCTTGAGTAACAAAGAAAATTGTGAAATCTCAAATATTCTGTTGGATATTTGGATGGTTAAGTGTGCAAGTCCAAAGAAGATGACTCTTGGAGAGTGATGAGAGCAAGATGGCCAAATAAGACATCCTTCATTGGTATCCCCTCAACAACATTTGGCATCCATCCACAGACAAAAGTGCCGTTGAAGGGGGCCGTGGGATCCAGGTGGGAGACTGTGAAACCCTGGTGCAGTCCAAGAATGAGGAGAGATGTTTTGTGAAGACAAGTCCATACCCAAGCAGTTGGCTTACTGACTGTGGTCTTAGCTATAGAACCAGAAACATCTTTGTACTCCTGAGGACTCACCTACAGCTCTGTTTAGCTTTGGTTCTGTCACCAGCGCCTTATGCCAAGGAACCTAGGAGGAGTCTCACCCACCTGTAATAGGCAAACAGATCTTGGGCCCAGCTGTGGACTCCAAAATGACCCATGAACCAGCTCTAGCCCTTCTCAGCTGCAGTCTGGGAGCCCCTGGAGAACACTTGACTTAGTCAATCATCCACAGATGAGAAAGCCTTTGTGGAAGTCCAGGAGTCTAGTGGAGAAGTTTGAGTATATTGCTGGACCAAAAAATCTGAGATTGGATTTACTGGAGAAGGTAAGAGGAAAAGAATCTTAACGACCCCACCAAAAAACTATTAGAACTAATCAACAAATTCAGTAAAGTTAAAGGATAAAATGTCAACATATAGAAATCAGTTTTGTTTCTATACACCAACAATGAAATATCTGAAAAAGAAACAAAGAAAGCAATCTTATTAGTAGCCTCAAAACAATAAAATATGTAGGAATAAATTTAACCAAGGAGGTGGCCATCTATACACTGAAATCTATGACTTTGATGGAAGTAATTGAAGAAGATACAAATAAATGGAAAGAAATCTAATGTTCATGGATTGAAAGAATTAATAATATTAAAATGTCCATATTGTCTAAAGCCATCTGTAAATTCAGTGCAATCCCTATCAAAATTCCATGGCGTTTTTCACAGAAATGGGAAAAATCAATTGTAATATTTGTATGGAACCACACAAGACTCCAAATATCCAAAGCTGATATATATCCTGAGAAATAACAAAGCTGGAAGCATCACACTTCCTGATTTCAAGCTGTATTACAAAGTGATAGTAATTAAAACATTATGGCACTGGCATAAAATCAGACACATAGATCAATAAAACAGAATAGAGAATCCAGAAATAAACCCACATGTATATAGTCAATTAATTTCGACAAAGGTACCAAGAATGTACAATGGGGAAGGAATAGTCTCTTTAATAAATGGTGCTGGGAAAACTCGATGTCCACATGCAAAAGAATGAAATTGGACCTTTATCTTACACCATATACAAAAATCAACTCAAATGGATTAAAGACTTAAGTATAAGACCCCCAAATTGTAAAGCTCTTTGAAGAAAACACAGGGGGTAATTTCCTTGACACTGGTCTTGGCAATGGTTTTTTGGATTTGACACCAAATGCAAACAACAAAAGCAAAAATAAATAAATGGGACTATATGAAACTAAGAAATCTCTGCACAGCAGAAGAAGTAATCAACAAAATGTAAAGGTAATCTATGGAATGGGAAAAAATATTTGTAAGCCATACATCTGATAGGGGGTTAGTATCTAAAATATATAAAGAACTAGTATGACTCAGTAGCAGAAAAAACTCAGACAACCCAATTAAAAAATGGACAGAAGACCTGAATAAACACTCCTTCAAAGACGACATTAAAATGGTCAACCAGTACATGTAAAGATGCTCAACATCAATTATCATCAGAAAAATGCAAATTAAAATTACAATTACATATTACCTTATACCTGTTAGAATGGTTATTATCAAATAGGCAAGAGATAACACGTATTCTTGAGGATGTGGAGAAAAGGGAACACTTGTGTACTGTTGGTGGGAATGTAAATTGTTACAGCTACTATGGAAAACAATATGGAGGTTCCTCAAGAAATTAAAAATAGAACTATCATATGATCCAGCATTCCCACTTCTGAGTATATATCCAAAGGAAATGAAATCAGAGTGTCAAAGATGTATCTGCACACCCATGTTCATTGCATCGTTATTCACAATAGCCAAGATATAGAAACAACCTAAGTTTCCATTGATGGATAAATGGATAAAGAAGATGTGGTACACACACACTGGAATATTGTTCAGCCATGAGAAAGAAGGAAATCCTGTCATTCATGACACCTTACATGGACCTCAAGGACATTATGCTAAGTGAAATAAAAAGTCAGACAGAAAAAGACAAACACTGTATGACCTCACTTATGTTTGAAATCTAAAAAAACCAAACTCATAGAAACAGTGAATAGAATGGTGATTGCCAGGGGTTGGGGGGTGGGGGAAATGGGGAGATGTTAGTCAAATGGTGCAGAATTCCAGTTATAAGACAAAAAAGTTGTGAGGATCTAATTGCTAAGAGAGTAAATATTAAATGTTCTAACCACACACACAAAATAATGGTAATTATGGCAGGTGATGGAGGTGTTATCTAGCTTGATTGTAATCATTTCACAATATCTACATGTATCGAATCACATGTTGTACACCTTAAACTTACACAATGCTGTATGTCATTATATCTCAATAAAGTTGGAAAACACTCCAATAAAGTAGTTGTGTCTTTGTTTAGCTTTAATAACTTTTGGGGTCTATAAGCATAGACTTAGAGCTTTGGTTAGAGTGGGAAGAGTGTAGTAAGTAAATTGTCACTGTTCTGAATGACAACACTGTGGGAATAGGGAGGTGTGTACATAAACAGCAGGGTAATGGTGAGGGGCAGACAGGTACATGAGACTGATGATATTAGGGACCAGAAAGAGGAACAAGGCCAGTGAGGAATTGCCTATAGAGATGGGGAAAGAGCCAATACATTTTTTTTTCTTTTTAGGATTCATTTTCTTTTCTTTTTTTTTAATTTTATTTTATTATGTTATGTTAATCACCATACATTACATCATTAGTTTTTGATGTAGTGTTCCATGATTCATTGTTTGTGTATAACACCCAGTGCTCCATTCGATACATGCCCTCTTTAATACCCATCACCAGGCTAACCCATCCCCCCACCCCCTCCCCTCTAGAACCCTCAGCTTGTTTCTCAGAGTCCATAGTCTCTCATGGTTCGTCTCCCCCTCTGATTTCCCCTCCTTTATTTTTTCATTCCTACTATCTTCTTTTTTCTTTCTTTCTTTTTTTTTTTTTTACATATAATGTATTATTTGTTTCAGAGGTACAGATCTGTGATTCAACAGTCTTACACAATTCACAGCGCTCACCATAGCACATACCCTCCCCAATGTCGATCACCCAGCCACCCCATCCCTCTCACCCCCGCCACTCCAGCAACCCTCAGTTTGTTTCCTGAGATTAAGAATTTCTCACATCAGCGAGATCATATGATACATGTCTTTCTCTGATTGACTTATTTCGCTTAGCATAATACCCTCTAGTTCCATCTACATCATTGCAAATGGCAAGATCTCATTCTTTTTGATGGCTGCATAATATTCCATGGTATATATATACACACCACATCTTCTTTATCCATTCATCTGTCGATGGACATCTTGGTTCTTTCCATAGTTTGGCTATTGTGGACATTGCTGCTATAAACATTGGGGTGCACATACCCCTTCGGATCACTACATTTGTATCTTTGGGGTAAATACCAGGAGTGCAATCAGCCGATACATTTTGGGAACTCCAATGCCCACTTTAAATTTGAAGTTGGTGTATCTTCTGTGGTATCTTCTCCTAAACTCTCAGAACTGGTCTGGCCCATTCTCCTGCCTTAGATTAGTAATGCTTGGGAAAAGGAAGGAAGTGGGGGAGGACGGGGGCTGGCGTGAGGCTGAATATGGCCCTGGGGGTAGGTAAAGCAGAGACGTAAGGTGCAGGGAGCCCTGACTCAGGGTGGCACAGAGATAGTACGTACTGGAGGAAGGGACCCTGGAAAGATGGGAGACAGGCACTTGGGTGACTTAACAGTCAGAAGTTGATAATTATTCTGGTAGAGGAAGTGAGAGTTTCTTTGGCAGAACATAGCAGCAGCAGATAGATTATTTTAGGACATAGTTGTTTTGAATATGTACACTGGCTTAAAAATCTTCATAGTCTAACGAGAGGCAAAAACAAATGAAAATGGGAACTAACATCAAAGAGACACAGAAGCAACCATTGTGGCAAAGCGCAGCTGGGACATGTTGAATGACAAACACTGGGTGTGATCAGGGAAAGCTTCAGGAACTGAGAAGCATGGTGTTCTGCTCCATGTGGCGGTTTCAGTTTTCATTGAAGTTTTAGGCTTTCTTCCACTTTCTCGCTTAGGGCTCACTTGTTTATTCCTTTGTTCCCGCTCTCTCTCTCTCTCTTTTTTTCTAAAAGATTTATTTACTTATTAGAGAGAGAGAGCATGTGCATGAGCGAGGGGGTGGGTGGGGGAGAGAATCTCAAGCTGACTCCTCACTGAGCGTGGAACCCAATGCAGGGCTCCGTCTCCCAACCCTGAGATCATAATCTGAGCCGAAATCAAGAGTCAGACGCTTAACCGACTGAGCCCCACAGGTAGCCCCTTTGTTCCCACTCTTTTATCTGCAAAACCCTAAAGGGTGCACAAGGATGGAGGACAGTGAGTCTTCCAGGTGCCTATGCAACCTCTACCTGAAAACTCGTGGAAGAAGTAGGGTATAAACAGTGATTTAGGGCAGAGCAAGTGGTGAGTGGAGAAGAGAGAGCAGAACATTCCAAGTGGCAGGATAGGGTTGTTTGTAGTCATGGAGAAGTCACGCAGGAGAAGGGTAAGCTTGGCTCACCCCTCTGAGTGTGGTGGGAGAAATATCCAGCTATGTGCTCTTGGGACCTATTACGTGTCAGGCTCTGAACTACAGCTTTTACCCACATTCTCTCATTCTCTCCTATCTCACCCAATGAGCCAAGAACTATTAATTACATTCTTTTTACAGATGAAGAGATTGAGGCCCAGGGATGATTAATAAGTGAGGTTTTTTTTTTTTTTTTTGTAGTTTCAAGTTTTTATTTAAATTCCAGTTAACATATAATGTAACATTAGTTTCAGGTGTAGAATTTAGTGATATCAGTCCCATTGAGTCCATCCCTCTGCCCACCTCCCTCTGGCCCTTCCAGTAGCCCCTCAGTTTGTTCTCTATAGTTAAGAGTCTGTTTTATGGTTGCCTCCTTCTTTTTTTTCCCCTTATGCTCATTTGTTTTGTTTCTTAAGTTCCATATATGAGTGAAATCATATGGTATTTGTCTTTCTCTGACTGACTTATTTCGCTTAGCATAATACACTCTAGTTCCAGAAATAAAAATTTTAAATCACACAGCTGGTAATTGGCAGAGGCATTTAATCCCAAATCCTGCTCAGATCCAAAGTTATTCCTAGAGCTGTCATACCAGTTAGATGCTCACACCAGGACAGGGGAACAACAAAATTTCTAGTATCAGCACCTGGAAGGTCTGTGTCAATCTATTGGGCCCATAGTTCAGTCTGCAAGTCCTGCTTGAGATATAGAACATTGTGGTAAATCAAGTCATTCTCATTTAGTAGACTGGGGAGGCTGAGGTACAAAGGTTCAGTCTGTATTGTAAAGACAGTGAGCAGACAAACCAGTATTAGGGTTTTACTCATTTCTGGGGTAGATTATTTATTTCTGTGGCATACTCTGCAGAAGTAGGTTTCTGTGCACTTAATTGTTTTTGGTCTCAGAAGAAACTTATCTATGAATAACAACTACGGAATGCAGCTTGTGAATAATAAAGCGAGAGGGTTCATTTTCCAGTTGTTTTATCCCATTGCTGTTCAGTTTACACAGAGAGCAAGGGGGCAAGGATTTCAGATTAATTGCAGTAGAGCACATTGAATAATGCAGGTCAGCACTTGCATTGCTCATGGGGAAACACTTCTAATGGATCCTTTCAAAAGTAGATTTTAAACAATGTCCTGAAAGATTTACCTCCAGAATTTTAAGAAAGCGCATTTTAATAAAGCTATTTTGGGTAGATTTTTTTTCATTACTCTTCGGTATAAGCCACAGCAATGCCTTTCACTGATGGCTTATCATTTGAGTATCTCTCATATATCCACAAGCCCGATGTAGTGAAATTGGTGTCTGGAAGTCTAATGCAAGCAGTTCAGGACTGACTGAGACTACTCTGAAGATCATATTTTAGTTGTTGTGGCTAAGAACATGGCTCATTGGCACTGCTTTCAAAATCTCCAAGAATACCATACCCCTTGTTTCCTTTCTTGTTCAGGTTTTCTAGAACTGTTCCTGGGCTTCCTTACATCTGCAGAGAGGCAGACTGGAGTGCTAAAAGTCATCCATATTAAAGGCTAACCACTTTTATTGCTAGTAAGAATATTCTTCCTTCCTTCTACAACTCTATATGAAAAATAACATTCTGACTTTATGGCAAACTAACAAGGAAAGAGATTAAATCTATTACCAGGTGAATAAATATAAATAGTTAAAAATGAGTTTTTGTTTCATTGTTTGGCCTCTGCTAGTTCAGAATTCTACTATCTGGGAAGATTTAATATTGGAGAAGTAAAAGCCCTGTTTGCTCACTATTTCATGGGGATTGCTGTCACTTAAAATGAATTTTTTGTACCTTTCCTTCTCTTTCCCCGCCAAGATTTAGGTTGCAGAAAGGAGAGCAATGGTTTTAGAGGCAACTTGATCATCTCTGTGTCATTTCTGTAGGCTTTGTATTATTCAGACAGATTATCCAGATTCTTGATTTTTTTTCCTTCATACTGTCTGTTTTATACCATTTTTGCTTCACAGACTAATATACTTGGTGTAAAGACTTCCACAAACGTAGGCAATTACTGCAATTAAGTAGGGTAGCAATTGACTAAAACTCTTGATCAGATTGGGTCTTTCCTCAAGCTCCCCCAGCCTAATCGCTCGTATCTTTTAAAGGATTTTTTTTTTTTTAACCCAAAAGTTTCCTTTTTCCTTCTCTGTATTTGAATATGTGTTCTGGCCAGCTGTATGACCTTGGACAAGATACTGAACTTTGCTAAGGCGGACTTTCCTCATCTATAAAATGAGGACATAGTTTGCTACCTGATAGAGTCTTTAAGGCTTGAATAAGGCAGCATATGCAGAGCTCTTTGTGAGCTGTGAAACCTCCCATAGATGCCTATAAAATATTAATGAACTGCCTCTTCTACTCTTATGTATGTGCTTTTACCTCTTCCAGTTTTGATGTCCCACAATCCAATATCTCAGATAGGCTTCCATTATTTCTTTCATGCACTGTACAACCAAACATTTGTCCCTGGCATACTAGTTAGTCTGGCTTCTTCCTGCCTTCCTGGACAGTGGGTCTGTTTAGTCTGCTGCTGGCTGAAGGCTGTCTTCAGAGAAAGCACAGCTTGCTTTTTCTGAAACCAAACACCATTCAGTTTTGAATTCCTAGTCATTATGCTCTCCGCGGATTGCACACGTTATTACTGTGTCTGTTCTGTCAGGCTCTCTTCTCAGCACCGATGTATGGCCCCTTGCTGGATGTCTTCTGTTTGCGCCTGCAGATCTGGTCTCCAGCCTTCTCCACTCTGCTCTGTGCCCCCAAAGACACTGATCTGTAGGGACTGCTGGATTCCTTTTGGGCTCAGTTCCAGAAAGCATCAGCAGGCAGTCTGAGGGATGGATGGAGGGAGGGAAGTTGAGACATGTATTTTCCAGGCTCCTTTCTAAAGGGAGACTTTGGTGGGGAGCCTGGGTTGCTCAGTCGTTAAGCGTCTACCTTAGGCTCAGGTCATGATCCCAGGGTCCTGCTCAGGCGGAAGCCTACTTCTCCCTCTCCTAGTCCCTCTGTTTGTGTTCCCTCTCTCGCTGTGTCTCTCTCTGTCAAATAAATAAATAAAATCTTTAAAAAAAAAATAAAGGGAGACTGTGAGCTGGCTGTGCCTCTCCACGACAGGTCCTTGCTCCTCTCCAACAGCCTCTCCATTCCCTGGGCTCCAGTAATGCTTCCATTATGCCCTTCAGGCCTGGGAGTGCCAATGGCATGCCCCCCTCTCACTAGCCCCTATTACTGCACAGAAGTCATGCAGTGGTCCTTTGGTAAATAGTCTCTTATTAAACTTCCTCCAGTTACTCCTCTGCTTCCTGTTGGGGCCCTGGTGCATTTAAGCAATAAACAAGACATATTAAGACCTTGTTCTTTATGGAGCTTACATCCTAGAGGGGAAGAGAGAGAATTAACAAAAATAAGCAAAATCATAATAAATAGTGATAGTACCTTTGTGGGGAAAAAAATGGTTACTTGATTGAAAGAAAGCAGGGTGTTGGGCCAGGTACAACATTAGATAGGTTAGCAGGGAAAACTTTTTAGGAGGTGATATGTAATTTGAGATCAGATTGATAAAGTGAAGAGGGAGAATAATGTGCAGGCAGAGGAAAACCACTGGCACAAGAGGCCTGAGGTAGGAATGAGAAGAGGATGAAGAACATAGAGAAGGTCAGGGTGGTGGACATCATGAATTCAGAGTGTAAGGGAGGGAAATAAGGAAGGCCTGAAAGTGACAAGTGTCAAGGCGCCCAGCCTAACAATGATGAAAATATGGCCGTCTACGAGATCTGGTTAGTAACGAACATGCTCTAAGATGTTTTGTTACATATACCAGATTTTTCTGCCTACTGTGGTGTCTAAATGGGGTGCCTCTTGATCGGATGGGGGTCCCCAAATGTGGGGTGATGACTGGGGGGAAGCCAGTGGCGCAGGAGGTGAAGGAATTCACCTGAGGCAGGACAAAAGGGAAAAGTTTATTGAATATGCCACAAAGGAGTGGTGGGCAGGACAGCAGAGGAGAAATTGTCTGCCATGAGGCAGTGGGCGGGGGCTATTTTTAAAGGGGGAAGGTGAGGAGGTATGGGATGCATGGAATTCTCCCCTTTTTGGGAACTGTGCCTAGTTGTAAATAGCCCATTGGTCAGTTAGGGCCTATGGATATTTCGGGGTGGGTCACCTGATGGGCCTGTTTCTATTCAGCCAGGTGGTCCCTTTCTACATTCCATTGCTCAAGCCTGTTCTCCTACCTACCTAGAGATTCCAGAAAGACAACGTATCAATAATATTTCCCCCCCCCCACTGGAAAATATAAGGCTTGTTTGTATGTTTGAGTTTTATTTTCCAGAAGTTGCATTGTGTTTTTTAAAGGTCAAGGTCAAACATTCCGCACCCCCCCCCCTTCTCTTTTTAAAAACATGTCTCGGGCTTCTGTTTCAGCCTGCCATTTTCCATCTCTGTGCTTGTCATCCAAATGCCCAGACGTGGGAATGTTTTACGCTTTTTCAAAACTCTCTTCCAGAGAGCAAGCCAGTCATGCTTGCAGCTCATTACTTCTCAGATCAAGCTTCCCTTGTGATTTTCTCCCTTTAAAAATCAGAACCAGTTCCTCTGATAACATGTTTGTGAAGATCGGCCCCTCACTACAGGTGTCCAACTCTTGTAAAACTTTCTTATCTCACAGCCCTGCTAGCCTCACGTGTCTTCACTGGAAAGCCTCCAACACAGCCGCTGAGTCTACAGTCCTGGACCGCCTACAACCCCCTGATGATCACAGATACGGGGAAGGGGAGCAGAACAGATCACCCCAAGATGTGCCTTTTTGGCATATTGATTATTTTGAGCTGGTTATTTTTAAGAGCCTGCAGACATGGGAGAAGCACTGAAAACTAAGCAGAGGTTGCCCTTTTGTAAGAGACATTTACATTTATAAGGGGAATCTTTATTTGTTCCAGGTGGAGAAGAAGGACTAAATCTCTAGAAACTCTTATCAAAGAAAAAGGCAAGGGCTTAAAATCTGCATGACAACCCTACCTTGTTTGCCTTGCTTTTCCTGATAATTTAAAATAACTGCCCTCCCTCTCCCCAACATATTTTTTTTATTTGTTTTTAGCTGGAGATGTTATTTAAGGTGTGGGCTGGGGCCCTTCCCTGGGGCGTTACTCAGTTTTCCTGGGTCTCTCATATGTATACGGGAGGAATATATGTTATTAAACTTCTGTTTGTATTTGTCCTGTTAATCTGTCTTTTATCACAGTGGGGTCTCAGCCAAGAACCTACAAGGGCAGAGGACACATTATTTTTCCTCCTATATGCTGGAAAACGCTTGTCTTTGAGAAAAAGTTTTGAAGCAAATTCTTTAAAACTGTAAAGCAAAGAAATTTAAAACTGACACTATATCAAGTGTAATTGAGTCTTTTTACATCAAGCCTAAAAAAGGCAGGTGATGTTTGTGATTATTGAATCAGTACCCAGAGACTACAGTTATTATTTGGTTAGTCTATTTAACTCTTGGGTTTAATAGTATCTTCAAGAAACAAAATTATAATTGGTTCATTCAATATTTAGGAAAAGGACCTTGTGAAATGTTAGAATTTCAAGATAATTTTCTGGGAACTTGCTCAATGTGGGATGTGGTGAGTGGAACCTTGGAACTTCTTAAAATTCATTCCATACTTGGAGCCTTGATTCTCCGTTGAAATGCTGTGGACATTAACACACGTGGAACATTCGCAATACTGTCTAGACCGGAGAGGGAACTTGTTGACGGGGTAAACATTTGGGTGACTGACATCACATTTAAAAACTTACATTGTGATTTCCAACAATTCTGACTTCAGCACTTCTGTATGATAACCACTAGATGGCAGGAGTGAACAACATAAAAAATACAACATGGCTTCTAACCGAAAAAACTAGTTTTATGTATCTCCCGTTTTTAACTCCCTCCCCACTTCTCATAAGCTCTTGTCTTTTCTCGGTTTTTCATTTTTCCTCTTTCTGTCCCTCACTGTATTTGTGTTTCTAGTTATAATTTTAAATAATAGATCCTCAAGAATCACATAGCTGTTTCTAAGGAATCAGAGCTGAAAACTAGTGGCATGTACTTGTAATTTGAATAATAAAGCAGAAATTATTTTCTCTAATTCAAGAGGTCTTGTATAACTGCTTTCTACTTGAGCTGAGGATAAAGCTTCAGAGACTATTGAGACTCAGAAAGCCTCATGTTTCAGTCCCATACTCATGCCTGCAGGTTGTGTGTGTGTGTGTGAGGGGGGTGTTGTGTGTGCAGATGAGCAGGACTGAACCAGAGAGAATGAAGAAGACCTTTGGAGCTCTGTGTAAATGATAAGCTGTATTACTTCTCTGTGATACTATCAAAGGGTGGTTTGATAATGATCAAGGCGCTGTGCTGTAGTTATTCCTAAAAAAATCCACCCCCGTACCCAACCAAAAAAACAAACCCTCAACCCCACAAGACAACTTGGCTGCAGGCAGCACTTGAGAGAAGAGCTACCATTTTACTAATCCATTCAAAGAAGTCATTAGTGTGAATAACAGCCATGCAATTGAGCCCCATGCTTGAGAGGTGTGATTTAGGCTCTCCGTGTTTCTCTTTCGTGGAGTCATTGTTCTCTGTGCAGTAAATCTTCCTTTCATCTTCTTTTGAAGACTAGGGTTCCAGTTTCGGAAGCGTAGAATTTGAATTCTGTCCCCCGATCCCTTAATAACTCAAAGGCAGGCTTCAGAGAGCTTCTTAGATATTAGCAATACCTCTTGGGGGTGCTCCAGGAGCACTGTTGGTGTGCCAGGGGTTTTGCAAGATCTAGCTGTCATATATTTCCAGACTCTGGGAATTAAGGAATTGAGGAAGAGCCAACTCTTCCTCCCTGTCTCCCTCTCTCTCTCTCCTTGCATCTTTCTCTCTCTGTTTTTTGGTTTCTCTCTCTCTCTCTCACATACACACACACTGTACTCACAAACATATAAACAAGAGAAGGAAAAATGCTTATTCCAGTTTGAAATTAAACCTGACTAAAACGAATGAGATTATGAAAATCCCCTTTGTGATTGTCATCATCCTGTTGATTCAGTTTTCCCCTGTTGTAGAA
The DNA here is from genome assembly GCF_011800145.1 of Mirounga leonina. NCBI lineage: Eukaryota > Metazoa > Chordata > Mammalia > Carnivora > Phocidae > Mirounga > Mirounga leonina. The sequence goes on from NW_023270415.1 coordinate 54,464,579, forward strand.
GTTAAATATCAGGACTTGATGGGAGGTTAAGAGAGAGGAATAGGCTATAAAATGAAGTAATTTCTGGGATCATTAAAGCTCACTGATAAAAGCTACATTAGCTCCAAAACTCAGAATTCAGGGTATAATTGTTCGTTCCAACTGTTCTACCTCTGAATTGGAAAGCAGCACAAGCATAGTTAATATGACTGCTTTATCCGAATTGACTAGTTCTCGCTCTGATACTGTCACTTACTAGGTGTAGGTTGTTAGTCAAGGTATTTAACACTCTGAGCTAGTTTTCTCATTGGTAAAACAAGATTGATAATATCTACCCCACAGTGTTGTTCTGAGGGTGAACTGAGATAACATGTTTTAAATGTCTGGTAGTGTGCGTGGCTCACAGTAGGTGCTTAATGAATAGAACTTATTAATTTTGGGGTAGTGATTAAGGAGTAGTAGAATGTGGACAACTGAGTTAAATAGACCTTGGTTTAAATGATATACACAATTAAAGGCTGCAAGATCTTGAGTGAACTACTCCATTATCACCTGTAAAAGGTGATACTGTTTACTGAGATACTGTGCCTGCTATATGGTAGTAATTCTGTAAATGGTTACTAGTATTATGGATGTTACCTGTTCATTCCTTAAAATCTTTATTGAAACCAAACCATGGTATATGTTTAGCACTATGTTGAGTGCTAAGAGAGAATATACGAAAGAATCGTGTAATGGCATTTGCTTTCAAGAGGTAAACAGGTGAAAGCATGGCCACTTAATGTAACAATATGAAATAATCAAATGTCAGCAGTAAGCGATATGGTATATAATCAAGTCTGGTGCGTTTTAGAAAAACGAGAGAATTTGGGAGCTGCCATTGTAGGGGAGGACATAGAGGAATAGTCAAGTCCTGGAGGGCTTTGAAGGATAAGTAGGGTTTGCAGATGTGGGGACTGGGATGCACAAATATAAAGTATATCAGATAGTGACACGTGTTATGGAGAAAATAACAGGGAAGGGGCAGAGGGAGTGCTGGGATGGGTTACAACTTCAAATAGTATAGACAGGGGAAGGCCTCACTGAGAAGTCCTTAGGAGATATTGCTAGCCAAGCAAAGAAGATGAAGGAGTGAGCCATGTGGATATCTGGAAAGATAGTATTCCAGGCTGAGGGAACTCCAGGTACAGAGGTCCTAAAGCAGATACATGCTTGAAATGTTGGAGAACTGGCAAGGAGACCAGTGTGGCTGGAATGCAGATATTAATGGGGAAAGTCAAAGGAGATGAGGTTGGAGAGGTAGCACTGAGGGGCTGATGGTTGAAGAGAGTGAGCAGATCACATAGGGGGCCTTGTGAGCCATTTTAAAGACTTTGGCTTAACTTTGAGTGAGATGGAAAATCTTCGAAGTATTCAAGCAGAGAAATGGCAAAACCTGATTTCTATTTGCAAAGGATTGTCTGCCGGCTGTTTTGAGAAATAGGCTATAGGGAGCCAAGGATGGAAGCAGGAAAATCATTTAGGGGAAATTTTCAATAATACAGGTGAGAGATGACAATGTCTTGAATCAAAATATCAGATGTGACAAGTGCTTAGATTCTGAAATTCTGGATATGTTTTGAAGTAGCTGGAAGAATCACACAAAAACAATGATCTCATGAGGTACTTTTGAGATAGTTAATCTTTGAGCCCTTTGATTTAGATTTATTACAGTTTAGAGATGAGGAGGGACATTATAGTTTTTCAAAGCCTCTTTCCTTTACTTCTACAACACTGTTCTGATTTGATCTCTCTCTCTCTCACCCTCCAATCTGTCTCCTTCACTATACATCCATCCCTCATCTTTCCATCCATCCATCCATCCATCCATCCATCCATCCATCCATCCATCCACTAATATCTCCATCCTTTAGGAACCCATGGTGTGCTAATTTTAGGAACTGATGCTGATGATTGACAGATGAATATAGCTCAAGACCCAGCCCTTAAAATGCTTATAGTCTAATAATGGGGATAGGAAGGTAAACAAAAAAGAAGGGAAACAGTCTGACAGGAATTATATTAGAGAGACTGAAGACATGATGGGGCACAAGAAAATGTTTAGCACTTATCTGCATGTCAAAGAAAACTTCACGGTTGAGATTTCCCCCGGTTCCCTTAAATTTAAGTATTCACTGAAGTTCTGTCCTTCAACCCTTCTTTTCTTTCTCCTTTTGAGATCTCATCCATTCCCACCACTTTATTACCCCCATTAGTATGTCTTCCAATTCTTATTCTCTAGTCTTGACCTTTCTTTCAATGCCGTCAATTAAGTTTGAAATTTTATCTTTCCTGAATCTGTGGACCCTCACCCTGATGCCTACTGTTCTTCCAGTGGGCGAGGTCTAGACTTCAGTCAACTTTGGCCCTTCTTTGTTTCCTATACCCAAACAACTACCAAATCATGTAGAATCTACCTCTGCAGTGTCTTTCTTACCCATTCTCTCTTTCTCCAATCCTCTTGCCACCAAGACATTACTTCTTAGCTTGACTGTTGTGATAGCCACATGTGATGACCATGGCTGGTTTCTCGAATCTATCCTATACTTGGCTACCAGACTTATTTTCAGAAAAACTCACCTCAACAGCTATCCACTGCCTGTGTGAGTATGAACTCTGGAAAAACATAGCACACAGTCAAACCTTATTTCCCTGTTGATATTTGTTCTTCTGTTCCCGCCAAATTGAGTGTCTCTTCCTTTCTTGCTTCTAGGCCATTTCTTAATTTCTTATATTTTTCTGAATGTATAGAATTCTCTCCCTTCCCATCTCTGCTTTTTAAAATCCTACCCATACTTCAAAGCCCATTTCCAGTTATCATCTATAGGTTGCTTTTTCTGCCTCTCTCAATCAAATAAATATATATAACTATGTAATAGATAAATCATACAATTGTAATATTTACATGTAAATTCAGCAAGCATGTATCTGCTATGTGTTAGGGTATATCTAGATTGATGATGTTGGAGATTATCTTTCTATCTATCTATCTATCTATCTATCTATCTATCTATCTATCTATCATCTATCTCCTCTATACACTTATACTGGTAGGCACATGTTGTTAATTCAGATATGGGAGTACATTGGAAGGTCCTTCACCTGGCCTAGATGGAGGTCTGGAGAGCCAGAGAAGATTTCTTAAGAGTAGGAGAAAATGGGTTCCTAGGGCTCTTTCCTTCTCTGTTTTGGAGGTAAGATTTATTGAAATGAGAAAACTTTAAGACCAGATTCTTGTAGTTTTCCAGTGTCATGTTCTTGTGTAAGTTCTTTGCAAATTCTTCCTTCCCGAATGAAGTCCTAGTCATATCTTAGAAGTTTGGTGTGATGAAGCCTGCAGTGATTCCCACTTTCTTTGTGCTTCTTGAGGAGGTAAGAGTCCTGGGAATGTACATTTCTCACATATGGCAATTTGTGTTGATGATGGGAGTGTGTGTGAGTGACCTCTTACAGGACTGTTTACATTGCTCATGGTTTTCAGATCTTATTCTGCCTTATGGATTTACCTTATCACCTCTAGTTGAAAGGGCATGCATGAGTTGGGCTCCACTTAAAAAGCTCATTTTTTCAGGGTTATTGTGATATTGCATGAGGTCCCCTTTTCCAAAAACATAGCACAGTCCCTGGTCCATAATAGGCACTCAGTGTGATATTGCTGATCTCTCTTCAGCATTTTCACTCTCCCACTGCTATAAGCTTCTTTTTTTTTTTTTTTAAGATTTTATTTATTTGACCAAGAGAGACACAGCGAGAGAGGGAACACAAGCAGGGGGAGTGGGAGAGGGAGAAGCAGGCTTCCTGCGGAGCAGGGAGCCTGATGCGGGGCTCGATCCCAGGACCCCGGGATCATGACCTAAGCCGAAGGCAGATGCTTAACGACTGAGCCACCCAGGTGCCCCATACTACTGTAAGCTTCTTAAGGGCAAGAATTGGACCTGATATCCCCTTAATCACTTAGCACAGAATAAAGTGCTTATTAGATGCTCAATAGCTACTTTAAACATAAAATCGTTTATCTTTTGGAAAACCAAATGGAAATCCAAATGCTCGTTCTCAATTTTGCAGTTCATAAGAATTATCCAAGAAAGTTTGTAAAAAAAATCAGTTTTATAGGGCTACTCTGCAAATATTCAGTAGGTCTGGGGTGGAACCCATAAATCTTCATTTTTAATAAGCATTCTAAGTAATTGTGTTGTAGGTAGTCTGAAATTGAGAAACAACACCCTAAAATATGAGATGATTTGCCTAAGCTCACCGAACACACTCAGAAGTCAAGCTTAAATCTGACTTTATTTGTATATTGGGAGATCTGCCTGAAATATCGGTAAGTAATGATGCTGCCTTGGTAGATATTTTTCTCCTCTCTTACCTATTGAAACTTCAAACACCTGGGAGGTTTTCTGTTTTTTCTGGTTACTCAAATCTTAACTAAGAGACCTCATATCTTAGATACATTTGGCTCTTTGAGTAGGGTTTGTTTGGCCAATTTCAGTTGATACGTCAATTTTGAAAATAGACAAACCCTTATGCACTGTTGGTAGGAATGTAAATTGGTACAGACACCATGGAAAATACTATAGGGGTTCCTTGAAAAGTTAAAAATAGAACTATCATAAAATCTAGTGATCAAACTTCTTGTTATATATCTGAAGGAAATGAAATCAATACCTCAAAGAGAAATTAGCACTCCCATGTTCATTGCAGCATTATTCACAATAGCCAAGATATGGAAACTGAGTGTCTGTCAATGGATGAATAGATAAAGGAAGATATGGGGTATGTGTGTGTGTGTGTGTGTGCAATGGAATATTGTTCAGCCATGCAAAAGAAGGAAATTTTGTCATTTGTGACAACATGGATGGATCTTGAGGGCATTATGCTAAGTGAAATAAGTCAGACGGAGAAAGACAAGGACTTTATGATCTCATATGTGGAATCTAGAAAGCTGAACTCATAGAAACAGAAAGTAGAATGGTGGTAAAAAGGAGCTGGGGATAGGAGAAATGGGGAGATGCTGGTCAAAGGGTACAAACTTCTAGTTATAAGATGAATAAGTTCTGAGGGTGTGATGTATGGCATGGTGATTATCATTAATAATACTGTATTACATACTGACAAGTTGCTAAGAGATAAATCTTAAATGTTCTTATCACAAAAAACAAATGGTAACTATGTGATGTGATGGAGGTGTTAGTTAATGCTATGGTAGTAATCATTTTGTAATATATGAGTGTATCAAATTAATACTTTGTATACCTTAAACTTACACAATGTTATATATCAATTATATCTCAATAAAGTCGGAGGAAAGAAAGAAAACAGAATCACTTAAGGATTCCAGCATATCCTTTTTGATTTCTGCATTTTTCAGAGCACTGATATAGAGTTGCTTTGTTTTGAAAATGAAGTATATTGGCACAATGTTTTTTATTTGAGATGTTAATTGTTCAAATGAATATGTACTGATGTTTCTGTCTACAGAACTCCATCAACCAGACAGAAATGATTTTGTTTTCATTTTTTATCTCTTGTCAACAGTAATGACAATTCTTAAAAAAGAAAATGATGAGACTGGAACAGATTTTTATTATTTCAAAAAGGAAACAAACCCCGCACATTTCAGTAAAAATACTCCTTAGTTTAGAGGCTCTCATTTGGTAAGAGAACAGATATTCCCTCTCATTCTCTCTCTCTCTCTCTCTGTGTGTGTGAGAGAGAGAGAGTGAGTTTTCAAAATATATGAGATGCCAAGTGCATATGACTCATGCCTTGTTGAATAGAATTGATACATGCTTTTTTCCCCCAATAAAAGTTCTGTTGCTTGTATCTGTGTTCACCATCTTTTCTAGGCACCAGTGTCTCCTTGGTCTAACAATTGAAAATCCCAGTCTGTATTGAATGGAGATTATGACAATTTTAATCTTCACAGCCTTGTCTTAACTTGCCTTTCATCTCTTCTTCATCCAGTGTCCCAACAGGTACTCAATATGAGAATACATATTTACTTTCTCATTTTTGAATATATACTTTTTCAAATCTCTTTCACCTGCTGTTTCTTTTGTCTAATATACACGTCCCTCTCTTGTTGGTTAGGTAAAATCCCATACATTCTTCAGAGCCCAGCACTACTGAAACATTACCACTTCCACCACTAACAGTAGCAATAAAAACAACAACAATTATTTACAGAGAGGTTACCTTGTGCCAGGGAATGTTTCATGATCAAATCAACCCTACAAGGTAGTTGTTCTTAAATTCTTATTTTTCACATGAAGAAATTTCATAGACCAGAGAGGTTAAGCAACCTGCTAGGTCACACAGAGAGTAAGACTAAGAATCTGTGTTTGAACCCATACAAGTCAGTGGTTTTAATCATAGTTCTGTGATGCACAGATGTTGTTCAAATATGATTATACATACTTAATCATCAGTTTTAATTATCACACTAGGTAGTATGCTCTTTGAAACTGGAAACCATACTGTAGCTTAATGCCTGGGTATAATAGGTATCAAATAAATATTTACTAAAAGAATCGGATAGGTGACCATCCCTTACATTTTTTTTTTGAAACTTACAAATAAAGAACATTTTTAATTTCTAGAAGCGTTTTGTTCAGCAACATTTATAGTTTGAAAATAGATTCTTATATCCAGAGTTTTCATATACCCTACAAAGCCACAGATTTGAGAATAAAGTTGGTTGGTGGGAAAATAATTGGTATCACTAATACTTCTTTATAATAACTACTCTACTACTGCATGTGATTACAACTGCAATGTAGGGCTTTTAATTATTCCTGAGATGTATACTCATTTTATTTCACACAGAAATTAGGAAGCAATAATTGTTATATGCAAAGACACTAAAATTTTCTTTGTTGTTTGATATACCTGATACCCTTTTCTAATAAATATTTCTGTTTTAGAATTCTAAGTGATTCAACACTGAACATTCTCTTGCTTGTTGAGTGAGTTCTAAAGGTTTTTATTTCTGACCTGATTGTAATTTTACATTTGGTATAAAAGGTCCCAAACTTTCCACATCATGAGATCTGATATAGTATAACCTTATGCAGAATTTTGGGGGAAATTTCACCTCTATCCCTGTCTTCACTTTCTCTGTTTTATAGATTTCCATTTTTATTGATCGACAGTTTCTAGAATAAGAATAATTCCAATTTCCTAGCACTCTTGATAAATAAAATCTACTTCACAATGATTTTTTATAGCAACTGTTAGGTAAAAAATTAAGTTAAAAAAGAGAGACATACATATAGAGAAATAAGGGAATGAATATATAAGGAACTTTCTATCTATACCAGGATCCACAATAGATCCCCTTTAAATCAAATTAGTGAATATAACATGATTTTACTGATGAAAACTTAAATACAAGTTTTCAGGAACACTAATATCTAGCACAATTTTTCGCTACTAATAGGCATTGAGTAAATTCTTGTTGCTGAACAAATATGGTGAAGTGGGCATCTCAGAGTATGTTTGCAGACTGATGCAAGAACATGGCATCTGAAAGAACATTGGTTAAATGGGGGAAGGGAGACAAGAAACCTGGCTGGATGAGTAATGTGTCTTGAATGCCGGATACGGAGTTTTGGACTTCATTTGCCAGAGGATAAGGAGCTATGCTAGATTTCTCTGCAGAGAATTAACCTGATTAAAGCAATATTGGAGAAGATGGATTCAGTGCCAGTATGTGGTCCTGAGGATAGAAAAACTCTGGGCTCTTAATTAGAGGACAATTGCAATAGTCTAATTGAGAGGTACTGAGGGATAGACTAGAATGAAAGTTGACATTTATGGCTCTCAGGTCACAATCAAACAAAATAAAAATGGAATTCTTTAAGGTAATAGAACGGAAAAGCTTGCATGCATTAACTAATTTCCATTTATTCCTTGAGCCATTTTTGAAAAGTGACCATGTCCCACACCCTGTGTCTACCAAGGTTTGAGAGATGAATGAGATGGTATTTTTTGCCTCCAAGGAGCTCATGGTCTAAGAAGGGCAACCAAAAAATATAACCCAATAGTTACATAAATTTAGCAGATTATTTTTCTCCTAATAGTGACATAAGTTTTCTCTATAATCCTCATATGCCCTTTGGGTTTGTGCTTAATAGTGTTTAGTTAGACTGACCAGGATTAAGGTAAAGTCTGTGGTGTGCCATCTGTGAAAGGGAGTCAGCCTCCAGTTGATTTAAGGGTGTTTTTCAGATCCTATTTACTGCCTCAGGCTCCTTGGCTGCTGTTTAGCTAAGGATAAAAGAACTCAGACAGCTGAGGATAAAAGAAGTGGAAGAGAAAGGGGGAAAGCATCAAACTCTGCAGACACACCTAATTGGCTGACTTCCAAAAACATCCTCAGGTTTCCTCAGCTTTGATGCAGTGTTAAGATCTTGTTTTCATGGGCTGAATGTCTTTCAAATGGGTGATAGATCCTCTTGCCAGGAGTCAAAAAAAGAATAGAATGAGCCTTCTTAGTCTACTACTGCCATCATTTCACTTTATTTGAACAGCAATCAACTGATGAAGAGGGCTCAGACTTCTAAAACGAAGGGAAAAAAATGCTTCTTTATTACTTACCAGTCTTGGGGCTCTGTCAGCAGTACTGAGAGCACTTGCCAAGTGAAATGATTTAGCAGGTGGAAAGTAGTTTATACGTGCAATTTCCACCCCTTTCTCCCTGAAAGTAGATGACGACATAGACACCAGCAATATCACATAGTGTAAATGAAATTCTCTGGGTGTTTCTTGCTGGCTCGCTCACTGGCCCAAGATGGAACCGAGT